>NC_090325.1:176121685-176746685 GCF_035084215.1 Heptranchias perlo
AAAGGGCACGCACCGGAGGGGGCCCGCCACACGAGGTGGTTCTAACGCACGCAGAGCTGGACGCCTTGGAGATCAGCCAACGCTGCATTGCCTGTCCGTGGTGGATGGTGAGGCTGGGGCTGCAGAAACGTCCGGTAACGGAAAGCTGACACTCAGCACTCATGATCGCGAATGATCTTAGCATCACTTGGCATCTGCCGCACCTCAACATTTGTCCACATGCCTGATATTGCCCTTTGTTCTCTTGCAGGGCCGTCTGCGAGCACCGTGTCTGTGGAGGGCGATTCCTCAGAGGACATGCCGGTCTCTGAGGGTCCATCATCACATATGAGCCAAGCATCCACCAGCGCAGATACACACACCTCGGTGGGTCCCCCTCCTCAATTAGTTGGGATTGCACATGGTGAGTCACCGCGCACATGTGAGCATGAGCAGACCCTGGTGGCAGGGGCAGCCGCGGAGGGTCCGCGTCGGTGGGAGCACTCTTCTCCAGGCTCTGCTCAGCCGGACCCAGATGCTGAACCCAGGGGGCCACCAGTCAAAAGGAGAGTCGTCGAGGGGCACCAGCACATTGCCGAGGTACTGGGAGAGGTGCCACGCGCACTCTCCACAATCGCGCAGGTGATGGAGGAGTCCAACTCCTGCATGAGGGCAATGGTGGCACAAGTACAGGAGGGTATCCGCGAGATAGTGTCGCGGGTAGGTGCGGGAACGTCTGCGGTGGAGGAAAGGCTAGCCTCCCTCGAGCGTCACGCACAGCTCAACATTGAGTCCATTCAGGCCCTGACAACGGCTGTTCGGATTCAGGGTGAGTAACATTCTGCCGCCATAAACAGGCTGACAGATACATTAGAGGTGGCCTTGCAAGGTCTCACACAGGTCATCCAAACTGCCGTCCAGCAGGGTGGAAGGAGTGATGTGTGCCTAGGCCATGAGAGGGAAGATGGTGAACGGGGACATGGAAGTGGGGACGCTACTCAAAGTGCCCCCACGTCTCACCCGTTGCCCCCCTCTCAACCAGTACCCGCAATGGTGCCTGCTCTCCAGGTGGCCGAGTCTGCCCCTGCACAGGTGCAGGAGGAGCAGTCTGTGGAGGTGCCCTCACGGGCACCGAAACCCAGGGGGCGTCGGCCCAAAGCATCCACCCGGTCAGGGCACGAACAAGAGCAACCTACCACTACCTCTGCTGGAGCCACAGGGGTAGCACCACGTAGGGGTTCCCGAAAACGTAAGGCTAGCGTGTTATGAACACAAAGGGAATGCACCAGGGTGTATGACAATTTGTTATGTTTTTATTTATAGTCATTTACTGCACATACACAATAAACACAACTGTTCTCACCACTGCTGCCACCTCTTGTCCATTCTTGAGCGGCTTGTGCAATAGGTCCCTTTTGTGGGGCTCATCATGACGACGAACACCTGGTCCCACCCATTGGGTCACACTACAGTGGGTGCAGGAGTAATGGCACCACTCTTCTGTGGAGGGGGCTGGTATGGCCCCTCATCTGTGCACGTGATGAGGTGTGAACGCCTCAGACAGTCTGATGTTCGGAGAACCGTTGACATATGAGTGCCTCCCTGGCCTGACGAGCATCCAGGTGAGCCGGTATTCGGCCCATGGGTCCTTCCTCCTCCTCTTGCTCTTCCTCCCCCTCCTCCTCCTCATCGTCGTCCTCAATATGGGTGGCGGATGTGCATGGGGCCTCCTCCAGCGGCACCCCTCTCTGTTTTGCCATGTTGTGCAGGGCACAGCAGACAACTATAATCCGTCCCACTCTGAGTGGTGCGTATTGGAGCGCTCCCCCAGAACGATCAAGGCACCTGAAGCGCATCTTGAGCACCCCTATAGCCTGCTCAATTGTAGACCTGGTAGCAATGTGGCTGTCATTATATCGACGCTGTGGCTCGGTGATGGGGTTCCTCAGAGGTGTCATAAGCCACGTGTGCAGGGGATATCCCTTGTCGCCGAGGAGCCAGCCGTTGCCGGTGTTGGGTGAGTGGAAAAGGGGCGGGACAGTGGACTCCCTGAGGACGAAGGCATCGTGGCAGCTGCCAGGGTATCTGGCGCACATGTGTAGGAATCTCTGGCGGTGGTCACAGATGAGCTGGGCGTTCATGGAGTGATACCCCTTCCTGTTGATGAACAGTCCTGGCTCATGTGGAGGTGCCCGTATTGCTATGTGGGTGCAATCGATTACACCCTGCACCCGTGGGAAGCCAGCCACAGCATGGAATCCAACCGCCCTCTCCATCTGGCTGCGGTCATCCATGGCGAAGTTGATGTAGTGCGAGGCCCTGTGGAACAACCCATCGGTGACCTGCCTTATGCACTTGTGTGCAGACGACTGACAGACCCCGGTGATGTCCCCGGTGGCACCCTGGAAGGATCCGGAGGTGAAGAAGGTGAGGGCAGTGGTGACTTTGACGATGACGGGTAAGAAGATTCTGCTTGGTTCATCCGGGAGCAGCTCGTCATTAAGGAGGCTGCAGATGTCGGCGACTACCTGGCAACTGACTCTGAGCCTCCGTATGCACTGCTCCTCAGAGAGGTCCATGAAGCTGAGCCTCGGTCTGTAGACCCTGTGCCGAGGGTAGTGCCTCCTGCGACGCATCTCTCTCTGCGGTTGCCCTCCCTCCTGCTGTGCAGGTGGATGTGCCACAGCACCGTGTTGTGGGGCTCCACGTGTCTGAGGCGGACGGCGTGGCCTGCGAGGCTGCTGAGGCTGGTGATGCTGTTCGTCCTCCGAGGAGGTCAAGGCGGCCCCCATCTGGAAGGTGTAGGTCTGAGGGGTTCTGCAAGGTAGGTAAGTGTGTCCTCGCACCGGGGTTGCGGTTCCACGTCGGTGAATCTTCTTGCTAGGAGGAGGGTGGTGGAGGGCAGGCATTGCCCTATGTGACGGAGTGGCCTCCTGCGTTGGTGAAGGGTCTCCCCCCCCCACCTGTGGAATGCACCTTGGCAGCTGCCACAGGCTGCTGGCTGCAACACGTCCGTTGGAAGTGAGAGTGTTTCCCCCAGTATGGGAAACAGTCTCAGTTCAAGGTAAAATCCCACACTTCCTAATAAAACAGCTCAATCAGGCCTGTAAACGACCTGAACGAGCAAGATAAATACTTGCAAGTGGAACGCCGCTGGCTTTAATTGCCTGCGGGATTCCCACCTGCGGGGTCTGCGCGCGCACGCCGGCGCGTCCGTGGGGAACCCGGAAGTGGTCGGTTTCGAGACGGGATCCGGTCCTGCTCCGGGATTCCCCGATTTTCGGGGTCCCCCCCCCCGAGAATGCATCCGATAGCGGGTGGTAAAATCAAGCCGAATAGATTCCCTCTTTCAGCACTTCTTTACACATGTACAGTTTGATCGCACCATGCACCACAATTGAACAAGTAGACATACTGGATGGAACTTTCAACTTTGGCAGGGGCGTAAAACAGGTGGAAAATTGGGTGGTGTGTGTCACAGCCGGCCTCCGATCCGTTACCACCCAATTTTGCACCCCTGCCAAAGTTGAAAGTTCTGCTCATTTTTTTTGAATGTGTGGCATTCCTTGAATATGAGCCAGTATCCTTAGCACACACATCTTGTAAATAGTAGTTCGAGCTTCTATTTATTTCTATTGCGTTCTGTGTGATTTTCACGAGTTAAACTTCAGCAGTACCCTTGTGTACACTTGAGGGTCCCTAAGCCTCTGCCAACCTGCACCTACACTCTCTAGACTTAGTTACTGTGTGATGTGTCCCTATAGGAAGACTTCCTGTTGGACAAATGTAGACCCTGTATGCTTGTAGGTTTCCCAGCAGCTTGAATTGGAGCCTGTTAAACAGGGCCATGGCTTTCCGTGTGTGTCAGACACCTGACTGTCAAAAAATAAATCAACTAACTGATTTAAGTACTTGTAATGATCATAGTTTTACAAAGTAGAAAAAGATTAATGTAAAATCATTATTAATTTGCAGGTAAATCTCACAATGGAGAATTGTCCTATTTACACATTTGTGTGTAGGCTTGTGATGTATCACATTTTGGCAAAAGTAAAGATTAGTTAGCTCGTTGAGCATTTTTGTTTTAGCAATGACACATGTACTATTTGAATTTTTATCTCCAAATTTCTTTTAAAGGATTGTGATCTCAGCCTTTGGCTGTGTGGCATAAGGCCACATGTCCTTATCAGTTTGGATTGAGCCATGCCGTAATCCGTAGCTCTCAACATGGATGGATGGTTTAATAGACCAACAGATTTATGTGTCTTGCTAAACAAAGCAAACTCATTCTCTGCTGTTTAAATCCCCAATAAGCCTAACTACAAGCCTACATAGTATAAGGTGATCAGTGGGAAACTCATCAAATTGAGGAGGGTCAGTAACTCATCCTGTGGGATTACTCCTTCACTACAGAAATCACTGAAAAACCAGCCAGCACACCTATCTAATTCAGATTTTTGTATAACAGCATTCACTGGGTACTGAAAGCCCATGAATGATCATAACTATGGGTGGAGACTCTCTGCGGGGTTCTCCTGAACTCTCGCTGTAACTTCGGGGGAAACCCCGCAGAGACAACGTAAGTGGCCATTTATGCCATTTCTCCAGCGTTTCTGCCAATCTTCCACTGAAGTGAAAGCGGGAGACTGGCAGAACCCCACAGAATTTCCAGGTGTATTGGATTCATTTGTGCTAATTATATTTTAAAAATCTCTGCACTGTTGGGGTCTGGATGTTCTAGCATGCACTTGCAATTTAATGAATTAGCAAAAGCAACAGATATCATTAAAGATTATCTATTCCATGATTATTATGCACATAGTTATAACATTTTACTAATCACTTCTCACCAATTTACTCCACTCTCCTCCTCTGGAGTATGGTTTTACAGGCACTGGCTGCCTTCATCGAAGTGGCCATTATTCAAATGTAAAACTGTTCGGAGTATGTCGGCAGGCTGTTCAACCGCTGGGCATCACAGCTAACTCAATACCGCTCTCATCTGAAACCCATAGAATGGATAGCAGGAATCCTGCTTGATATTACCCTCCGTAGCCCAGTGGTGCTGACACCAATTATAGCGCCCCTACTACTGACTCAGATGAGATCAGCTAGCTCAGCGCAAATGAAAGACCAAATCTTCTTGGTCTGTGTGGCTCAGCAACTCACTGGTTAAGCTCACTGAAACATTGGAAGAACTTTCAGCTTTCAATTAAACAGGGTAGAATTTCCACAGGGATTTGCCGATCTTCCACCGACGGTATGGCGGAAGATCAGGAGAACCTCCACAGGAATTATTGGCATGAATAAATAAACGCATAGTTATGTCACTAAAATCCGAGTCACCTGCGATCCTTACCAAGTCTGGCCCATATGTGACTCCAGACCCATAGCAATGTGATTGATTCTTAATCGCCCTCTGAAATGGCCTAGCAAGCCACTCAGTTGTACAATCTTGCTACAGAAAGTCACAATAAGAATAAAACCGGATGGACCACCCGGCATCGGACCACTAGGCAGCGGACACGACAAAGGCAAACAAAGCCCAGTCGACCCTGCAAAGTCCTCCTCACTAACATCTGGGGACTTGTGCCACAATTGGGAGAGCTGTCCCACAGACGAGTCAGGCAACAGCCTGACATAGCCATACTCACAGAATCATACCTTTCAGCCAACGTCCCAGACTCTTCCATTACCATCCATGGGTATGTGTGTCCCACTCGCAGGACAGACCCACAAAGGTGGCGGTAAAGGGGTATACAGTCAGGAGGGAGTGGCCCTGGGAGTCCTCAACATTTACTCCAGACCCATGAAATCTCATGGCATCGGGTCAAACATGGGCAAGTAAACCTCCTACTGGTTACCACCTACTGCCCTCCCTCAGCTGATGAATCAGTCCTCCTCCATGTTGAGCACCACTTGGAGGAAGCACTGAAGGTAGCAAGGACACAGAATGTACTCTGGGTGGGGGACTTCAATGTCCATCACCAAGAATGGCTTGATTGCACCACTACTGACTGAGCCGGATGAGTCCTGAAAGACATAGCTGCCAGACTGGGCCTGCGGCAGGTGGTGAGCGAACCAACATGAGGGAAAAACCTATTTGACCTCGTCCTCACCAATCTACCCATCGCAGATGCATCTGTCCGTGACAGTATTGATAGGAGTGACCACCGCACAGTCCTTGTGGAGACGAAGTCCCGTCTTCACACTGAGGACACCATCCAACGTGTTGTGTGGCACTACCACTGTGCCAAATGGGATAGATTCAGAACAGATCTAGCAACTCAAGACTGGGCATCCATGAGGTGCTGTGGGCCATCATCAGCAGCAGAATTGTATTCCAGCACAATCTGTAACCTCATGGCCTGGCATATTCCTCACTCTACCATTACCAACAAGCCAGGGGATCAAACCTGATTCAATGAGGAGTGTAGAAGAGCATGCCAGGAGCAGCATCAGGTGAACCTAAATATGAGGTGCCAACCTGGTGAAGCTACAGCACAGGACTACATGCATGCTAAACAGCGGAAGCAACATGCTATAGACAGAGCTAAGCGATTCCATAACCAACGGATCAGATCAAAGCTCTGCAGTCCTGCCACATCCAGTTGTGAATGATGGTGGACAATTAAACAACTAACGGGAGGAGGAGGGTCCGTGAACATCCCCATCCTCAATGATGGCAGAGTCCAGCACTTGAGTGCAAAAGACAAGGCTGAAGCGTTTGCAACCATCTTCAGCCAGAAATTTCGAGTGGTTGATCCATCTTGGCCTCCTCCCAATATCCCCACCATCACAGAAGCCAGTCTTCAGCTAATTCGATTCGCTCCACGTGATATCAAGAAACGGCTGAGTAGACTGGAGACAGCAAAGGCTATGGGCTCCAACAACATCCCAGCTGTAGTGCTGAAGACCTGTGCTCCAAAATTAGCCGCGCCTCTAGCCAAGCTGTTCCAGTACAGCTACAACACTGGCATCTACCCGACAATGTGGAAAATTGCCCAGCTATGTCCTGTCCACAAAAAGCAGGACAAATCCAATCCAGCCAATTATCGCCCCATCAGTCTACTCTAAGTCATCAGCAAAGTGATGGAAGGTGTCGTTGACAGTGCTATCAAGCGGCACTTACTCACCAATAACCTGCCCACTGATGCTCAGTTTGGGATCTGCCAGGACCACTCGGCTTCAGACCTCATTACAGCCCCTCAGATAATGATGCAGTCCATGCCTGCATGACAACATCCAGGGTTGGGCTGATGAGTGGCAAGTAACATTCGCGCCAGACAACTGCCAGGCAATGACCATCTCCAACAAGAGAGAGTTTAACCACCACCCATTGATATTCAATGGCATTACCATCACAGAATCCCCCACCATCAACATCCTGGGGGTCACCATTGACCAGAAACTTAACTGAACCAGCCACATAAATACTGTGGCTACAAGAGCAGATCAGAGGCTGGGTATTCCACGGATAGTGACTCACCTCCTGACTCCCCACAGCCTTTCCACCATCTACAAGGCACAAGTCAGGAGTGTGATGGAATACTCTCCACTTGCCTGGATGAGTGCAGCTCCAACAACACTCAAGAAGCTCGACACCATCCAGGACAAAGCAGCCCGCTTGATTGGCAGGCCATCCACCACCTTAAACATTCACTCCCTTCACCACCGGCACACTGTGGCTGCAGTGTGTACCATCCACAAGATGCACTACATCAACTCGCCAATGCTTCTTCGACATCACCTCCCAAACCTGCGACCTCTACCACCTAGAAGGACAAGGGCAGCAGGCACATGGGAACAACACCACCTGCATGTTCCCCTCCAAGTCACACACCATCCCGACTTGGTAATATATCGCCGTTCCTTCGTCGTCGCTGGGTCAAAATCCTGGAACTCCCTACCTAACAGCACTGTGGGAGAACCTTCACCACACGGACTGCAGCAGTTCAAGAAGGAAGCTCATCACCATCTTCTCAAGGACAATTAGGCATGGGTAATAAATGCTGGCCTTGCCAGCGACGCCCACATCCCATTAACGAATAAAAAAACCATACCAGTACATTGAGTAGCATCAGGCTTGTCACACTGCTTTTCTTCTCCACTGATTTCATTTATCCTACAAATTTGGTTGATATTTCTGTCATCCACTCTGGTGCTAGCTGACATTTAAATTAGCTACATTTATCTATTTAGTCGAGCGACTTGACTGATGCAAATGATGGGGTAGATTCCCAACTGGCGCAACAGATCATCCATTCATTGTAGAAGCCATCTGATTTTCATCCCATTGATTTTCATAGGCGGTGAAGACGAAAATCGACTCCAATGTGACTTATTGTGCTGGTGGTGGGTAAATGTGGAAATCGAGTGAGAAATAATACATGAGGCCATATTTCAAAGAATTGGACTCATATACTTTTGTCATTGAATGCAGAGAAAATAAAATAAATTTTTCCATGCAACAAAATTACTTCATCCGTGCTCAACGATCATTCTAATGCATGGGCCAGTATCATTAGAAGAGTGAATGGTTATTCCAAAGCCTGAAGGAAAACCTATTATTATCATAAGAGGATCAATAACCTGAAGAGAGTAGCAACATTCAAGCAATAACAGAACCAAAGATTACAACTAGATTAAGCCATCCAGCAAAAAAAGACCATCAAGGGAATCAGGAACAAGCATTGGGCAGGAATGAAATCCTCCTCCGAGGATGCTGTGGAATCTGCTAACTGTTTGAATAAATAACTTCATGTATATTGGAATCATAAACTGTGTATGGTAGCCTAATAGTTATGGTACTGAACTAGCCACTTAGAGGTTGTGAGATCAAATCCAACCAATCCAATCCCACAGAGTAATGAGCCTCTGGAATATATTGCTGGCTGGTGTGGTGGCTGCTGACTCTCTTATGCCTTCAAGAGGGACCTGAACCACTTCTTGACAGGGGGCAGAGATTGTATCATAAAGAAGTCTTCATCGATAACACTTGATCCAATGTTATCTCCTTGACTGGTTACTATCACCTGAGGAATTTTCATTGTATTTTTTTCCTTATTGGCCCTGGGTTTTTTCTCTGATTTTTTGCCTCTTCCAGGAGAGTACATGGCTGTGCGGGTGGGTGGGAGGTTGGGGGATGGAAGAGGTGTTTAGTCATGATGCTCCAGCCATCATGGTGTGGAGCTGGCTTGAAGGATCAGCTGGTCTTTTCCTGCCCATCAATTTTGTATGTTCGTATGTAACCATGACAAGTTATGACGGTGAATTCAATAAATCTGGTGATTCGTGGGCTAGTATCAGAAAATGACCATGAAAGCTGCTGGGTTGTAATAAAAACCCAACTGGTTCACTAATGTCCTTCAGGGAAGAGAACCTAGACTACATGTGGCTCCAGTCCCACACTACAACACCTTTATGGCACCGAGGGATTGGCACTAAATACTGCTTTGCTAAAACGTTTAAAAAATGTCATCAATAAATATTCTTATTGTAAAGTCCTTGGTTATGTGCACGGTAACAAGATTTGGTGGAGGCCTGTGTCATTCATTGATAACGTGTTTCAAATGAATAATTAGCATTGATTTCAGTAGCAGACGCATAAATACTGTGGCTACAAGAGCAGTTCAGAGGCTGGGTATTCTGCGGAGAGTGATTCACCTCCTGACTCCCCAAAGCCTTTCCACCATCTACAAGGCACAAGTCAGTAGTGTGATGGAATACTCTCCACTTGCCTGGATGAGTACAGCTCTAACAACACTCAAGAAGCTCAACACCATCCAGGACAAGGCAGCCCACTTGATTGGTACCTCATCCACCACCCTAAACATTCACTCCCTTCACCACTGGCGCATCATGGCTGCAGTGTGTACCATCTATAGGATGCACTGCAGCAACTCGCCAAGGCTTCTTCGACAGCACCTCCTAAACCTGCGACCTCTACCACCTAGAAGGACTAGGGCAGCAGGCACATGGGAACAACACCACCTGCACGTTCCCCTCCAAGTCACACACCATCCCGACTTGGAAATATACCGCCGTTCCTTCATCATCACTGGGTCAAATTCCTGGAACTTCCTACCTAACAGCACTGTGGGAGAACCTTCACCACATGGGCTGCAGCGGTTCAAGAACGCGGCTCACCACCACCTTCTCAAGGGCAATTAGGGATGGGGAATAAATGCTGGCCTTGCCAGCGATGCCCACATCCCATGAATGAATAAAAAAAATGTGAAGTGAAATACTTTTGGGTAGTTTCAATGCAGTTCCTAGTGGGCATGGGTCCCCAGCACTAATAAGGACTAAATTAATGGTGTCACTCGGAGAATCTATAGGGTGGCTATTGTAGAAAATGAAGAAACCATGTCGCATTAGCACCGTAGTGGGGGTTCTTCTAAGATTGTGGCTGAAAGTAAGGAAGAATGGAATCTTCCATTATTTGGCAAATTCTTTACTTGCTCTTGACCAGAAAATTGACCTTCTACGTGCATATTTGAGGTATTGGTCAAATTTCTGCAGGTTTGTATTGCCCATCCCACATTAATTAAGCAGAAAGAAAACAATTTGTATAACCTCCTCAATAAGTGCATACTCATAGAGGATTGTTGTTCTGATAAACCCTTGGCAAAACTGTCCCAGGTGAGGACTTATGCTAGCAGATGGAAGTTCAAAAAGTAGCTTGTGAATAATGGATGCAGCAGTAGCACAAGGGCGTTCACCAAACTTGGAGGGGTTAGAACCTCAGCTGGGTGAAGATGGTCTTGAAGTGGGCAATGACAGGTGACAGACATCCTAGATTCAAGGTCCAGACAGAGGAACTCATAACAACAGAGATCAGTAGGCCCACTTTCAAAATGATAGAGCATCAGCACCAAATGTTCAATGTTCTGGCCTCTATGCATATTATGGTGGATGAAAGACTTGGCAGGATGGAAATATTCATTGCAGGGATGAATGCTTCAATCTTGATCAACCATAATATGCTCAATAAATCGCTGGCTAGATTGCAGTCCAGCAAGAAGGGAGTGTCAGTCCAGTTGATTGTGCAGTAGAAACCTTCTTGACATCTGAGTCCTGATTTTAACTGAGAGCAGAAATCAGGTGGGCGAGGGCTGAGGTGGGCGCGTGAGACCCAGGAAATTTTAATTCCTAGGCCTCATCTGCGTGCCCCTGTTACTTGCCTGAAACCAGCAGGATGCAGCAGCTGGCTGGCAGACGTGAACGTAATTTCGGGTGGCAGGAGGCTGAAGGAACAGTCCCTGGCAAGGGGTTTTCAGCAGGGTCGCGATCGGGAAGGGAGGAAGCCCAGGACAGGGGAGGCCTAAAATTTTCTTGTGGGGACCGGAGGAGCACTCCTTCTCATCCTGGCCCCACAGGAAAGTGAAAAAAAAGTTAGTAAATGACCTCTTTGAGCCTCTTCTGGCACTGGCTCCTCTTCCTGCTAGCTTCACATGGCAGGAAAGCCACCAAGGCCACCAGTTAAAGTAACAGTTGAGGCCCGATGATGCCATCAGACCCCAATCTGCATATTTAAAGAAAGTCCCAGCCGGTTTCAGGTGGGCGTTCTTGCTCCTTGCTCTGAAGAGCATGTTAAAATAGAAGACTGCAGGAAGGGAGCGAAATGTCAGCGGGTAAGTCTCCTGCCCAATTTTAACTGCCTGCTCGCCTGGTTTCTGCCAGGTGGACAGGTTTAAAATTGCCTCAATGGACTATGGAATACTGAGGCATACTCCAGAAGTTTCTGATCAGTACTATATTTGACATAAGGTTTAATATCCATGAAGTCTTGGCTATGTAATCTTGGAGAAAGAAAACAGTCAAGTATCGAGTTGGGTTTTGCTAACTTTATAGATGCACTTTGTTCTGCCCTCAGATAGAATGGTTGTGGCCATGAGGAGATGCCCACCACCAGTAGGGCACTGCAAAGGAGGGAAATTCATTACAGTTGACTATCTGATGTAGCACATTCTGGCCCCATTTCCTTTGTTGTTGCTGTGGATGGCAGAGAGCCTTCCGACAATTGTTTGATGTATAGGTTTGGCTTAATACTCCACCACTAGGGTGTGCTGCTGATCCCTGAACAACCTGCTCTGAATAATTGGAAGATCCTCGTTAGATAAGCCAGCAATATGGTCAGAAGGGGCGAACATAGCCACAGGGTGAGAAACATTTAATGGGTTTCATGAGAGCATGCTACATAATAAACACAGTGTTAGCACATTTCTCACTAATTTGATGAATACAAAAAAGTTCTTTTAAATCACCATCCTCACCTTTGCCCACACTTTTATATGCACCTCTGACTAAACATGGAGTAACAGCAAGGTCAGTACTGGGAGTGGTTGTTGATCTAACAATCAAGAAAGACAACCGTTACCAAATGACAAATAATTTGTTGTATCAAGCAATTATTACATATGAGTATGTGTGTGACCTGATTGGATTTTTTTTGCCTTGGCACAAGATAGTTTCGTAACTGAAATCAAATATTCACAAATGTTCCATTCATCCTGCCCCAGACCTGAAAGGACAATAACAGCTGAAGAAAGATGTAAACCATCCAGCTATCTCAGGGTATCATTCTATTGTCATCAACATTTCAAATGTCTGCAAACTCATCCTCATGTAATATACAATATTATATCAGCATATATAGTTTTTAATATAATATATAGATGCATATATAATGTAGATAGATGTGCTTGTATTTTTTCATGTAATTTTAAGTTTGCCATTTACGCACTACATTGAAAAAAAAGCCTTATCGCATAAATTAAACTACTTTTCCTACCACACATTGGTTGGCAGATTCTACTAATTGAAAATCTAGACCATGCCTATTACTGGAAAAGATTTTTAGTTCATATAAACTAAATCTTGAGCAATATGGATAGGACTTAATTTTACCTGTGATAAATGGAGCAAACAGTCTTTGTATTAGTCCAAAAAACTTCCTCCTTTCTTTTTTTTCAAATCCTAACTGGTCAGATTGGTATCTCCTCCTCTTCATCTTTCCTCGTTTTGCACCTGACTTTGTGTTTTGCATCAGTTGAAATTTTTCCTCTTGAATTCCTTAATTCAGGAATACAACAGTACTGAGTTTCATGAGCAATTTTCATCTTTAAAGATCAGAATCCCTGGAGCAATTAAAACCAGATTTTATCTATTCTTAATGAAGAGCAAACTGCATAAAAGCTGTTGAGGTAAAATGCTGGTCAGAATGTTTACAGTTGGTTATTCACTGTTGAAGAACAATCTTTTTCTACATGTCTTCTATCTACAATGCAGCATCTTGCTTCTGTCTCATAAACAATTCCATTGGCACTGTAGAATGACGAGACAGTTTTTATTCTATGGGTAGAAGCATGCAGATAGATTGTAATGTTCACAATATCACTCTAGATCACATCATAATTGATTTATTCCATGACAGTCTTCCTTCAACGGTCGGCTTGAGTTTGGCCTAAATCTTCAAAAGGCCTAGTGAGTAATAATGATCATGTAATGAAATCTTGGCTGATGACTCCAATTTTACACTTGATAAAGAGAGATATAGTTGAGTGCATCATTCTGGTTGTAATTTAATTAAAAGAACCTTTATGATATTGAAGATGCCTTTCTCAGTGTGGTGATGCACTGTACAAAAGTCTTTAGCAGGTTTATCAGAATCTTGTTGCATGCTGTTTGCTTCACAACTTGGCCCCCATTACCATGAGATTCTGATAAATTATGTGAGGTGAAAAATTGGAGATTGTTGTTAAAAATACAGCTGAGCTCTTGCTGCATCACATGTAAAACCATTGATAGCCAGGAAAATTCAGTCAGATTTAATCAGGCAGTATTTTAATTGAATGTAAGATCTATCTTCCTGTTTTTTCTATATACTCATTTCATGAACGAGAACTATTTTTAGCTAACTAGTTAGATTAACCATAACTTATTAATAAAAAGAACTTAAAAGTACAGCCAAACTAATCTTCTTTTGTGCACAAAAAAGGAAATTTATAGTTTAATTATAATTATTTGCTCACTCTTTTGAATCATTACCCTCTGACCCTTGGGTGGTAGGTGGCGGGGGCACATATTACTGCTGGCTAGTATCTCATCATTCATTTGCTAATTGTTAGGTGGTTGCCTATACCTTACCTATAAGTAATTAGAAGATTTTCAAGAGAGGCTTGATGGATCACGTTGTTGGGTACAGGCTACAAAGGGATGAAGGAGGTCAATCACTCTGTGGCACTATATTGGCAAATGAAGCATTATGGCATCTCGGGTTAAACATATGGAGGCTCAGTCAAGCCAGGCCTAGATTGTGTACTCTAATAATGGATTGCATAGATTCTATTAATCCTCTCTTCCTGGGCTCGTATGATCTTCTAGGAAGTATTTTTGGAAGCTCAGTTCCATGATACAAGCATGACCTCCTTGGTCTTTCATCAAGAGAATACCCCAGTGGAGCGTTGACTTCAGAATTAAAGTTAGAAGAGTTCTTCAGACAGACAGTTAAGATTCATCCTCTGATGGAAGATGACAATGAATGGAGACACCCTTCCAATCTTGGGCCCAGGTCACTATTTCAAACATCTAAGTGGCCTACTTTTATCTGTCAAGTAATACCAATAACAAATTCCCAAAATAGACTACTAAAGACCTGCAAGATATACTGCACACTAAATGACATTATTATCAAAAGAGGATGGTAAGAGCATAGTGGGCCCCTTAAAAATTGATAATGGTGATATTGTAAATGGAAATAAGGAAATGTTAAATCATTACTTTGTGTCAGCATTTACAGTAGAGGAAGAGGATAGCCTGCCGGACACCCCAAGGAAAATAATTTTGAATCAGGGACGGGGACCATAATTAAAGTAAGCAAATTAACATTAATGAAGAAAATAATGGCACTAAAGAGTGATAAGCCCCCAGGACCTGATGGTTTCCATCCCAGGGTTTTCAAGGAAGTAGGTGAGAACATTGCAGATGCCCTAACTATAATCTTACAAAGTTCTCTCAGTTCAGGAACTGTTCCTATAGACTGGAAAATTGCACATGTCACTCTGCTTTTTGAAGAAAGGTGAGAGAGGGAAACCAGGGAATTATAGACCAGTTAGCCTAACATCTGTTGTTGGGAAATTACTAGAGTCTATAATTAAGGATAGACTGACTGAACACCTTGAAAATTTTCAGCTGATCAGAGAGAGCCAGCATGGATTGCAAAGGGTAGTTCATGCCTAATGAACCTGATTGAATTTTTTGAAGAGGTGACTAAAGTAGTGGACAGTGGAATGTCTATGGATGTTGTTTATATGGACTTCCAGAAGGTATTCGATAAAGTCCCTCGTAAGAGACTGTTAGCTAAAGTCAAAGCTCATGGAATTGAGGGCAAATTACTGACCTGGTTAGGAAATTGGCTGAGCGGCAGGAGACAAAGAGGAAGGATAATGGACAAGTACTCAAATTGGCAGGATGTGTCTAGTGGTGTCCCACAGGATTCTGCGTTGGGGCCTCAGCTATTCACTGTATTTATTAACGACTTAGATGATGGGATAGAGAGCCACATATCCAAGTTTGCCATTGACAGAAAGATAGGTAGCATTGCAAGCAGTGTAGATGGAAGCATATCATCACAGAGAGATATTAATAGATTAAGTGAATGAGCAAAACTGTGGCAAATGGATTTCAATGTAGGCAAGTGTGAGGTCATCCACTTTGGACCTAAAAAGGATAGATCAGAGTACTTTCTAAATGGTGAAAAGCTCGAAACAGAGGAGGTGTAAAGAGACTTAGGGGTCCATGTACATAGATCATTAAAATGGCCTTTATATCTAGAAGACAAGAATACAAGGGGGTAGAAGTTATGCTACAGCTATACAAAGCCCTGGTTAGACCACACCTGGAGTATTGTGTTCAGTTCTGGGCACTACACTTTAGGAAGGATATATTGGCCTTGGAGGGAGTGCAGTGTTGATTTACTAGATTGATACCTGGATTCCAAGGATTAAATTATGAGCAGAGATTACACAAACTAGGGTTGTATTCCCTGGAATTTAGAAGATTAAGGGGTGATTTGATCGAAGTTTTCAAGATATTAAGGGGAACTGATAGGGTAGATGGAGAGAAACTATTTCCGTTGGTTGGGGAATCTAGGACTAGGGGACACAACCTAAAAATTAGAGCTAGGACTTTCAAGAGTGAAGTTAGGAAACACTTCTACACGCAAAGGGTGGTGGAAGTTTGGAACTTTCTTCCGCAAATGGCAGGTGATGCTAGCTCAATTATTAATTTTAAAACTGAGATTGATCGATTTTTATTAACCAAAGGTATTAAGGGATATGAGGCTAAGGCGAGTATATGAAGTTAGGTCACAGATCAGCCATGATCTCATTCGATGGCAGAACAGGCTCCAGGGGCTAAATGGCCTATTCCTGATCCTATGTGCCTATCTAGAGGAGGAATGTTGTAACATATGTCAACTATTATAGTCTTTTTTATGTTTTACATACACTTTTCAAAGTCTATGAAAACAATTTTCCAAATAAGCCAAACATTTTTCAATATGGAAACATTTTAAAATATGCCAATACATTTTATGGCTGCTCCTTTTGCCTTTCCAATCCAGCTTCACCAGCTTTTATCCCTTCAACAACCAGATCTGCACTGATTCTTAGAGGTCACTTACATGACACAGTTAATGTTGAGAATGGAGTTGGTCTTGCTTTGCAAACTATGTGGTGTGAAAGAAAGAAACGTGCATTTACATAGCTCGTTTCATGATCTCAGGATTGTCCCAAAATGCTTCCCAGCCAATGAGGTATTTTGAAGTGTAGTCACTGTTTTAATGTAGGGAAACATGGCAGCTAATTTATGCACAGCTAGCGTGGGGTTCAAACCCCTTTAACAAAAGATATTTGAAGGTACCTCTTTTAAACAAAGACATTTGAAAACCTGCAAACACAGTAATGTGGTAAACTGTGTTTTCGCAAATCCTGTTTCTCCCTCACTGACGCTGATGGCATTGGAGAAGTATGAGTTTCGATATCGAAGACATTGTACTGTGGATAGATATCTAGATTATTAAATAAATAAGCTAGATGGATAATATTGAGCTTAATGCATAGCCAGGCTTTCAAACCACATAGGCTTTTGGAAGCACAAGCTTTTCAACACAGCAGGGGGTAATGTAAGAAAAGGCAACAAGAACATACATCAAAGGCTTCGGGTCGGAAAGCAGTGATGGGTGCAAAAAAAGCATGGGCCTCTCATTCCTATCTGGTAATCTGTTCAAAAGAACTGGGATTCGTAAAACATCAAGTGGTATTGCACCCAGCATATAGTCGAATGGTATAAGGAATGGATTTGAAGTCATTTAAGCAATCAAAATTGGAGATGTAAGGGCAATTAAGAATGTCTGGGTGTAGAAATGTAAGGGGGCTATCTCTACATGAAAGGCCATAAACAGACAGTAAAGGGGCCTTTTAGAACCCATGGTTCGAGCGCATGGTCTTTTCTACATCAAAAGGTCTCCAGTCACATGATCAAAGCCTAAACTGTCAATCTTTGAAGTATGTTAACGATTGAGGCATAGCAACAGGGTGTGATTGGACAAAAAGAATGACCCTCCCCAATCCTACGTCTTATTGTTAAAAAACAATACAAAAAGAAGACTTTGAGAGAAGAACAGGCTCTTCTCTTCTTTACCACTCGGCAGTCACAAGGAACGCACACTGCAGTTGAACATCACACAAGAAGAAGAGGACCTCAAGTTCTGAAGAGCTAATCAACCTTCAGGCCCATGGTTTAAAGGTTGTATATGTATTAATGATTTGCCTGATGCGTGTATGAATCGTTAAGTCATTACATAATAACGTTGCGAATTATTAAGTGTTTAACGGGATATTATAGAGGAAAGTCATATGTATGGTTTGATTTTGCTTCATGAATGCTCGTATGTATGATAACATCGTTAAATAATTACTTTTGATTAACAAAGCAACCGTGAGTGAGGGTGACTTTCTTCGCTTGACTATTCGTCCAGTGTCCAAGAATCACACAAAATAAGGAATTCCCTACACTAGACACCACAAACAGCAATGAGATTAATGAACAGATAATCTCTTTTTTAGTGGTATTGGTTGTGGGATAAGTGTTGGCCACAAAAATGGGAAGAATAGGGTGAAATCCCCTGCTCTTCTTTGAATCATGTCATGGGATCTTTTATGTCCAGCTGGCAGGGTAGACATGACCTCACTTCAACATTTCATCTGAAAGGCAACACCTCCAGTAGAGCAGCACTCCCTCAGTACTGCACTGAAATCTCAGTCTAAATTATGTGTTGAAGTCTCTGGAAGTGGAACTTGAACTCATGATCTTCTGACTCAAAGGCAAAAAATGTTACCACTGAGCCAAGGCTGACACCTTTTAAAGGTGATTTTCCAAGGATTTACCCAAATGGATACATGGGGGTGGGGGGGGGGGGTTAAAAATTGAAAAATGGCAATCCCGACCCCAACCCGCCTCCAACACGCCAACTTCCGGTTTTAACAGAGGCGGGTTGGGGGGGGTGGGCAACCAACCTGCTCTCAGGAGGCGGGTCTGTCCTTAAAATATTTTAATAAGGCTGCTTGCCTCAAATTTAACCTTTGTTTCACATTTAACTCATGGGGACCGGATTTTCCTGGCCTCGGGAAACCCTGCAACTGAAAAGAGGTGAGAACGTCTGGATGGAACAGTTAAGTGCCTTTCCAGCACTGCTTGTGGGCCAGGAGGAGCAGGAATGCTTGCCCTCAGCCCACCAAGCTACCCTGTAAACTACCCTGCGATTTGACCCCCTCGACCAGCCGATCCCCCCCACCCCCCGGCGATCGGACACCCTTCCCCCGTGATCGGACTCCCGATGTCCGACTGCCCCCCCCCCCCCCCCACCCGATGTTCGATCCCTGATGTCCGACCTCCGATATCCGACTCAACTCCTGACCTCCAATGTCCAACTCCCCCCCACCCTGACCTCTGATGTTCAACTCCCCCCCGACCTCTGATGTCCAGCTCCCCCCCCGACCTCTGATGTCCAACTCCCCCCCGACCTCTGCTGTCCAACTCCCCCCCCACCCCGACCTCCGATGTCCAACTCCCTCCTGCCCCCGACCTCTGATGTCCAAGTCCACCCCCCTCCCTACCTCCAATGTTCAATTCCCCCTCCCGACCTCCAATGTGCAACTCCCCCACGCCGACCTCCGGTATCCAACTCCCCTCCACCCCGACTTCCGATGTCCAACTCCCCCCCCCCCGACCTCTGATATCCAACAACCCCCCCGACCTCCGATGTCCAACTCCTCCCTCCCAGACCTCTGATAACCAACTCCCCCACCCCCGACCCCTGATGTCCAACTCCTGACCTCCGATATCCAACTCTCCCTCCCCCGACCTCCGATGTCCAACTCCCCCCCACCCCGAACTCCGATGTCCAACACCCCCCACCGACCTCTGATGTCCAACTATCCCCCCAACCTCTGATCCTCTGATGTCCAACTCCCCCCCAGACCTCTGATGTCCATCTCCCCCCCACCGACCTTCGATGTCCAACTCCACCCCCCTCCCAACCTCCAATGTTCAACTCCCCCTCCCGGCCTCCGATGTCCAACCCCCCCCCCCCCCAACCCCGACATGTCCGAGTCACCTCCACTCCCTGGCTGCGTACCTGCCTGACAGCCAGGAAACCGATTCAAAACATTTAAATCTGGTCCTGCCGTTAATTCGGCAGGACCTCCTAGAAACCCGTATTTATGGGTTTCCCGGCCGCTAAATCTCAACCCCCCCCCCCACCACTCCCTTCCCGCCTCCCCTTAACAAAACCTTATTCCATTAACAGGTTGGGATTTAAACCGTGGCCTTCTACACACCTTACACTAGCAACCCATTGCTTTCACTATATGACCAGCTCAGCATAATGGACTAGCAGCCTATTGCTTTAACCACCTCAGCACCTCATCTAAATCATACTTGAGGTGCACTTCAGCAAGCGATATGAGACTAGTCACTTCCAGCAGCTAGTTTTACATTACTTGTGATATGGCGCCCATTGCAGTAAATAGAAAAGAAGGAAAGTACTTGCATTTATACAGTTGCTTTCACAACTTAAGGAGATCCAAAACGACTTCACAGCCAATGAAGTATTATTAAAGTGTAGACACTGTTATAATGTAGGGAAACTTAAGCAGTGAGTACATTTTGTCTATGCAAGAATATCCTGTATATTTTCTTCTCACAGATATTATACCCCCTTGTTTTGCAATATTTAATGGATCCAAATCAAGATAGCAGGTATGAGTCATTTTGTTTCCCTGCAATCCATTAATTTGTACTTGCAAAAGAAAACTGGACAGTTATGACCCAACTGTAGTAATGCTACTTTCATACATTTGAAGCATCTTTATGGGCCTGTAAATAGTTGAAATGATGAATATTTTAATAATCTAGCTGTGAAGTGCATGAAGCTTAGTTAAAATGGGGCAATTACGATTTGGTCAAGTTTAATAAGGTGATTAATTCTCCTTATTAACCTGAGAGACCCCACTGGTACCCCTCACATGATCTCTGTTATCCATCCTGGTCCAACACTCACTGGCAGCCCCAATCTAACTCCTACTGAAAGCTCTGATCTGACCTAACTTGACTTCTGCAGAAACTGAAGTACATTTAATATATAATTATATGTCTACATAATGTGTACAACTGCAGCTTTTGTACCCAACTGTAATTATGTAGTTGAACAAATAATAGGAATCTCTGGAAATATTGTAGCTTACAGTTTGAGTATGTATGATTTGCAAACTGGAGTTTTTATTCAATGACGAAAACTGTTACTTCTTCAAAGCTACAAAATGTTCACAGAGTTAGTTTATAGAGTATGTTCATCTTCGTCCATACAGATGTCAATTGTTTGTGTCCAAATCTCTACTCTCAGCATAAGATAGCTGACTGTATGAATGATTAAAATAAACAGACTACATTCATTTATTTGAATGTGCAATTTATTTATTTCATTAATATCCTTACAAGAAGTCTTACATATAACTTAACCTTCTTTATACATCTCTCTCAGTAGGATGCAATGAGCATGGCAACAAATCACTGCTTGGGTCAACTTGGAGTCCACAACTATAAAAACTTGGGAGGAGGTCTACAAAAAATGACCGAGGTAAGGGAGAAAGAGCAACTTGTCTTAATGTGGAAAGGAAGGACATTTATGGATAATGGATGTATCAACGGCAAGTATGAGCTGATCAAAGAGAGTTGACATAGATTTGTGAAGGGTAGGTCACATCTGCCTAATCTAGTTGAATTTTTTTGAGGAGTCACTAGTATGGTGAATAAGGGAGTGTCTATGGATGTTGCTATATGGACTTCCAAAAGTCATTTGATAAGGTTCGACTCATGAGACTATTGACAAAAATGAGAGTGCACAGAATTGGAGGTAACCTTGTCACATGAATCAGTAATTGGTTAGAAGGTAGGAGAGAGTAGGGATAATGGGTTCATTCTCTGGTTGGCAGGATGTGACAAGTAGTGTTCCCCGGGGATCTTTATTGGGGCCTGAGCTTTTCACCATATATATTAATGACTTGGATGAAGAAATAGAGAGTTATACATCCAAGTTTTCAAATGACACTAAGTTAGGAGGCACAGTAAGTTGTGTTAATAGGATGTCAATGTCGTATCTGGAACATCGTGCCCAATGGCTTAACTCCTTGACCAAATTAAGAAAAGAACAGAGAAAGAAACAGAGCGAAAGTCAGAGAGGGAAATATTGGAATTAGAGTCAAATGAAATATAGATAGAAAGAGGAATAAAGAGAGGGAAAGACAAGAATAGATTAAGAGAGGGAGAAAAAAGCAACAGAAGGGGAAAAAATTTAAAAGAACAAGCAGAAGAAGAGGACATTGTAACCCAGTTGTCTTTGGGAATTGCTGTATTGGTCCTTGAGAAGTTAATGAGTGAATGGCAGGGTGGGTGAATGAAATGTACAAACATTCTTGACCCATGAAGTATAGAACCAGCGGCACCGTTAAAAATAGCAGGGTTCTGAAAGTTACACCATACATGCCTATGAAGAGAGCGCAAATGTATTGCAGAAAGTAATCCCATGGGCCAGATCACTGTGTCTCATTCCGTATTGCTCTTAAATTTCAACAAAAAGCTTGCACATAGCAGAAGCACACAGGGCAGATGAGGTGGTTAGCCTTGAGAGTAGAAACCACTTACCCCGTATGAGGAAGCTATTAGAACAAAAAACAAAATATTGCAGATGCTGGAAATCCGAAACAAAAATGAGAAAATAATAGAAGCACTCAGAGGGTGTGGACCTATACCACGAGAACAATAGATTCACCCTTACCCTATACAATCTTCTCTTTATCGAGCAACACACCGGGCCTGCAATTCCCCATAACCATTATGCATGTGCTCTCCTGGTGCACAGCACTGCAGAATCCACCCACTGAGAACATGTGCATTTCACAATATTGGAAAAAATAAAATAAGTTTATTTCAGAGAGTTCACTTCAAAAGGGTAGAATAAAAAAATCAGTGGAGGAATGGATTGGTATTGATGGTATTTGATGCAGGATACAGAGCTTTAAGTGAGGATAGTATGTTGATGCGCTTTATAGGGAACGTATAGACATTGGTAGTTATATATTGGGTGAAACAGGCCTGAAATGTAAGATCCCATTCATTAAAGATTACTTTAGGACTCTTCTGGGTCTATTGATTATATAGAATTACTTAGAATTAAGAGCGCAGAAACAGGACATTTCGGCCAACAGGTCAATGCTACACACGAGCCTCCTCCCACCCTACTTCATCTAACCCTATCGACATATCCTTTCATTCCTTTCTCCCTCATGCACTTATCTAGCTTGCCCTAAAAATTACATTAAAGATTACTTTAGGACTCTTTGGGGATGATTGATTAAAGATTACTTTAGGAGTCTTTGGGGATGATTGATTTAAGATTACTTTAGGAGTCTTCGGGTCATTTGATTAAAGAATATTTCAGGACTCTTCGAGACAGATTGATTAAAGATTACTTTAGGACTTTGGGGACGATTGATTAAACATTGCTTTAGGAATCTTTAGGAACCATTGATTAAAGATTACTTTAGGACACTGGGGACAATTGATTAAAGATTACTTTAGGACTCTTCAGGGCGATTGATTAAAGATAACTTTGGGACGATTCGAGACCGATTCTTTAATGATTACTTTATGGCTCCTTGGACGATTGATTAAAGATTAGTTTAGGACTCTTCAAGACCAATTGTTTAAAGATTACTTTAGGGCTCTTTGGGACCGATTGATTAAAGATTTCTTTAGGACTCTTCAGGGCAATTGATTAAGATTATTTTCATACTCTTCGGAACCGATTAATTGAAGATAACTTTAGGACTCTTCGAGACTGATTGAGTAAAGATTGCTTTAGTACTCTGGGGATGATCGATTAAAGATTACTTTAGGCATCTTCGAGGATGATTGATTAATGATTACTTCAGGAATCTTCAAGGTTGATTGATTAAAGATTATTTTAGGACTCTTTGGGACTGATTGATTAAAGATAACTTCTGGAAACTTCAGGAATTTGCGGGGCGTTTGATTAAAAATTACTTCAAGACTCCTTGAGGCTGATTGATTAAAGATTAGTTTAGGGCTTCGGGGATGATTGATTAAAGATTACTCTCGGACTTTTCATGGTGATTCATTAAAGATTTCTGCAGGACTCTTCGAGACCGATTGATTAAGTATTACTTTAGGACTCTTTACGACGATCGATTAAAGATTACTTTAGAACTCCGGGGTCGATTGATTAAAGATTACTTTCCGACTCTTTGGTGACGATTGATTAAAAATTATTTGAGGACTCTGGGAACAATTGATGAAAGATTAGTTTCGTACTCTTTAGGAACAGTTGATTAAAAATTACTTTAGGACTCGGGGGTGATTGACGAAAGATTAGTTTTGGACTCTTTGGGGACGGTTGATTAAAAATTAATTTAGGACTCTGAGGATGATTAGTTAAAGATTACTTTAGGTCTCTTCCAAGCCGATTCATTAAAGATTGCTTTAGGACTCTGGCGACGATGGGTTAATGATTATTTTCAGACGCTTTTGGAGCCGATTGATTAAAATTACTATAGGACTCCGGGGGTGATTTATTAAAGATTACTTTATGACCACTTGGGGAAGATTAATTAAAAATCAATTTAGGAACCTTTGGGAACGACTGATTAAAAATTACATAAGGACAACAGACTCAATTGATTAAAGATGACATCAGCACTCCGGGGAAGACTGATTAAAGATTACTTTAGGACTTTTTGGGGATGATTGATTATAGATTACTTTAGGATCCTTTGGGATCGATTGATTAAAGATTACTTTAGGACTCCGGCAATGATGGGTTAATGATTATTTTCAGACGCTTTAGGGGCCGATTGATTAAAATTACTTTCGGACTCTGGGGGTGATTTATTAAAGATTACTTTAGGACCATTTGGGGAAGATTAATTAAAAATCAATTTTGGAACCTTTGGGAACGACTGATTAAAAATTACATAAGGACAATGGACACGATTGATTAAAGATTACATCAGCACTCCGGGTAAGATTGATTAAAGATTACTTTAGGACTTTTTGGGGACGATTGATTAAAGATTACTTTACGACTCTTTTAGGCGATTGATTAAAGATTACTTTAGGACTCCAGGATGATTGATTAAAGTTTCCTTTTTGACTTTTGGGGATGATTCATTAGAGATTACTTTAGGTCTCTTTGGGGACAACTGATTAAAGATTACTTTAGGACCCATCATGGATGACTCATTAAAAATTACTTTAGGAATCTGGGGACGATTGATTGAAAAACACATCAAGACTCGGGACAATTGATTAAAGATTACTTTAGGACTCTTCGAGACCGATTGATTAAAAATTACTTTAGGACCCTTTGGGGACGATTGATTAATGATTACTTTCATACTTTTCTGGATCGATTGATTAAAGATTACTTCAGGACTCTTTGAGGCCGACTGGTTAAAAATTACTTTTGGACTCTTTGGGGATGATTGATTTATGATTACTTTAGGACTCCAGGAATGACTGATTAAAGATTACATTAGGACTCCGGGGAAGATTGATTAAAGATTACTTTAGGACCCTCTGGGAACGATTGATTAAAGATTACTTTACGACTCTTTGGGGAAGATTGATTAAAGATTACTTTAGTACTCTTTGGGACCGATTAATTAAAGATAACTTTAGGACTGCGGGGATGATTGATTAAAAATTCTCTTTCGACTCTTTGGGGCCGATTCATTAAAGATTACTTCAGGACTGTTCGAGGGCGATTGATTAAAGATTACTTTAGTACTCTTCAGAACTGATTGATTAAAGATTACTTTAGGTCTACGAGACCAATTGTTTAAAGATTATTTTAAGTCTCATTGGGGACGATTGATTAAAGATTAATTTAGGACTCCAGGGATGTTTGAATAAAATGACTTTAGGACGCTTTGGGGACGATTGATTAAAAATCACTTTAGGACTCCGGGGAAGATTGGTTAAAGTTTCCTTTTCAACTCTTTGGGGACGATTCATTAAAAATTACTTTAAACCTCCGGGGACGATTGACTAAATTATTGATCAGGACTCAGGGGACGATTGATTAAAGATTACTTTTGGGCTCCGGGGTCAATTAATTAAAGATTACTTTAGGACTCTTTGAGACTAATTGTTTATAGATTATTTTAGGACTCTCTGGGGACGATTGATTAAAGATTACTTTAGGACCTTTTGGGGTTGATTGATATAAGATTATTTTAGGACTCTTCAGGGCGATTGATTAAAGATTACTTAAGACTCCGGCGATGATTGATTAAAGATTACTTTAGGGCTCTCTGGGGACGATTGATTAAAGATTACTTTAGGGCTCTCTGGGGACGATTGATTAAAGATTACTTTAGGGCTCTCTGGGGACGATTGATTAAAGATTACTTTAGGGCTCTCTGGGGACGATTGATTAAAGATTATTTTAGAGCTCTCTGGGGACGATTGATTAAAGATTACTTTAGGGCTCTCTGGGGACGATTGATTAAAGATTACTTTAGAGCTCTCTGGGGATGATTGATTAAAGATTACTTTAGGACTCTTTGGGGATGATTGATTAAAGATTCCTTTTCGACTCTTTGGGGATGATTCATTAGAATCTACTTTAAGACCCATCAGGGAAGATTCATTAAAAATTATTTCAGGACTCCAGGGCCGATAGATTAAAAATGACTTTAGCATGCTTTGGGGACGATTGATGAAAGATAATTTTAGGACACTTCAAGGCTGATTGTTTAAAGATAACTTTAGGACTTTTCATGGTGATTCATTAAAGATTTCTTCAGGACTCTTCGAGACCGATTGATTAAGTATTACTTTAGGACTCTTTACGACGATCGATTAAAGATTACTTTAGAACTCCGGGGTCGATTGATTAAAGATTACTTTCCGACTCTTTGGTGACGATTGATTAAAAATTATTTGAGGACTCTGGGAACAATTGATGAAAGATTAGTTTCGTACTCTTTGGGAACAGTTGATTAAAAATTACTTTAGGACTCGGGGGTGATTGATGAAAGATTAGTTTCGTACTCTTTGGGAACAGTTGATTAAAAATTACTTTAGGACTCGGGGGTGATTGATGAAAGATTAGTTTTGGACTCTTTGGGGACGGTTGATTAAAAATTAATTTAGGACTCTGAGGATGATTGGTTAAAGATTACTTTAGGTCTCTTCCAAGCCGATTCATTAAAGATTGCTTTAGGACTCTGGCGACGATGGATTAATGATTATTTTCAGACGCTTTTGGAGCCAATTGATTAAAATTACTATAGGACTCCAGGGGTGATTTATTAAAGATTACTTTATGACCACTTGGGGAAGATTAATTAAAAATCAATTTAGGAACCTTTGGGAACGACTGATTAAAAATTACATAAGGACAACAGACAAAATCGATTAAAGATTACATCAGTACTCTGGGGAAGACTGATTAAAGATTACTTTAGGACTTTTTGGGGATGATTGATTATAGATTACTTTAGGACCCTTTGGGATCGATTGATTAAAGATTACTTTAGGACTCCGGCAACGATGGGTTAATGATTATTTTCAGACGCTTTTGGGGCCGATTGATTAAAATTACTTTCGGGCTCTGGGGGTGATTTATTAAAGATTACTTTAGGACCATTTGGGGAAGATTAATTAAAAATCAATTTAGGAACCTTTGGGAACGACTGATTAAAAATTACATAAGGACAATGGACACGATTGATTAAAGATTACATTAGCACTCCGGGTAAGATTGATTAAAGATTACTTTAGGGGACGATTGATTAAAGATTACTTTACGACTCTTTTAGGCGATTGATTAAAGATTACTTTAGGACTCCAGGATGTTTGATTAAAGTTTCCTTTTTGACTTTTGGGGATGATTCATTAGAGATTACTTTAGGTCTCTTTGGGGACAACTGATTAAAGATTACTTTAGGACCCATCATGGACGACTCATTAAAAATTACTTTTGGAATCCGGGGACGATTGATTAAAAAATACATCAAGACTCAGGACAATTGATTAAAGATTACTTTAGGACTTTTTGAGGCTGATTCTTTAAAGATTACTTTAGGACTCTTTGGGGACGATTGTTTAAAGATTACTTTAGGGCTACGGGGACGATTGATTAAAAATTACTTTAGGACTCTTCGAGTCCAATTGATTAAAAATTACTTTAGGACCCTTTGGGGACGATTGATTAATGATTACTTTCATACCTTTCTGGATCGATTGATTAAAGATTACTTCAGGACTCTTTGAGGCCGACTGGTTAAAAATTACTTTTGGATTCTTTGGGGATGATTGATTTATGATTACTTTAGGACTCCAGGATGATTGATAAAAAATTACTTTAGGAATCCGGGGAAGATTGATTAAAGATTACTTTAGGACCCTCTGGGAACGATTGATTAAAGATTACTTTATGACTCTTTGGGGAAGATTGATTAAAGATTACTTTAGTACTCTTTGGGACCGATTAATTAAAGATAACTTTAGGACTGCGGGGACGATTGATTAAAAATTCTCTTTCGACTCTTTGGGGCCGATTCATTAAAGATTACTTCAGGTCTCTCCGGGACCGACTGATTAAAGATTATTTCATTCTCTTCAAAGCCGATTGATTAAAGATTACTTTAGGGCTCCGGGGGTGATTAGTTAAAAATTACTTTAGGACACTTCACGACCGATTGTTTATAAATTACTTTAGGACTCTTTGTAGACTATTGATTAAAGATTACTTTAGGAACCTTTGGGAAAGATTGATTAAAGATTACTTTATGATTCTTTACGAATTATTGATTAAAGACTACTTTAGGAACCTTTGGGGATGATTGATTAAAGATACTTCAGGACTCTTTGGGGACGATTCATTAAAGATTACTTTGGGACTCTTCGGTACCAATTGATTAAAGATAATTTTAGGACTCTTTGAGCCCGATTGTTTAAAGATCACTTTAGGACTCTTCATGCTGATTGATTAAAGATTACTTCAGGACTCTCCGAGACCGATTGATTAATGATTACTTTAGGAATCTTTGGAGACAATTAATTAAAGATTACTTTAGGACTCTTTAGGGACGATTGATTAAAGATTACTTCTGGACTTGAGAGCTACTGATAGCACGTTTCAGGGGGCGGTCACCCCGCAGCTTAAGAAAGTGCAGGCAGAAAGGAATGGGTGACCACCAGACAGACAAGGAGGACCAGGCAGATAGTTCAGGAGTCCCCTGAGTGCATCTCGCTCTCTAACCGGTATTGAATACTGGTGAGATAGAATGTTCCTCTGAGGAGTGCAGCCAGAGCCAAGTCCACAGCACCTTGGTTGGCTCAGCTGTACAGGGGAAGAGGAGGAAGGTCAGGAAAGCAATCGTGATAGTGGATTCAATAGTTAGGGGAACAGATAGGCATTTCTGCAGCCGCAGAAGTGATTCCAGGATGGTATGTTGCCTCCCTGTGCCAGGGTCAAAGATGTCGCTGAGCGACTGCAGAACAATCTGAAGGGGGAGGGTGAACAGCCAGAGGTCGTGGTCCATATTGGTACCAACGACATAGGTAGAAAGAGGGATGAGGTCCTGCAGGTAGATTTTAAGGAGCTAAGAAAGAAATTAATAAGCAGGACCTCAAAGGTTGTGATCTCCAGATTACTCCCAGTGCCACATGCTGGTGAATATAGAAATAGGAGGATAGAGCAGATGAATGCGTGGCTGGAGAGATGGTGCAAGAGGGAGGGCTTTAGATGCCTGGGGCATTGGCTCCGGTTCTGGGTGAGGTGGGACCTGTACAAGTCGGACGGGTTGCACCTCAACAGGGCTGGGACCAATATCCTTGCGGGGAGGTTTGCTAGTGGTATTGGGGAGGGTTTAAACTAGCTTGGCAGAGGGATGGGAACCTGAGCATAGATTCAGAAGGGAGAGAAGCAGAGCTGGAAATGGAAGATAAAAAATTTAGTAAGCGAGTTTTGGAAGGCAGAGGAAACAAAGGTTAGAAAATAGACAACAAAAGAGTTTGGCAGTGCTTAATGGTATATACCTCAATGCAAGGAGTCTAGTGAATAAGGCAGATGAACTGAGGGCACAGATAGACACATGGAAGTTAGGTATCTTAGCTATTACTGAAGCATGGCTTAAAGAGGGGCAGGAATGGCAGCTCAACGTTCCTGGTTACAGGGTTTTCAGACGAGATAGAGAGGGGGATAAAAAAAGGAGTGGGGGGGTGGCAATATTGGTTAAAGAATCAATTACAGCTGTGAGGAGGGATGATATGTTAGAAGGATCATCAAATGAGGCTATATGGGTTGAGCTAAACAATAAAAAAGGGGCAATCACACTGCTGGGAGTGTACTATAGACCCCCAAACAGTCAGAGGGAGATAGAGGAGCAAATATGTAGACACATTTCTGAGAAATGCAATAATAATAGGGCAGTAATAGTAGAGGATTTCAACTACCCGAATATTAACTGGAATATAATCAATGTAAAGGGTATAGAGGGTGCAGAATTATTAAATTGCATTCAGGAGAACTTTTTAACCAGTGCGTAGCAAGCCCAACAAGAGAGAGGGCAGTTCTAGACTTAGTTTTAGGGAATGAAGCTGGGCAGGTGGAAGGACTATCAGTGAGAGAGCATTTTGCTGGTAGTGATCATAATTCAGTCAGATTTAGCATAGTTATGGAAAAAGAAAGAGATAGAACAGGAGTAAAAATTCTCAATTGGGGAAAGGCCAATTTTACTAAGCTGAGAAGTGATTTAGCAAAAGTGGACTGGAAACAGCTACTTGAAGGTAAATTAGTGTCAGAGTAGTGGGAGGCATTCAAGGGAGAGATAGTGAGGGTTCAGAACCAAACATGTTCCCACAAAGAAAAAGGGTAGGACTACCAAATCAAGAGCCCCCTGGATGACAAGAAGCATACAGGATAAGATACGGCAAAAAAGGGAAGCTTATGTCAGATACCGAGAGTTCAATACTGCAGAAAGCCTAGAAGAGTATAAAAAGAGCAGGGGTGAAATTAAAAAGGAAATTAGGAAAGCAAAGAGACGGCATGAAAAGATAATGGCAAGTAAAATCAAGGAAAACCCAAAAGTGTTTTATAAATACATGAAGAGCAAGAGAATAACTAAGGAAAGAGTAGGGCCTATTAGAGACCAAAAAGGTAACAAACATACATACGAACATACGAATTAAGAGCAGGAGTAGGCCATTCAGCCCCTCGAGCCTGCTCTGCCATTGGATAAGATCATGGCTGATCTGATTGTGACCTCAACCCTACTTTCTACCTATAATAACCTTTGACTCCCTTGTTAATCAGGAATCTATCTAATTCAGCCTTAAAAATATTCAATGGCCCTGTCTCCACCGCTCTCTGGGGAAGGGAGTTCCACAAACTCACGACCCTCTGAGAGAAAAAATTTCTCCTCATCTCCGTCTTAAATGGGAGACCCCTTATTTTTAACTGTGTCCCCTAGTTCTAGTCTCTCCCACAAGGGGAAACATCTTCTCTGCATCTACCCCTTCAAGTCCCCTCAGGATCTTATATGTTTCAATAAGATCACCTCTCATTCTTCTAAACTCCAATGTATACAGGCCCAACTTGTCCAACCTTTCCTCATAAGATAACCCCCTCATCCCAGGAATTAGTCGAGTGAACCTTCTCTGAACCGCCTCTAAAGCAATTATGTCCTTTCTTAAATAAGGAGAACAAAACTGCACACAGTAACCTATGTGTGGAGGCGGAAGAGGTGGGTATGGTTCTTAATGATACTTTGCGTCTGTCTTCACAAAAGAGGGGGACAATGCAGAGATTATAGTTAAGGAAGCGGAGTGTGAAATATTGGATGGGATAAACATAATGAAAGAGGAAGTATTAAAGTGTTTAGCATCTTTGAAAGTAGGTAAATCGCCAGGCCCGGATGAAATGCATCCCAGACTTTAAGAGAAGCAAGCGAGGTAATAGCGGAGGCTCTAACCATCATTTTCCAATCTTCCCTGGCTACAGTCATGGTGCCGGAGGATTGGAGGAATGCTAACCTTGTACCGTTGTTTAAAAAGAGAGAAAGGGATAGACCGACTAATTATAGGTCAGTCAGTTTAACCTCGGTCGTGGGCAAATTATTGGAATCAATTCTGAGGGACAGCATAAATCGTCAATTAGAAAGGCACAGGTTAATCAAGGACAGTCAGCATGGATTTGTTAAGGTATGGTCGTGTCTGACTAACTTGATTGAATTTTTTGAGGAGGTAACAAGGAGGGTAGATGAGGGTAATGCATTTGATGTAGTGTACATGGAATTTAGCAAGGCTTTTGACAAGGTCCCACGTGGCAGACTGATCAAGAAAGTAAACGCCCATGGGATCCAAGGGAAAGTGGCTAGTTGGATCCAAAATTGGCTCAGTGGCAGGAAGCAAATGGTAATGGTCGACGGGTGTTTTTGTGACTAGAAGGTTGTTTCCAGTGGGGTTCCACAGGGCTCAGTACTAGGTCCCTTGCTTTTTGTGGTATATATTAATGATTTGAACTTAAATGTAGGGGGCATGATCAAGAAGTTTGCAGATGATACAAAAATTGGCCGCGTGGTTGATAGTGAGGAGGAAAGCTGTAGACTGCAGGAGGATATCAATGGACTGGTCAGGTAGGCAGAAAAGGGGCAAATGAAATTCAATCCAGAGAAGTGTGAGATGATGCATTTGGGGAGGGCAAACAAGGCAAGGGAATACATGATAAATGGGAGGAACAAATGGACCTTGGAGTGCATGTCCCCAGATCCCTGAAGGTAGCAAGACAGGTGGATAAGGTGGTTAAGAAGACATACGGGATGCTTTCCTTTATCGGCTGAGGCATAGAATATAAGAGCAGGGAGGTTATGCTAGAATTGTATAAAGCAATAGTTAGGCCACAGCTTGAGTACTGCATACAGTGCTGGTCTCTACATTACAGGAAAGATGTGATTGCACTAGAGAGGATACAGAGAACATTTACGAGGATGTCGCCAGGTCTGGAGAAGTTTAGTTATGAAAAAAGATTGGATAGATTGGGATTGTTTTCTTTGGAACAAAGGAGGCTGAGGGGAGATTTAATAGATTACTTTCGTACTCTTCGAGACCAATTGATTACAGATAACTTTAGGACTCTGGGGACGATTGATTAAAGATTCCCTTTCGACTTTTTGGGCCGATTCATTAAAGATTACTTCAGAACTCTTCGAGGCCGATTGATTATTGTTAGATTCGGACTGCTCAGGGTGACTAATTAAAGATTACTTTAGGTCTCTTTGGGACCGATTGATTAAATATTACTTCAAGACTCATCGAGGCCGATTGATTAAAGATAACTTTAGGACTCCAGGGACGATTGATCAAAAAATACATCAGGACTCAGGGGACAATTGATTAAAGATTACATTAGGATTCCGGGGAAGATTGATTAAAAATTACTTTATGACCCTTTGGGGACGATTGATTAAAGTTTACTTTAGTACTCTTTGAGACCGATTGATTAAAGATTACTTTAGTACTCTTCGAGACTGATTGATTAAAGATTACTTTAGGTCTCTTCCAAGCCATTTCATTAAAGATTACTTTAGGGCTCTAGGGTCGATTGATTAAATATTACTTTATGACCCTTTGGGGACGATCGATTAAAAATTACTTTAGGACTCCAACGACGATGAATTAATGATTACTTTCAGACTCTTTGGGGGCCAATTGATTAAAATTACTTTAGGACTCCAGGGGTGATTGCTTAAAGATTACTTTAGGAGTCTTTGGGGACACTTGATTAAAGATTACTTTAAGACACCAGGGACAATTGATTAAAGATTACTTTAGGATTCCTGGGACAATTGATTAAAGATTGCTTTAGGATTCCTGGGACAATTGATTAAAGATTACTTTAGGATTCCTGGGACAATTGATTAAAGATTGCTTTAGGATTCCTGGGACAATTGATTAAAGATTACTTTAGGATTCCTGGGACAATTGATTGAAGATTACTTTAGGATTCCTGGGACAATTGATTAAAGATTACTTTAGGATTCCTGGGACAATTGATTAAAGATTACTTTAGGACTCTTTGGGGAAGATTGATTAAAAATGACTTTATGACTCTTCAAGGCCAAATGATTAAATATTACTTTAGGACTCCGAGGATGATTGATTAAAGATTACATCCCTACTCTTTGGTAATGATTGATTAAAAATTACTTTCGCACTCTAGGGACGATTGATGCAAAATTTCTTTAGGACTCCGGCAACGGTGGAATAATGATTACCTTCAGACTATTTGGGGACAATTGAGTAAAAATTACTTTAGGACTCTGGAGGTGATTGATTAAAGATTACATTAGGACTCCGAGAACGATTGATTAATGATTACATTAGGAGTCTTTGGGGGCGATCGATTAAAAATTACTTTAGGACTCCGATAACGATGGGTTAATGATTATTTTCAGACTCTTTGGGGGCCAATTGATTAAAATTACTTTAGGAATCCGGGGGTGATTTATTAAAGATTACTTTAGGACAATTTGGGGAAGATTTATTAAAAATCAATTTAGGAACCTTTGGGGATGACTGATTAAAAATTACCTTAGGACTCCGGGGCTGATTGATGAAAGATTTGTTTCGCATCCTTTGCAGATGATTGATTAATGATTACTTTTGGAGTCTTTGGGGTCACTTGATTAAAGATTACTTTAGGACTGCAGGGATGATTGATTAAAAATTACTTTAGGACTCCAGCAACGATTGATTAATGATTACTTTAGGACTTTGGGGGTGATTGATTAAAGATTACTTCAGGACTTTGGGGGACGATTGATTAAAGATTACTTTAGGAGTTTTTGGGGATTATTGATTAAAAATTACATCAGGACTCGGGAGACAATAGATTAAAGATTATTTTAGGACTCTTTGGGGACAATTGATTGAAGATTAATTTGGGGCTCTTGGGACAATTGATAGAACATTAGTTTTGGACTCTTTGGGCATGATTAATTAAAAATTAATTTAGGACCCTTTGGGGAGGATTGATTAATAATTACTTTCGGACTCCGGGGTGATTGATTAAAGATTACTTTAGGATCCTTTGCGGACGATTGATTAAAAATTACTTTGGGACTCTTTGTGGCGATTCATTAAAGATTACCTTTGATCTCTTCGGGACCAATTGATTAAAGATTACTTTAGGACTCTTCGAGGCTGACTAATTAAAAATCACTTTGGCACTCTTTGGGGACAATTGATTAATGATTACTTTGGAACGCTTTGGGAACGATTGATTAAAGATTACTTTAGGACTCCGGGACAAATGATTATAGAATACTTTAGGACTCTTCGGGACTGATTGATTATAGATTATTTCAGGACTCTTCGCAACAGATTGATTAAGGTTTACTTTTGGACTCTTTGGGGTCAATTGATTGTTGATTACTTTAGGACTCTTCAGTGAAGATTGAATAAAGGTTACTTTAGGACCCTTTGGGGATGCTTGATTAAAGATTACTTTAGGTCTCTTTGGGACTAATTGATTGAGGATTACATTAGGACTCTTTGGGGATGATTGATTAAAGATTACTTTAAGACACTTCGGTTTTTTGAGAGTTTTTTGATGAGATAACAGAGAGGGTAGATTAGGGCAATGCAGTTGATGTAGTCTATATGGACTTTCAAAAGGCGTTTGATAAAATGCCGCACGGTAGGCTTATCATCAAGATTGCGGCCCATGGAATAAAGGGGACAGTAACAACATGGATACAGAATTGGCTAAGGGACTGGAAACAGAAAGTAGTGGTGAACAATTGTTTTTCAAACTGGAGGCAGGTGCACAGTGGCGTTCCCCAGGGGTCAGTTCTGGGAAACACTGCTTTTCTTGATATATGTTGATGACTTGGACTTGGGTGTACTGGGCACAATTTCAAAATTTGTAGATGACACAAATGAAAGGGAGTGAACAGTGAGAAGGGTAGTGATAGACTTCAAGAGGATATAGACAGGCTGGTGGAATGGGCGGACACGTGGCAGATGAAATTTAACACAGAAAAATGCGAAGTGATACATTTCGGTAGGAAGAATGAGGAGAGGCAATATAAACTAGAGGGCACAACTCTAAAAGGGGTACAGGAACAGAAAGATCTGCGGGTATATGTGCACAAATCATTGAAGGTGGCAGGGCAGGTTGAGAAAGTGGTCAAAAAAAGCATACGGGATCCTGGGCTTTATAAATAGAGGCATAGAGTACAAAAGTATGGAAGTCATGATGAACCTTTATAAAACACTGGTTCGACCACAACTAGAGTATTGTGTCCAGTTCTGGGCACCGCACTTCAGGAAAGATGTGAAGGCCTCAGAGAAAGTGCAGAAGAGATTTATAGAGTCATAGAGTCATAGAGTTATACAGCACGGATAGAGGCCCTTCGGCCCATCGTGTCCGCACCGGCCATCAGCCCTGTCTACTCTAATCCCATATTCCAGCATTTGGTCCGTAGCCTTGTATGCTATGGCATTTCAAGTGCTCATCCAAATGCTTCTTGAATGTTGTGAGGGTTCCTGCCTCCACAACCCTTTCAGACAGTGAGTTCCAGACTCCAACCACCCTCTGGGTGAAAAAGTTCTTTCTCAAATCCCCTCTAAACTTCCCGCCTTTTACCTTGAATCTATGTCCCCTTGTTATAGAACCCTCAACGAATGGAAAAAGCTCCTTAGTATCCATCCTATCTGTGCCCCTCATAATTTTGTACACCTCAATCATGTCCCCCCTCAGCCTCCTCTGCTCCAAGGAAAACAAACCCAATCTTCCCAGTCTCTCTTCATAGCTGAAGCGCTCCAGCCCTGGTGACATCCTGGTGAATCTCCTCTGCACCCTCTCCAAAGCGATCACATCCTTCCTGTAGTGTGGCGACCAGAACTGCACACAGTACTCCAGCTGTGGCCTAACCAGTGTTTTATACAGCTCCATCATAACCTCCTTGCTCTTATATTCTATGCCTCGGCTAATAAAGGCAAGTATCCCATATGCCTTCTTTACCACCTTATCTACCTGTTCCGCCGCCTTCAGGGATCTGTGAACTTGCACACCAAGATCCCTCTGACCCTCTGTCTTGCCTAGGGTCCTCCCATTCATTGTGTATTCCCTTGCCTTGTTAGTCCCTCCAAAGTGCATCACCTCGCACTTTTCCGGGTTAAATTCCATTTGCCACTGTTCCGCCCATCTGACCAACCCATCTATATCGTCCTGCAGACTGAGGCTATCCTCCTCGCTATTTACCACCCTACCAATCTTTGTATCATCAGCGAACTTACTGATCATACCTTTTACATTCATATCCAAGTCATTAATGTAGAATTAATTTACAAGAATGATTCCAGGGATGAGGTACTTTAGTTACGTGGATAGACTGGAGAACCTGTGTTGTTCTCCTTGGAACAGAGACGGTTGCGAAGAGATTTGATAGAGGTATTCAAAATCATGAAGGGCCTAATCTGAGTAGATAGAGAGAAACTGTTCCCATTGACATTAGGGTCAAGGACCCGAGGACATAGATTTAAGGTGATTGTCAAAAGAACCAAAGGTGACATGTCGAAAAACTTTTTTACACAGCGAGCGGTTAGGATCTGGAATGAACTGCCCGAGGGGGTGGTGGAGGCAGATTCAATCATGGCCTTCAAAAAGGAATTGGATAAGTACTTGAAAGGAAAAAAATTGCAGGGCTACGGGGAAAGGGCGGGGGAGTGGGACTAGCTGGATTGCTCTTGCACAGAGCTGGCGCAGATTCGATGGGCGACATGGCCTCCTTCCGTGCTGTAACCTTTCTATGATTCTATGATTCTACTTTAGGACTTATCAGGACTGATTGATTAAAGATTACTTTAGGTCTCTTTGGAGCCGATTGATTAAAGTTTACTTTTAAGATTCTTTGGGGACGATTGATTAAAGATCACTTTAGGCCTCTTCAATGAAGATTGAATAAAGATTACATTAGGACTCTTTGGGGACGATTGATTAATGATTACTTTAGGCTTCCTTAGGGACAATTGATTAAAGATTACTTGAGGAGTCTCTGAAGATGATTGATTTAAGATTGCTTTAGGACTCTTCGATGTCGATTTTAACTTGCCGAAATCAGCATTAAGGGGGCAGTGCTGACCTCAAAATGGAGTCAGTAGACTTACCGCCCCATTAACGCCAATGGTCTGCCATTTTTACAAGGGCCTACCATTGGAAGGCCAAAACTTCTGCCTGTTTCAAGCAGTAGAACCTTTTTAATATGGAAATCGGGGTCCTACGAAGTGCATATGACCAATTGCCATTTTAGGGCAGAACTGGTCAAAGTGCATGCCGTGCATGCTCTAATCAATTTGACTGACGGTACAGCCGAAAAGGTCCCAAAAAGGTCAGATTTACATTATTTTTGTGGGGCCAAGAGGAGCAGGAATGTGTGTTCGAAGTGTGTTTACACAAAGTGCTGGACTGAGTACATCTTAACTTGGTTTAACTTTCTCTTGTTTGTTTGGAACCAATCTTCCATGAAGAAGTCTTGCCCCAGTAATAAGCAGTTAATAATGACTGAGTGCACATTTAACAAGTAGGACAGTGATAATTGACTTTTGATGGCTGTATTCTATTACATTGATGTGCATCAACTGGTCCAGTATGTACAGCTGCCAAGATTAAAGCAACCGAAAGCATTTAAATGTTAAAAGTTATGAATTATATATGATCCGAGCTACAAATTAATGCAGTGCAATTCTGAGAAGTGTTAAATATTTTAAACTATCTTTACTCGCTAAACATTTTGGAGGTGTGTTGCTTCTCCGGAGCCTTCATTAGCCTGTTCTGATGTAGCTTTGTATATAGGGGTTAGACTGGGTGACAATATCTGAATGCCAACGTGACTCTTTTCTCCACAGTGCTGTTGTGATAACTGGCACCTCAATTCTTAGATCTGGCCCCCAATCTCATTAGTGTACTTTGAGAAGTTAATTGCATCCTGAGAAAACTAAAATATGCATCGATAATATGACCAGTCTAACTTAAGGATAGCACAAGGCAAGTTAAAACTGGAAATAATGAAATGTAAAACAAGACAAAAGAAAAGTTGAGTCCGATCTAAAACTGGTCATATATTTATTGTTGCAGATGACCTATTAACAAAATAGCAGGTGTGCACATTTTCTAAACAAATCACGCATTCATGGTGTACCCATAATCACATACCTATATTTTTTTCATTCGTTCATGGGATGTGGGCGTCGCTGGCAAGGCCAGCATTTATTGCCCATCACTATATGCCCTTGAGAAAGTGGTGGTGAGCCGCCTTCGGAACCGCTACAGTCCGTGTGGTGAAGGTTCTCCCACAGTGCTGTTAGGTAGGGAGTTCCAGGATTTTGACCCAGCGACGATGAAGGAACGGCAATATATTTCCAAGTCGGGATGGTGTGTGACTTGGAGGGGAACGTGCAGGTGGTGTTGTTCCCATGTGCCTGCTGCCCTTGTCCTTCTAGGTGGTAGAGGTCGTGGGTTTGGGAGGTGCTGTCGAAGGAGCCTTGGCGAGTTGCTGCAGTGCATCCTGTGGATGGTACACACTGCAGCCACTGGTGGAGGGAGTGAATGTTTAGGGTGGTGGATGGGGTGCCGATCAAGCGGGCTGCTTTGTCCTGGATGGTGTCGAGCTTCTCAAGTGTTGTTGAAGCTGCACTCATCCAGGCAAGTGGAGATTTTTCCATTACACTCCTGACTTGTGCCTTGTAGATGGTGGAAAGGCTTTGGGGAGTCAGGAGGTGAGTCACTCGCCACAGAATACCCAGCCTCTGACCTGCTCTTGTAGCCACAGTATTTATGTGGTTGGTCCAGTTAAGTTTCTGGTCAATGGTGACCCCCAGGATGTTGATGGTGGGGGATTCGGCGATGGTAATGCCGTTGAATGTCAAGGGAAGGTGGTTAGATTCTCTCTTGTTGGAGATGGCCATTGCCTGCAACTTGTCTGGCGCGAATGTTACTTGCCACTTATCAGCCCAAGCCTGGATGTTGGCCAGGTCTTGCTGCATGCAGGCTCGGACTGCTTCATTATTTGAGGGGTTGTGAATGGAACTGAACACTGTGCAATCATCAGCGAACATCCACATTTCTGACCTTATGATGGAGGGAAGGTCAATGATGAAGCAGCTGAAGATGGTTGAGCCTAGGACACTGCCCTGAGGAACTCCTGCAGCAATGCCCTGGGGCTGAGATGATTGGCCTCCGACAACCACTACCATCTTCCTTTGTGCTAGGTATGACTCCAGCCACTGGAGAGTTTTCCCTCTGATTCCCATTGACTTCAATTTTACTAGGGCTTCTTGGTGCCACACTTCGTCAAATGCTGCCTTGATGTCAAGGGCAGTTACTCTACCTCACCTCTGGAATTCAGCTCTTTTGTCCATGTTTGGACCAAGGCTGTACTGAGGTCTGGAGCCGAGTGGTCTTGGCGGAACCCAAACTGAGCATCAGTGAGCAGGTTATTGGTGAGTAAGTGCCGCTTGATAGCACTGTCGACGACACCTTTCATCACTTTGCTGATGATTGAGAGTAGACTGATGGGGCGGTAATTGGCTGGAATGGATTTGTCCTGCTTTCTGTGGACAGGACAAACCTGGGCAATTTTCCACATTGTCGGGTAAATGCCAGTGTTGTAGCTGTACTGGAATTGCTGTATTGACAATAGGCTACATTTAATGTGGGCCTTTAAAACTCTAGCGTTCAATGTTAATACACTAGCATCTTAACATATTATTTTTTTAAAGTCTAAGCAATGTAGTGAAATGAAACATTCTTGTTTTAGAATGTATTCATATGTAAAAAAATCTCTCCTCCCCTGACTATAAATGCATATTAAACTACAACACCTTTCTATGGGATCATTAGTTCTTGTCTGCTTTCTGTAATAGTATGTTTGACACTGCTGGAATTGCTCTTAAAATTGCTGAAGGATGAAAATTCATGCCTTACATGACTAAATAGTGTGTCAGTTCATCATTGGCCGCTGTGCCTTGTGCATTCAAACGTCTCACCATTGAGATACAGGCAATGAAGTCCTGTGTATTATGTGCACATGGTGGTAGTGATGCAGGCAACCTTCCCTTCATCTGATATGTCAGTCCTTTCACAGGTTGATTATTTTTTATACAGAGGTGAAGGTATTAGAATATTCGCTCTCTTTCCTCCTTCTGGAATTCTCATAAACATGGTTGACACATATTAATTGGTATGGTATGATGTAAATGAAATCATCATGGTCAACAAATTGTTTACCTCACACAAAACACAGCAACGAGCTGAGCTAAATATATCAGCCATGGCTCAGTTTTTAGCACTCTCGCCTCTGAGTCAGAAGGTTGTGGGTTCAAGTCCCACTCCAGAGACTTGAGCACAAAATCCAGGCGGACACTCCAATGCAGTACTGAGGGAGTGCTGCATTGTTGGAGGTGCCTTCTTTTGGAGGAGATGTTAAACCGAGGCACCATCTGCCCTCTCAAGCGGACGTAAAAGATCCTGTGGGACTATTCGAAGAAGAGCAGGGGAGTTCTCCCCAGTGTCCAGGCCAATATTTATCCCTCAACCGACATCATTAAAATAGATTATCTGGTCATTATCACATTGCTGCATGTGGGACCTTGATTGTGCACAAATTGGCTGCCGCGTTTCCTACATTACAACAGTGACTACACTTCTAAAGTCCTTCATTGGCTGTAAAGCACTTTGGGATGTCCTGAGGACATGAAAGGTTCTATATAAATAGGGTGGGTGCAGTTTCATGGGGGTTCTCCTCCTTGTCTGCCACAAGTTCAGCTGAAGAGTAGATACAACTTCCACTTTTATGAATATAACTCAAATTTAGACAAGCTGCTCTTACTTCACATAACAAATAAACTGATTTCACATAGAGTTTTTAGAAGTGGGAAATGGCCATTAGGCCTGAACAGCTTGTTCTGGTTAACCACTCCTATCTGCCTTCTCACCATAACCTTCAATCCCTTCTCTCTCCAGAAATGCATCCAATTATCTCTTGCAATCCATTTATTCTGGATAGCTGCTTCAATGTCCTCTCCTGGTATTTTATTCTGCAACTTGATTTTTAGGGGTCGAATTTCTGCAGGGATTCTCCCAATCATCTGCCATAATTTCATAAACGCTGTTTCTCTGGAGTTTTCATGGATCGTCCACCAAAGTTATACTGGATGATCGGGACCGCCCCCCTATCCCTTTCTACATGGAAATAAAAGTTGTTAGTTTGTAAAATTTTATGCAGATTGGTTCCTCACAGCTCTCCTCGAGTCCAGTTTCTACCTTAACCTTCCTCCTTGAACAAATCTCCATCACATGAACCTGTGGACACCATCAGAAACTTCCAGGAATTGAATCATCCAGCCCAGGGAGCTTGCTTAGCAGCCATTACCCATGAAACTGCCACTCAGTAACACACTTATACAAAAGTCATATCACTGGTCTATTCGCAGGCCTTCTGGAAATACTACTTCTCTCTTCCCTTTGTGGTCACAGTACATCCCCTCCCCCCTCAGATAACCGTTGCACTTTGTTCCCCCATTCACTGGGACCATTGTGCCTCCTCCTACTAATTAGCTTTTCAGCCAATTACTTCCCCCCTCCCCCATCGAGCACCATCTTGGGTCCCCTGCCACCCTCCTCCAGTAACAGGTCCCCTACCTTTGTGCATCTCTCCCGCAATAAGCAGTATTTTAACTACATAAAGTTTTCAGCACTTTGGCCTGCGTTCTCACTCCCTGTCCCCCTGCAAACTGAGCAGTGTTACCTCCGCTTGTTACCCCCATCACTTGCTCCCTCTACCACTGAGAATCATTTTGTGTCACCAACCTCTTCTCCTACAATGAGGAGCAGTTAGGTTCCTGAACTTTCCTCCCACTGAATCATTTGCCTATCCCACTGAGCAGCGTTCCCTCACTTGCCAAACGGCATCTTTGCTCCCAAAAGGTAGACTCCACATTGCTGAGCAACAACTCGGCCCTGCTCCTCCTCACTGATCAGCTTCCTGGCCTTGCACACCTCCCATTGAGTAGCAATGCGGCCATTAGTTTCCCATTGAGTACCACTAATAACCCTTATCCCCATTTAGGTCACTGAATTCCTTCCTTCCTTTCATACACACTGAGTAACATTCCAGGTCTTTCACCCCCAAAATACTGACCAACTTCTGGGCCCTGGCCCTTTTCATGAGCAACATTACGGCCTCTCACCCACCAAGCACCACTTTGCCCACCTCGCTCAAAACATCAATATTTCAGGCAGCTCCAGCCCTCCCCCCCCGCCCCCACTAAGCAGTGTCTTGGCCCCTGCTATGCAGCAGGAGCCTTACCCTAAGCAGTATTTCAATAATTCCCCTCCCTTAAAAGCACTTCCACCCTTATTTCCCCCCCTCCTGCAAGCAGCCCTTCATTCTTCTGCTTTGACCCTGGCTCCCTCCACTGACCAGCTGCTTCATCTCAACTGCCTCCCTCCCCAATTACCAGCATTTTGGCCTCTGCCCCGTTTGTCCCACTGAGCATAGCAGTGAATTAATCTAGGCGGGTTACCATCCCTTCTCACTGAGCAGGAAATCCACTGACTTCCCCTCCTCCACAGAACATCAAAATGGGACCTAGCAAACTTCCACTCCCACCATCAATCATCCAAACATCCTCCTCCTGTCCTCCTTCTATTTCTCCATCTCCTCTCTCCCTGTCCTCCAGTTCACCTCCGCTGATTCCCCCCTCACCTATCTTCCTTCTCCCCCCATTCACCTCACCCTCTCCTTTCTGCCTCTCATCACCTTCCCCCCTCTCCTCTTCCCATTCCCCATCCCCATTCCTTCCTCTTCCTCTCCATCTTCTCCGTCCCCTGTTCCCACGCCCCTGCCCACAGAGGAGTGCGAAACTGCGAAAGTTGTGAAAAATAAAATATTAAAACACTTAATAAGTCATAGAACCTAACACAGCAAAAAATGACAGTGACTGTAAATAATAAAAGAGGAAGAATGTAATGCATCAGGGATCGAGATCTTCAGTGTGAGTAAAATAAAATATCACAGACAGTAATAAAGTAGAATACTGTAATATGACAGCATGAAACACAGCATGATAAATGTACCATGGTGTGGTATAATTACAGAGATAGAAGATAAGAAACTAAATAGTATACTACAGCAAATAAGAATAATAATCAATAACAATGAACACACTATAATACAATTGCATAAAGTCTTATAGTACAATACAATAACAGTGACATAATGTAAATAGTGTAACTCTATTGCCCAGAAATTATTCTTTGCAATATTAGTTTATGTATGTTTAATGGATTTATATGACATTCTTCTGTTTATTATTTTAAAGAAGGTATTAAGCCATTAAAATAAAAGAGTTAACATCTCCCCTAAAATAGTGAACAGAAGAATGAATATATTAAACATTTATCTGCCAATAGCACCAATAGTAAGTCGTAGGCTCAGAATATTTTTACAATAGTTTGTAATAACTTTTTAAAAATCTGGTATGTAAAATTATCAATTATCAGGAACAAATGAGGATTAGCTGTATGAAATGGCAGTCAATATGGGTGGGGAATTTCCTTGGAGCTGCTCCCATTCTGCTGTCATAACTTTGCCAGAAGTACGAAAGGGGTTTCCGTTACACTTCAGATGAAGCTACGGCAGCAGAGAGGGAGCAGTTCTGAAGTAATTCCAGCCATGGTTTCAGAAGGGAGAGACCTTCCTGAACTAAGGTCTGACTGGGTGTCCAGTTCCAAAAACCACTAACACCTAGTGTACAAAAAGTAATTACTATTGGAATGTTGGCCTTGAATTCAAGGGGTTGGAATACAAAGGGGAGGAAGTTATGCTTCAGTTGTACAGAGCCTTGATCAGATCCTATCAGGAGTACTCTTTTCAGTTCTGGGCCCTGTACCTGGAAAGATATATTGGCCTTGATGGGGAAACAGCACAGATTCACCAGACTGATACCGTGGTTTAAAGGGTTACATCGAGTTACATCGAAACTACAGCACAGAAACGGGCCATTTGGCCCAACTGGTTTATGCTGGCGTTTATGCTCCACACAGCTAAATTATGAGGACAGGTTACATAAAGATGGCTTGAATTCCCTTGAATTAGAAGGTTGTTGGGTGATCTAATCGAGGTGTTTAAAATGATAAAGGGATTTGATTAGGTAGATATAGCGAAATTATTTCCTCTGGTGGGGAAATACTGAACAAGGAGGCACAATCTTAAAATTAGAGTTGGACCATTTAGGAGTGAAATCAGGAAGCACTGTTTCACACAATAATTGGTGGAAATATGGCTTCGGATGCTGAGTCAATTGAAATTTTCAAGACTGAACGATAGATTTTTGTTAGGTAAAGGTATCAAGACATATGGACCAAACACGGGTATATAGAGTCGAGGTACAGATCTGATTGATCAGGCTCGAGCAGCTGAATGGCCTACTCCTGTTCTTATTTTCCTATGTTCCTATGTAGACAGATTGATTCAATGACTGCAGTTGAACTGACTAGATGAGAGGCTGAAAGGAATATGGGAGTAATAGTAGACTCACAGTTCACAATCTAAATTTTTCTCTGTGGCAAGATTTCCACCAGAATTGTGCCATGGTGGGACTCCTGCCCACTGTGATCCACTCAAACCCAAGCGAATTTCCCAGAGTCAGACTTATTAAAGTATTAATGGCAGGCTTATAGCACGATTAGCTGTCTCTGTTAATGATAAGTATGTTGCTGGGGGACATTTTCTCATCATTACCCTATAATTTGCATACACCCTGCCAAATTTGGGCAGGTGTAAACAACCTATGCTGTCACTTCTGGCAGAAAATCCCAGAAGCCTTGGCAAATATCAGCGAGTTGGTGGAATAGCTCCCTGTCACAATTCTCACTCCCATCCGCCCCTAAGCTATCAAAAATGGGTATACATAGAGACAAGAATCTAGGCCTGCAAAGTCTAGTCACTGCAAAGTAGCAATCAACAAAGCTAACCGAATGCCGAACTATATTGCAAATCAGTCAAGTACAAATCTGAGGCCGTCATGTTGAAACTTGTACAGTCCTATGGCCAAGTAACATCATAAGTACTGAATTCAGTCCTGGCCATGGAGATATAAAGAATAAGTTCAAGCCTGGGAGGTAGTGCAGAGAAAGGCATGGACTGTCGCTAGTGTCAGAGGACTGAGTTCTGAGGAACGGTTAGAAAAATTCACTCTTCAGTCATGAAAGGAAACGAACGAGAGGGAATCTTTATTGAGATATATGATACGAGTGGAATAGAAAAAGTTAAATTCACAGCACGAAGTTAAATCACAACTGTATGACAAGGGAATAGACAAACCGGTAAAGGCCGGTTCAGAACTGATGCCAGGTAGCACCTCTTCGTGTAAAGGGTTAGCAGTTCCTGGAATGGTCTTTTGATTAGGATAGTAGAAGAACAAATTCTGAAATCATTAAAAAGGCATTGAAAATTAGGAGATAAATGGTTTCTATGGAGAGGTAAGCTAGATGGACCATAGGAACATAGGAACAGGAGTAGGCCATTCAGCCCCTCGTGCCTGCTCCGCCATTTGATAAGGTCATGGCTGATCTGTGATCTGGCTCCATATACCTGCCTTTGGCCCATATCCCTTAATACCTTTGGTTGCCAAAAAGCTATCTATCTCACATTTAAATTTAGCAATTGAGCTAGTATCAATTGCCATTTGCGGAAGAGAGTTCCAAACTTCTACCACCCTTTGTGTGTAGAAATGTTTTCTAATCTCACTCCTGAAAGGTCTGGCTCTAATTTTTAGACTGTGCCCCCTACTCCTAGAATCCCCAACCAGCGGAAATAGTTTCTCTCTATCCACCCTATCCGAGGCCCTTAATATCTTATAAACTTCGATCAGATCACCCCTTAACCTTCGAAACTCTAGAGAATACAACCCCAATTTGTGTAATCTCACCTCGTAACTTAACCCTTGAAGTCCGGGTATCATTCTAGTAAACCTACGCTGCACTCCCTCCAAGGCCAATATGTCCTTCCGAAGGTGCGGTGCCCAGAACTGCTCACAGTACTCCAGGTGCAGTCTAACCAGGGTTTTATATAGCTGCAGCATAACTTCTGTCCCCTTGTACTCCAGTCCTCTAGATATAAAGGCCAGCATTCCATTAGCCTTATTGATTATTTTCTGCACCTGTTCATGACACTTCAATGGGCTGAATGGCCTTCCTTACCTCTATTTATTTTTATGATATTTCTGATTATTTTGGAAGAATGGGACAGAGGAAATGGTACAAGTATAAGATGACAAAATCGTTCAGAAATCATGAAGCTAACTTCCACTTGATGCTTTTTAAAAGTTGGAGGTTTATTAGGGCCACTTCCGCTAGTCGTGTTCGAGGGACAGTCCCTCACTGGCAGTGCATTAGGCCCATGGAATCGGACCTGCAGGCCTCAGCACTGAACTCTTGATTCTGTGGCGGGGAAAAGTTTCCCCGGTTTTTGGAGACACTAATGAGGTCAGTGAATGCCATGCCACACACATGCACTGACCTCATTACTGCTTCCAAAACTATTTGAATTCCTTACAATGGGCTGCATGACGAATTCCCCACGGTCTTTGGCAGCGCAGCTGCTGATGCACTGAGCAACCGTATAAAATGGGCACTAGGAGGCCTCCAAGCCGTTCAGTCCAGAGCTCCGGGTCTTAAAGCTTGATTGCCTGATTTTGGACACTTGAATTTTTCCTGCTGTTTATGGCTTGCCAACATGAACTTTGTGCAGTATAGCTAGTGCATTTATTTTTTTCAGCTGCTCGCTGCTTTTTTTTTTGCAATTCAGCACTCCTTTGGTACACACTTTCAACAGCAACATTCTTGTTACACCATTCACCCACTGAAGCTGCAACCACAATATTAAGCGTGTGACTTTCACTGGGCCACTAACAGAATCTTAAGCCCTGAAATTCCATTGGGATAATGTCATAACTCCAGCAGAAGACCGTCAGAATCTCCCCATCCCCTCAGAAAAAGAGACCCGCTCTAACCTGATAATGCTGGATCTCTGCCAATTTGTGAGGGGTGGATTTTGCTACTCTCCTGCTGAATTTACAATGATAAACCGGGGGGGGGGGGGGGGGAACACCTAAGGAATTTCAGGGCATGAATTTTACAGCACAGAATGAGGCCATTTGACCTATTGCACCTGTGCCAGCTCTCTGAAAGTATGATCCACTCAGTCCCATTCTCCTGTCCTTTCCCCATAGCCTTTAACATTTAGATTTTTCAAATATATTTTCACTTCCCTTTTAAAAGCTATTAAAAGCTTACTTCCACTATTGTTTCTGGTATGTCATTTTATGTCCTAATAACTGGCTGCATAATTTTAAAAAAATTCTCCTAACCCCTCCCTTCGTATTTTGATGATAATATAAAATGTATGCCTTTTAGTTGATGAATCACCTATCGATTGAAGTAATCTTTCCTTTATCAAAATACCTCATAATTCTGAAAATATCTAAAAGATCTCTTTTTTCTTTATATATGTTTCCTGCATTACAACAGTGACTACACTTCAAAAGTACTTCATTAGCTGTAAAGTGCTTTGGGATGTCCTGAGGTCATGAAGGGTGTTGTACCAATGAAAGTTCATTCTTTCTTCTTTCATAACCTGCTCTGTTCTAATTATAAGAGCCCCAATTTCTCTAGTCGTCCCTCATAACTAAAACAGTGTTTTATTAAATGTCTTTCTGCACTCTTTCCATGGCCTTGACATCTTTCCTAAAGTAGGGTGTCAAAACCCAGACACAATACTCTAAATGTGGTCTAGCCAATACTTTGTATAGAAGCTTTTAGCAATCCTGCTGAGCTTTGGCAAAACAAAAAGAATTAAGATACACAGCTATGTCAATATAGCAGAGCACTATAAGAACAAAAGATCTTTCACAGTTAGCAGTCAGTTCCAACCAAATAGTCAGAGATAGACACACTCAGCCTTGTCAAAGTTGAATGAGAGGCCATGTTTGTTGAACAGATAAGTGCCTGGGATAACCCAAAGAGACAACCATCTTAGTCTGTGCTGCCTTGGGATGAGATTTAAGCTCAGAAAAAATGAAAGGGGTCTCCACAAATAGCCCTGGGGACTTGCTTCTTATTTAGGGTCTTGATACAGGTATTTATGGCCCAGTAAAATGAACAGTTTTGCAGCTAATGGTTCAATTTGGCCTTTTCCCCGAGCAATTAAGATCTTGGTCATTATAAGTGCTTGACACGTCATCAAATAAGGGAATCCCACCAATAAATGTATCACAGATATTGGCAGAAATTAAATCAAAGGAATTGGCTTTGTAAATCAAATGTATAAAAGTTGGTCGCCTTGAAATTCGATGACACTGTGTCCGTTTTACAGGCCTAAAACAGGCGCCAAAGCATCCAATATTGCGGGCGATGTGTGCGTGCACATTCTGAGCTGGAAGTGCGCTACCTGCCATATTGGTATGGACATCAAAAGAGTCATCCAAGGTCCGCACCTGGAAAGGTGTTCGGCCTTTTACATCTGCCTAACCCCTATTTGATGCCTCATTTACCAAATTGATTTGCCCTGAATGCAGCCAGCACCGGGCCAGCTGCATACAAGAAAACTAGGTCTACATATGGCCTAATCAGTGGTCCTTAAAGGAACTGCTGCAGGCCAAAGAGGTAAGTTTTTTAAAAATCCTTACCTGAATGTGGAGCCGGAAGGATCAGGAGTACTCCTCCTATTTCCACATTAAAACCGTGGGCTGCTGCTGGTCACCGCTCACGCCCCACCTGATCGCTGCCTCCCCGCCCCACTCCGATCACTACCTCGCCCCCCCTCCCCTCCCAATCACTACCCCGATCCCTCTCCCAATTGCCCCCTCTCCCGGTCACCCTCTGTCCTGATCAACCTCCTTTCCCGGTCACCCCCCTCTCCTAGATGCACCTCTTCCAGTCACCACCCTCTCCCAATCACCCACACTTCCGATTCCCCCGCCTCTCCCGGTCGTCCCCTTCTCCAGATCACCCCTATCATGGTCGCCCCCATCATGCAAGACCTACCTGCGTCGCTGACAGTGGCCTGAAATTCAAATGGTCATCTCTGGCAAGCTGCCTGGGAATGCCCAGCAGGCGTCTGCAACTCGCTGGTCTGCTGTAAACGAGGTCTGAGGTCCAATATCGGGTGGGCTTTGGACCTACCTGTTCCAGCGCAGGAATCAATCCCTGCACCCAGTTTGCACTGGCAGGCCAGCACAAACCAATTTCTAGGGTGTGCTTTTTAACAAAAGGACAGTTAAGTCACAGCCAGCAAAAGCAAGAGGAAGAAGAAAGAGAAGGCAAAAGGAATAAAGAGAGAGGCTACAGGAGTTCAGAGAAACCTCAAGAGCTCTGCTAGTCAGAGACAGGCAAATGATTCAATGTAAAGCTTCTTTGTAAGACAGGAGGACAGGAGCAAGGTTAATTAAACTGAGAGAACAGACTTCAAAGGGAAGAAGGAAGACTACGAAAGCAGACATAGATTCATCACACCGAAGTCCCAGAAAAAAGTTCAAGTCTCCTAGAGAAGGCAAGACAGCCAACTCTATTGTGCCAACTCAGAAGGACATGATTGTATAAGGTCCTGATATTGTTGCTAAAGCTGTGAGTTTACCAACAATAAGCTGAATAAACTTGAATCTTATGCCTCGATATTTTACTCCCGGGGAGGAAGGGGAGTAGATCGAGCAGCGTGCCCATCCGTGAGTGGCGGCAGGCTCGGCCGATTTTAATGACATTTGCCTCCTGACCTTCTAATCAAAACAGTCGGGAAGTTGGCGGGAAGCAGCTGCCTAGCCATTAAAATCATGCTGGTTGGCAGCAGCCGCCAGAAACCACAAGGAACAGTCTTCGGCACAAGGTAAGTGGATAGATAGGGGTGGGAGGGAGGGAATCCCAATCAGGGGGGAATCCTGGAGCAGGGGAAGCTTGAGGTTGCCATGCAGGACCCGGAGGAGCACTCCTGCTCCTCCTGGCCCACAAGGAAACAAAAAAATAAATAAATAACCTACCTTCCTGGGTCTCTTCTGGCCCTGGCTCCAGTTTCTGGTGGATTTGGTCTGGCGGGGAAACCACAACTGCTTCCCCACTCAGGCCTCAGGTTAAAATCGCAGATCAGGCCTCGATGACATCATCAGAGCCTAATCTGCATATTTAAAGTGATCCCCGTCAGCTTGGGGTGGATGTTCTTGTTATCTGCAATTTAAAATTGCAGTCGGTCAGATCGGGACGGGAAAGGAGAGGATAAGTTCCCCACTCCATTTTAACTGCCCCCTCGACTAGTTTCCGCTGTACAGTGGGACTTAAAATTGAAGCCTTAATATTTCAAATAGATTTGTTATTTAAGGCCGTACATGGGGCCTAATGGAAAATAATCTTGCTGACTTGATGTCCATCTTGGACATTGAGCCTAATAGCAATTTATAGTAAGAACAGCTCAGCAATGCTGAGTTACTATGATATACTTTAACTGCTTTTGTAACCTTAGGTTTTAATTCCATCAGTTAATAGTATCTACCTCAGTACCTTGCATAATCTTATTGTACTATCCTAAGTGTGTTAATGAAGATGTATTAGTTCATGGGCTTTCTCTTTGATGACTTCGGTAAGGAGAGGTTAATTCATTCACTTAGTAGCTTATATGGATCCCAATAGGGGTTTGGTAGGGTAGACATCAATATAATCAAACTGTTTGAAGTAAGATGGTTCGAGCAAGCCGAACTCAGCCATCTACTACTTCCCTGGATGGGGAACAGTGAATTTCCAAATGGATCTTTGATGAGGAGTTAAAGTGAAAGGGTTAACGATTCATCTGGTACCTTTTGATTAATATCCCTTACAAGATTTATTAAGATACCGATTCCAGAGTTCTTTACAAGGTATCATAATACCGCACTGCAGGGAAGAGGATCTGTTTCTTATTAATTTCTATCAGAAATAGAGGCCTTCTACAATATTAATTAACTAATTGCACTATAAGCATAGTGGCTTTGGATTGAAAACAGATTGTGGCTTCAGGAATGAAAGCAACAAGACCCTTTGAATGTCCTTTGAATGTCTGCCTGAGGTTTCAAGAGAGCAGTAATATTGTTGGAATAATCTGCATTATTTTTTACAATAGTTTTTATGACATTAAACCTACTTCTTGCAAAAATGACTCTTGTTGGTATTTTCTTCTCCCATTAGAAGCAATGAGAATGCAAAAACACATTCATTTCAATCCTGGCAGTGTACTTATATTGCCCTCTTGTCTTCCTAATGTTTGGCAATCAGAACATAGAACAGATACATTCTAATAAAGCTTGTTTTCTGTTAGTATTTTTGCTGTATAGAATCTGAAGAATATATCTTAAATTATTCAGAGTTGCTCAGGACTAATATGACACTATTTGAATTCTTGGTTTTATTTGCATAAAAGATTACACCGGATTACTTTCTTGATTTAATTAACAGAATTTTTTTCTTTGATGTGAAAGAATTTGTTTGTCCTCTCTATATGTACAACACAGACTTGCAAAAAGTGGTCATATCTGTCAGGACATTCAGCATTGTGTTTGTGAGATCACAGAATTTTACAACATTGTAGGAGGCCATTCGATTCTCAGAAAATCGGGTGAGTTCTACACTGGGCGAGTGAGCAGCTCCACCAGGTTACTGCCCAGGCGGTGAAGTTGCAAATGACCTCCACCTATTCCCCTGACCTTTCTCCATATCCTTTGACATTTTTCTGTTCTAAATATTTATCCACTTATCTTTTAAAAGCTTTTATGGATTCTGCTCCCACCGTTTCTGATGGGGAATTCCATGTCCTAACAAGCCTAAGCATATATAAAGAGAAAGTTCTTAACCTTTCCCTTCATTGTCTTGGCGATGAGATTGGGGCAGAAAATGCTTGGCCCATCCGGTGCATTCCTGCCATAATTTTGGACATGGAATGCCTGAAGGGTCGGGATTTTGTCTGGGATCCAGATACATTGGCCAGGATTTTGACTTGGAGCCGGGTAGGGGGCCGGGGGGTGGTCGAATCACGGATGGGAAACCTGTAGGTACGTGCTTCCTGGGCGTCCTTACGATTTTGACATAAGGACGTCTTATTTTTTTCGATGGTTTGCCGTCCGACAGGCCGGCCTGATTGATAGGCTGGCCTCAGTCAGATGGGAGCAAAGCAAGGAAGAGGATGTGACAAGGTAAGTGTTCAGGTAAGATGGGGGAGAGGCATGGGGGGGCACCAGGGGGCATGGGTGGACATGGAGGCATGGATGGGTATGGGGGCACAGGGGGGCATGGGAAGGCACATGGGCATCAGTGGGCATGTGGGCACCAGGGCATGGGGTATTGTTGGGCATGGAGGCATCGTTGGGCATGGGGGACATGGGGGAGTGGGTCAGTCATCAGCGGGGGGGGAATCAGTCATCGGAGGTCAGTCACTGGGGTGTCAGTCATTGGTGGGGGGTGAGGTCAGTCATTGGAAGTCAGTCACCGGGAAAGTCAGTCATCGGGGTGGGGGGGGAAATCGGGGGTCATGGCGGGTGTGATTGGATGTCAGTCATCAGGGGCTCAGTCACTGAGGAGAGGGGGGGGTCGTGATCGGGGGTCATCACAGGGGTCCGCGATCATGGTGGGGTCCGCAATCGTTGGGAGGCGGGTCTGCAATCGTTGGGGGGGGAGTCCGTGACTGTTGGGGGGGGTCCACGATTTTGCGGGATCTGTGATCATTGGGGGGTGCCCACAATCGTTTGGGGGGTCCGCAATCGTTGTGGGGGGGGGGACAGCACTTCTGCTTCTCCGGGCCCACAAGCTGTGCTATCGAGGCCCTCACTTGCAGTTTCGGGCCTTCTCGCCTCCTCTCACGCGGGGCCCCCTGGGGCTAAAATCACAAAACCTTTCAAAATGGAGCCTTGCAGCCTCCTGGACAGATTTTAGTAACCAACCCGCCTGCTGAGAGCCCACCCCTAGTCCCGCCCCGGTGAAAACCGGAAATGGGTGGGTTGGAGGCGGGTTTGAAATTGTTGCAATTTTCAATGCCCCCCCCCAACCCATCCATTTTTCACAATTAAAATCATGCCCAATGGGTCCCTGACCTTCCACGGGAATTCCCACTCAGCCTTGCTGGGGGCGGACCCTCCACCTGCCCCAAGCAAGGTCACTAGCATAAGAGAGGGTGAACCAGGGTCAAGAATTCCTACATCTCCGGCCCTCAGAAGGACCTGACATAGGGTTGGTGGTAGTCCGCCTGGTGAGGTGTACCACGTCACCAAATAGCAGAAACGGGGCTCACAGCCTATTTTTTCTAAATTATTTTCAAGCACTCCCTTCCAAAAGATGCCCCTGGAGCATCTCAAATTTCTTTGCAGGGGAGATCTGGCTGCCCTCCCTTGGAACTGGCAACATCTGCTGCAAATTGCAGCATGGGTGACAGGGCAAGATGGATATCCTAGAAGTGTCAGCTTGTTCCAGTGGTAGCACTGTCTTCTGAGTCAGAAGATCATGGGTTCAAGTCCCACTCTTGGCTGAAACCTTAGTGCAATACTGAAGGAGTGTTGGATTGTGGGAGGTGCCATCTTTCAGATGAGAAGCCAGCGACTACCAAGTGCCCAGGGCGCCCACCTAAAATAGGCGTTGGGCTCCTTTGAATATGCTAATCAGAGGTCTAATGCCTGCTTTGAGACCCAGTTCCTAATTGCTCTACCTCCTCCTTTTGTACCTTTAATTTGCATTGCCACACTCCTCTGTGAAAACTGTAGCAGAGCACTCATTTAGGAAATCTGCTATTCCTTCATAAGAAGGTTTCCTTTTTCATCAGAAGTTCACATTTATGAGCCTCACTTAGGGCCTGGCATTGTGGTGGCAGCCAGTACAGAGTGAGTGGAGATGTAACAGCCTCCACAAAGGTGTATGTGAGCCCCAGCAGCCTGGACCCCCAAAGAATTGGAAACTTTTTACACAATTTGGGCAAGAGGAACGATGAGAGAGCCTGGGATCCCGGGCAACTCCATCCTCCCACAAGCCTAACAAGAACAAAGTTTCTGTGGGAATCGGGCAGGTTGGTGCCAGAGATTTGGCCAGAGAGGAGCATGAACCAATCTGTCCCAGGCGAATGAGGTGCTGATATACTGGCCCTGCAAATTCTTGCTAGGTCCGTGCTAGAAGGCACATTCAGTTTTGGGGAAGGGATTCCAGAGCTTAGGGTTTAATAGGCTGAACGCACTGTCCCTGTGGTGGGCCAATAGGAGTGGGGGATGCCCAAGTGGCCAGAATTGGAGGAACACAAAGGTACTGGAAGGTTGTAGTTCTAGAGGAAGTTACAGAGATAAAGAAGGGTAAGGCTATGAAGGGATTTCAACATGAGGTTGAGCATTTTAATTTGGAGGCATTAGTGGACCAAGAAGCAATGTAGGTCAGCGCGCACAGGAATGATGGGTGAGCAGGACCTGGTGTGGGATAGGAAACAGGCAGCAGAGTTTTGGATGAGCTGAAGTTTATGAAGGGTGGAGGATGAGAGATACCCAGGAGAGCATTAAAATAGTTGAGTCTGGCGGTGGCAAAGGCATGGATGAGGGTTTCAGCAACAGATGGGCTGAGGCAGGAGCAGAGATAGGCAGTTTTATGTGGAAGAAGTAATGGAGAAGATATTGGGTCGGAAGCTCAGCTCGGGCTAAAATAGAACGCCAAGGTTGCAAACAGTTTAGTTCAGCCTGAGACAGTGGCTGGGGAAGGGCATGGAATCGGTGGTGAAGGTATGGATTTTGTGGCGGGGTCGAAGATGATTGTTTTGGTCCTCAGTGTATAGCAGGAGGAAATTGCGACTCATCCAGACTGATGGACAGAAAAGCAGGCTGACAACACAGAGACAGTAGAGAGGTTGAGAGAGGTACGGTAGCGTAGTGGTTATGTTACTGGGCTAGTAATCCAGAGGCCTGGACTAAAATCCAGAGTCACGAGTTCAAATCCCGCCACGGCGGCTGGCGAATTTAAATTCAATTAATTAAAAAAAAAAAGAATCTGGAATTAAAATACTAGTATCAGTAATGATAGCCATGAAACTACCGGATTGTCGTAAAAACCCATCTGGTTCACTAATGTCCTTTAGGGAAGGAAACCTGCTGTCCTTACCCGGTCTGGCCTATATGTGACTCCCGACCCACAGCAATGTGGTTGATTCTTAATTGCCCTCTGAAATAGCCTAGTAAGCCACTCAGTTGTAAAAATCTCGCTAGGGATGGGCAATAAATGCTGGCCTTGCCAGCGACGCCCACATCCCGTGAACGAATAAAAAAAAAGTGATAGAGAGGTAGAGCTCAGTATCATCAGTGTACATATGGAACCTTACGCCATGTCTTCAGATGGTGTTGCCAAAGGGTAGCATGTAAATGAGGAAGAGGAGGGGCCAAGGGTAGATCCATGGAGGACTCCAGAGGTAAGGTGCAGAGGCAGGAAGAGGAGCCATTGCTGGAGATGATCTGGCTATGATTGGATAGCAAGTAAGGGCAGTCCCACTCAGCTGGACAATAGAGGAGAGGCATTGGAGGGGGATGGTGTGGCCGACTGTGTCAAAGGCTGCAGAGAAGCTGAGAAGCACAAGGAGAGATAGTGAACCACAGTCACAGAGGGTATCATTTGTGACTTTGATTATGGCCATTTCAGTGCTCTGGCAGGGGTGAAAGGTTTTCGAACCAGACCCATTTTTGAGGGGAAATGAACATTTCAGCACAAGAGGATGAAAAGCCCTTCTGATGAAGGATAATTGACCCATTATAGACATTTTCATCATACATATTGGAGCTAAAAATCCATGGAGGTCAGGGGGTGCACCCTGGCATGAGTGACGAGATGTGTCTACAGGGGACCTCCACTTTTGACCCTGCCAAAATTTGTGGGGTCACGGTGAGGTCCTTTAATTTAAATACCTCAAGCTTGCCAACAAGGGGCACTCCTTGAAAACCATCGATCCCGAGAGGTTGCAAACTGCGATGAAATTGTGCTAGCCTGCGAAAGGTGCCTCTTTGCTGCCCTTAACAGCTTCTAACGGCCCATTTTATAAGAGGTCCATACTTAATTTTTAAAAAATTATCCCTTTATCTTTAAGGAAGCCGGCTACAATCCCAGCCTGGGACCCCAGGTGGAGCCCACATGCCCCTTTTAGTGGCCTGCTATTTCTTGTCACGCAAGACATACCACCACCAATGAAACACTGAGTCCCTCTGAGGGCCTGAATGCAAGAACTTCCAGTGTTGGGAACCTTGTGCCCAACCTTGCACCATGCAGTGTTGATGGACTTGTAAGAGATGGGTAGCTCCACCCATTCCGAATTCCCTCGAAAATCCCAATGTTGGGCTAGGACCGTGGGGATCTGGGTCCCGGCCTTATTTTTGGCCCATCCGGCAAGTTCACGTCAGAGCTATGTGGAAGTGCACTGGAAGGGGCGTGGATATTTGGTCTCATTGTATTTTTAGTATTTGTCAATTTTTTAAAATTTTGTTCACTGTTTATTTATATATAAAGATATCAGTTGCTTTACTCTGTAAACCTCTGGCTATTTTGAAGAGTTTGGTAGCGTAGTGTGACACTATGTTAAATTCAGGAAGTAGTCTAATACAAGTGGAATAATTGTTCCTCCTTAGGTACATACCTCTGTGAGGACAGAGTATAGAATTGGTATAGCGTCTGGATCATAGGTGATGCGGTTTACTTATGGCAGGAGTGTGCAGGGTTTTATTCTTCAGGACCACATAAGTGCACTCCTTGAAACCTTGTGGGCCATATATAAAGTTTTCAAGTCTGCGTGCCCATTAATTTACATTTATCTCAAGCTATGCATACTAATAGCATTCTGATTTAGAATTTATCCACCAATGAGGCAACAGCTCGAAGCGCAGTCCTTTCCAAAGCTCCAACCTCATGACATTTAAACATGATAAAGCACCATGGAAGTAATAGTTTTACAACTTTGCACTCCCACCGTGATATTTTTTCCCATTGGGACTGCATATCAGGAACTTTAATGGGCTGTAAGTTCTGGGAACTCTTGGCCAAATTGCTGCCATGAGCTCTGGGTAGGTGAAGATCCATGCTAGAGTTTGAATTCATAAAAATGCCTCTCATAAGTGCCAATACAACTAAGTTGCCTGGAGTCTGTGAGGTGGTTTGCTAGGAACCGCTGCCCATATATGGTCCACCGCTAACATGATTTAATAAGGATACTGCATCTCTATTTGCAGTAACAAGCTTAGGTATCCGACTAAATGAGTATGAGGACAAAGTGTGAAGAATACATTTACACTGTATAGATTCAGATAATTAGTGAGTTATAAATGTAAGGAAAGGGTCTAATTTTTGCAGTCAGGATGAGGGAGATGGCGTCAGCAATGTAAACGCAGAGAACTGGTGCATGGATGTCATTCTCCTGCAATCCAAAATACAGTAGCAATTAGATTTCAGGGTATGTTATCTGGAGCTAGCTCCATGAAAATTGGCATAAGGAGGAATGGAAAACAAGGAGGAAAAGCACCGGCAGTATCATCCGGTGGCATTAGTGTTTTTCTAAGTTTTCCTCCTGGCGAAAAAAGAACTCCTTATCATTCTGTTATTATGTTAATGCCTACTACTTAATAATACCAATTCAAGGCTTGTTCATGACTCTGAATGATGATTGGTGCTGTTTTCCATTGAGTGCAATAATTCTTCTATTGGCATCTGATGCTCCTGACCTGAATTGGAGTAACTGTATTTCTGGCAAGCATTACAGCTGCAATAAGTGCTGACCTGCATTCCATTCAAAAGACTTCACTGAAGACTCATGGCCACCCCTACCAATTGTCCCCGGAGCCGTGGGTATAGGCAAAGAAACAACTTCCTGTCTCTAACATAAGAGGAGTGTATGCAAAGGCAGAGAATAGCCAGGATAGTGATAGTTATGGCCTCATCTGAATGATTGTCTTCAGTCACCACTGCCTTCCTTGTAGCAGTCAAGCTTTCAATTTCTATGGCAATGGTAAATTCCAGGCCCCAAAACGGGACATCAGAGAAGTGAGCTGCTATTTGGTTTACAGATCCAATAAAACATGTGATTGATGTGCTGTTCAGCCATATCCATCAACACATCAACTTTAGCATGAAGCATAGCGACATAGGAACAGGTGTAGGCCATTCAGCCCCCTGAGCCTGTTCCTCCATTCAATTAGATCATGGCTGATCTGTACCTTAACACTATTTACCCGCCTTGGTCCCATATCCCTTAATAACTTTACCTAACAAAAATCTATTAACCTCGTTTTGAAATTTTCATTACACTTAACCGCAACAGTTTTTTGGGGGAAAAGAGTTCCAGATTTCCACTACCCTTTGTGTAAAGAAATGCTTCCTGACATCATCTCTGAACAGCCTAGCTCTAATTTTGACATTATACCGAGCTCTCCCATTAGAGGAAATAATGTCTCTCTATCTACTCAATCAGATCCTTTAATCATCTTAAACACCTCAAATAAATCACCCCTTAATCTTCTGTACTCAAGGGAATACAAGCCTAGTCTATGCAACCTGTCTTCATAATTTAACCCTTTTAGCCCCAGTATCAGTCTAGAGAATCTACGCTGCACCCCCTCCAAGGCCAATATATCCTTCCTGAGATGCGGTGCCCAGAACTGAAAATAGTATTCCAGAAACGGTCTAACCAGAGGTTTATACAACTGTAGCATAACTGCCACCCTTTTGTATTCCAGCCCCCTTAAGATAAAGGCTAACATTCCATTAGCCTTTTTAATTACTTTTCGTACCTGTCCACTAGTTATTTGTGATTTCTGTAGATGGACCCCTAAATCTCTCTGCTGCTCCACAGTTCCTAGCTTATTACCTGGAAAATATTCTGATCTGTCAGATCAAAGTGAATCTTAGATCCAAAATGGATGACCTCAAACATCCCCACATTGAACTCCATCTACCATAGTTTTGCCCATTCATTTAATCTGTCAATGTCCCTTTGCAACTGTCTGCTCCCAGAAGATTGAGATGTCCATGCACACTACTTTCTGTGCTACCTAACTAAGCGTTGTCAGCAAACTTGGGTATTTGGATCTCTATTTCTTCATCGAAGTCATTAATAAAAATAGTGAAAAGCTGAGGCCCCAGATCCCTGGAGACACCATTAGTCACATCCTGCCAATTGGAGTACATACCCATTATACCTAGGGCTCGATTTTCGCACCTCCGAGTGGGTGCGTTCGTGGCGGGGGGGCTGCGAAAATCGGGGATTCCCGGGGCGGGTCTGGAGCCCAGCTCCAACCTGCCCACTTCCGGGTTCCCCAGTGATGCGCTGACATGCGCGCACAGCCCCCGCATGTGGGAATCCCGCCGGCAATTAAAGCCGCCGGGTGCCACTTAAAGTAATCATTAAAGTATTTCAGGTCGTTTAGAAACCTGATGAACATGACATTTTAGGAGGGGTGGGATTTTGCAAGCAACTGGGACTGTTTCCCGTACTGAGGGAAACACTCCCAGTTCAAATGGACGTGTTGCAGCATCAGCCTGTGGCAGCTGCAAAGGTCCATTTGACAGGTGGCGGGGGGGGGGGGAGACCCTCACTCATTGCAGGAGGCCACTCTGTCACTTTGGACAAAGTTTGGCCTCCACCACCCTCCTCCTAACAATAAAATTCACCAACTTGCAAACTTACCCCGGCGTCCAGACACATGTAGCTACCTTGTGGACCCCCTCAAATGTACATCTTCCGGATGGGGGCTGCCGCAGCTGCAGTCATGACCTCCTTGGAGGACAAACAGCATCACCAGCCTCGCCGGCCACGCCGTCCACCTCTGACACGTGGAGCCCCACAACACGGTGCTGTGACACAACCTCCTGCACAGCAGGAAGGAGGGCAACGGCAGAGAGAGATGCGTCGCAGAAGGCACTACCCTCGCCACAGGGTCTACAGACCGAGGCTCAGCTTCCTGGACCTCTCTGAGCAGCAGTGCACACGGAGGCTCAGAGTCACTCGACATGTAGTCATGGACATCTGCAGCCTCCTTCATGCCGAGCTGCTCCCAGCTGGCCCGAGCACCATCTTTTTACCTGTCACTATCAAAGTCACCACTGCCCTCAACAACCTCTCCTCCGCATCCTTCCAGGGTGCCACCGGGGACATTGCCGACGTCTCTCGGTGCACAAAAGAGCCCTGCAAATACACCTGTCTGCGGTGACACAATGGGTGGTATCAGGTGTGGGTCTTCATAGTGATCCTCAGGAAAGGGCATTATTGCACAAACCAGACAAGATTCGCAAAGACGTGGCAGCAGTGGTGACAATATATTATGTAATGTGAGTTGGTCAGAAATTAAATATAAGTAAAAACCATGACAAACCCTCAAACACCCTTGTGCATCCCCTTCAAGCTCACGACACATTTGCCTTACGCTTCCTACTGCACATGTGTGATGCATGCCCTGTGGCTGCAACACAGGTAGTGGCAGTTTGAGTGAGGCTGACCATGAAAGAGATGCATGAGAGGGTGAGTATGAGATAGAGCCATGAGATTGTATGAGGATTGGGTTGAGTGGTAGTGGTGGGATGAGTGCTGGTGAGGTGAGTAGGTGCAGGTAAGGTGAGGATGAGCTTTGAGTGGTGTGAGGAATAATGTGACAGAGTAGTGTTGGCAGTGCAGAAGGAGATGTGGGGTGGGGGCAGTGATGTGGCAGACGGAGTGTAGGGGAATGAGTAAGTGTACTCACTTTGGCTGACCTACTTAGGTCATTGAAGCGCCTCCTGCACTGTATGCAGGTGTGCGATATGTTGGTGGTGCAGGTGACCTCCTCTGCCACCTCGAGCCAGGCCTTGGTGTTGGCAGAGGCAGGCCGCTTCCTCCCGCCCGCCAGGGGGAAGATCTCTGACCTCCCCCTACTCCTCACCCCATCCAATAATACCTGGAGTGAGGCATCATTAAACCTGGGAGCAGCCTTCCCCCTGGGCTGCTCCAAGCTGTAATTTTTCCGATTTCCTGCAGCAGCAGTCAGTGGAGGACTGCCGCTTTAAAAATGACTCATCCAGCTGACAGCCTATGCTGCGCATGCGCAGTCCGCCCGCTGCGCAGCTTTCCAGCGTGAAACCCGGAAGCACAGGTAAGTGGCTCCAATTAGCCTGCAATTCCGTGCGGAGCACCCCAATTTCACTGGGCGCATTACCCACGTGCCCAGTCGACCCCCCGCTGCGAACCAGCCGCCCTGCTAATATCGAGCCTCTACTCTCTGTCTCCTATCTCCTAACCAATTATTTACCTATATAAATAAGTTGCCTCCAATTCCATGCGCTTTCATTTTTGCTAACAGTCTCTAGTGTGGAACCTTATCGAATGCCTTCTGGAAGTCCATAAAAATAACATCCATATACACTGTCTTATCTACCACATTAGTGACCTCCTCAAAAAATTAAACGAGGTTAATTAATTGAATTATCCTCATCTACCCTCTCTGTTACCTCATCAAAAAACTAACCTGATAGAGTTTTTTGATGAGGTAACAGAGAGGGTAGATGAGGGCAATGCAGTCGATGTGGTGCATATGGACTTTCAAAAGTCATTTGATAGAGTGCCGCATGGTGGTTTATCATCAAGATTGCGGCCCATGGAATAAAGGAGGCAGTAGCAACATGAATACAGAATTGACTAAGGGACAGGAAACAGAGTGTAGTGGTGAATAGTTGTTTTTTGGACTGGAGGGAGGTATACAGTGATGTTCCCCATGGGTCAGTGCTGGAAGCACTGCTTTTCTTGATATATATTAATGACTTGGACTTGGGTGTACAGGGCACAATTTCAAAATTTGTAGATGACACAAAACTTGGAAGGATAGTAAACAGTGAGGAGGATAGTGGAAGACTTCACGAGGATATAAAAAGGCTGGTGGCATGGGTGGATACGTGGCAGATGAAATTTAACGCAGAAAGTGCAAAGTGATACATTTCAGTCGGAAGAATGAGGAGAGGCAATATAAACTAGAGAGCACAACTCTAAAAGGGGTACAGGAACAAAGAGATCTGGGGGTATATGTGCACAAATCAGTGAAGGTGGCAGGGCAGGTTGAGAAAGCTGTTAAAAAAGCATACAAATTCCTGGGCTTTATAAATAGAGGCATAGAGTATAAAAGTATGAAAGTCATGATGAACCTTTATAAAACACTGGTTCGGCCACAACTAGAGCATTGTGTCCAGTTCTGGGCTCTGCATTTCAGGAAAGATATGAAGTCCTTAGAGAGGGTGCAGAAAAGATTTACTAGAATGATTCCAGGGATGAGGGACTTTAGTTACGTGGATAGACTGGAGTACCTGTGTTGTTCTCTTTGGAACAGAGATGGTTGCGAGGACTTGAAAGGAAAAAATTTTCAGGGCTACGGGGATAGGGCGGGGAATGGGACTGGCTGGATTCCTCATGCATAGAGCCAGCACAGACTCGATGGGCCAAATGGCCTCCTTCCATGCTGTAACCTTTCTATGATTCTTTGATTGGACATGACTTACCATTTATAAATATATGCTGGGCTCTGTCTGATCAGTTCATATTTGTCCAAGTGCTCATTCACGCTGTCCCTAATGACAGATTCCAGTAATTTCCTCACAACAGACATTGGACTGATAGGTTTATAATTTCATGGTTTCTCTCTCCCACTCTTCTTAAATAAAGGAGTGACAATCAAAAATTTCCAATCCAAGGGTACAATTACTGAATCAAGAGAGTTTTGGAAGATCACGACTAAAGCATTTGCCATTTTCTCACCTATTTCTTTTAATATCTTGGGACAGAAACCATCAGGTCCTGGACATTTGTTAATCTTCAGTCTCACTATTTTCTCCATTACCATTTTTGTTACTTATATTAAATCAAATAAGTTCCTCTCTTTGATTTAATTTTAATTTTCCTCATATTTCTAGCACTTTATCCTCTTCCTTTACTGTGAAGATCAATACAAAGTAATTATAGAATCATAGAATCATAGAATCATGGAAAGGTTACAGCACGGAAGGAGGCCATTCGGCCCATCGAGTCTGTGCCGACTCTATGCAAGAGCATCCAGCAAGCCCCAATTCCCTGCCCTATCCCCGTAGCCCTGCAAATTTTTTCCTTTCAAGTACTTATCCAATTCCCTTTTGAAGGCCATGATTGAATCTGCCTCCACCACCCCCTCGGGCAGTGCATTCCAGATCCTAACAACTCGCTGTGTAAAAAAGTTTTTCCTCATGTCATCTTTGGTTCTTTTGACAATCACCTTAAATCTATGTCCTATGGTTCTTGACCCAACCGCCAATGGGAACAGTTTCTCTCTATCTAATCTGTCTTGACCCTTCATGATTTTGAATACCTCTATCAAATCACCTCGCAACCTTTTCTGTTCCAAGAAGAACAACCCGAGATTCTCCAGTCTATCCACGTAACTCAAATCCCTCATCCCTGGAATCATTCTAGTAAATCTCATTGCTGCAGGAGTTCCTCAGGGCAGTGACCTAGGCCCAACCATCTTCAGTTGCTTCATCAATGACCTTCCCTCCATCATAAGGTCAGAAATGGGGATGTTCGCTGAAGATTGGGCACCTTCTCTAAGGCCTTCACCTCTTTCCTGAAGTGCGGTGCCCAGAACTGGACACAATACTCCAGTTGTGGCCAAACCAGCGTTTTATAAATGTTCATCATGATTTCAATACTTTTATACTCTATGCCTCTATTTATAAAGCCCAGGATCCCGCTTTCTCAACCTACCCTGCCACCTCCAACGATTTGTGCACAGATACCCCCAGATCTCTCTGTTCCTGCACCCCTTTTAGAGTTGTGCCCTCTAGTTTATTTTGCCTCTCCTCATTCTTCTGACCTAAATGTATCACTTTGCATTTTTCTGCATTAGATTTCATCTGCCATGTGTCTGCCCATGCCACCAGCCTGTCTATATCCTCTTGAAGTCTATCCAGTCGTGAATGGTGGTGGACAATTAAACAACTAATGGGAGGAGGAGGCTCTGCAAACATCCCCATCCTCAATGATGGCGGAGTCCAGCACATGAGTGCAAAAGACAAGGCTGAAGCGTTTGCAACCATCTTCAGCCAGAAGTGCCGAGTGGACGATTCATCTCGGCCTCCTCCCGATATCCCCAACATCGCAGAAGCCAGTCTTTAGCCAATTCGATTCACTCCACGTGATATCAAGAAATGGCTGAGTGCACTGGATACAGCAAAGGCTATGGGCCCTGAAAACATCCCGGCTGTAGTGCTGAAGTTTGTGCTCCAGAAGTAGCTGCGCCTCTAGCCAAGTAGTTCCAGTACAGCTACAACACTGGCATCTACCCGACAATGTGGAAAATTGCCCAGGTATGTCCTGTCCACAAAAAGCAGGACAAATCCAATCCGGCCAATTACCGCCCCATCAGTCTACTCTCAATCATCAGCAAAGTGATGGAAGGTGTCTTCGGCAGTGCTATCAAGCGGCACTTACTCACCAATAACCTGCTCACCAATGCTCAATTTGGGTTCCGCCAGGACCACTCGGCTCCAGAACTCATTACAGCCTTGGTCCAAACATGGACAAAAGAGCTGAATTCCAGAGGTGAGGTGAGAGTGACTGCCCTTGACATCAAGGCAGCATTTGACCGAGTGTGGCACCAAGGAGCCCTAGCAAAATTGAAGTCAATGGGAATCAGGGGGAAAACTCTCCAGTGGCTGGAGTCATACCTAGCACAAAGGAAGATGGTAGTGGTTGTTGGAGGCCAATCATCTCAGCCCCAGGGCATTGCTCCAGGAGTTCCTCAGGGCAGTGTCCTAGGTCCAATCATCTTCAGCTGCTTCATCAATGACCTTCCCTCCATCATAAGGTCAAAAATGGGGATGTTCGCTGATGATTGCAAAGTGTTCAGTTTCATTCGCAACCCCTCAAATAATGATGCAGTCCGAGCCTGCATGCAGCAAGACCTGGACAACATCCAGGCTTGGGCTCATAAGTGGCAAGTAACATTCGTGCCAGATAAGTGCCAGGCAATGACCATCTCCAACAAGAGAGAGTCTAACCACCTCCCCTTGACATTCAACGGCATTACCATCGCCGAATCCCCCACCATCAACATCCTGGGGGTCACCATTGACCAGATACTTAACTGGACCAGCTATATAAATACTGTGGCTATAAGAGCAGGTCAGAGGCTGGGTATTCTGCGGCGAGTGACTCACCTCCTGACTCCCCAAAGCCTTTCCACCATCTACAAGGCACAAGTTAGGAGTGTGATGGAATACTCTCCACTTGCCGGATGAATGCAGCTCTAACAACACTCAAGAAGCTCGACACCATCCAGGACAAAGCAGCCCGTTTGATTGGCACCCCATCCACCACCCTAAACATTCACTCCCTTCACCACCGGCGCACAATGGCTGCAGTGTGTACCATCCACAGGACGCACTGCAGCAACTCGCCAAGGTTTCTTCGACAGGACCTCCCAAACCCGCGACCTCTACCACCTAGAAGGACAAGAGCTGCAGGTACACGGGAACAGCACCACCTGCACGTTCCCCTCCAAGTCACACGCCATCCCGACTTGGAAATATATCGCCGTTCCTTCATCGTCGCTGGGTCAAAATCCTGGAACTCCCTTCCTAACAGCACTGTGGGAGAACCTTCACCACACAGACTGCAGCAGTTCAAGAAGGCGGCTCACCACCACCTTCTCAAGGGCAATTAAGGATGGGCAATAAATGCCAGCCTCGCCAGCGACGCCCACATCCATGAATGAATAAAAAAAATTATCCTCCTCACTGTTTACTACCCTTCCAAGTTTTGTGTCATCTGCAAATTTTGAAGATGTGCCCTGTACACCCAAGTCCAAGTCATTAATACATATCAAGTGAAACAATGGTCCCAGCACCGACCCTTGGAGAACCTTACTGTACGCCTCCCTCCAGTCCGAAAGACAACCACTACTCTCTGCTTCCTGTCACTTATCCAATTCTGTATCCATGTTGCTACTGCCCCCTTTATTCCATGGGCCGCAATTATGATGATAAACTTACCATGCGGCACTTTATCAAACACCTTTTGAAAGTCCATATACACCACATCAACTGCATTGCCCTCATCAACCCTTTCTGTTAACTCATCAAAATACTCTATCAGGTTTGTTAAACATGATTTGCCTTTAACAAATCTGTGCTGACTTTCCCTAATCAATCCGCACTCGTCCAAGTGACTGTTAATTCTGTCCCGGATTATCGTTTCTAAAAGTTTCCCCACCACTGAGGTTAAATTGGTTGGCATATATTTGCTGGATTTATCCTTACACCCTTTTTTGAATCAGGGTGTAACATTAGTAATTCTCCACTCCTATCTACGGATGTTTGGAAGATTATGGCCAGTGCCTCCTCAATTTCCACCTTACTTCCCTCAGCAACCTGGGATGCACCCCATCCGGACCGGGTGGCTTATCTACTTTAAGTACAGCTAGTCTTTATCAATGTTTAGCCCATCCAGTATCTCGACTATATCTTCCATTACTGAGACTTTGGCAGCATCTTCTTCCTTGATAAAGACAAATGCAAAGTACTCATTTAGTACCTCAGCCATCCCCTCTGCCTCCATGAGTAGGAGATCTCCTTTATGGTCCCCAATCAGCCCCACCCCTCCTCTTACAACTGTTTACATGCCTGTAGAAGACTTTTGGATTCCCTTTCATGTTAGCCACCAGTCTAGTCTCATATTCTTTCTTGGCCCCTCTTATTTCCTTTTTCACTTCTCCTCTGAACTTTCTATATTCTGCCTGGCTCTCGCTTTTGTTATCAACCTGACATCTGTCATACGCCCCTTTTATCTGGTTCACCTTACTCACTATCTCTTTTGTCATCCAGGGACCTCTGGCTTTAGTTGCCCTACCTTTCTGCCTCATGGGAATGTGCCTAGACTGTACCCGAACCATCTCCTCTTTAAAGGCCGCCCACTGTTCAATTACAGTTTTGCCTGCCAATCTTTGATTCAAATTTACCCGGGCCAGATCTGTTCTCATCCCATTGAAATTGGCCCTGCTCCAATTGAGTATTTTTACTTTAGAGTAGTCTGTGTCCTTTTCCATAGCTATTCTAAAGCTTATGATACTATGATTGCTGCTCCCTAAATGCTCCCCTATTGACACTTGCTCCACTTGGCCCGCCTCATTCCCTAGAACCAAATCCAGCAATGCCCCCTTCCTCATTGGGCCGGAAACTTACTGGTCAACAAAGTTATCCTGAACACATTTCAAAAATTCTTCCCCCTCTTTGCCCCTTATATTATTATTGTTATCCCAGTCTATATTAGGATAGTTGAAGCCTACAGTTATCACTACTCTGTAGCTTTTGCACCTCTCTGTAATTTCCCTGCAAATTTGCTCCTCTATATCCTTCACACTAGTTGGTGGCTGATAGAATATATCCAATAGTATAATGGCACGTCTTTTATTCCTTAACTCTAACCAAATAGATTTTGTTCTTGACCCCTCCAGGACATCCTCTCTCTCCACTACTACAATATTCTCCTTAATCAATATTGCCACCCCTCCTCCTTTCTTTCCTTCCCTTTTTAGCAAGTCTCCCATTTCCTTATTGTCCTGGGGGTTCACATACACAAATCTCTGAAGGTAGCAAGACAGGTTGATAGGCTAGTAAAAAAGCATACGGTATCCTTGGTTTTATAATTGGAAGCATAGAGTACAAAAGTAAGGAAGTTATGGTAAACTTTTAGAAATCACTGGTTAGACCTCAGCTGGAGTATTGTATCCAATTCTGGGCACCATACTTTTGGAAGGATGTCAAGGCCTTGGAGAGGGTGCAGAGGAGATTTAACAGAATGGTTCATAGATGAGGGACTTCAGTTATGTGGAGATACTAGGGAAGCTGGGATTGTTCTCCTTAGAGCAGAGAAAGGTAAGGGGAGATTTAATAGAGGTGTTCAAAATTATATGGGGTTTTGAGAAGAGTAGATAGGGAGAAACTGTTTCCTCTGGCAGGAGGGTCGGTAACCAATGGATGCAGATTTAAACTAATTGGCAAAAAATCCAGGGGGGAAATTAGGAGAATTTTTTTTATGCATTGAGTTGTTACAATCTGGAATGCACTACCTGAAAGGATGGTGGAAGCAGATTCAGTAGTAACTTTCAAAAGGGAATTGGATATATACTTGTAAAGAAGAAATTTGCAGGGCCTTGGGGAAAAAGCAGGGGAGTTGGACTAATTAGATAGCTATTTCAAAGTGCCAGTACAGACACGATGGGCTAAATGGCCTCCTTCTGTGCTGTATGATTCTATGATTCTAATATCACCTGTGTCTGTCTTTAAGGGTCCCATATTACCCTTAATTGTCCTCTTTCTCTTGATATACTTGTAAAAATGTTAGTGATGTCCATGATATCCCTTGTAAACTTTTTCTTGTATTCCCGAAGCAACACTTGCAATCCCAATGGCAGGAGGGCTTCTGCCAACTTGCATACTTCCCTAGGATTCAGAGGATAATTTATTGCACCCATGTTATTATTTGGACACCTTCTAGCCATGTCATACCATACATAAATCAATAAGGGAGCATCTTGCCAACAGTGACCATAATATGATAGTTTGATGTTAAGTTTGAGAAGGAGAAAGTTCACACACTAACCAAGGTTTTAAACTTAACTAAGGCTAACTTCGAAGGAATGAGGCATAAGGTGAGCGCATTAAACTGGGCTGAGGTGTTAACAGGTAAAACCTACAGAAAAACAGTGTGAGGTATTCAAAGAAGTTATTAGTACAATGCAATACCAATACATAGCCCTAAAGAACAATAATTCCACTTGTACAGTCAAGCAACCATGGTCAACATGTGAGGTAAGATGCAATATAAAATTAAAGGAAGTTACTGACACAAATGCCAAGAAAAGTAGTCATCCAGAAGACTGGGAGAAATACAGAAACAACAAAGGCACACAAAGAAAATATTAAAAACTGCAAAAATGGAATACGAGAAAAAACTTGCAAGTAATATAAAGGCTAATAGTGAAAGATTTTATAAATATATTAAGAATAAGAGAGGGGCTGAGGGAGCTGTGGGCCCATTAAAGACGGACACAGGTGATACGGTAATGGATAACAAGGTAATATATTAAACAAATATTTTCTATTTGTTTTCACAGTAGAGGAAGAGGATAAAATACCAGTGATAGAAGGGAAACTAAAAATAAATCAAGGTGAGGAATTTATTGTATTCGATATTAGTAAAAGAATGGTAATGGAGAAAATATTGGGACGTAGAATCATAGCATCATAGAATCGTAGAAATTTATGACGCAGAAGGAGGCCATTCGGCCCATCGTGTCTGTGCTGGCCAAAAAAAGAGCTCTCCAGCTTAATCCCTCTTTCCAGCTCTTGGTACGTAGCCTTGTAGGTTATGGCACTTCAAGTGCATATCCAAGTTCTTTTTAAATGCGATGAGGGTTTCTGCCTCTACCACCCTTTCAGGCAGTGAGTTCCAGACTCCCATGACCCTCTGGGTGAAAAAATTTCTCCTCAACGCCCCTCTAATCCTTCTACCAATTACTTTAAATCTAGGTCCACTGGTTATTGACCTCTCTGCTAAGGGAAATAAGTCCTTCTGATCCACTCTATCCAGGCTCCTCATAATTTTATATACCTCAATTAAATTTCCCCTCAGCCTCCTCTGTTCCAAAGAAAACAACCCCAGCCTATCCAATCTTTCCTCATAGCTAAAATTCTCCAGGCATGACAACATCCTCATAAATCTCTGTACCCTCTCTAGTGCAATCACATCTTTCCTGTAATGTGGTGACCAGAACTGTATGCAGTACTCTAGCTGTGGCCTAACTAGTGCTTTATTCAGTTCTAGCATAACCTCGCTGCTCTTATATTCTAAACAATTTTACAACACCAAGTTATAGTCCAGCAATTTTATTTTAAATTCACAAGCTTTCGGAGACTTCCTCCTTCCTCAGGTAAATGTTCAGGAGCTCCTTGAAGCCTACGCATTTATACATATAGAACAATACATGGTGTTTACAGACTGCCCCTGCAACTGCCCGTTGCCAAGGCAATCACCGTGTTCAGACAGAGAGGTGTCACCTGCAGAACCCCCGAATACACCATTCAACAAAAAAACAAACAGGGAAAAAAAAACAGAGAGAGGCAGAAACATCCGGAAGGCAGAGAAAGCCAGCAAATGACCCATTATATTAAAAACAGATAACATTTGTTCGCTGGTGGGGTAACGTGTAGCGTGACATGAACCCAAGATCCCGGTTGAGGCCGTCCTCATGGGTGCGGAACTTGGCTATCAATTTCTGCTCGACGATTTTGCGTTGTCGTGTGTCTCGAAGGCCGCCTTGGAGTACGCTTACCCGAAGGTCGGTGGATGAATGTCCATGACTGCTGAAGTGTTCCCCGACTGGGAGGGAACCCTCCTGTTTGGCGATTGTTGCGCGGTGTCCGTTCATCCGTTGTCGCAGCGTCTGCATGGTCTCGCCAATGTACCATGCTCTGGGGCATCCTTTCCTGCAACGTATGAGGTAGACAACGTTGGCCGAGTCACAGGAGTATGAACCATGCACCTGGTGGGTGGTGTCCTCTCGTGTGATGGTGGTATCTGTGTCGATGATCTGGCATGTCTTGCAGAGGTTACCGTGGCAGGGTTGTGTGGCGTCGTGGACGCTGTTCTCTTGAAAGCTAGGTAATTTGCTGCGAACGATGGTCTGTTTGAGGTTGGGTGGCTGTTTAAAGGCGAGTAGTGGAGGTGTGGGGATGGCCATAGCGAGGTGTTTGTCCTCATTGATGACATATATTCTATGCCTTGGCTAATAAAGGAAAGTATCCTGTATGCCTTATTAACCACCTTATCTACCTGTCCTGCTACCTTCAGGGATCTATGGACATGCACTCCAAGGCCCCTCTGTTCCTCTACACTTCTCAGTATCATACCATTTATTTTGTATTCCCTTGCTTTGTTTGCCCTCCCCAAATGCACTAACTCATACTTCTCTGGATTGAATTCCATTTGCCACTTTTCTCTCCACCTGACCAGTCCACTGATATCTTCCTGCAGTCTACAGCTTTCTTTCTCATTATCAACCACATGGCCAATTTTTGTATCATCTGTGATGTATACCACAAAAAGCAAAGGACTTAGTACTGAGCCCTGCGGAACGCACTGGAAAAGCCTTCCAGTCACGAAAACACCCATCGACCATTACCCTTTACTTCCTGTCATTGAGCCAATTTTGGATCCAACTTGCCACTTTCCCTTGGATCCCATACGCTTTTACTTTTCTGACCGGTCTGCCATGTGAGACCTTGTCAAAAACCTTGCTAAAATCCATGTAGACTACATCAAATGCGCTACTCTCATCGACCCTCCTTGTTACCGCCAAAAAAGACTCAATCAAGTTAGTCAGGCACCACCTTTACTTAACAAATCCATGCTGACTGTCCTTGATTAATCCGTGCCTTTCTAAATGACAATACTGTCCCTCAGAACTTTTTTCCAATAATTTGCCCACCACTGAGGTTAGGCTAAATAGCTGGTAATTACTTGGTCTATCACATTCTTCCCTTTTAAACAATGGTATAACATTAGCAGTCCCCCAGTCCTCCGTCACCATACCTGCAGCCAGTGAGGATTGGAAAATGATGGTCAGAGCCTCCGCTATTTCCTCCCTTGCACCTCTTAATGGTCTGGAATACAGTTCATCCCCCCCTGGCGATTTATCTACTTCCAAAGATACTAATCCCCTTAATTTTTCCTCTCTCACTATGTTTAAAATTGACTTTTTAAAAATTAATTCCTGGGATATGAGCATAGCTAGCAAGGTCATCATTTATTGCCCATCCCTAGTTGCTCTTGAGAAGGTGGTGGTGAGCCAACTTCTTGAGCCACTGCAGTCCCTGTGGTGAAGGTTCTCCCACAGAATTGTTAGGTAGGGAGTTCCAGTATTTTAACCCAGCGACGATGAAGGAACGGCAATATATTTCCAAATCGGGATGGTGTGCAACTTGGGGGGGATCTTGGAGGTGATGGTCTTCCCATGCACCTGCTGCCCTTGGCATTCTAAATGGTGGAAGTGGCTGGTTTGGGAATTGCTGTCGAAGAAGCCTTGGCGAGTTGCTGCAGTGCATCCTTTAGATAGTACACACTGCAGCTACGGTGCGCCGGTTGTGAAGAAAATGGATGTTTAAGGTGGTGGATGGGCTGCTGATCAAGCAGGCTGCTTTGTCCTTGATGTTGTTGAGTTTCTTGAGTGTTGTCACAACTGCACCCATCCAGGCAAGTAAAGAGTATTCCAACACATCCCCTACTTCTGCCTTGTCGGTGACGAAGAGGCTTGCTCTTTTTAAGTGTTAAAATCTGAATGCCTACTCCTTTAAATTTTGTTTCAGTACCTGATTTTCTACACCCCAACCTACAAGTACCCAATCATGCACATTTTCCTTGAGCTTGCCCATCATATTTAAATTAGACGAACTCTGGAAACGCATGTGTGGTCAGTGCACTGCAGGTTGGGCAGATGCGATTCACGAGTTGCCTCAGTAATTTAAATGCAGCTTTATGACCTAGAAATGTGCTGACAAGCAATAGATTATTCTGATTATAAATATAATAAAAATACAAAAACAGAAATGCTTAGGTTGACTGTGCAATTAGCTTCCATTAAAAAGAATCCTTTGACTCGCATTAAATAACTACTTCATGCTTTTGAAAAGATCAAGCATATCAACCTCATGAGTTGAAGAATAATAGCTGATGGGAGAGGGATTATATTGTGTCTACATTCAGCCCACTCATGCAGCACCAGATCTGAGGTAACAGAGTGAAAATGCAAAGAGACAAAAATGATAAAAGGTGATAAAAAGAAAGATGAGAAGGAAGTAAAAGAGAAAAAAAGCAGAGGGGAAAAATTGGCATGATGAGCCTCCCTCCCATTAAATGATCACAGACTCTAAAGGAGCATTCATGGTGGTTATAGTGATCTATGGGACAGATAGTCCCAGCTGGAAGAAGTGTTGGTCACAGGAGCAAGTAAAGAAGCCATAATCTTGGATCAAAGTAGTAGAACAATTTCTTTTGCCCTGATTTTAATTCCCCCCGCCTGGTGGAAACTGGGCAAGGCCAGTTAAAATGAGGGCAGCGACTTACCCCCTCTGATCTCGTTGTGTTCGGATGTTCACCTACTCTTTTGAGCAGGCGAGCGGAACATATACAGGAAGGCAGCGGGGTCTTTAAATGTGCAGATCCAGTGCTGAAGATGTCATTGGGACCTGACTGCAATTTTAGTCAGAGGCCTGAGTGGAGAAACAGTGGCGGGAAGTGTAGCATGGGCCAGAGTAGGCCCAGGCAGGTAAGTTTTAAAATTTTATTCTAGGTTTCCTTGTAAGCCTGGAGAACCAGGCCTCACAAGAACAACTTGGGCCTCCCTTGCCCCAGGCGCTCCCTCCTCCATTTGATTGCGCCCCGAGTCCCCCATCAACACTTACCCAGGTTTCCGGCTACGGCTTCCGGCCGTCGAATTCCCACTCCTGCCCGCTGGCCAGGTGGTGGATTTTACTGGGTTCGGGCAGGTCACCGAGAAAATTAATGGAAATGAGACCCCGCCTTTAAGAGGTCTCCATGTCCCCGTACTCCCCAGGTGCGGCACCCGCTTCAGGGCTCGTGCGCACCGTACCTGCGCGCCACCACCCCCCCCTTTAAAATCGGGGCCAATATTGTTTCCATACTTTTTCTTTTTGTTTGCTTTTCTTGTAGCCAAGGAATTATGCAGGAAATATATTAATCAAAAATAAATACAGTGTCGAAAATAGTCTGATCTGGGACAAGTGGATAATGATTACCTCTTTTCTAATTTTCTAATTGTAATTATTTGCACACAACTAGTGGCAGAGTCAGGGTGGAATCATGTGGGATGCTAATACCCTTTGACTTTGAAATTATACCATGATATATTCACACAAATTGCTTAACATATTCATCTGAAATTTCTTTGCCATTTTAATGGAGGTGCTAACCCCTTATTATTAAATAATTTTGAAATTCTTTTGCAATTTTAGAGGTAACAAAGGATTTATTTTAAATGGGTTAAGGTCTCTGCTAAAATAGCAGACAAAGAATTTTCTGACAAATCTATGAAGCACTTATGGATAACTTGTTATGCCACAGCATAACATCAAGGCCTCTTCAGTATTACTAGTAGCCCCTTTGAAGAGACTCTAACCAGTCATTCCCAAGCTCTGCCCTGTTTTAAGTTGCAATCCACAGGTAGCTCATAGAAAATAGCTGTATTTATATATCATCTTATCTCATTGTTAAAATTTCTCAAAGCTCTTTAGCTTCATATCACAAATTACTTTTACAGTGCATTGGCTATTGTTATGTAGGTAAAATATATCAAGAAAATCCTTTTCTCTTTTTGTTATGCCTGTGTGATTATATAGGACAGTAGGTTCAGATTGGGTTATCCTTCAAGGACTGTTTGCTGCAAAATGAGAAATAAAGGAAGCTATAACTGAAGAAATGTTCTGTGCCTTAATCAAGTTTCCCAGTTCTACCTTTAAACATCATTGGAAATGTGCAGACATTTATTTTTGGAAGAGTTGTGCAACAGAAATTATGAATACTGCAACTTGGATAGCTGCAGGGGGAATTCAGTATGGTTAATTTAGAGCCTGGGCCTAGTTCCATGAAATAAGGTAAATGTGCCTCAGTCTGCGCATTGATTTCAGTTTAAATTTCTCAAAGCCAATTGCTGTGATAATAGTCTGGTAGAACAGCGGATGGATAGAATGAATTAGGTTGGTTCAGACTTTTTTTTAAACAAAGCTGACCTGCGTGAGCACAGAGCCCTGCACTCTTCCTCTCGTAATGAACTTTGATGAGATAGCAGAGAATGAAATACGCCCTCTTTTGAAATTGTAATGAATTACAATAGTTAAGAGATAGACGAAGAACCCATTAGAAGCTTGTCAGGAGTGCTGTATGCAGTCACATTAATCTCCGCGCTCTGGAAAGGTGCTTGAAAGATGTAAAACCTTGCACAAACATAGTTTTGGAATTAACTTCCCATAGTGGAAACATGACATTATTCAAAATGGCTCAAGATGATCTGCTAGGTTATCCCACGAGCATTAAAATAGAGTGAGACAGGCTTCAGGCAGCAAAATAATATACAGGATGTTTATCAAAATTCCTATGTTAGAAATTCGGTCAAAATGACATTTAATTAAATCTGTGTAGTGTTTAAATGTTATTAATTTACTCTGAGAATGCCCACCTTCCATCAGCCTGATAGATTGTAAATCAGAATAACATCGGTGTTCAAGGGTTGATTAAGCTTTCAGTCTCAAGCTTCTGTCATAATTTTCTAGATACAATTAAAGGCTCTTATATGAGCAGCATTCTCTAGCTGTGAATTGTAAATTGTAGACCAGCTAATTCCAGCCAAGCATAATTAATTTAACTGTAACAAGTTACAAAATTTGGTCCCTTCCTTTTTTTTTTGGGTGATATCTCTGAATGAGATATCCAATTTAGATCTAATTTATGCAGAACTACAGCCACTTTTTTTTTTAACTGTGGAGACACACTCGAGGAACTGGGGTGAGACTGGATTGACACTGTCCAAGCTCATTTCACGTAGGATGCTTATAGTCAGCAAAGAGAGAAGACTTTCTTTTCATAAACTAGGGGCTGGATTTGAATTTGCGTTGTAGAGGGTATCTATTCTCCCCAGCCTTTTCTTTAACACAAAGGTGAAAAGCAAAGCAACACCATTTTTAATCACCAAGACAGCCGTTTTGATATGAAACATAGAAACATAGAAAATAGGAGCAGGAGTAGGCCATTCGGCCCTTTGAGCCTGCTCCCCCATTCAAAATGCTCATGGCTGATCCTCTATCTCAATACCATATTCCTGCTCTCTCCCCATACCCCTTGATGCCTTTTGTGTCTAGAAATCTATCTATCTCCTCCTTAAATATATTCAGTGACTTGACCTGCACAGCCGCCTGTGGTAGAGAATTCCACAAGTTCACCACCCTCTGAGTGAAGAAATTTCTCCTCATCTCAGTCCTAAATGTCCTACCCCGTATCCTGAGACTGTGACCCCTCGTTCTAAACCCCCCCAACCAGGGGAAACATCCTCCCTGCATCCAATCTGTCTAGCCCTGTCAGAATTTTATACGTTTCAATGAGATCCCCTCTCATTCTTCTAAACTCTAGTGAATACAGGCCTAGTTGACACAATCTCTCCTCATACGACAGTCCTGCCATCGAGGAATCAGTCTGGTGAGCCTTCGATGCACTCCCTCTATGGCAAGTATATCCTTTCTTAGGCAAGGAGACCGAAACTGCACACAATACTCCAGGTGTGGTCTCACCAAGGCCCTTAATAACTGCAGTAAGACATCCTTGCTCGTGTAATCAAATCCTCTTGCAATAAAGGCGAACATACCATTTGCCTTCCTAACTGCTTGCTGCACCTGCATGTTTGCTTTCAGTGACTGGTGTACAAGAACACCCAGGTCCCTTTGTACATCAACATTTCCCAATCTATCACCATTTAAATAATACTGTGCTGTTCTGTTTTTCCTTCCCAAGTGGATAACTTCACATTTATCCACATTATACTGCATCTGCCATGTATTTGCCCATTCACTCAACTTGTCTAAATTGCCTTGAAGCCTCTTTGCATCCTCCTCACAACTCACAATCCCACCTAGTTTTGTGTCATCAACAATCTTGGAAATATTACATTTGGTCCCCTCATCCAAATCATTGATATATATTGTGAATAGCTGGGGCCCAAGCACTGATCCCTGCAGTACCCCACTAGTCACCGCCTTCCACCCCGAAAAAGACCCATTTATTCCTATTGTCCGTTAACCAATTTTCCATCCATGCCAATATATTACCCCCAATCCCATGTACTTCAATTTTGCACACTAACCTCTTATGTGGGACTTTATCAAAGGCCTTCTGAAAATCCAAATAAACCACATCCACTGGTTCTCCCTTATCTATTCTACCAGTTATATCCTCAAAAAACTCCAGTAGGTTTGTCAAACATGATTTCCCTTTCAAAATTCTGTGTTGACTTTGTCTAATCCCGTTGATATTTTCTAAGTGTCCTGTTGTAACATCCTTTATAATAGACTCTAGCATTTTCCTTACAACTGATGTTAGGCTAACCGGTCTGTAGTTCCCTGTTTTCTATCTCCCTCCTTTTTTAAATAGTGGGGTTACATTTGCCACCCTCCAATCTGTTCCATAATCTATAGAATTTTGGAAGATGACACCCAATGCATCCACTATTTCAATGGCTACCTCTTTTAGGTATCTGGGATGCAGGTTATCAGGCCTTGGGGATTTATCGACTTTCAGTCCCATTAATTTCTCCAGCACTTTTTTTACTAATACTTATTTCCTTTAATTCTTCCTTCTCACTGGATCCTTGGTTCTCTTGTATTTCTGGGAAGTTATTTGTGTCCTCTTCCGTGAAGACAGAACCAAAGTATTTGTTTAATTGCTCTGCCATTTCCTTGTTCCCCATTATAAGGGACCTACATGACTGTAAGGGACCTACGTTTGTCTTCACTAATCTTTTTCTTTTTATATACTTGTAGAAACTGTTACAGTCCGCTTTTATGTTCCTTACAAGTTTCCTCTCATACTCTATTTTTCCCCTCTTAATCAATCTCTTGGTCCTTTTTTGCTGAATTCTAAACTGCTCCCAATCTTCAGGCTTACTACTTTTTCTGGCAATTTTATATGACTCCTCTTTAGATCTAATACTATCCCTAATTTCTTTTGTTAGCCATGGTTGGGCCGCTTTTCCTTTTGTGTTTTTGCGCCAGTAAGGAATGTTTAACTGTTTCAATTCATGCATTCGTTCCTTAAATGTTAGCCATTGCCTATCCACCATCTTGCCTTTTAATGAAGCTCCCTAATCTATCACAGCCAACTCACTCCTCATACCTTCATAGTTTCCTTTGTTTAGATTTAGGACCCTAGTTTTGGATTGGACTACTTCACTTTCCATCTTAATGAAGACGTCTATCATATTATGGTCACTCGTCCCTAAAGGACCCCACAGAACAAGATTATTAACTAACCCCTTCTCATTGCACAATACCAATCTAGGATAGCCTGTTCCCTGGTTGGCTCCTCAATGTACTGGTATAAAAAACCAGTAAACACTCCAGGAATTCATCCTCAACAGTATTATTGCTAATTTGGTTTGGCCAGTCTATATGTAGATTTAAGTCATCCATGATTATTGCAGCACCCTTGTTACATGCATCTCTAATTTCCTGTTTGATGCCATCCCCTACATTACCTCTATTGTTTGGAGGCCTTTAGACAACTCCCACCAGTGTTTTCTGCCCCTTGATGCTTCTTAACTCCACCTAGACTGATTCTACATCTTGATTTTCTGAGCCAATATCCTTTCTCACTATTGCTCTGATTTCATCCTTTAATAACAACTCCATCCCACCTCCTTTTTGTTTTTGCCTGTCCTTCCGAAATATCGAATACCCTTGGATATTCAGCTCCCAGCCTTGATTATCCTGCAGCCAAGTCTCCGTAATTGGAATTATATCGTATCCATTTGCATCTATTTGCACTGTTAATTTGTCTACCTTATTACGAATGCTTCGTGCATTCAGATACAGTGTCTTTAGATTTGTCTTTTTAATATTTTTAGACATCTCAACATTTTTTGTACTATGGCCCTATTTGTCTATTTACCACTTTTTCTTACCTGGACCCTATTTGTTAACGCACTCTTCTGTTTGTACGCTCTGTCCCTTCCTGACACAACCTGGTTATCCTTACCCCAATCACTTTCCTGCACTGCTTCCTTGTCTTTTCTCTTTAGCATTCTAGATTTCTCTCCACCGGGACCCTCACCCCTCACCTTATTTAGTTTAAAGCCCTATCTACCTCCCTAATTATTTGATTCACTAGAACTCTGGTCCCAGCATAGTTCAGGTGTAGTCCATCCCAACAGAACTGCTCTCTCTTTCCCCAGTACTGGTGCCAGTTCCCCACGAATCGAAACCCACTTCTCCCACACCAATCTTTGAGTCACGCATTCATCTCTCTGATCCTATTGACTCAATGCCAATTTGCTGGTGGATCAGGTAATAATCCAGAGATTATTACCTTTGTGGTTCTGCTTTTTAATTTAGTCCCTAGCTGCTCAAACTCTCTCAGCAGAACCTTTTTCAACAACCTTTTTTGGACAAACTTTGTGTTTTCTCCTGCACCACCCTCCCCTTCAATATCACGTGACCTCCAGGGAGCACAGAAGCTGATGGGAATCAACATTAAAGTTGATATGATATGGGGATAAACATTAATTTCATTAAAATGCAGTGTTTATAGTTGATTGTTCCTTTTACTTAACATTCACTCTTGGGCTGTGGAGTGAGCCTCACAGTTCTATTACATTGAGAAAATCTAGATCTGACAATGTACAGCACAAGGTTATCAACTATCTGAGGGGAATTCCTGCAGGGGTTCTTCCGATGGCAAAAGAGCTGTGGAAACTCCAAAAAAAGTGGCCTAAACGCCTCACATGCCGTTTTTCTGGGGTTACTGCAGTTCTCCCACCGAAGATGCGGCAGGCGAACAGGAGAACCCCTACAGAAATTCAACCCTCATCCCTGTAAACTATCAGTGTAGATATCAGTTCTGGTCTCCATATTACAAAAAGGATATAGAGGCACTGGAGAAGGTGTTAAAAGGATTTACAAGAATGTTAGCAGTATTGAGAGGCTATAACAATCAGAATAGACTGAACAGACTGGGGCTCTTTTCTATTTTTAAAAAAAGGGAAGGCTGAGAAGTGACCTAATAGAAGTCTTTAAAATTATGAAGTGGGTTGACAGTGTAGACAAAGGGAAGATGTTTTCATTTGTGGGGCTATGCAAAACTAGAGGTCATAAATATCAGATAGCCATTAATAAATCCAATAAGGAGTTCAGGAGGAGCTTCTTTACCCAGAGAGTGGTTAGAAGGTGGAACTTGCTACCACATGGAGTAGTTGAGGTGAATAGCATCGCTAGATTGATTCCTGGGATGAAAGGGTTGTCCTATGAGGAGAGATTGAGTAGAATGGGACTGTACTCTCTGCAGATCAGAAGAATGAGAGGCGATCTCATTGAAACATATAAGATTCTGAGAGGGTTTGACAGATAGATAATGAGAGGCTGTTTCCCCTGGCTAAAGAGTCTAGAACTAGGGGCCATAGTCTCAGGATAAGGGGTCGGACATTTAGGACTGAGATAAGGAGAAATTTCTTCACTTAGAGGGTTGTGAATCTTTGGAATTCTCTACCCCCAGAGGGCTCTGGATGTTCAGTCATTGAGTATATTCAAGGCTGAAATCACTAGATGTTTGGACTCCAAGGGAATCAAGGGACATGGGGATCCAATGGGAAAGTGGAGTTGAGGTTGAAGATCAGCCATGATCTTATTGAATGTCAGAGCAGAATCGAGGGGCTGTATGGCCTACTCCTGCTCCTATTTCTTATGTTATGTTCTTATGTATTTAAGAGGAGGCTAGATAAATACATGAGAGAGAAAGGAATAGAAGGATATGCTGATAGGGTTAGATGAAGTAGAGAGGGAGGAGGCTCGTGTGAAGCATAAACACCAGCATAAACCAGTTGGGCCAAATGGCCAGTTTCTGTGCTGAAAATTCTATGTAATCCTCGTCTTCATGGCCTGGGCAGTAATCTTGGGTGAAGCGGATCACCAACCCACCAATTTTCATTCCATTGATTTCAGGCAGCGAAAACAAAAATCTACCCCATCATCTCCAGTGCCATTTAAAAAAATAAAATGTTAAAGTTCTTTGTTCTTATTTGGAAGAAAAAAATTGAAAAATACTCTCCTTCCACAGAAGTCAGCTATAGTCACTTATTCTATTGTTTGCATGGGTATATTTTGTACGTTGTAAAGTAGACTGCATCACTCAGTCAAATTATGACACCGGGTTCAAATATTCTGAAACATTCTTTAAGAGCAAAAAAAAATAGGCAAATTCTACAAAGTTTTAAAAGTCATTGTCAGTTCTTAGCAAATAAATGCAGCTACTCCAGTGTTCGCTATTCCCGCAGCTAAGGCAGTGAGGCAACATTCTTCACGGCCACTATTATATCTGTCCTAGTAGGAGGTACATGAAAGTGATCCAGTGCTTGTCCATCCAACTGTTTTCTGTCTCGGCCTGTGCAATGCCATCTGAGCTGTGTATGGTGTACTGGATTGTGTTGACAATCTAGATAGTTCTGTCTTTTGGGACTCGTGAGTGTAAGCTGACATCCTGCCATTCGGTGGTGTGATCCATTTGAACGCCAGCAAGCTGCACTGCGCCATTGTACTGTCGATGTCTTCCCTCCTTCCTCCCCCTCAGCCAAAATTGTCTTTTTCTTTTTTCTCTTTCTTTCCTGGCTGAGGTAACTCGTGCTGAGATATAGTTTGCCCAAGTTGTCATTCTTTAAGTGTTGGGAGATAGACAGTGAGGCCTGGGTTTTCCTCTGGGGCAGTATCTCCACTGGAGATGGGTTGGAGTGGGAGTTATCTCCACTGGCCTTACCCTCCCATGACCCTGACCTATCTTCTTGTGCCAGCCTCAATTATATGTGCAGGGCAGGCCCCTAATATACGCAGTGCAGGTCCCTCAGAGGCTGAGACAGGAGAAATTATAATGGGGAATCAGGAAATGGCAGATGCATTAAACAAATATTTTGTATCTGTCTTCATAGTAGATGACACAAAAAGCATACCAAAAATAGTGGGGAACCAACGGGTAAATGGGAGTGAGGAACTTAAAACAATTAATACCACTAAAGAAAAAGTATTGGACAAACTAAAAGCTGACAAGTCCCCAGGACCTCATGGCCTACATCCTAGGGTTCCAAAAGAGATGGCTGCAGAGATAGTGGATGTATTGGTTATGACCTTCAAAAATTCTCTATATTGTGGAATGGTCCCAGTGGACTGGAAGGTAGCAAATGTTACCCTGCTATTCAAAAAGGGAGGGAGAGAGAAAATAGGGAACTACTGGCCAGTTAGCCTGACATTGGTCGTTGGGAAAATGCTGGAATCCATTATTAGGGAAGTTGGATCAGGGAACTTAAAAAATCATAATATAATTAGGCAGGGTCAACATGGCTTTATGAAAGGGAAATCATGTTTGACAAATTTATTAGAGTTTTTTGAGGATGTTACTAGCAGGGTAGATAAAGGGGAACCAGTGGATGTAATATATTTGGATTTTCAAAAGTCATTTGATAAGGTGCCACGTAAAAGGCTGTTACACAAGGTAAGGGCTCATGGGGTTGGGAGTAATATGGATAGAGGATTGGTTAAAGGACAGAAAACAGAGTAGGGATAAACGGGTCATTCTCAAGTTGGCAGGCTGTAACTCGTGGGGTGCCGCAAGGATCGGTGCTTGGGCCTCAGCTATTTACAATCTTTATTAATGACTTAGATGAAGGGACCAAGTGTAATGTATCCAAGTCTGCTAACAATATAAAGCTAGGTGGGAAAGTAAGCCGTGAGGAGGACACAACGGGCTCAATTTTCAAAGTAAAAAATGGGTGGGTTCGGGGCGGGGGGGCATTGAAAATTGCCACCATTTCAGACCCGCCCCCAACCCGGTCATTTCCAGTTTTCACCGGGGTGGGACAAGGGGCAGGAGACCAACCTGCTCCCAAGACTTGAGTTGGGCCTTAAAACCTTTCAAGAAGGTTTTGGGCAGCCATTTTTCTCCAATTCCTGATTTCAACTCCCGGGATTCCTGGGCCTTCTGTTTTATGCCTCATGAAAGGAGGCGCGAAGGCCCGAGACTAACAGGTAGTTAGGTGCCTGGAAAGGCACAGCGTGTGGGCCCAGAGGAGCAGGAGTGCTTCCCCCAGGCCCAACAAGCCTACCTGCACCGACCACACCCCCCCAGATCGTGAACCCCCGACCCTGAACCTGATCCTTCCCCTGACCCCGACCCCAATCTTCCCCCGACCCGATCCCCCGACCCCCGACCATGATTCTCCCCCTCCAACTCCTGACCCCGATCCCCCGACCCCGATCCTCCCCCCAACTCTGATCCTCCGACCCCCGAACCTCCCCCTCAACGATCGCGGAATACTGCGATGACCCCCGATCCCGACAACCCCCCTGTGACTGACACCCGATCCCATCCCCCATGACTCGAGACCGCTGTGCCCACCTGTGCCCACCCATGCCCCCCATGTCCCACCATGCTCTCCACATCCACCCATGCACCCCATGCCCACACATTCCCCCAATCTTCCCCCTCTCCCCCATCAATACAAACAAAGACTTAGCTGCAGACTTACCTGAACATGTCCTCTCCCTGGCTGGTCTCCCGTCCGACTGAGACCACCCTGTCAATCAGCTGGTCAGTCGGACGGGAAACCGCCAAAAAAATATAAAAGACGTCCTTACGTCAAAATCGTAAGGACATCAGGGAAACCCGTACTAATGGGTTTCCTGACGTCAATCTGACCCCCCGCCCTCTTCCCGGCTCTGTTTTAAAATTGAGCCCAAAGAGTCTGCAAAGGGATATAGACAGATTAAGTGAGTGGGCAAAAAGATGGAAGATGGAGAATGATATAGGGAAATGTGAGGTTATTCACTTTGGTAGGAAGAATAGAAAAACAGAATATTTTTTAAATGGTGAGAAACTCTTAATTGTTGGTGTTCAGAGAGACTTGGGTGTCCTTGTACAAGAAACACAAAAAGTTAGTATGCAGGTACAGCAAGCAATTAGGAAAGTAAATGACATGTTGACCTTTATTGCAAGGGGGTTGGAGTATGGAATTTTTACTGTAGTTGTACAGGGCTTTAGTGAGACCTCACCTGGAGTACTGCATACAGTTTTGGTCTCCTTATCTAAGGAAGGATATTCTTGATGTAGAGGCAGTGCAACAAAGGTTCATTAGATTATGAAGAGAGGTGGAGTAGAATGGGCCTATACTCCCTGGAGTTTAGAAGAATGAGAGGTGATCTCGTTGAAACATATAAGATTATGAGGGGGCTTGACAGGGTAGATGCTGAGAGATTGTTTCCCCTGGCTAGAGAGTCTAGAACTTGGGGTCATAGTCTCAAAATAAGTGGTCTGCCATTTAGGACCAGATGAGGAAAAATTTCTTCACTCAGAGGGTTGTGAATCTTTGGAATTCTCTACCTCAGAGGGCTGTGGATGCTGAGTCATTGAATATATTCAAGGCTGAGAGAGATAGATTTTTGGACTCTAGGAGAATCAAGAGATATGGCGATTGGGGGGGAAAGTGGAGTTGAGGTTGAAGATCAGCCATGATCTGATTGAATGGCGGAGCAGGCTCGAGGTGCGTATGGCCTACTCCTGCTCCTATTTCTTATGTTCTTATGGTAGCACCGCTCTGCAAAGGAACTTGCCACTGCCACGAAAGAAAATCCTGTTATACTGCGGGAGGAGGGAAGGTCGGGAAGCGGTGAGGAGGCAGGCGGTGGCACTTGCTACAACACCTCAGACGGGCGAAGCTAAGGTTAAAAGGGGACATCAGGCTCATGAAGGTCTCCAAAACTTTGTATTTAGATAGCTGTGAATGAGCCCTCTGCAGATCTGCCAGCAATACGAGAGACATGGGCAAAACTAGGCACTCTCCCTCCTTCCCAGAATAGCATATTCTTCCCTCCGCTAATGTCAGTGAACCACCACCCTGGTACCAATCTAGCTGTGGGTTGGTGATACTTTGCTGGGACGACAAGGAAATCAGTTGGTTTTTGAAGCTTAGTTCCATCATCGTGGATGAGTGGGTGAGTGGAGGATGAGGGGAAGAAGAGGAAGGCCTGAAGTTTTTATGTAAGGGGTGAATCTTGAAATTTTTGTGTACGGGAAGTCTGGCTTTTTTTGTGTGGAGGGAGTCATGCAAGTTTTAGGTATTGGGGGGGGGTTCCATTTTTGTGTAAGGGCATATTTGGATTTTCTCTGTCTGAGGGTTTGCATTTCTACATAATCATAGGCGGCCTATTCACTGGGTGTAATTTTGACTTTTGGGTGATGATGTAAAGCAGGCAATATTGAATCAGCCGTCCGTTATACATCTCTCCCGATTTCCATTTCCACAACGGAAATGAAAATCGAGAGAGATGTATGATGGGCAGATGATCCGATATCATCTGATTTACACTACCACCCAAAGTCAAAGTTACCTCCACTGTTTTTGACATGAATATCCGACCCTCAGTTTCGAAAGGTTGGACAGCACTGACGCTATACTTTGTGATGTTTCCCTGGTCATTCATATTACTTTTAAAGATTGTTTCTTAACCTATGAGTTGAGTGCTGTTGTCGCTGAGCAATAATTAAACAGCCTCACATTGGCAGCTCAGTTCAGTTCAAATTGGAACTCAGCCAAACACAGTTCTGAACTGAGAAGCAGTGTACTTCCTGCATCTCTGCATATCTTCCAGTTCTTAAGATCCCATGTGCCGCGTATGTCTTCACCTCATCATTCCTATAGTTCCCTTGAGTAGAATTTTAACCCTTACCACTTGCTCCAAGTTTGGCAGGCTCAATGCCTCAGTGCTCTGTTCCAAGATTTTCAGCTTAGCAAAAAAGAAGGTAAATCCATGTCCAGACCAACCGTATTCAGTCCAGGGCCTCTGAACCAGGCACATTCAGATTCCAGCTCACTGTTCAGTCCTGTCTTCATCCTTAGTGGTTACAGATTAGTTTTCAATAGAAATTACATTCCATTTAATTAACCTCGCCAAGAAAGGCAACAAAGCATTAAATGAACTCACCATATGGACCGCGGTACACAATATGAAAGATTAAAGAAACCGACCTGGCATCCTTCCTGTAAGAAAATACAGTGTTGGTGGCTGAACCTTCTGTGTTGCAGTCATTAAGGAATGGTTTGGTTAATTAGGTTGTTAAGTCCTTTGGTTGAGCACCAGTGTGTTACATTTGAGGGATTGCTCTTTGTACTCAATATACTATAGGTATTAATTTATTTCACAATGGGGAGAAATGCTGGCTTGAGAAAAGATCAATCAGCACAGCTTTTGTTCCTGCCTGCAATTATCCTTGAACAATTGACAACGTATAATAAAATGGAGGTTGGGTCTGTTATACCATAGAACTGGAGGAAGGTTTCAAGTGCTAGAGGCAGGTATAGTAGACCAGAGGGAAAGAGAGGTGGATAAGACATGGGGGAACATGCTGTCAACATTGGAAGTATTGAATAACATTTTTCCTTTAAAAGATATTCTCATGGCAATGAAATCAATCTCCTTGTAACATACTCAGTCTTGTTGTGAAGCCTGTTTCACACAGCACTGCTCGTGCGGTTACACCCTGTCCTTGGTTGTGTTAGTTGACTCGCATTTCATTCTCACAGTCCGCTTTCATACAAGGTAGTTAAGTGAATTTGAACCTCTTTGATCTAGTATCTCTCATCCCTTGGTAGACTGGAAGGACATTTTAAATAGTGACAGGTTATCATCTGCACAATAAAGTAATTACACCTCAACAGCTATTGAAGGGTTCGTTTAGGGCTGGCATAAAACTGCTTTCAATGCCATTGCCTTCCCAGCTAATCTTGCTTATTATATTTTTCAGAAAAGAAATTTGCTACAAGGCATTAATAGAATAGAGGGACTATATATCACAATCTGCCTGATTATAATGTTCAGAAGCTGCCTAGAGCTTTTCAAATAAACATTTTCATACTGCAGCAAATGAAAACAGAAAAGGCCGAAAATACACAATGGCTCTATCCGTATCTGAAAAGAGAAAACACGGGTTAATGTTTTGGAGTAGAGACACCCTTAACCTGTCTTTTTTTTAGACGTTGACAGAGCAGCATTTTCTGTCTTCAGTTCAGATTTTTGGCATTTGCAAATTTTTCATATTTCTTTTTCCCACAACAGTCCTTAGAATCTATATTATTAACATGAGCTCTTCCTAACATTGCCAAACCAGCATTTCTGGAACAGTTCTTACAACAGCTAGGTTTTCCCATCCTATATTTACAATGGCATCACAGTCGCCTCCATTTTAGTTCAAACAATAACACAAAAACTTTAAAGTTACCTTAAAATGGATCCTACTAGTGACGGGGCATGAATTCCAGAAATTCCTTCTGTTAGAAAGAATTTAATTAGGCTGCATTTACAGAAGGGGAGAAAGCTAGTTCAATGGAAATGTTTCTTGCCCACCCGTTGAGCAGTTTCATTTAAATGGATGCTGCTGTTAATCAGGTGATTATTAATTGCTCAGTATGTGTTTGTAGTGATTTTACTAGGATTAGTAAATGAAATAAGTTTGCCCATTAGCTACCCAATGGTAATAATGAATATTTCAGCATGTTTCATGCTGAAAATAGGGATTATGAGCTGATTAAATACGAGGCACATCATATTCCATTAAAACAAATACTGGCAGTGTAGAAGTCTTACCAGAATTGATAACCTATTAAGCTCATTTTGAAATCCTTGCTGACCCATGACTTTCCTTCTTGCAACATTTTCAATCAACCAATTTCAATTTAATGCAAAAATACAGATTTTGATTTTTAAAAATCCCATCTAGAAAAATATTAAAAATGGAAACATTTCTTAAGTCATCAGACCTGTGTCAAGAATTATGTTTCTGTATTTTTTTTAATTGCGCCTTTTGAATTTTTTCCAAGTTACAGAGCCACTGCTTGTCACAATTGACGGTAGCAGGAGTTATGTAAGTGATGTAAAGATCACTAAATTATGCCTTCTGTGTCATTTTTCTGTCTTCACTCTGAAAAAAATGACAAGGTGATGCATTTTGGGAGGAAGAATGAGGAGAGGCAATATAAAGTAAATGGTATAATTTTAAAGGGGAAATATTGGATAAGGTAAACATTACGAGAGAGGAAGTATTAGAGGGACTAGAATCCTTGAAAGTTGATAAGTCACCAGAGACGGATGGATTGTTTCCTAGGCTATTGAAGGAAGCCAGGGAGGAAATAACGGATGCTCTGAGGATCATTTTCCAATCCTCACTAGATACAGGGGAGGTACCGGAGGACTGGAAGACTGCAAATGTAGTACCATTGTTTAAAAAGGGTACGAGGGAAAGGCCGAACAATTATAGGCCGGTCAGTCTTATCTCGGTGGTGGGCAAACTATTAGAATCAATACTGAGAGATAGGATAAACTGTCACTTGGAAAGGCATGGTTTAATCAGGGATAGTCAGCATGGATTTGTTTAGGGAAGGTCATGCCTTACAAATCTGATTAAATTCTTTGAGGAAGTGACATGGAGGATTGATGAGGGTAGTGCAGTGGATGTTGTCTACATGGATTTTAGTAAGGCATTTGACAAGGTCCCACATGGCAGACTGGTCAGAAAGGTAAAAGGCCATGGGATACAGGGAAATGTGGCGAATTGGATCCAAAATTGGCTCAGTAATAGGAAACAAAGGGTAAAAGTTGGTGGTTGTCTTTGTGAATGGAAATCCGTTTCCAGTGGTGTGCCACAGGGTTCAGTGTTGGGTCCCTTGCTGTTTGTGGTATATATTAATGATGTGGACTTGAATGTAGGGGGCATGATTGGCAAATTTGCAGACGACACAAAAATTGGCCGTGTAGTTGATAATGAAGAGGATAGCTGTAGACTCCAAGAAGATATCAGTGGGTTGGTGGAGTGGGCGGAAAAGTGGTAAATGGAGTTCAACCCGGAGAAGTGTGAGGTGATGCAATTAGGGAGGGCAAACAGTAAAAGGGAATACGCAGTAAACGGGAATATATTGAGAGGGGTAGAGGAAGTGAGAGACCTTGGAGTGCATGTGTACAGGTCCCTGAAGGTGGCAGTACAGGTAGATAAGGTTGTGAAGAAGACATACGGAATGGTCTCTGTTATTAGCCGAGGTATAGAATACAAAAGCAGGGATGTAATGATGGAACTGTAAAAACGCTAATAAGGCCACAGCTGAAGTATTGTGCGCAGTTCTGATCACCACATTACAGGAAGGATGTAATTGCTCTGGAGAGAGTGCAGAGAAGATTTACAAGAATGTTGCCAGGGCTTGATAATTGCAGCTACGAATTGCAGTTATGAGGGGCCCAGATAGAGTAGACAGGAAGTACCTGTTTCCCCTAGCAGAGAGTTCAAGAACTAGAGGACATAGCTTTAAGCTGATTGGCGGAAGGATTAGAGGGGACATGAGGAAAAACTTTTTTATTCAGAGAGTGGTGGGTGTTTGGAATTCGCTGCCCGAATTGGTGGTAGAGGCAGGGACCCTCAACTCTTTTAAAAAGTACCTGGACCTGCACCTAAATTGCTGTAAGCTGCAGGGCTATGGACCGGGTGCTGGAAGGTGGGATTAGAATGGGCACCTGGTTGTTCTACAAGCTGGGATAGTTCTCTTTAGAGCAGAGAAGGTTAAAGGGAGAATTAACAGAGGTGTTCAAAATAATGAAGAGTTTTGATAGAGTAAATAAGAAGTAACTTTCCACTGACGGGTAGCTAGGTGCCCAGAGGACACAGATTTAAGACAATGGCCAAAAGAACCAAGGGGGAGATGAGGAGAATTTTTTTTTATGCAGTGAGTAGTTATGATCTGGAATGCACTGCCTGAAAGGGTGGTGGAAGCAGATTCAATAGTAACTTTCAAAAGGGAATTGGATATATACTTAATAAGGAAACATTTCCAGGCTTATGGGGAAAGAGCAGGGAAGTGGGATTAATTGGATAGCTCTTTCAAAGATCCAGCCCAAGCATGATAGGCCAAATGGCCTCCTTCTGTGCTGTAAGATTCTATGATTCTAGGTAGATTGGCAGTACTGAATTGGCTAGGCGGCTCCTTTGGGTCAAAAGGTCTTTAGAGGAGCAGCCAATAATATCATTTTTGAGTTTTAAGCCACATTTGGAAGTATATTCAATGGATCTCAAGCTTGTTTGTGCTACAATGTGTGGGTTCAGAGCATTTTCAGGACAGCTTTGCAGCTCCCACCAAATTTGTTTCCCCAATGGGTGTTTTCTTTGGAATACCATTGTATATGTTTCACTTGGAGGAAAGTGAGAATGAGGAGGAAATTTTGTATGTCCTCATTTGTATGTTTTAAATAAATTTAAAACAGAAATAGACAGTTTCCTAGAAGTAAAGGGAATTAGGGGTTACGGGGAGTGGGCAGAATTTGGACATGAATTTAGATTTGAGGTTAGGATCAGATCAGCCATGATCTTATTGAATGGCGGAGCAGGCTCGAGAAGCCGATTGGCCTACTCCTGCTCCTATTTCTTATGTTCTTATGTTCTTATGTCAGTGAAGCAAGACTACGTAGGAGGGAGGCTCCTAACCATCATTACCCAGGAAACCAAACTAACTGTATTGGCCATGGCAGAATTATCTTGACCTGATGGAACAATGCATGCAGAAGCTCAGATTCAGCAATAAATAAAGTGCAACATGCTCCAGGAGGATCTCCAAACAAATTCCAAGGCAGACATGGCATTGCCAGTGACAGTAAATGCCACAATAGCCTTGAACACTTTTTTTTGCCTCTGACTCTTTCCATGCTGCAAGGCTGGACATCAATAACATCTATCAGTTTGCCGTGCACTGATGCATAAAGCAAGTGGCTGATGCCTTATTTGTGAGAGCAAGCAATCTCATCATTTTCCCTTGCACAAGAGAACAACCGGAGAGAGCCCTAGGCTATTTCCAAGTGGCAGGATTTCCTAAAGTTCAGGGTTAATTGATGGGCATTCATATAATGTTACATGTTCCACACAGAAGAATGCCCCATTCAGCTTGAGTGTGACCATCTGCACAGGATAATGCAGGAGGATGGCCACTGCCCCAGCAGCAGTCATGATGCTTTTATTTCATTGTGGCCCACTGTGCCCCAATTATTTTCTAATAACCAGAAAGTGTCATTGAAAGTGTCATTGAAAGTGTCAGCTCTCAGTGCTTTCTCAATGTGTTGCAAGATTCTTACACTCAGCTGCTATCTCTTCAAGGGGAAATGTCACTGTGTGCACAGCTAAACAAGCTTTTCTGTGTTTCACATCATAGAGAGGATATTGGAGGAAGAGGCCGGTCATTCTGGTGGCCAGACGTGCACATCCCAAATCACAACTCCTGCCACATCCTTCCGAACTCCATCATGGCATCTTACGTACCCATGCACCAGCCCAGAGATACCCACTCATGAAGAAGCCAAGAATCAGAAGAATTTTCACTGGATGAAGCACCAAGCACAAGTGAGCATGAGGACCTGGGAATGAAAAAAGAGCAGATTGCTGTTGCTCCAGGGAGGGTAGAGAAATGACCACCGTCAGCTGAGGAGCCTAGGGACCCAGATTTCAGTGGCCAAATCTTCAAAACAGCAATGAATAGGGAGCATCAATCTCATGTGCGAATTGTGGAGACAGCTTCCATATGACGATGGTGAAGTGCAAGGAGTTCACTACACAATCTGCAACACATTGCAGGAAGTTTTCGATGACTGCAGAACACCCTGAAGAGAGTGACAGTCCAGGAAATTACTGCAGTAACAAGGTGCCAGGAAGAGGGACTAAGGACGTTGGTTGCTTTCAGATTGGCAGCTACCACTGCTCCAATAGATGTGTTGAGGGTTAGCCTGAAACAACACTTTCACAAGCTTCCAAAACATGATTAGGACTATTCGATCTGTAATGATACTGACCAGTAGCACCTCAAAGCTTGTGCCCTGCACCATTAGGCTGCAAAGAATGGTCACAAATGTCACCATCTCTCCAGAGAGTAGCAATAACTCAGCTTCTTTAAGACCACCTCCAAAGCCCGCTCACGAGGGAGCTTCAGATATGGGAATGGCATCCCTTGTGGTAGGAAAAATACTGCAGGAAACTGGTGCTTCTGGGGCAACTGATACACTGAGGTGAGAATCACCTTAGCCGCTACAGCTCCTGGAGACCCTTACCAGCCACTCATTTCTCAACCTCGTATCACTCAGGGAGCATCTCATAGAAGTAGTAGATTAGAAGCCAGAGCAATTAAGGCATCAATTAAGGGTCGACTCAGTAATAAGTAGTTATAAATAGGATGAATGGATTTGTTGCTAACTCTTCGTAAATGATGTTCTGGAAAGTCAACGTGGCTTGACCACTGATGACATAGATTTCAGAGCTCAGTTCTATGGATACTTGTGACTTTTTGGAGTTGGATATTGGCAAGTGAAATTTATACTTCTCTTATGAAGGAAATAAGCAGAAATTGTTTGACAGTGAAGGGCTTAGGGCAGAGTTTATTAAATATGGCAAGAAAAATGTTCACAGAACATCCAGAGCACCAAACAGCTGAAATTGATATGCAGGCACAACATAATACAAACCTTCAGCTCCAGCAATATGGCCTCCTTAATGCGGTACCAGCTTCAGGGGGTACTGTTGTCCTACTCATACCACTGCTTATATAATGGTGGTTTTAAACTGCGTTGTTTTTTTAAAATATTCTCAGGGTATGGATGACACTGGCAAATGAGCATTTATTACCCATCTCTAGTTGCCCTGAAAAGGTGGCGGTGGGCCTTTTCCTTGAACCACTGCAGTCCTTGTGGTGATGATGCTCCCATAACAGTGTGAGGGAAGACATTCCAGGACTCAATGATGATGAAGGAACCATGACATATGCCCAATTCAGGATGCTGTGTGAGTTGGAGGAGAACTTGGAGGTGGTGATGTTCCCAATCCATTACTGCTCTTGTCCTTCTTGATGGTAGAGAGCACAGGGGAGGGAGGTGCTGTTGAAATAATCTAGGTGAGTTGCTGCAGTGTATCCTGCAGACTGTACATAGTGCTCTGGTGTTGGATATTATGGGTGAAATTGAACTTGGGCGGTAGCATAAAACAGGACATAGTGAATTGGCAGCCCATTTTACACCCTGCCAATGGAAAAAAAAATCGAGCATGGTATAAAACAGGCTGCTAATTTGCTGTTGCCCGTTTTGCACTACTGCCCAAGATCGATTTCACCCCCATTGAGTCCAGTAGCAGGAATATTGATCAAGAAAACTGCTCTGTCCAGGGAAGGTGTTGAGCTTCTTGAGTGTTGTTGCAGCTGTATCCATCCGGGCGAGTGGTAGGTATTCCATCACACTCCTGACACGAGCCTTGTAAATGGTGGAGGGGTTTTGAGGGGCTAGGTGGTGATCCACTCAGAGAATCATGGAATCATAGAATGATACAGCACAGAAGGAGGCCATTCGGGCCATCGTGCCGGTGCCAGCTCTTTGAAAGGGCTATCCAATTGCCCCATAGCCTTGCAAAATTTCCCCCTTCAAGTATTTATCCAAGTTATTATTCAATCTGCTTCCATCACACTATTAGGCAATGCATTCCAGATCATAACAATTTGCTGCATAAAATTTTTCTTCATGTTGCCTCTGGCTCTTTTGCCAATTATCTTAAATCTGTGTCCTCTGGTTACTGACCCTTCTGCCACTGAAAACAGTTTCTCCTTATTAACTTCATCAAAACCCCTTCATGATTTTGAACACCTCTATCAAATCTCCCCTTATCCTTTGCTGCTCTAAGGAGAACAACCCCAGCTTCTCTAGTCTTTCCACGTAACTGAAGTATTTTATTCCTGGTACCATCCTCGTAAATCTCCTCTGCACCCTCCCCAAGGCCTTGACATCCTTCCTAAAGTGTGATGCCTTGAATTGGCCACAATACTCCAGCTGGTGCCTAACCAGTATTTTATAAAGGGTTAGCATAACATCGTAGAGTTCACCTCCTCTGCTCTACTGTTGTTGCCACGGTGTTGATATGACTGATCCAGTTACGTTTCTGATCAATGGTGACCCCCAAAATGTTAATTATTAGGGACTCAGCGATGATGGTGTTATTGAGGGTCTCTGGAGATGTCTTGGCTTTCTCCTGTTTCAGATATTCATTACCTGACATTTACATGAAACAAATGCTACCTGCCATTTGTTAGTCCAAGCCTGGATGTTATCAAAGGTCCTTCTCCATTCACAACTCCTCCCGTTGATATGTGCTACTTCATTATCGGAGGACTTGTGAATGGAGCTGAACACTGTGGAATTTCAGGAAACAACCCCATTCTTGACCATATGACAGAGGGAAGATCACTTTTGAAGCAGCTGAAATTGTTTGATAGCTGGTTGATGCATTACACGACCGATTACTTGTCCCATGAGCATTGCCACCAACACTGTTGTTGAGTAGGTGCTGTGCGCACCTGCACACAAGTGAGCTGACCTCGGCAGATAATACAAAGTTGGCTCATTTCTATAACAGACATGGCGCTCATGATTCAGTGGAAGCATGAGGGCTGCAATGTCAGGTGACAGTCACCAGTGAAGGGCTGCTGTCTATCTGTTGTGCACTGAGGAATTGTCCAATGTGGGGATAAAGGTCCACCAGGCATTGCTTCAGCTTCAGTGCATTGGGTGCCTGCCCAATGATTCACAGAGAAGGCCGTAAAATTCCAATGGGCTTTGTCTTGAGCCCGATGTAATAAACAATTCATCAGACAGCAATGGGAATTACTTTACACTTCCCATCCACCAAAAAATAATGATTGTTGATTATTTGGTTCTTGAGAAAGCGCTTGGGATTTCTTCAGATACACTTCTCCATCGTTACAAGTTTGCTTTTTATCTTGAGGCATCATAAGCTGCCTGGGCCAAATGTAATTCATGTTATTTTTGAACAATTCTTGAAAGATCATTGAATTTCTTCCAACATTGCAGCCATGTCCCGGGAGCTAGACTCCTGGCATGCACATACTCTGCAATCTCATCCCACTGTCAATGGTGTTGATGCCTGGAGGACTTCCTGCCCCCTGGGGGTAAGAAGATGTCCCTCCTCCTGTCCACCATCTGCACCAGGGCCTCCAAGGCAGCATCCGAGAACTGTGGTGCTCTCTCAGCAGTTGCTTCATCCACATCTTCTTTCGAAAGTGTTTCCCTGATGTCTGCAACCAGTGTACACCTCCCCTTTAAGAGGTGCTGTCTGCCTTTAGGTGGCGTTGTAGATGTTCGATTTCTGGCCTCCCTTGCAGGCATGCAGCCAATGACTAGCCTCTGCGTGATTAAAATGATCAGGCAGCATGAATAATTTGTGAATATTATTATGAATATTATTGTAACAGGCGCATGCCCCTTGCAGGCACATTCGGATTTCTAGGCCAAACTGTTTCCATTGCTAAAGGGATATAGTATGAGGGGACATAGATGTAAGTTAAATGTAAGAGATTTAGGACAGACAGCAGGAGATTTTTTTTTACATGGAGTGAAGTGAGGCTGGACTTAGTGATTGAAGCAAACATAATGCCAACATTTAAGATTAGGCTCGATAGGTGGTTGGAGGAAAGGGCAAATAAAAAGATATGTGAACAGGGCAAGCACATGGGATTAGGACTTGTGTGGAAGATAAACACCAACATGGATTGGTTGGGATGAATTATATGTTTCTGTGTTGTAATTTCCATTCTATGTGTTATTCTACCTATTGTTTACAAATCCCTCCATGGCCTCGTCTGTCCCTATCTCTGTAGCCTCCTCCAGCCCGACAACCCTCCAAAATCTCTGCTCCTCCAATCTTTGCCTCTTGCACATCCCTGATTTTAATCACTCCACCATTGGCGGCCATGCCTTCAGCTACCTAGACCCTAAGCTTTGGATTTCCCTCTCTAACCCTCTCCACCTCTCTACCTCTCTCTCCTTCTTTACGACACTCCTCTTTGACCAAGCTTTTAGTCACCTGCCCTAATATCTCTTTATGTGGCTCCATGTCAAATTTTGTTTGATAACGCTCCTGTGAAGCACCATGGGATATTTTACTATGTTAAAGGCGCTATATAAATGAAAGTTGTTGTTGCATTGGAGCAATCAGAATACAGAGGGCACCCCATACATCTTTCCAGTGTGTAACTTGAGAAAAGGGTGATTATTAGTCCAGTAGCATGCAAATCCATGGATAGCATTTAAAAATTTCAAATCATAGGACAGGGCCTGTCCATAAAAAGTGCTTTGCAGCCGAAAGCAAGCGTAAGAAATCTGAAGCTTAATAAATCTGAATTGTAACATAATCCTTGTTGCCTTCTTTGATGCCCTTTTTAGATCCAGGGAAATTGTTCCTGATCGCATTGAGTGACCTTTATGGAAGTGTATGCTTGTGAATGTTGAGTGATGATAGGTCCAGTCTAGGCTGTGATTTTTTTCATGTTCCATTGGTTGAATATCGTACAAACTCTCGTGTCCAGGCTTAAATATGAAGAATAGTCACTTGGGTGATTCACTATAGGGCTGATGGAGCTATACTCTAAGACAGACTTTTGGAACTGGGGGTTGGATACACATGTCACAACTAGTGAGTGGGCCACATATGATTATCTAGAAATGTCAGCTCCTGTACCCAAAGGTGTGAATTTTCCCAAAGGCAGAAAATCCAAACATCCCTCATAAACACCCAAACTACACAAATAAAAAATATACAAAAATTCCACATCCCTCGTACAGAAAATGTCCAAGCTGTTCAGGAACAAAAAAAATGGAGATCCCTTGCATAAAAAATGTAAGGCAAGCCATACACAAACCCACCAATACAGAACAAATTCCAAGCCACATCCACACATGCAAAATTCAAACCTCTCTCCCCACCCCACCCCCACCCCCCATCAGTCCCCATTCTTCCTCCTTCCGCCATCCCCCCTCTTCCTTGAAATTTGAAAACTTGGAAGTTTCAGCCTAGTTTCTGTAAAATTCCTGGGTCCTGAGAACTTAGAGGCTGATTACTGAATGATGTAAAAAGGCTGCGCCTTGATTGGTCTAAATCCGCCAATCAGGGAGCATTTTTTTCCAGCGCCCCAGACCCATTGGGATCAATTTTAAAAGCAAAGACCGAGTGCATTTGGGGCGGGGCAAAGAAAATCGGAGAAATCCGGAGCGGGGAGGATTCCCAGCTCCAACCCACTGAAGAATGCACACAACCCAGTGTCATCTGGGTGCACGCGTCATTCCCAAACCCTTAAACAAGCAAATATACCTCATTGAGGTACTTAAGGTAGTTCATTTTTGGCATATTGGCCATTTAAAAAGATTTTGAACTTACCTGGGCGACTTTGCCACGGCTTCCGATTCACGCCTGGTGAAACCGGGCTGGATCAATGAAAAATAAACTAAATAAATTAAATGAAATTACATTTCCCATTGTAAAAAAATAAATAAACATACCTTATAAACAATGTCACCTGCACCCCCTTGGTCCGATGTCCGATGTCTCTCCACCCCCCCTTCCAATGTCCGATGTCTCCCCCCAACTTCCGATGTCCAATGTCTCCTCCCCCCTTCTGATATCTGAAGTCTCCCCCCCCACCTTCTGATATCCGATGTCTCTGCCCCCCACCCCGGATGTGCAACTCCTGTTGGCTGCCGGGCGATCAACCCGCCTACTTCCCTTCCGGGTTTAGCGCCTGCAAATCACGCCCCTCCCCCCCCCCACCGCCATCCCACCACCCTTTAAAATTGAGCTCAGTGAGTTTAAAGAGCTGAAGCAGAGGGGGAGCAGAGGTGGAGCCACATGGCTTTGTGTGTAATCACGTAAAGATGGAAGGAACTGACAGGGTATTCGAAGATCAGATAAAAGGAACTGTGGGCCATATTTGTCCCATGTGCTATGTGTTGGACACCCCTCCCCTACAAGATAGGGACAAAAAGCAAAGAGTAAAGATTTCCTCCATGCCCTATTTGTAGCAAAATCATAAACATAGAATTACATAGAATTTACAACACAGAAACAGGCCATTCGGCCCAACAGGTCTTTGATGGTGTTTATATGCCACACGAGCCTGCCCCCATCCTACTTCATCTAACCCTATCAGCATACCCTTCTATTCCCTTCTCCCTCATGTACTTATCTAGTTTCCCCTTAAATGCATCTATGCTATTCGTCTAAACTACTCCATGTGATAGCAAGTTCCACATTCTAACCACTCTCTGGGTAAAGAAGTTTCTCCTGATTTTCTTATTGGATTTATTAGTGACTATCTTATATTTCTGACCCCTAGTTTTGGACACCCCCCACAAGTGAAAACATCTTCTCTACGTTTACCCTATCAAACCCCTTCATAATTTTAAAGACCTCAATCAGATCACCCCTCAGCCTTCTCTTTTCTAGAGAAAAGAGCCCCAGCCTGATCAGTCTTTCCTGATAGTTATAACCTCTCAGTCCTGGTAGCAACATGTTTACAAAGAATACATTCATGATTTCATTACCAAATAGCACCCAGAGGAAATCTTCCTTAAAAGTGCTGCATTCAGGAAACAAATCCCTTTGTTGTTGTTACTCCAACCACAGGTGCTAGCCCGAGATCATCAATTACTATTCTGTGAGAAACAAAAATAGGCAGATGCACGATATGACAATTTTGCCCAACTGTGGATTTGTGCTACCATTTTATTTTTAAAGTCACAGGCACAGCCTAAACTGGGAATTATGGATTCTCTAAAAATGGCCCAATTTAGGTTATTTCAAGTGTGAAATTTGGTTCAGTGATCATCACTCATAAATGCCATGGTACATTGCTAACATGATACTTTAATGGGATGCTATATTCACAAAACATTTGGCAATCTCTTCTTGATTGCAGAAGTATAGGAGTCAAAAAAGTCATGCATCATTTTCAGCACATTACCACAGAATGAAACACTAACCTGACACACAGCACAAGTACAGTAATTTAGTAATACAGTGATACCACTGGCAGCTGTTCAATCACTGACTGAAGTCACAGGACAGAAGGAAACAAAAGTATTATTTTCAGTCACTGTCATAACCGTCGGCTGTTGTTTGCATAAAGAATAGGGCACCATATTGGTGTCATTAATTAGCATTTTTAATGTAAGGATTGATTGTTCCAGCTTCCTGAAATATTCCTCCATAAGATGCTGAGAAATTACACTTTAGCAGAGAGTCATCATATATTCTAAATAAGGAGGCAGTAAAATCCTCAAAGTCATGTTTTTGTATAGATTTGTATTTCATTGAAGTTATCTTTAGTTGTTCCCAAACGTCAGACTTGGAAAGCATATTCTAAACACGGCCTCTAGCGCAATTCAGACAACCACAAGAGCCAGAGTTGGCAACAACCAGGTGTTCATGTCTCATTGAGTGTCTCAAGTGACTGCTGTTTTTGACAGGTGAACAAGATCTGATATTTTTCTCCCATTGGACAGCACAGCAGTAACAGCAGGTCAAACATGATTTTTACCAGGTAGCAGATTTTCCTAATGTCCTGGGGCCAATCAATAGAACACATTATGACTTCCATTCCACCGTAATGAGGACATCGTTCATAATAGGAAATGGATCTATGCCATGTAGGTGGACTGTGAAAGCAAGTGTAAAACTAGCTCCCCAGCTCCAATTCGAGGTTGCGGTGCTTTTTGCCCCCTTTATGTCTACTGAATGGGTAATTCTGCTCCAAATGGAAGCACCATCTTTTCCTTCAAGTATGGTTTTGGGTTATTGCAACTTTTCCTCCAAACTTATGATGAACGTTTTGACATGAGAAACTTCAATGATCTTTAAGGCGGATCTTGGTCACCCTAAGGAATGAGGGTATCTAGCTTTTTGTTGCAATGTTCATTAATTCATTCTATTGCGGGGAGATTAATACTCATTAATCTCCCCTCAATAGCAAGACCAATATTGCAGATTTCAGCAGAGCAATTGCCCCTCTCCCAACTTTAATGCCCACCAATGCAACATTACTGCATGACTGAGAATACGCATTTTATGGAGGTTATATTGGATAACCCCCAAAAACGTGCTGCCTGATGATTTAAATGATAGCTGCGTGCAGCCAGCACGACCTGTGCTGTTGATTGGCTGCATGCGCCAGCAGGGGGCCCCGATAGTGGGAGTGGCTAGCTCTACTTAAAGGCAGCCTGCACCTCTCAAAGGGGAGGTGCATTGTGGCTGCAGGAAGTCCTTTGGGAAGTGTTGGAATATATTGGAGAATGGCTGTGCCTGGGGTAGAGCATGCACCAGGGTTCTCGGATGGTGCACTAGCAGCCTTGGTGGAAGTGGTGGACAAGCAGAGGGCCATCCTATATCCATAGGGGAGCAGGAAGCTGAAGAGGCAGTGGGAGGATGTGGCAGATGAGGTGATGCCAGGAGCACATGAATGCAGTGCAGGAAGAAGTTCAATGATTTGAAACAAGTGGCCAAGGTGAGTGAGTTCAGCAGTCACGTGGTATATCCTACCAACTGCTCCACTGGACTCATCCACTGCTCCACGCACTACACCCACCATCACCCACTTATCAACAATCTCTTTCAATCAGCATGCAGCCCTGTGAATCAGGTGCTGCATCTCACCCTCACACAGAGGAGAGCGAGAGCAGAGGTGCAAAAGCGGGGATAAAAGGAGCAGGAGCAAAGGCCAGAGAGGAGAGCGAGAGTGGAGGCCCGAGAGGAGAGTGAGAGCGGTGGCCCGAGAGCGGGGGTGATAGGAGTAGGAGCAGGAGCAGGAGTGGAGGCCCAAGGGCAGGAATGATAGCTGTGGGAGCGGAGGCCCGAGAGCAAAGCTGGAGCGGGGGCCCCGAGAGCGAGGGTGAAAGGAGCGGGAGCAGAGGCCCAAGAGCGAGGATGAAAGGAGCAGGAGCGGGAGTGGAGGCCCGAGAGGAGAGCGGGAGAGGAGAGTGGGATCAACGACCGAGAGCGGAGATAAAGGGGGCGGGCATGGAGCGAGAGGAGAGGCCCGAGAACGGAGCGAGAGGAGAGGCCCGAGAACGGAGCGAGAGGAGAGGCCCGAGAACGGAGCGAGAGGAGAGGCCCGAGAACGGAGCGAGAGGAGAGGCCCGAGAACGGAGCGAGAGGAGAGGCCCGAGAACGGAGCGAGAGGAGAGGCCCGAGAACGGAGCGAGAGGAGAGGCCCGAGAACGGAGCGAGAGGAGAGGCCCGAGAACGGAGCGAGAGGAGAGGCCCGAGAACAGAGCACCTACAGTTGAGATCAACTCACACAGGCCGAAATTTTAAAGAGTGACGTCATGGTAGAGCAGTTAGGTGATTGTTTTTTTTGCTCTCTAAGTTAGGGCAGTGGGTTAAACTAAGAGCTGGGAAACTATAATTTGCTATTATTTTATTAAATTAATAACTTAAACTAGATAAACTAATTAGTTAGTAAAACTAAAAATATCGAGTGAATAAAAACTCTAATTAAATAAATATAAAAATCCAACAAAGGAAGGGCAGGTGGTACGTCACGACTGCAGCATGTGGGAATTTGTGGAGACCAGCGTGATCCCAGGAAATCACATCTGCAGTAAGTGACTGCATCTCAAGGAACTTCGGCTCAGAGTTGTTGAGCTGGAGTTCGAGCTGCAGATATTGCAATGCATCAGGGAGGGGGAGAGTTATCTGGACACTTTGATCCAGGAGGCAGGCACACCCCTTAGGTTAGGTAGTGGTTTAGATTTGGTTAGTGGTCAGAGACAGGAGGATGTGACTGCGAGTCAGGCAGGTATAGGAACCCAGGATGCAGTGATGCAGGAGCCTCAGCCTTTGACCTTGTCTAACAGGCACGAGGTACTTATTACCTGTATGGATGAGATCAAAGACTGTAGGGAGGATGGGCAAACTGACCACGGCACCGTGGTACAGGAGGCCATTCAAGTGGGGGGGGGGGGAGTGAAAAGGAATGTGGTAGTGGTAGGGGATAGTATAGTCAGGGGGTAGATACAGTTCTCTGCAGCCGCGATTGGGAGTCCTGAAGGCTGTGTTGCCTGCCCGGTGCCAGGATTAAGGACATCTCCTCACGGCTGGAAAAGAATTTGGAGCATAAGGGGGAAGATCCAGTTGTTGTGGTCCATGTAGGAACCAACAACATAGGTAGAACCAGGAATGAGGTAATAATCTTTGGATTACTACCTGAGCCACACGCAAATTGGCAGAGGGACAAACAGATTAGGTGGCTAAATGTGTGGCTGAAAGAGTGGTGTGGAAAGCAGGAGTTTCAATTCATGGGGCACTGGCACCAGTACTGGGGAAAGAGGGAGTTGTTCCATTGGGACGGGCTCCATTTAAACCAGGCTGGGACCTGTGTCCTGGCGAATCGAATAATTAGGGTGGTAGTTAGGGCTTTAAACTAATAAGAGGGGGGTAGGGTCCAGGTAAGGGTAATTTTTTCAGTCCAAAAAGAAAAGTTAAGGCTGTAGAGCAGAGTAGCGATTTAGGTAAAAACAAGCAGAGTGTGTCAGGAAGGGACAGAGTGCTTAACAAAAGTAATAGGGCATTAGTGACTAAAGTCACATCAAGGATAGAAAGTAAAAAGTTAAAATTAAAGGCGCTGAATCTGAATGCACGAAGCATTGGCACAAATAGAGATAAATGGGTTTGATCTAGTAGCCATTACTGAATTGGCTAGGCGGCTCCTTTGGGTCAAAAGGTCTTTTGGGTGGGATGGAGTTGGGGGTGGTGGTGGTGGGTAGCCCTGATAATAAAGGATGAGATAAAGACAGTAGTGAGAAATGGTCTTAGCTCAGAATATCAGGATGTAGAATCAGTATGGGTGGAGCTAAGAAATAAAAAGGGGCAGAAAACACTGGTGGGAGTAGTTTACACGCCCCCTAACAGTCGTTACAGTGTTGGAGAGTATAAATCAGGAAATTGGAGGGGCATGTAATAAGAGTAATGCAATAATCATGGGGAACTTTAATCTTCATATAGACTGGGCAAACCAAATTGGCAAAAGTAGTTTGGAGGACAAGTTCATGAAATGCACCCGAGATAGTTTTCTAGAACAATATTTCGAGGAACCAACGAGGGAACAGGCTATTTTAGATCTAGTATTGTGTAATGATACGGGTTAATTAGTAATCTTATAGTTAAGAATCCTCTGGGGTAGAGTGATCATAATATGATAGAATTTCATATTGAGTTTGAGAATGATGTAGTTAAGTCCGAAACTAGGGTCTTAAATTTAAACAAGGCCAATTATGAAGCTATGAGGGGCAAGTTGGCTAAGGTAGATTGGGAAATTAGATTAAAAGATATGACGGTAGATAAGCAATGGCAAACATTTAAAGAAATAATTCATAATTCCCAACGAATCTACATACCCTTGAGGAATAAAAACTCCTCAGGAAAAGTGATCCAACCATGGCTAACTAGAGAAGTTAAGGATAATATTAGATTAAAAGAAGAGGCTTCCAATGTTACCAAAAAGAATAGTAAGCATGAAGATTGGGAGGGTTTTAAAAATCAGCAAAGGATAATCAAGAAATTGGTAAAGAGGGATAAAATTGAATATGAAAGTAAACTAGCAGGAAATATAAAAACAGATTGTAAGAGCTTCTACAAGTATATAAAAATGAAGAGATTCGCGAAAGTAAACGTGTTCCCCTTAGCGGCAGAGACAAGAGATATAATGGGGAATAAGGAAATGGTAGGTGCGTTAAACAAATATTTTATATCTGTCTTCACAGTAGAAAACACAAAAAACATAGCACTAATAATGGGGAACCAAGGGTCTAATGAGAGGGAGGAACTTAAAGTAATTAAGATTAGTAAAGAAAAAGTTTTAGAAAAATTAATGGGTCTATAAGCTAACAAATCTCCTGGACCTGATGACCTACATCCTAGGGTTTTAAAAGAGGTGGCTGTGGAGATAATGGATGCATTGGTTTTGATCTTCCAGAATTCCCTAGATTCTAGAACGGTCCCTGTGGATTAGATGGTAGCAAATGTAACCCCGCTATTCAAGAAAGGAGGGAGAGAGAAAATAGGGAACTATAATCCATTTAGCCAGTTAGTAAGAAAAATGCTAGAATCTATTATTAAGGACGTAGTAACAGGGTACTTAGAAAATTATAATATGATTAGGTTGAGTCAGTATGGTTTTATCAAAGGGAAATTGTGTTTGACAAACCTATTAGAGTTTTTTGAGGGTGTAACTAGCAGGGTAGCTAAGTAGGACCCAGTGGATGTAGTATATTTGGATTTTCAAAAGGCATTTGATTAGGTGCCACATAAGAGGTTGTTACGCAAGATTAGGGCTCATGGGATTGTGGGTAATATATTAGCATGGATTGAGGATTGGTTAACAGACAGAAAACAGAGTGGGAATAAACTAGTCATTTTTGGGTTGGCAGGTTGTAACTAGTGGGGTGCCACAGGGATCGGTGCTTGGGCCTCAGCTATTTACAATCTATATTAATGAATTAGATGAAGGGACCAAGTGTAATGTATCCAACTTTGCTGATGATACAAAGCTAGGTGGAAAAGTAAACTGTGAGGAGGACGCAAAGACTCTGCAAAGGGATATCGACAGGTTAAGTGAGTGGGCAAGAAGGTGGCAGATGGAGTATAATGCGAGAAAATGTGAGGCTATTCACTTTGTTAGGAAGAATAGAAAAACACAATATTTTTTAAATGGTGAGAAACTATTAAATGTTGGCATTCAGAAGGATTTAGGTGTCCTTGTACACAAATCACAGAAAGTTAACATGCAGGTACGGCAAGCAATTAGAATGACAAATGTTATGTTGGCCTTTATTGCAAGGGGGTTGGAGTACAAAAGTAAGGAAGCCTTGCTGCAATTGTACAGGGCTTTGGTGAGACCACACCTGGAATACTGTGTACAGTTTTGATCTCCTTACCTAAGGAAGGACATACTTTCCTTAGAGGCACTGCAACAAAAGTTCACTAGATTGATTCCTGGGATGAGAGGGTTGTCCTATGAGGAAAGATTGAGTAGAATGGGCATATACTCTCTGGAGTTTAGAAGAATGAGAGGTGATCTCATTGAAACATATAAGATTCTAAGAGGCCTTAACAGGGTAGGTGCTGAGAGGATGTTTCCCCTAGCTGGAGAGTCTAGAACTAGGGGGAAAAGTCTCAGGATAAGGGGTCGAACATTTAGGACTGAGATGAGGAGGAATTTCTTCACTCAGAGGGTCGTGAATATTTGGAATTCTGTACCCCAGAGTGCTGCAGACGCTCAGTCATTGAGTGAGTATATTCAAGACTGAAAGCAATAGATTTTTGGACTCTAGGGGAATCAAGAGGTATGGGGATCGGGTGGGAAAATGTAGTTGAGCTTGAAGATCAGCTATGATCTTATTGAATGGCGGAGCAGGCCCGAGAGGCCGTATGGCCTACTCCTACCTGTGGAACCCACCATGATGCAGTGTCTGATGACCGATGTCACAGCTTCCACTACAGCACAAACAGCTGCCACCCAAAGTCTGACTGCTGCTTTGGAAGTTCAGACTGCCGCTATCATGGCTCTGGGTTCCACAGTGGAACGGGGCTTCCAGGGCATTACAGCAGTCCAACAATCTGTTCTCCAGCAGATCTCCAGGATTGCTGAGGCACTGCCCCAGGAGGGTGGCAGTGCCACCATGGAAGACGAACCTGCTGTCCTCTCTCAGGATGACAGCATTCCTGCTCCCACCCCTGCCACTCTGCCAGTGACTGCTGCAGCCCAGGCCGAGATGGTGCAGTCTGAAGCCAGGCCCTCCCGGCCCAGAGCTGCTCAGAGAAATGAGAAGTGAGAAGGAGGATTAGGTATGCAGACACCCTCATCATAGATACCTCCAAGGCCATCTGCATGCTTCACAATTGAAGGTCATCAGCCATCCATCTCCCATGCTCCAGCCACTGGGGATGTACCTCGTAGGAGCACAGGAAAGGTAAAGGCACACGAACGACAAGCACTAAGGGAATGCACAAGGGTGAATATTATCAGTTTGTTTGAAACATTTGATATGTAAATCTATAAATGTGGTTATGAATTTGTATTTGGTGTTGGTTTTCATTTCTGCGATGAGCTGAGGGAGGAAGCAATGTGTAATCATAAGGAGGATGATTTGATGGTCATGTGGGAGAGGAAAGGTAAGGAGTGTGGGACTGTTGGTGAATGGGGAGGTCATTAATCATCTGATCATGCAGAGCCCTGGCAGACAGGGCCTGTCTACCTTGTAACCTCCCTGCCTTTTCCTCCACTACCAACTCCTCCACTTGCTCCTCCGTCTCTTTCTCCTCCTCCTCCTCCTCCCTCTTCTGGCAGCTTGTCCTGCTCTGCGTGGCCCCTCTGCATGCTCCCGGTCATGTTCAATTCCCAGAGAAAACCTTAGCAGGCCACCAATGTCTGGAAGCAACTTTGGTCAGCACACTATTTTAAATGCCACTAACAGTACTGCAAGACCACTCTCTATATAATATTCCAACTTTCTCCAAGTATAGGAAACTTCCACAATTGTACCAGCAGCCAGAATAAATAATCCAGCAACTAACCTGTAACTCCTGCATGATCCCTTTAAATAGCACTGGTTGGGGTGGGGGGAGGGTCCTTCATGCCGTTTAAGTTCTGTTCAGCTATGTGAGGTTAAGACAGTGCGTTGGCTGGAGTGTGGAGTTCCAAAATGCCACCGGCTGCTTCAAATCAGCGTTGCACACGGATTTGCATCATAATCTCCCTACTCTACATGCTGCCAGCAGTCGTTAGGTACACGTACGCAACCACCTGTACCAAGATGGCATCCTGGGCACTTCACTTCGGAACTGTGCGGGCGCATCTCGGATGCCATTTTCGGGGCTTAGGAGTCTGCATAGTGCCTACAAAACGGGCACTACATGGCCCAAATTCCACCCCCCCCCCCATATTATCCTCCCCTCTTGCCATACACGTTGGTATGCATTTTCAATTCTCCCCGACCTATATATATTTATTTTATGGACAAACCCTTATTGAATAGTGACATTTTGTAAATTCAAACTGATTGTAGAAAAGTGTAAACACATAATTTAGAACTTGTAGGGTTGGTCAGTGGTTAAGTGCACTACCTTGTGTGGTGAGATGTCAACTGTAGCTCAGTGGTAGCACTCTTGCCTCTAAATGAGAATGGTTGTGGGTTCAAGTCCCACTCCAGAGATTTGAGTACAAAATCTCGGCTGATGTTCTAGTGCGGTGCTGAGGTACTGCCCTTCTGATGGGATGATAAATGTTTGCCTCTCTCCAGTGGACGTAAAAGATTCCATGGAATTATTTTAAATAACAGCAAGGGAGTTCTCCCCAATGTTCTGGCCAATATTTATCCCTCAGCCAATGTCACTAAAAACAGATTATCTGGTCATTATCACATTGCTGTTTCTGGATCTTGCAGTACACAAATTGGCCTGTTGGAGGCAGAGTCTCTGCCTGCCCAAAACATGGAGAAAGCAAGGGGTTGATTTTAAACCCCAAGAACGGGTGGGTTGGGGGTGGGTGGGAGTTGAAAATAGTTGTTTTTTTGGGTCACAACCGCAAAATTTTCAGACTTTGCATTCCCAGTGGGAAGCCTGTACTTTTACGTGCCGATATTAAACCCGGAAATAAAGCCGGGTTGCGGTCGCGACCAAAAAACAACTATTTTCAACTCCCACCCACCCCCAACCCACCCGTTCTTAGGGTTTAAAGTCGCCCCCCAAGTCTGGGGATGGGAACTCTGCACATTTGAGTTGCCATGTTCTTGGCTTTCAATGGGACCTAATATATGGTTGGTGGACCAGGCAGACCTCTCTGATAACTGACGGTTGTGGGGCCTACATGGATCCTTGAAGAGGACCAAAATGCTTTTCCTTTAACAAAAAATGTCAATGCAGTCCCCTTATAAAGGGAGCCATTTAGAGCACTATCCAGTTGTTTCCAGGGCAGGATCCAGCACACATCTGCCCCACCCCCACCCCTCCGATCTGGCCACCTCCACCAGACTTTCTGGCCTGATGCCCATTACGGTTGCACCAGCTGTGCCCCTGATGGCACAGGCATCTGCAGTGAAATGAATGGAGCTTCCCCTGACCCTGCAAACCTTGGCAGGTCAGTGGAGAAGGTCCCAGGTGGCCGCATCCTGGCACTTATGCTGGGATACGACCCCTGTGGATTATTGGGCCACATACTTTAACTTGGCTAACAAACATTTTTTGCCCTTATTTTGGTAAATTGTTTGATCTCCTTCCCTTTTTCAAGTCCATCAGTCCCATTTATAACCTTTCCCCAGGCCTCTTATGATGCCATTCTCCAACCAAGCAGTTAGTTAGTTGTGTGGCAGTGGTTTGGAATGGCTTGTCATTCAATTTTTTTCTTCTCTCCGAGTGGAGAACCATCTCACCTCCACATTGACAACTCCATGGCAAAGCCAAGATCAGAAATTCATTGTGTTGGTAATTGTGGCATAAATCTGCATCGGCACAGTATATTGGAGTGCCAACATTTCATGCCCACCTGCTTCAAAGTCAGGAAATGTTTAGGACCTAAAGAAATGAATTAATGTGTGCGTGCCCGGTTCACACCACTGCTAGTTGATCAGAAAATACATAGAGTCTTTACGCACATTGTTATTGTCTGTGGAACATTTCCCCAGCAATGTTTTCACGGACATTTCCTCATGGCTGAACCTATGAGACTTCTTGTTATTAAGACTGATGATCTGTCACATCAGTCTTTAACAAGCAAAGCCTCTCCAGAGTTTTCCTGACTCTCTCACCACGAAACAATGATCTCTTTACAGTGAAGTTTACCTACATAATACAGAAGACTGCATTTTAAAAAGCAGTGCTCCAAGCAAGATCTGCTGATCAGTTAGACCCAATAAATGGATGTAACGTGAGTGTAACTGATCAGAAAAAGGGGGGAGAGATCCATAACTCCAGATAACTGCCCATTTTACATCTCCAGAAGTGCCTGAGAGTTCACCATTGGATCCATGGAAATGAGGTTTAAATTACATCATTGAATCGTGCACACAATTTCTTGGCATTCATGCCAGCACATTCCTTTTTCATATATTTGCCTGTATAAGATGAGTATCTAGCGCTGCTGGGGCCTGTTCTGTTTAAGGAAGTAGATTTAAACAGCCCTATTAAGAAGATTGATAGGAGCATTTGAAAGCTATTACAGCTCTTTTTTTCTCTCTCTCTTTTTTTTTTGTTTTTCTGCTGTTGCCACTTAAGTTGGTCAAAAGCAAAATACTGCGGATGCTGGAAATCTGAAATAAAAACAGAAAATGCTGGAGAAGCTCAGCAAGTCAGGCAGCATCTGTGGAGAAAGAAACAGAGTTAATATTTCAGGTCGAAGGCCTTTCATCAGAACGTTGATCAGTAGCTTTTGGGGCAATTCTTTAGGCACTGTTGTTTTTTACCTACGACCATAGCAGTTACCCACGGGAATACCCCTGCACTTGTGCTTTTGGGAGGAAGAAGAGAAGGACCAATGGAGGGATGCCACGCAGATCAGGTTGCACCAGAGGTAGCCTTATAGCTGCACTTGCAGACGGAGGTGTGCACAGCCTCGATTTATCAGAGAGGCAGTGCCTGCAATGGCTGTGATTTGCAAGGTAGACATGACGCAGTTGGGCCATATGTTTCAATGTGACCTGAAGATAATCTCTTTCACAGACACGGCACTTCCAATGCTGTCAATGTCACAATTGCCCTTAACTTTTATGCTTCACAATCTTTCCAGGCTGCCACTAGGGTCGTTAGCCCCATATGAAAATCAAGTTGTCAACAGATGCTTTAAACAATTCATTGATACCTTGTTTGCTCAAACAATTAACCATCTTTTTGCCAATAGATAATCGCCAACCATGTATGAGAGAACAATGCAGTTTTGCAGCATAGCAAGATTACCAATGGTCCAGGGAGTCACAGACTGCACAGATTTGGCCCTATTGATCCCACAATGCTAATATCTTCATAAATCAGAAAGGATTCCACTCTATTAGTGTACAGCTCGTATGTGAACATCAACACCGCATTACACAAGTCAATGCTGGCTTTTCAGGTTGTGGTGTTTGCATTTTAAGACAATCCATTGTCCCAGAAAAGGAGGAAGACCAGCCACATCAAGGGGGCCAAGAAGAAGAACACAAGGAATCGGAAGAGCCTAAGCAAGTTCTCATAGAGGAGATCTTTTTCCAACATGGAAGTCTGCCCACTGTGTTATCAGTCCTGTCTACACGTTCCTCTTGCTGTCCATTAATGCGCTTTCATGTACAATGCCTGAACCCTGCCATTCTACTCCCAAAATACCAGCTGCTCAAATATGATGCAAGACCTTAGGAATAACTCTCTTTGCACATAGTCCAAATGCAGTGCAACCAACTTTTTAGTAGTTCTACATATGATGTGAGTGAGTGCCTAAAGTTTGATTCTCCAGTGCTTCCCCTTGGTGACAATGTGTGACATATATCCTTAAATCTATTTCTGTGCTTTGTCCCCGTGCTACCTCAGGGGCAGGAATACATGAAACAGCTGGCTGCTATGTGTTCATAAGAAAGAATGAGCTTGCATTTATATAGCGCCTTTAACATAGTAAAATGTCCCAAGGTGATTCACAGGAGCGTTATCAAACAAAATTTGACACCGAGCCACATAAGGAGATATTAGGACAGGTGACGAAAAGCTTGGTCGAAGAGGTAGATTTTAAGGAGCATCTTAAAGGAGGAGAGGCAGAGAGGCGGATAGGTTTAGGGAGGGAATTCCAGAGCTTAGGGCCTAGGCAGCTGAAAGCACAGCCGCCATCAGTGGAGCAATTAAAATTGGGGATGCGCAAGAGGAATGAATTGGAGGACTGCGAGATCTCGGAGAGTTGTAGGGCTGGAGGAGGTTACAGAGATAGGGAGGGGTGAAGACATGGAGGGATTTGAAAACAAGGTTGAGAATTTTAAAATCAAGGCGTTCCCGGACCGGGAGCCAATGTGGGTCAGCGAGCACAGGGGTGATGGGTGAAGGGGACTTGGTGCGAGTTAGGATATGGGCAGCAGAGTTTTGGATGAGCTCAAGTTTATGGAAGGTGAAAGATGGAAGGCTGGCCAGGAGAGCATTGGAATAGTCGAATCTAGAGGTAACAAAGACATGGATGAGGGTTTCAGCAACAGATAAGCTGAGGCAGGGGCGGAGAGGGGCGATATTACGGAGGTGGGAGTAGGTGGTCTTGGTGATGCAGCGGATATGTGGTCAGAAGCTCATCTCACGGTCAAATAGGATACCAAGGTTGCGAACGGTTTGGTTCAGCCTTAGACAGAGGCTAGGGAGAAGGATGGAGTCCATGGCTAGGGAACAGAATTTGAGGCGGAAACCAAAGACAATGGCTTTGATCTTCCCAATATTTAGTTGGAGGAAATTTTTGTTCATCCAGTACTGGATGTTGGACAAGCAATGTAACAAATAAGAGACTGTGGAGGGGTCGAGAGAGGTGGTGGTGAAGTAGAGCTGGGTGTCATCACCGTACATATGGAAACTGACATTGTGTTTTCAGATGATGTCACCGAGAAGCAGCATGCAGATCAGAAATAGGAGGGGGCCAAGGATAGAACCTTGAGGGACTCCAAAGGGCACAGTGCGGGAGTGGGAAGAGAAGACATTGCAGGTGGTTCTATGGCTATGACTGAATAGATAAGAATGGAACCAGGCGAGGGCAGTCCCACCCAGCTGGACGACAGAGGAGAGGCGTTGGAGGAGGGTGATGTGGTCAACTGTTTCAAAGGCTGTGGACAGATCAAGAAGGATGAGGAGGGATAGTTTACCATGGTCACAGTCACATAGGATGTTATTTGTGACTTTGATAAGGCCGTTTCAGTACTGTGGCAGGGGCGGAAACCTAATTGGAGGGATTCAAACATGGAGTTGCAGGAAAAATGGGCATGGATTTGAGAGGCAACAACATGTTCAAGGACTTTGGAGAGGAAAGGGAGGTTGGAGATAGGGCGGTAGTTTGCAAGGAGGGATCAAAGGTGAGTTTTTTGAGGAGGGAGGTGATGATAGCAGATTTGAAGGGGAGGGGGCAATACCTGAGAAGAGGGAACCGTTAACAATATCAGCTAACATGGGGGCCAGGACAGAAACTTGGGTGGTCAGCAGTTTAGTGGGAATAGGGTTGAGGGAGCAAGAGGTGGATCTCGTGGTCAAGGTGAGCTTGGAGAGGGCATGAGTGGGGTTAAGAGAGAAACTAGAGAAAGATGCGAGTTCAGGGCTAGGGCAGGGGGTAAACCTTCGGGGAAGTTTGGCTTGGTGGGCTTGGGGAAAGGAAGCGGCAGAGGCAGTTGAACGGATGGTCTCAATCTTAGTGACAAAGATGTCCATGAGTTCCTCGCACTTGTTGTTGGAGGTGAGGGTGGAGGAGGCAGGGGCAAGGGAGCACTTCTCCTACATTAACTTTATTGAGGAGCAATGTGGCAGGCGTCTTCACTTCACCAAGGAGGCTGTCACTTAGTTATGTCACTTGCTGCAACCATAACTCAGAAGATTTTCATCTGATTAGGCTTCTGTGATGTGCCTTGGGATATCTTTCTACATTAAAGGATCTATATAAATGCGAGTCCTTGCTGTTGTTGTTATTTTTATTGTTGCTTCCACATGTGCAAACATGGACATAAAAGACTTGCATTTATACAGTGCTTTTCGCGGTCTCAAGATGTCCCAAAGCACTTTACAGCCAATGACGTATTTTTGAAGTGTAGTCACTGTTGTAATGTAGGAAATGCAGCAGCCATTTTGCGCACAGCAAGGTCCCACAGGCAGCAATTTGATAATGACCAGGTAATCTGTTTTAGTAATGTTGGTTGAGAGATAAATATTGGCCTGGACACCAGGGATAACTCCTCTGCTCTTCTTCGAAATAGTGCCTGGGATCTTTTACATCAGCAGGGACCTCGGTCTGACATGCATTATTGTTTTTAAGTCATGATTCATAACTTAATTTCCTGCTGGTGTGCATCCCTCAATGGCTGCAGATTGGCCATAAATACTTTTACAAAGTGTTTTATAAAAATGTTATAATATAAACAAAATAATTTAATGACAAATGTTAATATGCATGTTTCCTTACATTACAACAGTAACTACACTTCAAAAGTACTTAAAGCGCCTTAGGATGTCCTGAGGTGGTGAAAGGCGCTATATAAATGGATGTTATGCATGTAGCCTCATTTTTATTTGCCCAATACGTTATAAAAGTCCATTTATAGTTTGAAGGAAATGTACAAATGAATCATTTGCATCAATGTAGCATGTTAATGACAAGATATAACATGATTTTAGCAACGGATGGGATTGCACCAAACGGGATAGCGGTTCTAACCACTTGAAAATTATGCCTTATTAATAAGTAACACAAATTAAACAGTGCCAAACATTTTGGAGCATTAATGAATTTATACGGGATAATTTTATGGCTCCACTTTGCCAGTGGGGAACATTGCCTGCTGACAGCATGCATCAGAAATCTGGGCACATGTTGCCCATGATTTTATTACCATATTTTAATGGTCAGAAACTTGTGGGCAGCGTGTGCCTGAGTTTCCGATATTCCCTACCAGTAGGAAAGGCTCCCCTTCCGGCAGCGCAGGCTCGTAAAATTATCCCTACACTCTTTAATTATTTCCATGGAATGAATAGACATCTGGGAGGGTGCCACAGGGGTTTTCGAGGGACTTTAGCAAGCCGCAATCTTAACAGCGGTCATGTCCTCAGGGAGAGCTGCCCGAACTCAAAGTGAGAGCCCATGATTTGATGTTAAATACGAGTGCTTTAAATACGATAAGCTGTGGCGAGGACACCACCTCACTCCTGTCTGCAGCCTGCTAAAGAAGAGAGAGACTCCCTGTACGCAGTGAGGTGGGGGGCTCAGATAATAGATCCCGGCAGCAACGGAGAATCATATTCTGAGAGGTGACATGTTGCCATCTCATGTTGCTACAGGTTGATGTTATTTTACCTACAACACCCATATTTAATTGCAACTCGTGGACTCTCACCTTGAGCTAGCTGCAAAAATCCAAATAAAACAGCAGCCAGTGTGAGAGCACCGTTATCATCAGTGGGTCATGAATAGCGGTTTTTCATTCACTTCTAGTAATGACTTTGGATTTCACAAGAGAAGACATTTAACCTTTTTAATCAAAAAATATATATAACCAGTGGTGCCTACTTTGTGTGTTACAGAATAACATTTCTACCGTTGATGGTGATACGAAGATAATTTACAGTTCTTTGGAACTTCCCGGCAAGTACTTGAAACAAAGTGAGGAGCGACGCCTTTGGTCTCTAAACAAAGTTTAAACACACAAATCACAACGCTGCCAATAATATGGATTGGAAAATGTTAGCGAGAAATAATGTTGGGAAAATTTAGCATTATTCACTTTACTTACAAATGCTAAAGGATTGGTTTGGGATAAGTGCAATTAGGAACACAGAAAATAGGAATTATTAGGAGCAGGCAAAGGTCATTCAGCTTCATAAGCTTGAACAGAGCTTGTACCTCACTTCCCTAAATGCTCACCATGTTCCTCAATTTGTTTTTCTCAGAAACGTGTCTGTTTGACTCTTGAACCTAACTATATTGTCTGTTCCAACAACCTCCCCAGGTTACTTGTTCCATCTCTCCTTCCCATTGTGTGTTACGATTCTCCTTGAATTCCATATTTACTCTTAATTTCCCAATTTCGAATTGATCTCCACATTTTCAGATCCCTTCATGAGTGTGACCAATTTATGTGGAATAATATTATCAATCCCCTTCATAACTTTGAAATCTATAAGAATATAGGAAATTTCAGTAACTTATATATTCTTGTAGTAAATTATTAAAACAAGGGTAAGTACTTACCATTTCTTGTACTTACCCTGCACTAAGTGACTGAAGTAGGGTTAAGTTCAAATTGTTCCTTGTACTTACCGCTGCAATAAATTTCTCCTTTGAGTTGACTGCCATGTATGTAGGTACAGTGGATTCCTGTTCTGTAATAATAAGTGAAGGGAATGAAAAAAGTTGCCTAGAAACAGAGCATATCATCATCGTGACGGCCAGTAGTAGGGACTTGAGAACAATTTTCATGAAGACTTACCCAGAAATTCGCTTATATCAGGACTGCTTTGATGGTGCTTATAAATCTAATCATCTTAATAACCACCAAGGAGGCACTTGGTGGACGAGTTAAGTATTTATGAAGATGTTGTTACGTGAATCTTGCTGGTTTTGCTACCAACGCTTTTGAAAGCTGATGAATTATTCATCCTCCTTCCTCCCCAAGAGGAAACAAGCTGCGAGAATTTCACATTATTGTAACAACCTATTATTTGTTTCTGAAATTTCACGCATTTATTGATGTTGGCTGAAAACCATTGTTAATTAATTCTGAACTTTTTCCATTTTTTTGTATGTGTTAAAGTTGAGCATTTTGAATACGATTGTCTGGCTGTCCTTAGTATTGAGATGGTACTGCCTTTCCGTAATTAAACAGCACGGCCCGGAAATTCCATGGGTCTCCCACCGAAGTTACGGTAAACACCCAAGGCAACTCAAGGTCCTTGTTTCCTGATGAATTCAGTTCTTTGCGACTTCTACTCTTCTCGAGTAGGGTGGTTGTCAAATTTAATGCATTATTTGAGTCCTGAAAAATAAAGTCTTGTTTTATTCTCTCCTTTTTTAAATTCATCTCTTGAAGATGGTGACTCAAGCTGATAGATAGTTCCACAAGTATCCGCAGCTTTCTTTTTATCTTGCCTACTGCATGTCTGAACCAAGGGAGTGAGCATTACTATTCAATCATGGTGATGGAGGGCGGAGTACATCATATCCCAACCTGATTTCGAACCCAATATTCACGTATATCTTGCACTGTTGGTCATTGCACATTGACTGAGAGCAGAAACGCTGGCTGGTTTGTTCTCCTCTAACTCAGTGGCAGAAATCAGATAATTCAACACTGATCAAGGATTGTGCCTGGGATTTTCCTGGTCTGTATGACTTGGAACCACACCTTGTCCATGCAGATATTTTAGCAAATCAAAATGGCAGTACTTATGATCTATGCCACTTAGCATGGGTGAGTGTAGTCTATATGCATATAAAACAGTTTCACCGTTGCTAAGGAGTATAATTAAGCATCACTAGTATTTTGAATTTCATTCTGTGCTTCAGATGAAACCATGAACTGCCGTCCCCTTTCTTTTCCCCTTTCCCTTCTCCTTCCCACTGAACTACTGAGGATCAGTCAGTGAGATATGTACCAAAAGATTGCTTGCTGCACCCACTATAATAACCTATTACCACCACCAATAGATTCGGTCCACTGCAATCCCCCCAATTAGATCACCAAAAACTAAACAGCTACCTTTAGGGAAGGAACAGAAAGTAACTTAATGTGATTCTTTTTTAAAAAGCACTTGCTTTTACTGCTGAGGTTTAATTTTGTCCTACTGCATTTGGTATTCATATGTGTCAAATTAAAGTAGCCACTAATGTATCCATACTGCCCCAGTTCAAGTTACTTTAGGTTTCAAGTTCAGCGCTTGAGAAGTGTTAAGAGTAAAATAATCAAATACAGTAACAGGGGTGTATCATATAAGCTTTACACATATTGATCCACCTCAATCTAAACTGAATATTAATTCAGATGAGTTGTACAAGACATTAGTAAGGCCACACTTGGAATACTGTGTACAGTTCTGGTCACCCTATTATAGAAAGGATATTATTAAACTAGAAAGAGTGCAGAAAAGATTTACTAGGATGCTACCGGGACTTGATGGTTTGACTTATAGGGAGAGGTTGGATAGACTGAGACTTTTTTCCCTGGAGAGTAGGAGGTTTAGGGGTGATCTTATAGAAGTCTATAAAATAATGTGGGGCATAGATAAGGTAGATAGTCAAAATCTTTTCCCAATGGTAGGGGAGTCTATAACGAGGGGGCATAGATTTAAGGTGAGAGGGGAGAGATACAAAAGGGTCCAGAGGGGCAATTTTTTCACTCAAAGGGTGGTGAGTGTCTGGAACGAGCTGCCAGAGGCAGTAGTAGAGGCGGGTACAATTTTGTCTTTTAAAAAGCATTTGGACAGTTACATGGGTAAGATGGGTATAGAGGGTTATGGGCCAAGTGCAGGCAACTGGGACTAGCGTAGTGGTATAAACTGGGCGACATGGACATGTTGGGCCGAAGGGCCTGTTTCCATGTTGTAAACTTCTATGATTCTATGATTCTATGAGACTTTGACTTTAAGAGGGAGATTATGGTCAACAGGGATGGCATTAACTGGATGAACACAGTTAATGGACCAGCCAGTGAAGCAGAGTTGCTCGGGATCCAGATTGCAGCAAATCTGGACAGTGCAATTAGTGAGACCTCTATGTGTGAATATTACTATCTCTCTGTCTGTCCCTTAATTAGCATCTGAGCGTCTATATCTGCCTATCCTTTATATCTCACTCAGTTTCTGCGTACATTTCTCTATATTTCACATGATGTGTGCAGGTGCACAGCGTTGTCTTTTACTCACTCAGTCGCTGTATGCATCTGCCTTTGTTTCTGTCCGAATCTTTCTAATGCTAGATTTCCTTCGGCCATCATGCCACATTAGCCACATTACAAACATAGGAGACAGGTTCCTATGCTCATTATTTCTGGCAAATTTGTAAAAGCGTTCTAAAAGAATGTATTTACAATTTTGCTGGAAATAACAACGAAAGACAATCTTCTTGTTATATTTACAATGTCACTTCACATAATGGTCAGGATGAAATGATTTTTCCTCTTTTTAGAAATTTCATCCGATCACCATGTATATGTGAGTATATATATATAAATTCCTATGTGCATGTTTAATATGTTTTTTTTCCATATGTTTTCTCTATTTTTCACTACAGACTGGCCTGGCTCTAATTTTAAGACTATGCCCTCTTTTCCTGGATTCCCCCACCAGAAGAAATGAATTATTGCCATCTACCCTATCGAATCCTTTTATCATTTAAATACTCTGATTAGATCACCCCTAAATCTTCTATATGCAAGGGAGTACAAGCTAAGTTTATGCAACCTGTCCTCATAATTTAACTCTTAAGCCCCAGTAACATTTCGGTAAATCTGCACTGCACCACCTCAAAGGCTAATATATCCTTCGTGAGGAACGGTGCCCAGATCTGAACGCAGTACTCCAGATGTTCTATAAACTTAAAAAGTATATTAAGCTGAGCGAGGAGAATGGAATCAGAAAGAGAGGCAAAGAGAGAGAGAGAGAGGTGTGTGAGAGACAGGGGCTAGAAAGTGTGTCTTTCTTCATTTAACATTACTTAAATTTTCAACAAAAAAAACACCAGTTGAATTGTGAAACCAACCAATTATCTCATCTATGCTTTGTTGACAGTCAGAAAAGATCCATGCTAATCATTTAGAGCTGTGTAGAAATATTTTAATTTCTAACACCTTTGAGACAGAAGGAGAGAAAGAGACACAGATGGATAGAAAGAAAGAGAAGGAGAAACAAATAGAGAGAAAGGGAGATAGGCAATTTCTTTACTCATCCTAATTTGATATCTTTGGAAAAATATAAGTTCTATGTTGAAAGTGAACAAAACCCCTTTGAGGGAAACAGTCCCACCACTAGTGGGAGGGTGTAATTACAGGGTGACAAGTTTACATAGGCAGTTTTCTCTATAAATATGGACCTAGGAGTTTCTAGTGGGAATATAGAAATAAGCAAAGAATGTATGACCTTAAAATGGTGACTGAATTATGTCTTTGTGTCATGGTCCGCTTATCATCTGGCCTCAAACCCTGCTTCATTTAAAGACTACATTTGCTCTTGACTCATAGTGTGCAATGTCTTTTTTTATGGTACTTTTATTTTTCAAATGTGGTCCCAGGTAGTTCAAATGGAGATCTGCAACCTTTGTGAGCCACTCTTCCTGGAACCATTCTAAATTAAGGCAAAAGAACCAGGTGTTCCATTGTTACAAGGGAACATAATTTTAATTGTTGGTCTCTGATGCCATCAAATCTTTGGATTAACGTGACCTCCACAATGGGAGGGCCATGTGTTTGCCATTAACTGTTCTCCATAAATGTAAAACTGCCCTGAGGTTACTACTAAGACACTTCAGACATCAAAAACATTTATTCAAATCACATCAGTTTACCTGTATACCAGTATTAGCTCCTGTAAGGCACTTTTACATTTGGTGCTTCTGTAGTTTAGATTGAGACAGAGCAATGTCTGTGCATCAGCTTCCTGTGCTTACACTGGTTTTCGTGGGTCTGTGATTCTGCCTTCGGAAGAAGTGAGCTGGTCTTAAGAATGTAAATGCCAGTGCATGGACATTACTCTCCCTAAATCTGAACTACAGAATCATCAAATATAAAAGCCCCCTTACATTCTTCTTACCATTGCCTTTTTTTAATGCCTTTGATGAGAACTGGTTTCCCCATCACAGAAAAATACACTGAGACACAGGTATAATACTCATATATTAAAAATTGAGCCTCCTTTACAGGAGGTGTTAAGATTATGTCATTGCACACTGATGGCATTGCCACATACGTCAAGTAATACAGCTTTACTGAACAACAAGGCTCTTTTTAACCCTTTCAGAATTGAAATGATTTGGAACTGCATTGTAGCATCCTTATCTTTGCATTATTAAGGTGGCTTTTACACTTAAGGCAGTTTAGCTGGGTTCATTCTTTTGATCTGATTGTACCCAAGTGACCAAATGCCTCCTTCCACTGGCATCTGTCACATCAGTGGCAACATTTCACCCATAGGGTACAGGGTTTAGACAGCCTATCAGATACTATAATACACTTCCAGTTAAACTGTTAATTTCTACAAACTTAGAGTTAAAGTACTTCAGAATGGCTTGAATGAACTCCAATCTCCTGCGTACACAGCAATTACATTCGTGACCCTTTCCTTACAAATCCCATGACTCTATGCTGCTGTCTGAGTATTTAGGCAGCGATGACATGTTGTGTTTATAGTGACAGGCCTCCTTGGCTGATGTCTGAACTAATGTTATGCATGCATCAAAAGCCAATTTGTACACATGCCTATCACAACAAGCTATAAATAAGCTTAAAGAGGCAATGTTTTTTTCCTTACTGGTTAAGCCACAAATATAACTGCACTGCACTGCTAAAGATTGCTGCCTGATCAGCTGAATGTATTATGATTAGGTTTGTGATAATAGCTGTGTAAATCAGAACAAAGGTTTCTGTGGGATGATTCCCCTGCAGCCTAAGGTTAAACAAACAATTTTCAAGCAGTGTATTTTAACTGAGCATGAAGGGTGTTGCATCAAGGCCAATGAACTGGTAGGTTTACTTTCATGAATGTGAAAGATCCATAATTTCAGGAGGTGTATTTTGATATCTTTCTTGTAAATGCAATGAACCCAGCAATGCACTAATACTGGTGAAATATAATATTTATTGTCCATCAGTTACTGTTCATAAATGTAGAAAAGAATTGGGGTTCTGAACTTGCATTAGGATTCTACCAATCTGAAAACAGCCATTTACACTGTTTCTTTGGGCATTCCAGCATTCAACCACCGAAATTATAACAGGGGACTGTGAGAACCTCCATGGAATTAACAGGCCAGGAATTTTTATTTTATCCTCATTTTGGCATCTTATTTTCTCCTCCTTGTAAGTATCTCATTGCTAACAACCATTCATCAGCTGAGAAGGTACAAAATAAATTTGTTTCCAGGCCTCTGGCAGTGTAACTCTTAATCCAGCCACTCGGAGGTATACAAGAGTGACCTGGGGTAAGTGCCTCTGTACTTTCTCCTCCTTTTGTTGGGGCAATTTGCAGCTTCCATTCTTTTTTTAAAAATTCGTTCATGGGATATGGGCGTCGCTGGCAAGGCCAGCATTTATTGCCCATCCCTAATTGCCATTGAGAAGGTGGTGGTGAGCCGCCTTCTTGAACCGCTGCAGTCCGTGTGGTGACGGTTCTCCCACAGTGCTGTTAGGAAGGGAGGTCCAGGATTTTGACCCAGCGACGACGAAGGAATGGCGATATATTTCCAAGTCGGGATGGTGTGTGACTTGGAGGGGAACGTGCAGGTGGTGTTGTTCCCATGTGCCTGCTGCTTTTGTCCTTCTAGGTGGTAGAGGTCGCGGGTTTGGGAGGTGCTGTCGAAGAAGCCTTGGCGAGTTGCTACAGTGCATCCTGTGGATGGTACACACTGCAGCCACTGTGCGCCGGTGGTGAAGGGAGTGAAAGTTTAGGGTGGTGGATGGGGTGCCAATCAAGCGGGTTGCTTTGTCCTGGATGGTGTCGAGCTTCTTGAGTGTTGTTGGAGCTGCACTCATCCAAGCAAGGGGAGAGTATTCCATCACACTCCTGATTTGTGCCTTGTAGATGGTGGAAAGGCTTTGGGGAGTCGGGAGGTGAGTCACTCGCCGCAGAATACCCAGCCTCTGACCTGCTCTTGTAGCCACAGTATTTATATGGCTGGTCCAGTTAAGTTTCTGGTCAATGGTGACCCCCAGGATGTTGATGGTGGGGCATTCGGCGATGGTAATGCCGTTGAATGTCAAGGGGAGGTGGTTAGACTCTCTCTTGGAGATGGTCATTGCCTGGCACTTGTCTGGTGCGAATGTTACTTGCCACTTATCAGCCCAAGCCTGGATGTTGTCCAGGTCTTTCTGCATGCGGGCTCGGACTGCTTCATTATTTGAGGGGTTGCGAATGGAACTGAACACTGTGCAATCATCAGCAAACATCCCCATTTCTGACCTTATGATGGAGGGAAGGTCATTGATGAAGCAACTGAAGATGGTTTGGCCGAGGACACTGCCCTGAGGAACTCCTGCAGCAATGCCCTGGGGCTGAGATGATTGGCCTCCAACAACCACTAACATCTTCCTTTGTGCTAGGTATGACTCCAGCCACTGGAGAGTTTTCCCTCTGATTCCCATTGACTTCAATTTTACTAGGACTCCTTGGTGCCACACTCGGTCAAATGCTGCCTCGATGTCAAGGGCAGTCACTCTAACCTCACCTCTGGAATTCAGCTCTTTTGTCCATGTTTGGACCAAGGCTGTAATGAGGTCTGGAGCCGAGTGATCCTGGCGGAACCCAAACTGAGCATCGGTGAGCAGGTTATTGGTGAGTAAATGCCGCTTGATAGCACTGTCGACGACACCTTCCATCACTTTGCTGATGATTGAGAGTAGACTGATGGGGCGGTAATTGGCCGGATTGGATTTGTCCTGATTTTTGTGGACCGGACATACCTGGGCAATTTTCCACATTGTCGGGTAGATGCCAGTGTTGTAGCTGTACTGGAACATCTTGGCTGGAGGCACAGCTAGTTCTGGAGCACAAGTCTTCAGCACTACAGCTGGGATGTTGTCGGGGCCCATAGCCTTTGCTGTACCCAGTGAACTCAGCCGTTTCTTGATATCACGTGGAGTGAATCGAATTGGCTGAAGACTGGCTTCTGTGATGGTGGGGATATCGGGAGGAGACCGAGATGGATCATCCACTCGGCACTTCTGGCTGAAGATGGTTGCAAACTCTTCAACCTTGTCTTTTGCACTCACGTGCTGGACTCCGCCATCATTGAGGATGGGGATGTTTGCAGGACCTCCTCCTCCCGTTAGTTGTTTAATTGTCCACCTTCATTCACGACTGGATGTGGCAGGACTGCAGAGCTTTGATCTGATCCGTTGGTTGTGGAGTCGCTTAGCTCTCTATAGCATGTTGCTTCCGCTGTTTAGCATGCATGTAGTCCTGAGTTGTAGCTTCACCAAGTTGGCACCTCATTTTTAGGTACGCCTGGTGCTGCTCCTGGCATGCACTTCTACACTCCTCATTGAACCACAGTTGATCCCCTGGCTTGTTGGTTATGGTGGACTGAGGAATATGCCGGGCCATGAGGTTACAGATTTTGCTGGAATACAATTCTGCTGCTGCTGATGGCCCACAGCACCTCATGGATGCCCAGTTTTGAGCTGATAGATCTGTTCTAAATCTATCCCATTTAGCACGGTGGTAGTGCCACACAACACGTTGGATGGTGCCCTCTGTACAAAGACGGGACTTTGTCTCCACGAGGACTGTGCGGTGATCACTCCTACCAATACTGTCATGGACAGATGCATTTGCGACAGGTAGATTGGTGAGGATGAGGTCAAGTAAGTTTTTCCCTCGTGTTGGTTCGCTCACCACCTGCCGCAGGCCCAGTCTGGCAGCTATGTCCTTCAGGACTCGGCCAGCTCGGTCAGTAGTGGTGCTACTGAGCCACTCTTGGTGATGGATATTGAAGTCCCCCACCCAGAGTACATTTTGTGCCCTTGCTACCCTCAGTGCTTCCTCCAAGTGGTGTTCAACATGGAGGAGGACTGATTCATTAGCTGAGGGAGGACGGTACGTGGTATTCAGCAGGAGGTTTCCTTGCCTATGTTTGACCTGATGCCATGAGATTTCATGGGGTCCAGAGTCAATGTTGAGGACTCCCAGTGCCACTCCCTCCTAACTGTATATCACTGTACTGCCACCTCTGGTGGGTCTGTCCTGCCAGTGGGACAGGACATACCCAAGGAAGGTGATGGAAGACTCTGGGACGTTGGCTGAAAGGTATGATTCTGTGAGTATGGCTATGTCAGGCTGTTGCTTGACTAGTCTGTGGGACAGCTCTCCCAATTTTGGCACAAGTCCCCAGATGTTAGTGAGGAGGACTTTGCAGGGTCGACTGGGCTTGGTTTGCCGTTGTCGTGTCCGGTGCCTAGTGGTCCGATGCCGTGTGGTCCATCCAGTTTTATTCTTATTAAGACTTTTTTTAAACGAGATTTTACAACTGAGTGGCTTGCTAGGCCATTTGAGAGGGCAATTAAGAATCAACCACATTCAGCACAGTATGCCCAAGACCAGGAAGAGAGATAAGTCAGAAAGCCGTGAATCATTTTCATTATAACATCACATACAAATGACACATCTCAAAGCAATTTATGTCAGTGCATTGTCTGTTTGTAAACAAATGGAAAAAGATTTGTCAAATACTTTTATTTGCAAAGAGACCGCTCCTTAAACAATAAAACTCTTACTACAGTTGTCAAAGGGATAATTCAACCAATATTGGTCAAGTTGTTTGCAGTCACACATCAGAGGCAGGACTTTTGATGAGAAAAGCTTATAGTGTGTCTTATTTAAAAGGTTTCTGCATCACTCATATCCTATAAGATAAATCATAAGTGCAATAGTGTAGCAGTTTAAAAAAAAGGAGAATGGAGAAAAGCAGTTTAGATTGCTCTATCACACAAAGTGTTGATTACCATTCTTGTAGAGGCAGATTTATTCCAAGCTGCAATACTTCCATCTCGCAAGGTGAGCATGGATATTTATAGCATCAAACATCCCATTCTAATTTCTAACACAGCAATGTTGAATCTGTCAGTCCCCAGCATTTTTGGTCTATAAATCACGATATCAGCATAAAGTGATGAATTTGTTTTGTTAAAGCCTTGACATGGAGGGGGAAAAAGTCCTGCTTCCCAGTAATAAATCACATCAAATGGAATGGGTTTTGTGATTTTTTTTTTGCATGTGAGCAATAACATTTAGATGAGTACATTATTAAACAAGAACAGAGGCATGCTAACTCATATTATCAGGGCTTAATCTGTTTTAGATCGGAATCTAGATGTGCAAACAGTCTGAGATTCAAGGTATGTAATCTGTAGCACTGGATTCAGTGTAAAGTTAAATTGGTCGTTAAACAGGCACATGCCATATTCATGGATATCTCATTAGTTTAGTCAAATCTGGAAGAGGAAGAAGAAAGATTTGCATTCATATTAGCACATCTCTCAGAAACATCTGAAAGTGCTTCACATAAAACTAATTGTTTTGAAATGCAGTGACTGTTGGTATGTAGACAGCCATTTTGTATATAGCAAGGATGTCAGCCTTGACTCAGTGGTAGCTTCTGAGTCAGAAGGTTGTGGGTCCAAGCCCCACTCCAGGGACTTGAATGCAAAATCTCAGCTGATATTTCAGTGCAGAGGTGCTGTCTTTCAGATGAGACATTAAATTAAACCCCCGTCTACCCTTTCAGGTGGACATAAAAGATTCCATGGCACTATTTGTAAAAGAGCAGGAGAGTTCTACCAGTGTCCTGACCAACATTTAGCCCTCTCTACCAAAAACAGATTATGTCATTGCTGTTAGTGGGACTTACTTGACATATATTGGCTGTCGCATTTCCCTACATTACAACAATGACTACAATTCAAAAGTACTCCATTGGCTATGAAGCACTTTGGGACATCTTGAGGTTGTGAAAGATCCTACATAAATTCAAGTTCTCTCGGTTTCTTTCTATCCCACAAACAGCAATAAAATGTTAAATAAAAGCAGAAAATACTAGAAACACTCAACGGGTCAGGCAGCATCTGTGGAGAGAGAAACAGAGTTAGCTTTGCAGGTCAATCGACCTGAATATACACCTGAGTGTGAACATCATCAACATCAGTGGCATGCACCAACAGACTGTGCGCGCCCGAACAGGAAGGCCCGAGGATTGCCCTAAATTAGGCCTCAGACCTTATTTCAATACTTTGATTTCAATACTCTGTCGCACCTCCAGAGGCAGCTCACCCATTTTCAAGGGATCAATTTCGGACCACCTGCCCCGCCGTCAGTGACCCTCAGATAAGTCCCGGGGGGGAGGAGGGGATGAGACAATGGGTGGAAGGCAGATCGGGGGCCAGCAGTGACTCTCAGAAGTGCTGTGGACCCAGGAGGAGCACTCCTGCCACCCATCAAGCTGTACTATTTCATCACTTACCCTTTTTGCTCAGCCATCGCATAAGCACCATTGCGCTCTGCTTTCAGCTGTCAGTTTATCACAGAATCCCACAAGGGGATGGAAAAGTGGTCAAGCCAAAATGGTAGTGCTTTTTTGTAACAAGACAAGGGAGCTCAGCTTTTTTTCAATCTATATTTATCTCTGTCAGTGATGAGAAGAAAAATATTTTTATTCACCAAATCAAAATAGGCAACAAAACATTAATAACAATTGCTGACATGAAATGTGTGTACAGACTCTTTATCTCACAGGTACAGGACCATGGCTGAAAATGGTAACACAAACAAATATAAGCAATATTGAACATTGATAGAAGAGAGCACTATCTCCCCACGCCCAATTTACTTTCATTTTTCTCGCCTCCTAATCTGAAGCTGGTTACAATTCCATGGTAGCTGGCAGCCTACTAAGCCCTCACCAAAATAGTGCTGTTCATGTGTGAGACTTGACAGTGAGACTCTGCAGCAAGTCGCTTCACAGTCTATCTTCACCCAATGTCCATGCATGTGCACTTTACAGCAGAGGGTACCAGATAGCAGTCAGAAGCCAGACCCTGACTGAATTATTTTCCTCTCACTAGCCCAGCGAAACTGAGGCCAATTATGCTGCCCCTACTGCCACTTCATCTGAGGTCAGCTAACTCAAAACAGGCTGGAGATTGAATCTGAAATCTTCCTGTTCTATATGGCTTAGTAACACAACAGTCCATACTTGTCCATTAAATCATCAGAGAGGAATTTCAAGGGCATAATTTAACCAGGTGGTTTGTATAGTTTTTTTAAAAAATTGTCACAATGGCCTATAAAGGCGATTGCGCATTGTCTGCTTCTCAGGAGCTAGCCAGCCTACTAGGCCCCCAATAAGGCAGGCAGGAAGTGTGCACACATTTCTGGCCGGAAGTTCACTGCCCGCCATATTGGTAGAGGAGGTAATACTGGCAGCAGGATCGCATGCCGGCAAAATTCAAAGCAAAGAATAATGCATGTAAATTAGAGTCCTGCGTTTCTTGCAGGGCCTGCATTCAATTTTTGATCACCCCAGCAGCACCTCACTCGCCACGTGCTGATCTAGTACACAACACCATGGTGATAACCGCCAAAAAGGGCCCCTCACCAGCACCGTTTAAAGCGATCATGCAGTACTTAGAGGTTAGTTGGTGATTTTCCATTTCAGGCTGTTGCTTTATTTCTGGGCCTTTTTAGTGTGGGGCATCACTGGAAAGTTCACTGATGAGAGGTTTTGCTGTTCTTGCACTATTGTTGTTCTTTGCCTCAGAAATTCTGGTTGCAGTCATGGGTGGTCTCATAGGGTTGCCTTTGGGGCTTGAGGATGAGGGGGAGCAGCAAGGAAGACACCACAGGAGAAGTTTTCAGAAGAGGGAGGAGGAGGAGGAGGAGGGCATTGAACAGGAGGCCATATCCACAGAGTATCTTCAGGGTGCACCTGTCCTACATCAACTTTACTCAGGAAAAATGTATGAGACGCCCTTGCTTCGCCAAGGAAGCTGTCACTGAGCTGTCACCTGCTGTAGCCACATCACAAGCCTCAAAGCAGAGCATGGACAGCACTGCCTGTGGCTGTCAAGGTCACCTTGGCCCTCAACTTTAATGCCACAGGCTCCTTTCAGGCTGCAACAGGCAGTGGTCCTCGCATTGATGTCCTCCCACTGCCTCATCAGCAGATGCCTAGAGGGCTTCCTGCCTCCTGGAGGAAAAAGGATGTCCCTCCTCCTGTCCACTGCCTGCACCAAGGCCTCCAGTGCAGCATCAGAGAACATTGGTGCCGCTCTCTCCCTCCTTCAGCCATTTCCTTCCAAAATTGTTACCATACATGATTTGCAGCCAGAATGCACCTTTCCTTTAAGAGGTGCTGGCTGTCTTTAAGTAGTGTCCTGGCCTCCCGATTTCGGCCCCTCCACCCTCAAGAAACATGTAGCCAATGGTAGCGCTGGCTGCATGCACACATCATTGCAATGAAAAGGCAGCACAGATTTTAAGTGCTGCCTGCATGGGTTCTAACTGGCGTGGGTAGTCCTCGCCACAACCTGCCACCCCCACCATGCCCATTTTTGCACGCTATCCGATTTCTAGGCCGTTATGTGCTGGTCCCACCAGCATCGGCAACAATCATTTCTAAGCTCTTCTGTTTAGGAAAGTAATTTGTCTTAGGAACTTGTGTAGTCTCAGGATAAATTTTCCATGCTGGCCACCCAGTGAGCAACCAACGGGTGCAGTACACCTGAGGCGTACTGCGCTTGCAAGGAAGAAGGTGCAGGCAATTTTCCTCTCCTGGATCGTGCAAATACGCAAGGGAACTTCAGGGGCAGGCCTGTCCTTCCGATGGAGATCAGGAGCCAGAAGGCTCCATATGTTTCAAATCACCATGGGGGCGGGACAAAAAGTTTAAATTACAATTTACCTTCCTATCTTCCTGCTCGTGGGATCCCCACAAACCATCTGATCAGCAGGAATCTGGGGACAGGCCATAGCATATTTTCATGGCAACCCTGCACTGGATGCCCATCAAGCAGATCATAAGGAAAATTAGGCAGAAGGCTGAGATCATCTCCATCCCACCTCATTAGAATGGTAATGCTGGCTCTCGTCTACAGTGTGGGGAAGCGCCAGGATATCCTGGATACCTGATGTAATAGTTATGTCCCATTTTGTTCTCCCATACACCTGGGAAATGCCAATTTTCCCATTAATATTCCTGCCTCACTCTCCCTCCAACGCTCTCTGACAGGCTTCAGAATAATTATTATTGGGGAAATTATCTTTGGAAGTGATGATCCTTACATACTTTGATTTGATAACATTCAGGACCGACCTCTGGAGGAAAATTATTCCAACTGGGTAGGAATCTGAAAAGCACCCTCTTCTTTCCCTTTCCCCAGATTCTAAGCTGAGCTGGGGGTCTTCTTTCCCACCTCTGCCTGGGTATTAAGAAAATGTGATGGACTGAGGTCTGAGACATCGTTTCAGTCTGGAGGGTATGTATTATTACAAAGCTCAGAGGTGTGTAGCTTCTCTGTTAAAGTAATATGCCTGCTAGAACTTTATATAAAACCAAATTTTTAATTGATTCAAGCTGCCTCACTTAAATACGCACAACAAAAAAGCCTTCTGAAACAAGCCCAATTATGTGTATTATGAGATTGCCTGCAGCGTGGTATGTAAGACTGATGTGGAGCGAGGCATGTGACCTGGGCTAAACTGAATAATTATCTGTGTTTTTTCCTTGTCTCAATAAAACACCTTTACTTTTATCCAGTTGCATCCAGCATTCTCTTTGAGTTTTGGCCTGGATCAACCCTGGAATGGAGAGACGTGCTTGAGGCAGATGGATGTCCTGTTGCAATTTGGTATAGTCAGCAACGTAAACCTACAATTTTCTGACTGTATTTTTCTAATTGATGCTTTTCTTATGATTCATTCAATTCTAGGGATTTCCCTTGTTTTTTTTTTGTCTATGTCCTTCCTTCTTGTAACCAGGGCTTCCACAGGTTTGGTCATTGTGTTCTCCGCTATTATTCCAAAAGGTCAGATCAGAAGTGAGAAATAAATTGTTTTTATCACCAATACATTACCATGTGGACTGATAACAAATATCAACAAGACTTTTAAGTTCATCTGATGACAAGAAGGGAAATTAAAATTTAAAAAACTAACATTCTGAGGTAATTATTTTCATAAATACCATTTATTCTAAGCCATTGCTTCCTTTTTTTCACATTTCCACAATGAACTCTTGATATCTTCTCATTAATCCACACAGAAATACATGCTCTCTCCTTTCTGATCTGATCTTTTGGAATTACATAGAAATTACAATGCAGAAACAGGCTGTTTGTCCTAACCAGTCCGTATTGGTGTTTATCCTCCACACTAGCAAAAGTCCTAATCCCATGGACCCATCCTGTTCCCATAATAGGACTCTATCTGACAGGTAGTCCCCAGCAAACCAGGGTGCAGTGCTTCAAGCTGGAATGACTAAACCTGTAGAAAAGCAAAGTCCCTGGCTGTGAAGACCAATCTGTGTTGTGTAACAGTTACCTTACTCCACTATCATTTTTCTCATATTAGATGATGATAGGCTGCAGGGCACTGGTCAACATTTAAATTTGAAGTGTGATTGCAAGGAACTATTTGTAGATAAGGTTTTGTGTGCTGGGTGTGTACACACACGGGGCGAGTGCGTGAACAGCATTGGAGGGCTGTGGATACCGTAGGGTATATTGATAGTATGTCATTGTGTTAGAAGCCAATGAAGTGTCTGTTACTCCACCTACTGTTTGAATATTGGTCTTATCTGCTCCCACGTTATAGGGTCAATTTTGCAAGACTTCTCTCCTGTGGTGGAAACTTGCTCGATGACAGCACAGAGTGGAGAACTGGATGCCAAGATCAGTGCACGTGATTCTCAGTGCTCCCAATTTTCTAGTCATTAAAATGAATCTCATAAACTATATGGTCCAAAAAGTCACTTTAGTAACGGTAATTGTGATGTTAAGCTTCTCCATAATTTTCTGTACTTTCTTTTCATTACTCACTGTATCTTTTGTAAACATATTAGCCACAGAAATCTGTGGTTTGACACATCCTGACGTAAGTGCCTGCCTACAACCTCAGCCATTGAAGTTCCCAAGGCCGGGGGAGGGGCCAGAAATAGTGAGCCTTTGATGGATTGCGGGCACATCTGGGGTGCTCCTAAGCTAAAGTGGCCAGAAAGTCTGGCAGAGGTGTGCCGACCTGGAATCGGCAGGGGCTTACAGTGTCTCTCCCGGAAAGGACAAGGCCTGTTTCTGTATTGTAATATTAAGAAAAAAATCTCCAACCCTTCTCTTCAGGGTCCGGGCCTCAATTTCAGCCAGGACCCACAGGTGTGCCACACATCTGTCCCTCTCGGTGAGGTATGTCTGGTGAGACTAGACATACCCGTGCCAATTCTATGCTGCGTGCCAACTGAGGGCCGGGGCACAGGAAATTCTGACTTGGGGATTTTGTGCCCCTGGCCCTGCCCCCTCTTACTTCAATGGCCTTGTAGGAGTGGATGGAGGCAGAGTATCCAGCTCCCGGACAAATTTGCGACCATTCCAGAGGGCTTTCACCGAAGTTACAGTGAGAGTCTGCTGGAGTGGCCATGGATTATTGATCCCACAATACCCATCAACAGCTTCATCACCAATCACAGGGTGGAGTCTTGCGAGCCTTAGTTCTTCTTCTTTCTCCACAAGACATGTAACTGGCTTCTAATTTACCCTACTTTGTTTAAACTTCTTCCAGTTCTGTGCTGGGTTTGCAGTTAGGAGTTGCAGCTGTGGTAATCCATCTACCACCACTTTGACTTATGTCCGTGTTTTCTATTCAGCTTCGGTCTGCATTTGTTGGTATTTCTGACGCCACGTACTGATGTCTTTGATTCACAGTGCACTCTGTAGGTTCTTTATTGCTCTTTATTCATGACTAAAAACATAGAAACATAGAAAATAGGAGCAGGAGTAGGCCATTTGGCCCTTCGAGCCTGCTCCACCATTCAATATGATCATGGCTGATCCTCTAACTCAATACCATATTCCTGCTCTCTCCCCATACCCCTTGATGCCTTTTGTGTCTAGAAATCTATCTATCTCCTTCTTAAATATATTCAGTGACTTGGCCTCCACAGCCTTCTGTGGTAGAGAATTCCACAGGTGCACCATCCTCTGAGTGAAGAAATTTCTCCTCATCTCAGTCCTAAATATCCTACCCCATAACCTGAGACTGTGACCCCTCGTTCTGGACCCCCCCAGCCAGGGGAAACATCCTCCCTGCATCCAGTCTGTCTAGCCCTGTCAGAATGTTATATGTTTCAATGAGATTTGAATGCTTACACCCTCGAATTGTAGAATTAGTTCAAACCAGTTGGGTGCTTAACAAAGCACTTGGCTGATCTACATAGCAACGAGACAGAACATAAGGATCTCAGAACATAATGATTTGTAGTCTGTGCATTATAATTATACCAATATCGTCACGTGTGACTACAGATTTTGTTCCTCAAATTTACATAGTGGCATTTGGAATAACTTGTCCAGGCCTCCCACAGGTTGCTGATTATAATAACAGGAGGACATGCTAGGCTAAAACAGGAAAAGGAAGTAGAAATAGACAGCATTTTGTGTCCCAAGTATTATTTTCTTGCTAGATGAGCACTGAATTAATTTACTGTTTAAATAGATCCAGACAGTAAGTACCTTTACAACCCTTTCTCCACCTGCAGCTGAAAGCAAAGAGTGTTTATAATTGATGCATTTACGTTTCATCTACCATAAGAGGTTGGGAAGTTTGGATTAAAACACAAACCCAATCTGTCTGGTTATGCTGATACTGTTATACCCACTGAGAATGTAATATTATTGAACCTGATGTCCTTGTTAACTTCCATTGTAATCCGTTATTTGGAATGCAGCCAGTCCCTAGCAGAAGCAGTGGTCATTTTCAAAAGCATTATGCATCTAATTTTTCAATCCCACATGGAGATAGCAGAGAGTTTAATTTGACAATGTGCATGCTTCAAGTTTGTGCACAGTCAATTAAAAAGACACTGGTGTTATATTTTTTGTTGTTGTTTTTAACTTCTTTGAGTAGATGTTTCCTCACAGCTGCATGCTTTAAATTATTCAAGAAATTTACTATAGATTTAATTTTTTTCCTCTAAGCATCTCAAACATCGCAGGGTCAGAAGGACTTGAATTGAAGAAAGAAGCCAGAACAGATTGAACTGCATCTAACAAAATGGAGCATTAACAAATGATGACATGCTAACATGTATTTCGAAATGCGCAACAGGTCAGTCAGTATTTGAAAGAGTAGACGGGTTATCATTTGAATGGGACCCACCATTTCTGATGCAAAGTCCCACCCAAAATGTTACCTTCTCTTTCAGATGCCAATTTACCTTTTGTATATTTCCAGAGTGTTTTTAATATTTATTATCTCCATAAAACACAAGAATAGATGGAAAAAATGTAAAATCAAATTTCAAAGTGTCATCTCAAATGCCCATCTATAACAATACACTAACCCATTCCTGCTATTTTCCAGTAGTGATTTTATATTCAAGATAAAGGATGAGGATGCTGGTGAATGGAACATTTTTTCTAGTGTTTCTTTCCACTGCAACCATGAAGAACTCCCCAGTGAAGTGCTTCATGAGTTAAATGCACAGCAAAACTCTTGCTGATTGTTTCTCTAATCTCAAAAGGATACTCCAAAGACCTGTAATGGCAATAGTTTGGCATTTCCATTTCCCACACCAGTCATCCTTCTGGTCCCTCAAAGGGAAATTGCCCAATTAGTGTCCAATAGTGTGAAATTAAGGGCAGTTTTGCAATGTAGACTCACATTAGTATGTTGAGATTATCTAAACTAGTTTCATTTAACAGCTATCAGATACTGAGGGATTGAATTCAATCTCTTTGGACAAGATGTTCATCCAGGTAGCAGAAGAGAAAGGACAGTGTGGTAACTCGCTGTACCATCCTGTCCCCACTTGCCCAGCCTTTTCAAAATCAAGTGCAGTCTCCAATATTTATACAGTGCACAATAGAATTCCTTGTCATACCATACACACAGGAATAATGCCCCTTCCCTTATAATTGGACCCTTTGTTTTCTTCTAAACATAAATTTGTGATGCCAATGTACCTTTATGTGAAGGGTTTTGTTGTGCTAACCACGATTGATAATCATCCCATTGCGATATTGTTATGTACTTTAGACTGGCAGTTCTATTGTGTTTTGATTGACAAGTACTTGGCTTGAATTATTTTGGAAAGGGCATGAAAATTCTTCCAGAAAGTTCTCCTAGAAAAAGCATCAGCCCATCACAAGTATCAATCATGGATGTCGTGACTGAGTTCTCAATATTGAGAGGTGCTAATGCTGTGGTGACAGTATAATGATTTTGGAGTTTGAACATGTAATTAAAATGGCATCTGCTGTTATAGATATGCCCTGACCTCCCACTTCTACACCCTCCCAGATTAGGTAACAGCTCCTTTTTAAATGTTATTATCCCAGTTTAATTTGACCTAGACCTTGATTGCAATAAGAGCACAATTTCAATCTTCAAAAAAGTGTAACTGAAAATCCTTCAATGTTTCAAATCTTGCTGATTATGCTATTATGACTGTTTGCTCCCTATATGATGTAAGGCAATTGCCAATGTGGAGAATCATTTCATTCTGCAGTCTTTTAGATGTTAATGATTCTGAAGGGTCTATCAACCTTTGATCTTTACGATTTTAATTACACATCAAACTTCAAATCATCATGATTTTTGTTTCAGAAGGAATATGTTATTAAACACTGTGAGATACTTTAAAGTTTGTCAGTAATTTCAAAATATTATTTTATAACAGGAAATATTCAAATAAAATTATGCTAACAGAATTCTGAATAGATATTGAATGTTTTAAACCATTTCGCACAAAAGTGTGATGGATGAAGAAAAAAGCTATCCACCATCCCTTTCAACATAGCCATTACTTTTGAAAAAACTTCAATGCAGATTACTGAAAGCTGCACTATGCCCTTTCTGTGGGCACTCTGCATTTCAAATCTACCGAAATTATGATAGCCAGACTCAAATCCACTTTCACGTGTCCTTTGTAGCAAACTTTAATGTATCTTTTCTTCTTTTTCATCAATCAAAGCAGAAATGTGTCCTCTCCTAATGACTTTCATTATCTACTTGTCCATGAATAAACTTCTACTCAACCAGTAAATTTTAGTAGTCAGGCTGTATCAGATATGGGACTGTTAGGACGTGTACAGTGGGGTAGAAATCAGCCTGGACTTGTTTTCTGGTCTAGACTTGGCACTGCGCGACCGGCAGAGTGATAGAAATTTGTCCTCGGGCCTCATCGGCATACTTGGTTCGACATGTTGGTGCTGGCAGCTCAGACTTAAATTTTGGGCTGCCTGCCTTGCCGGCAGCGGCCCTTAGGTAAGTACCGGGATGGGGGATTGGAGCAGGCTATGGCGGAGTTGGGGGGGGTGGGAGGGAAGATCACGATTCCTATGGAGCACTCCAGCTCCTCCTGGCTCCACAGGATGGGATTTTTACAATAAAGTATTTTTCAAAACCCACCTTTGATTGGAAGCTGCCAGGGCTGCTGAAGATTCCATAGCGGGACAGGCCCCCGTTTATTGGAGATAAATTCCTAAAAGGGATCCTCAACGGGAGTTAGGCCCCATATTCACAGGGCCTAATGCCTGTTTTAGGTGTCCGAGCGGAACACCTAAAAAACGGACCCCATGAATTTAACAGCGGGACCAATGCCTGTGCAGATTAGGTGCAGGCTGTCCCACTGCCTGTATACACGTGAGAAATGGGTTCAGTGCATACCAATTTCTACCCCATTGACTTGAAATGATCTATAAAATGGCACAGGCTTCCATAAGAAAGTGCTTGTAAGACATTTTCTTTTGTTCAGAAAGAGAGACAAGCCAGAAGAACTACATCATTTTTGTCACAATTACGTCATATGCCGTTGATGCAGTGAGTTTTCTGAACAAGATTTATTTTGTTGTGTCATGTATTTAGAACCAAACAAGGAAAGTTTGTCAACCACTGTTAAATGAACACTGCACCCCTTTAAAAAGAATAATGTCCTCAGATGCGTGGATTTGTCATGTAATAACTGCCTCTTTCACATTGGGTAGGCAGTGTACTTTGTGCAAAATGAAGTATGTCTTTCCATGTGTAGCTCCTTAATTAGAAAATTCAATAAATATTAATAATAAAAAGAAAACATACCAGGATCAAATAATTACAGAATTTCAAATGAGAACATGATCTGCCTGGGCCACTGCTAAATTCAGCAGGATCTTTTTTTAGGCTGCCATGGTGGTTGCCTGAAATGAAGGCTGGCCTCATTTCAATATTAAAATGAGGCTACTGCGCCCCATTTCAGACCTGTCCCCAAAATTGATGGAAAGCATTCAGAGCTTGTGTTGCCAAAAGCTTTGACTGCTTTTTCAGGCTCTGCAGTGGTCTAACCAGCAGTACTTAAAGGGACTGCTGGAAGCCGTGGAAGAAGCCTGCAGGCAAGCGTATTTCCTGCCTCCACATCAAGACTGCGGCCATTGCTGGCCCATCCCCCTCCCAATCGCCTTCCCCCGCAGATTCATCTATGTGCCTAGGCCGGCGTCCGAGCCAGCCGAAATTCGAAGGGTCTGGACTGGCGAGCTGCTCTGTGGCACCTGTAGCTCACCACAAGGAGGCCCGAGGACCAATTTAGGACAGGCCTCGGGCCTCCCTGTTCTGGTGTGCTTTGGCAACGTGCCGCAAGGATTGCGCCCGGTTTCGGCTGCTAATGAATTTAGGCCCTAATACATTTACAAGTCCAACAGAAGAAGTCACAGTACTGGCCACAGGCCAAGAGACCTATGAAAAAATGGGTCTCCACAGCCATGGATTGTGTGGCGACCAGTAAGCTTACATTTAGCAATGTTGTCACCTGCACGAGACCCACACATTGGGAGTTGATGGCACTAGATTAAAGTAAAAGCACCCCAAAATAGGCAGCAAAGGCAGTACCCTTTTAACAGTGCAGAGTTATTTACACTTTTGTAGTTTGGAATAAAAACTCCCATTTTAATGGTTTAGTCCACACACAAGCTCTTAGGAGTGCTGGCAGAAAAATAATGGAGCAATAGTGTTTTGACAAAATCTATGCAGTGCTCGTAAGCCTGTAAATTGCTGTCAGTATAAAGCTTCACACCAGCAGCAATTGTGCATTAGGGGGCACCAATGCCAGGAGTCAGATATGGCACTCACTTACCACCCATTTCGCACTCTAAGGAAATTGTGTGGTGAGAATGTGAAGTGTGAGTGTTAATCTGCTCAAATCGTGTGGAATAGCAATTGACGTGGCAAGCTGGGTGCTTCAGGAGGAGTTAACTTGCATTGTTGTAGCAATGTTATTGTGATGTCTTCATTTCACCCAAATGGAATCGACGTTAGTGAAGAGGCTGCATTCAGGAATCCCGAGAAAGATTTTTGCCTTTACCGCCGGGACTGTAATCTGGCAAAGTGGCTCGATCACCCGTTATGGAAGCTGCCCGATTTTCATTCAACGGGCGGGTTCTTTAAAACGTGGGCATTTTGGCCCACAGACTGAAAGCAGCAATAAGTGGATAATCTGGAGGAGCAGAGTCCCCGAGAAATTTTTAGTAACTCACACTTTACCCTTAAATAGTGTGTCAAATAGCAATTTATAGATTATTATGTTAATTGTTAAATAATTTAATTACCTTGCCCTTTATTTCAGAGTAAATGTTGTCTTGTCACTTATTCATCTTTTCCACATAAATTAGGCCCCATGGGCTCTGTGGTATAAATGATGTTTGCCCCACTGATCTTGTAGTACCGAAGATATATGGCAGCTCCTGTGCACAAAAATAGACTTATATTAGTCTAGAGCATAAAATCTTTATGACGATATTTTGATATTTAATTTATGTAACAATGGGGAATATTCCCTCTGTGCGCTATGTGTAGAAAAAAACTAAACCTGTTTATGATTTGGAAACATAGTGCCTGTCATGTTTCTGATTTCAGTACACATTAAACAGAGAGGAAATCTTTCTCCATTGTAATTTTCAGTACAGTATAACATCAAAGCTATTGTTTCACAGAGGGTTGACATCTGTCCAGTTTTGAACTGGACAGTCTGATTTTTTGAGTGGGACATCTGGAAATTTATCAAATATAAACTGAATGGCAGTTGTTCGCGTTTAAAAATAGAAGTGTTTTTTTTTCCCATTTGCTTCCATATGTCATAACATAGAGGCAATAGTTATTGAGGGGCAGTGTTTTTTTTAATGAATTTTAATTATCAGCAAAACAAATATCAGAACTCAAGCTCTGATTCCACCCTTTGTCTGACTTTGGACTTAACAAAAGGTGGGAACCCTATTTTGAACACGAGCGCAAAGGAGGGACGGCTGCCAACAGTACCTGTAAGTCTGACCATTCCCAGTACTATTCTCCTATGAATAATATACTTTTCTCTCCTTTGAACCTCCATTTCCAGTACCATTCGCCGCTGAAGAAATGGATCGATAACATGCTACCAAGTATAACCTGAGAGGTATACACAAGCCGTTTTTGGTTACGTTCCCATGAGCAAGTGATTCTCTTTCCCTCATGGCCTACCCTTCACTTACCAACTACTCCTGTTGACCTAACTAAGATTGGAGATTGGGAACTCAAATTCAGAACAAAAAACACACAGTTTGGAGATATCGGGCACAAGGATTTCAGTAATTGTTATTTGGTCTTAGTCAAATAATTTGATATTGCAACACCGTAGCTACACGCCGAAAACCGTGAACTAACAACAAACATGGGACTGGCAAAATCAAAGCAACCGCTTTTGCCCATGGTCCATGGTGTAAGCTTGACTTAGCTGAAGCTTTTCCCACAAAATTAAAAACAGAAAATGTTCTATCTGAAATAGAAAAGGAAGCTAATGATTTTTGGATGTGAAATGTAACATTAACCTGTACTTTTTATTTCAGATGTGTTACCAACATTTTCTGTTCCTATTTCTGATTTCCAGCATTCAAAGTTTTCCTGTTTATTTTTTATAAACACAGGCTTCTTATCTTTTAAATGATCAACTTGTTTTTTTATTAGATGTATCTACAGTGTGAAGTGTTTTAAAAGCAAACTTTATTCTTTTTTTACGAATCTGTTTTCAAATTGAATGTGACCTCTGTACCAATTGTCAGATATCATCACTTTGAAAGACTATGGCCTCAATATAAATCCACCCACGACGGGCGGGAGAGGGTCGGGGGAGGGTTAAAGACTTAAATACGGGGCACGCACCCCCCACAGGCCGCGCACACGCCAGTCGCCATTTTAACGGCAGCGGATATCGGGGCATCCGAGTGTCTCACCGTGGAGAGGCGGGACACTTCATTAACATATTTAAATCGGGCTCCAACAGTGCTGTTGGGAGCCAGATTTAAAATTCACTGCTGCTGCGTGGGTTTCCCAGGGATCGGGAAACCCGGCAGTGAAAGTGAGGCTGCCGGCTCCACAGGGTAAGTGCCTTTTTTAGGACTCCTTGTAGGCCAGGAGGAGCAGGAATTCTCCCCCCGGCCCCTCAAGGAAGCCTTCGGCCTCCCCCTTGCCAATCATGGACTTTCTCTCCCCCCTGCCGATCACTGACCTCCCCCTCCAGCCCCATTTGCCAATTTCCGCCCCCCCACCCCAGTCCCGATCGCCGACCAACCCCCTTCCCGATTGCCGGTGACCGTCCCCAAGGGTCCCCGGCTGCGACCCCCTGTCGCTGGTGTTCCCTCTCGGCCGCCAGCCAGGCTATTAAGTTTGTCATGACCTCCACGTCCGCGGCCTTGCCGGGTTCTTCGGCCATTTTCGGCCTCCTCCACGCCCTCCCAGTCTCCCCGTAAATATTGGGGCCTATTAATTTTATGGGAGAAAAATTCAATTTCTGCTCGATATGGGCACTAAGTCGGTGGAACAGCTGCGCCATCCGCCCAAGGCTAACATTGGGACATCTGAACCTTATTCGAGGTAAGGCCTCATCTAAATGCCGCTGGTGAGCTGCTGGCATCAAACGGGCACCCTGCTGCAGTTCACCAGTTTTGGGAGGCCAGGAAATCGTCCGACTACCATGCTGAGCTGGCTGGCAGATTGGGTCTGGGATGTGGGGCGGAGGGGGTGAAGGGAAGTGATCCTAGGGGTCTTGAACAAGCTCGCAGCGGGCCAGAGGTTAAAATAAAAATTTCCTAGGCCCTTTTGTAAGCAGCTTCCAGCAGTCCCTTTAAAGACTTCTTTTTAAGCCACTCAATGCCTGGTACAACTAGGTGGAGTATGCACAGGGTGTGCTCCACCCATTTGTACCTGAAACTTGCAACCAGGGTCCTACAACCAGCGTAGGACCCCAACTTGTATATTTAAGCAGCCTTATGCCTGTTTCAGGTGGGCATTGTTGCTCGCCCATTTTCAGGTCCACTTGAAAATTGCTTTGGGTAGGCCTTGAGCATCAATAGGCTGGACGATGTGCCCTCCTCAATTCTTAATTTTTCAGGCAAGAAACGGGCGACTGTGAGTTGAAAATCTCCCCCACAGTTTCTCTAAGCAGGGATCATTTAGTAATGCATTAGATAGGACAAAAAAAAAATTCGGTATTGAATAATTCCATTCTGAAGAAGGGCCTAACCCAAAACATTGACTCATCTGTTATCTCCACACCTGCTGTGTGTTTCCAGCACTTGCTGTTTTTCCTGGCAGAAAATAATCAACTAATATCAACTCAGTGCTTTCCTACTTGTAAACTCTAAATAACATTTATTTAACTCTCCAGTGTGAATTGTTCGGGTCACACACTGACAAGTTGTCCAGATGCATCGGTTTGTGTGGCCAAACAGTCACTTAACACCTTCTATCACAGTCGAAGATCTTAGCTAATGATTCATTAATTAATGGGACAGAGGGACAATGTGGTGATCTCACTGGAGTGGATCTGGAGCCTACATTTCCCAGATGTTCAGTGAAGCCTGCTGGAAACTCAATCCATTTTAAAAGAAACATGAATTGCTTGAGTTGGTGCAGGGCTTAGGGGCCAAGGGTTTGAAGAGAGATCATTTGTAGTTCAAAAAAAATCCTAGACACAGCTTGCTTTATCTGAAAGGAAAGGAGACACTGATAGCAGACATTGTGGAAAAACCTGTAGAAGTGTTGACAAACTGGGCACTGGGCTGGCTTATTCTCGCTTCACAGGCTTTCAGCACGCTGTTATTCTCCTGTGGTGTTGAGTTGAGAGCCCTTCTGCCATCTGCAGCAGATATATAATGCCTCATATCATCACATGACTTTAAGGGATTCTGCAGTTTCCTGTGACTCAGTCAGTGAAGTGTGTAAGAGACTGGCAACATATTTGAACAAATACAGCCAGCGACCTTTCATCTCTTTTTAATGAGTGTCTCTGAAATGTAATATTCTCTTGTTTTAAACAGTTTGTCATGGCCTTTGACCTCCTTTGATTCCGTTTGTTTTTTTTTGATCCCAACTCAATGTTGTCCTAAATTATTGACATCAGCAGCGGAAAAATCAAACACTGCAGTTTTCAATTAAAAAAACTGATCAGTGATGAATGCTTCCCAACTTCCAGCCATCAATGTAACATTTCTTTTTGTTTCAAAAATGGACAAACGTAACCCTTTAAATACTGCCCTAAGTCAAAGCAGATGCAGTGGATTCTCAACTAAACATTTCTAATAGCGATCTGTTAATCCTGTGAAGGGGTGAAGCAGCATGTCTGGTTCATAATGTGAAATAGTGAACAAAACTGCAACATATAGAGGATGGTACAAACCTGGAATGTGTGATTTGATCAGGAGTTTCAGCTTATTTTCCAGGGTATGAGATCACTTCCTTTGGCTGGTCTCCCCCTGGGCAATGTAGTGACCTCATATATCTAAGATGGCAGGTTGGCCAGCCTGCTCCCAAGCCATTGCTAATGCCGCTCCCGCAACCACGAGGAGGTGCGCAAGAGTAGCCCAAAACACAGCAGCAATGAAGGACTGACGGGCAGCTAGTAGGTTATACAGGAGTCCTCCTTTATAACATATAGCACTGTGTAGCAATTCAGAGGAAAAAATGTCCCCTGTAACACAGTAGATCAGATCACAGCTACATACCACCTCAAAACTGTTGTTGCAGAAGATTCTGGATAAATTACAGATACAGTAAAATTCTCTTTGCTGTGACGTAATGGTGCTGCATTAAAGCCACATGCGTAATGCCACATTTATGGTGGCAGGCTTTGACAATGTGGATCTATTTGGACTGACAAGTGCCATTAGCACAGTTCCATACCCTGGGCTCAGATCTGTTGATTGCCACTATATTTATATTATGTTTTAACTGGAAACTATTTGGCAGATGATGGGAGAGGGATTTTATCGTCCGAAAATGTTGTTATGGATTGTGATGCACAGCAGTTCTCTGATCAATCGTAAATTCTCTTTGTTTTATTAATGCTCGGTGTCATTCTTCTGTACAAGCCTGCCATAATTATATTGGCCCAGATTTTGCTGGAACGGGGCATCTCACTGTTAGTTAGACTTGTTTGTGCATGTTTAGGTTTTAACATTTTTTGCTGGAAGTGCGAGCTGATAACAGTGCAGCGAGGGCAACAGTCCCATCTGGGACCTTGGTGAACAGTGGGACAAACAGGGTATCTCCTTAATCAATGAGATTAAAGGATTGAGAAATAAGCAACAGAAGGTCTGAGAAGGAGGGTGTATTAGAATGGGTGAATTCAATGTCAAATCAGGTACAGAAAGAGAAATAAAGAGAGGGAAAGAAAGATCGAATTAGGAGAGAGAGATAAAAGAGACAGAAAGGAAAAACAAGATTTTTTTTTTTAATTTAATATTTTTAAATCTTCAACAACAATTCACAACCTGAAGGAATGAGACTCCACACTTATAATTGTTCACTTTCTGGACAAGAGAAGTTGATTGATAGTAATGAACAATTATCACATCGTTTAAAGGGTACTTACACTATGAATTACTAGACTTAACTTTCTATGGCGAGTTTAATGGGCAATTAATGTGCAAATACAGCAACTTCATGAAAATCAGCGGGAGGTTAAGGCTTTTTGCGAAGCTAACGGTGGAGCAGTGCAAATGGTCCAGCAACTTGTGGCAATTCACAATTCACAGGGTATATCTCCCTCGCCACATGTTGCTGGCCGATTTCCACATTAATAATGGAGTTTGTCAATATTTTTTCAGCTAAATCTAGGCCATTGTATTTTCGAGAAAATAAATTGCATATTTATAGCAGAAAGATAAAACAAAATCTGGCAACAAGACTTTTGATTGAATCGTACCTGAGGAGCATACAGTGATATAACTGGCTGAACACTGCACTTTCAAAGCAGTTGAGAACACTTTACACTTGCTCACATGAGACCTCTATTACTTTCTTTTTTGGGATGTTAGATGGCGTAATAACAGGGTGCAGTTGGAGACAACTGTCTCATGAAAGAGAACCTGATGATTCTGAAAGTGCAAGAAGACTTTGAGAAATTAAAGAACCAACTGGCAAGTTTCAGATTTCCTACAGTCTTTTGCATGCTCCAGCCAATATACTTCAGCAAATAACGCTTAGTAAAGCCAGGGCCCTCACTGCCCATATTTCAAATCTCACTTTCTTTATCGTAGACCTTTCCTCATACCTGTGGGCCAGAACAAATTATAATGTACTTTTAGTCAAAACTTTCCACGTGCATCATTGCTATTATTTTGGAGTTTTTATAAAACCATCTTCCCTTTCAACAGCATTAGCTGTAACCCTGTCCTCATAGAGGTGCGCACTTGAGGGTTTAACAAGTACCTTATTTTCAATAATCTACTTCTTGGATTTTTAAACCCCTCGTGTGTCAAAACTCAACACTCCTAACGTTGTTGGTGTTTGGATTCTGAAACAAACTTAATAACTCTTCCTGCGTATTTACAATATCAAAAGTATACCCAAAGCCACATAGAAAATGATGAGTATCTGGAAGATGTGAGCAACTGTTTCAAACCTACCGATCCATACAATTGAATAACCATTTCTTTCACATCAGAGGGACAATATCGTTGATTAAATTGAGGAAATAAACCACGTTGATCTATTAAGTAAATGAAACCAGCGATTTAAATATTGTTACAATTACATTGTGATGAAGTACTATTCCTGTTTGACAACATCCTCCCCCCTCCCATCACCAGAACATGTTTAAAGTAGACATGCAATTTTACCAACAAAAATGACACTGCAAGAAACCATGGGAACAGAGCAAGAAATATTTCTGAGGAAAAAAATCCCAAACAAACAATGATTGTGAGCGACAGATACCTATACTAAGGATTTCAACAGCAGCAGTGACAAATAAAAGGATGTCAATAGCCTCGTCTTTCAGCTGTCATACTTAGTCATAGAGTCATAGTCATAGAGTTATACAGCACGGATAGAGGCCCTTCGGCCCATCGTGTCCGCGCCGGCCATCAGCCCTGTCTACTCTAATCCCATATTCCAGCATTTGGTCCGTAGCCTTGTATGCTATGGCATTTTAAGTGCTCATCCAAATGCTTCTTGAATGTTGTGAGGGTTCCTGCCTCCACAACCCTTTCAGACAGTGAGTTCCAGACTCCAACCACCCTCTGGGTGAAAAAGTTCTTTCTAAAATCCCCTCTAAACCTCCCGCCTTTTACCTTGAATCTATGTCCCCTTGTTATAGAACCCTCAACGAAGGGAAAAAGCTCCTTCGTATCCATCCTATCTGTGCCCCTCATAATTTTGTACACCTCAATCATGTCCCCCCTCAGCCTCCTCTGCTCCAAGGAAAACAAACCCAATCTTCCCAGTCTCTCTTCATAGCTGAAGCGCTCCAGCCCTGGTAACTTATCCTCAGTACTTTAGTTGTTGTAGACAGATGGAGTCACAGGTGGATAGGGTGGTGAAGAAGGCATTCAGCATGCTTGGTTTCATTGGTCAGAACATTGAATGCAGGAGTTGGGATGTCTTGTTGAAGTTGTACAGGGCATTGGTGAGGCCACACTTGGAGTACTGTGTACAGTTCTGGTCACCCTATTATAGAAAGGATATTATTAAACTAGAAAGAGTGCAGAAAAGATTTACTAGGATGCTACCGGGACTTGATGGTTTGACTTACAGGGAGAGGTTAGACAGACTGGGACTTTATTCCCTGGAGAGTAGGAGGTTAAGGGGTGATCTTATAGAAGTCTATAAAATAATGAGGGGCATAGATAAGGTCGATAGTCAAAATCTTTTCCCAAAGGTAGGGGAGTCTATAACGAGGGGGCACAGATTTAAGGTGAGAGGGGAGAGATACAAAAGGATCCAGAGGGGCAATTTTTTCACTCAAAGGGTGGTGAGTGTCTGGAACGAGCTGCCAGAGGCAGTAGTAGAGGCGGGTGCAATTTTGTCTTTTAAAAAGCATTTGGACAGTTACATGGGGAAGATGGGTATCGAGGGATATGGGCCAAGTGCAGGCAATTGGGACTAGCTTAGTGGTATAAACTGGGCGACATGGACATGTTGGGCCGAAGGGCCTGTTTCCATGTTGTAACTTCTATGATTCTATGATTCTATGATTTCCATTATTGCTTAAATAATATTGGTTTTTGAATATAAGTTCTAAAAATATCCAACACATTAAGGCCTATTTAATGCAAAAATAATTATTTTTAAGAAATGTTATTAACCATTGAATAAACGATTGAAAGAACTACTGCATGGCTTATATTTTATTTGGGCACTAGATAGGATTGTCAACTCTTGCCAAGCACACAACTGGATGGGAACCCGATGAGGGCAAGGCAAACGGTTTTATCGTAGCTTTAGATCTGGGGTTTGCTTTGCTGATGATGACAATTTTAATAATTTTTAAGAATTAATGCCAACACATCAAGTGATATGGGAGTATGTGGAAAAATTGACTTTGTTTCAGAAATTAAGGCCACGATTTTATCTCCGAAGTCCGGGTGCACTGGGTGGGGCAAACAAAATCGAGGATTTACGGAGCAGGAAGGAATCCTGGCTCCAACCCGCCAAAAAACACGCATGACCCAGACCCATCTGGATGTGCGCGCACTTCAGGAAGCTGGACCTCTCACCGGCAATTAAAGCCGATGGGACGATATTTAAACATACAATTAACGTCGTTAAAGTCGTTGGAATTGTGATTTATATTTTTATTGATGCAGGGAAACGATTTCAACGCTGTCTCAACGTGTTTCCCATGCTGTGTGAAACACGTCATAGAAACCTAGGTGGGTTGCAGCTGGCAGTCATTTAGCCATTTAAATCCCTGTTTAACAGATGGGGATAAAAGGTAAGCTATTGCAGCAGGGCACTCAGCTCACTCAGACAAACTTTTGGCTGGGAGATCTTTGTGCTTAGACTGAAAATTCTTGGTTCACACTCATAATTGTTCTGTTTACACACATTTAACTACTTTTTGGACCCCCTCAAACTGACAACATCAGGATGGGGGGGCGCCATGGCTGCATTCACCAGTACATCTGAGGAGGGGGCACACATGCACTTCTGCCACTTGCAACCCCACAAGACAGAGGTGCGCCACAGGGACCTGCAGAAGAGCAGAGAGGGGAACAACAGAGGGCCCAACGTCGCAGGTGGCACTACCTTCGTGAGAGGGTCTACAGACAAAGGCTGAGCTTCCTGGACCTCTCTGAAGAGCAGTGCCTATAAAGGCTGAGAGTGAGTCGCCAGGCGGTCGCCGACATCTGCGAGCTCCTTCATGCAGAGCTGCTGCCGGCTGGGCCTGGTGGCGTCGCATTGCCCACGGTGGTTAAAGTGACCACTGCACTCAACTTCTCGCCTCCAGATCCTTCCAGGGCACCACCAGTGACATCGTCGGGGTCTCTCAGTCATCTGCCCACAAGGGCATATGGCAGTTGGTATGTTTTGCAGGGCACGCCACTACGTCAACTTCCCCATGGACGACCTCAGCCAGACTTAGAGGGCAGTGGATTTCCACTCTCTGGCTGGCTTCAGGTACAGGGCACAATTGATTGCACACACGTAGCAATCCGAGCACCTCCACACGAGCCAGGACTGTTCATCAACAGAAAGGAGTATCACTCCATCAAAGCACAGCTCGTTTCCATCCACCAGAAAGATTTCTTCACGTGTGTTCCAGATTCCCTGGCAGCTGCCATGATCCCTTCCTTCTGCAGGAATCCAACATCCCGGCCCTCTTCCATGCACCAAATAGATTTAAGGGCTGGCTCCTCGGAGACAAGGAATACCCATTGCAGACGTGGCTCATGATACCTGTGAGAAACCCTATCAGCAAGGCACAGTGTCGATATGACGACAGTCACACCTTCACCAGGTCTGTCATTGAACATGTGATACAACTGCTCAAGATGCGATTTTCGTGCCCAGATCGATCTGGGGGAGCGCTTCAATATGCATCGGTGAGAGTGGGTAGAATTATAGTCGTCTGTTGCATCCTGCACAACATCACGCAACAGAGAGGGTTACCGGTGGATGAGGCCCCATGCCCTCATCCAGCATCCACATCTGCCATCAACACTGAGGAGGAGGAGGAGCAGGAGGAGGAAGAGGATGAGGGGGAGGAGGATGACGAGGAGGAGGAGGAACCACCTACTACTTCTACATGGTGCATCCCCCGTGGCTGTAGCAGAGGTAGTGATAGATTACTCATGTTCATGCCCTGACTGTTGAGATGCTTTGGGCCTTTGGGTGAGACTCGGCCACCTGGAGAGGAGGCAGCATTATGGGTACTTGGTTGATGGGGGGGAGGCAACAGGTGAGACATGGGAGCACTTTGAGTGGCACCCCCACTTCCATGTCCCCTTTCGCCATCATCCCTCTCCTGGGTCAGGACCATATCACTCCTACCACCTGCTGGACAACAGTTTGGAGGACATGTGTGATGCCTTGTAAGGCCACTTCTAAAGTACCTGTCTGCCTGTTTAAAGCAGCAGACTTGTTGGCATCCAGAGTCCGCACACCCGTTGTTAGGGCCTGAATGGACTCATTTGTGAGCTGTGCTTGAATCTCAATGGAGGCTAGCCTTCTCTCCATCCCAGACATTCCCGCACTTACCTGCGCCACTATCTCAAACATTCCCGTACGTACTATGCCACCAGTCCATCCTCGCCACTATTGTGGAGAGTGTGCGTGGCACCTGTTCCAGTACCTCGCAAATGTGCTGCTGTCCCTCAATCATTTTCCTTTTAAAGGATGGTCCCTGGGGTTCAGCATCTGTGTCCAGCTGAGCAGAGCCTGGAGAGGAGAATGCCCACTTACGCGGACTCTCCACAGCTTCCCCTACCACCAGTGTCTGCTCGTGCTCACTTGTGTGTGGCGACTCACCAGGTGACAGCCCAACTAACTGACAACTGGTACCCACCGAGGTGTGAGTATCTGCGCTGGTGGATGGCTCACTAAGATGTGATGGTGCAGCCTCAGAGGCCGGCAGGTCCTTTGAGGAATCGCCCTCTCCAATCACTTCGGTCGCTGAAGAGCCTGGAAGAGAACAAAAGGCAATATTAAGAATCATCACACATGTCATGTTGCGATGAGCATACTGAGGAGTTCAGCATGCCAATCAATAATAACATCAATTCATGTGGTTTGTGATGAATGTTAAAGTTCTGTCACCAGACGTTTGTGGGGTGCCAGTCTCGGCATCCCTGATGGACAGGCACTTCACGGTGCGACTGATCACCAGGGCGTCCTCTTCCGCCTCTGTGAGGACCACTATTTGTTGTGGCCCCCCTCCAGTCCTCGCCCTCTCCCATGCATTCTGGGCTCTCTTCTCCTACAAGGGGAGAAAGTACAGACATACGAGTGAGTGAGGGTGAAGTGGTCAGCCGACGAATGCATTGCTTTGGGTGAGGTTGACCATGAAAGAGATTCATCAGAGGGTTAGTATCAGACAGAGACATCAGATTGGATGAGGAATGGGTTGAGTGGTACTAGTAGGTTCACAAATGGGGAGGTGAGGAAGTGCTCAGAAAATGAAGTTAAGTTGACGATGAGCCTTAAGTGGGTGTGATGAGTGATGTGATGGAGTAGTCTTGGCAGTGCAGGATGTGAAGGGGGGGTCGGGGGTTGATGCACTGTGGAATGCAGGAGAATTAGTAAGTGTACTCACTTTTGCTGACCTAGTTAGGTCATTGAAGCTTCTTGCACCGCACCCAAGCACGGGAGATGTTGCTCCTGCTGGTGACCTCCTCAGCCACCTCGAGCCAGGCCTTCTTGGTGGCAGAAGCAGGGTACAATATTTTCCTCCTCCTCCTCATCCCAGCCAGCAGCACCTCAAGTGGGGTGTCACTGAATCTTGGAGCTGGCTTGCCCCTCTGCTGCTCCATTCTGCCTAGTTCCTTGTTTGTCCAGCAAAAGCCATTGTTGCAATGGCCCTTTAAATACAAACACTCAAGCTGACAGCAGGTCATGCGGGTGCGCAGCCCGCCCGCCCGCTGCGCAGCTTTCAGGCGGCAAACCCGGAAGCTACGATAAGGGCCATCAATTACGTCGCGATCACGTGGGGAAAGGTAGGGTTATTTTTTGGGTTTCCCGTGTGCCCCTTGACCACCCTGCTGCCATTCTGCCAGCATATTGAAATCATGCCCTAAATTTCTATCAAATTTCCGGATGCCCAATTCAAAAAACAGGTTTTCCAGTCCCAAATTAGATGGATGGCAACCTGAGCACTAAATCGTGTTCAACCCTTAAAGGGTTAATAACAAGATCAATCTTGAATGAAGCAAACTGTTGTGCAGACAATAAGGAACTTTAACCAAATCCTAGAAAGTGGCTTTACATTATCCAGATGACAGTTGCAACGTTTCTTATGTTTCTGGATTGATCTATTTGATATTTTAATTATCCCGGTTGATCTTTAAAAGATATACTAGGAGCCTCTTCATCAGAACAACCCCCAGGTAAGCACATTCCTTTTATGTAATTGTTAACTCTTTGAAGGCTGCAGTGCCAGTATAGAATCAACACTATCAGCAAACAATGGCTATATGAATATTTCTGTTGACTCTTTGCCTGTTAAGTGACACATACTATAATACCCCAGTTATACTGCACAATGGGTGTTGATATGGTGCAAATGTTTATTTGGGACCAGTGTCAAATTAATGCTGCTGATTTTGCAGAAATAGGATCCCTGGTACTGGTTAATATGACAACTGGGAAAGAATAAAAGAGAAAAAGAAAGAAAGGCATTTATTTACATATTACCTTATTAGAGCTCTCACAATGTCTCAAATGCTTTGTATAGGATTCATTACTTTGAAATACAGTGACTATTATCATATGGGCAAGAGATGTTAGAGATGGCCTCATAGCACTTCACTTCAGCTGCAGCGTTCCAATAAATGATGTGCAGGACACATTTTAAACTCAATATTTTGAAAGTTTAAAAATATCAGATGGCCAAACAGGTGACCATTACATTTCTAATATTAAAAAGACCTCACTGTCTCATCAGTTCTTTTAAATCATTAGACATTTCATTGGCAATCAAAGTCCAATGAACGGAGCTCTCTACTTAGGTTTGAGCACACATGCATGGAACTCCAGGGGGTGCAATTTGCTTTTGGCAGTAACGCAGAACAGGTGATAGCAAATCGGCCGCCCGTTTTATAACCACCCGATTTTCTATTCTATTGACGTCAATGGAAAAGGAAATTGGGCGAAGTATACAACAGGCTGCTGATGCGCTACCTCCCATTCTGCGTCACCGTCCAAGAGGGAGTTCACCCTCTCTGGCTTCCAGATAATAGCAGGGTGAGTGGGAAGTATAACTCTGCTGCCCCATCATGTAGCCCTGTTAATATATATATATATATGTATATAGGGTAAAAAAAACACCAGCTATTGCAAGTATGCTCTCACCACATGGGGTCCATTTATTCTGCAGAGTAAAGATTGAGCTATAAAGAACTTTCAATTGAAATTCAATATTTCCAAGGGCACAGGGAAGGACTGAATTCACTTTTGCTGCTTAGGGTGTGCAATATTTAACCCATACCACATATCCCTGTGCTGACATTTCACCGTTGCAGAAAGATAAAGAATGAGAGGCACCATGAAACAGATTGTGCACTTGTGTGTATCTCTCACGACACTGGTAACCTCAGTGATTAAGTTAAAGTCAACAATGTTGAAAGGATTAATTAACGCTGAGATCAAGTTCTCCCAATCTTCCCTTTTGGGAACTGGAAATCCTCAAGGAGGCTCCAGTAGGTGGGAGGTACCTTCCTTTTAGCACTCAGGTACACACCTGCACAATGCCCAGTTTGGCAGCCCCTAGCAGCTCTCAAATTGTTGTCATGGCAATACTATCAGGAGAGGGAGGAGAAAAAAACAATGCTAAGGTAGAATGATGTTGTTTCAAAGTAACCACGCATGTATAGATTGCTGTCAACACAGCGTTAATGCTCCTGGGTCTAAGGGTATGAGTGTAATTCAGCCCTTCACAGCTGTACTAGAGTTTAAGTGCTCTGCAATGTTGTGTCTCATTGTCTCAGAAAGCTCTCCATCATGTTCAGCAGTCTCAATTGCCCGCAGACTAATTACTGCATAGCAAACACTGCACTCACCTCTACCGCACAGGAGGGACCCGAAGGTCAGATTTTTCTATTTATTTTGTGAACTATTTGTGTGGTAGTTGTAAAATAGTTACAGTGATGTTTTGTGCTAATGTAATGTAAAAAAAAGCTATTGGGCAACCTGAATATCTAACTGCTGGAAATTGTGTACTACTCATCTGCCAGTCACATGAATCAACAGGCTTGCAATTTTTCCAGCAATTTTCTCCCCTCCTGAAGTTGCTGCCTCACGCCATTCAGTTCCATGGGCACTGGCAGCCCTGCAGTGCCTCGCCACCCTTCAAATATAAGCTTGAACAGCGAGTACCAGCTGGCTATTTGACAATGGAGGGCATCAGAACCATGTCTGATCCTGGCCTCACCCAACATCCGCGGAGGTGTACTTTCAGTGAGAGGTCAATGGATAGCGATCAAGGGTGGGAAACGTGACTGATATTCCCCCCTCTTGCTCAGGGGTGCCGAGACCCGATGTATCAATTTGCATCAGTTAATTCAGCACAGACCAGGCATTTTCAAAAAGGAACAATTTCTAATTTCTCTGAACTGATCCCAAATAAAATTGGAGTATGCCCAATTTGGAAATTATGTGGATTGTTTGGAGATTCATTTGGAGCTCATCCCTTCTGTGCTGTGCAGCAATACCCTGGAATTAATTATTTGTTGTTTTAGAATTCATTATTGAACTCAGCTGCTTATCTAAAATTGCATTTCTGGCATGTTCCAGTTTTGAAAATAGAAATGTATCAATCATGACGATATCATCCTTATAATGTTACTTCTTGATTTTCAGAACAGAAACTGACAAACCTACTTTGCTCTATGAAGAAATAAGAAGGGTGTGAAAATAGGAAAGTTACTTTAGTGGGAGATTTCAATCAATCTAATATAAACTGAGAAAACCCCAGTGATTTAGAGTCGGAGTTGGTAGCTGAAGTGCATCACTGCTTTTTGACCCAATGCATCAAGGAAGCCACAATAGGCAACAAGAATAATAACAACTTGGATTTATATAGTGCCTTTAACTGTAGAAAAATGTCCCAAGGTGCTTCCCAGAGGCGTAATCAGACAAAACTGGATGCCAGAACGAAGAAGGAGACTTAAAGCTTGGTCAAAGAGGTGGGTTTCAAGATGGGTCATAAAGGTGGAGAGGGTGGTGGAGAGGCAGAGGAGTTTAGAGAGTTAATTCCAGAGCACGGGACCTATACAGTTGAAGGTATGACCACCAGTGGTGGGGCGAAGGGAGGGAGGAGATGCACAAAAGGCCAGAGTCAGAGCAACAGAGCATTCGGGGGAGGGAGTTGTAGGGTTGGAGGAAGTTACAGAGATAGGGAGGGGCAAGGCCATGAAGGGATTAAAACATGAGGATGAGAATTTTAAATTGGAGGCATTGAAGGACCGGGAACCACTTTAGATCAGAAAGGACAGAGGTGATAGGTGAGCAGGACCTGGTGCAGGATAGGAAATGGGCAGCAGAGTTTTTTGATGAGTTGATGTTCACAGAGGGTGGAGGACGGGAGGCTGACCAGAGGAGCATTGGAATAGTCGCGTGGAGGTGGGCAATGTTACGGAGGTGGAGGTAAGAGCTTTTTGTGATGGATAGGATATGGGGTCGGAAACTCAGCTCAGAGCCAAATAGAACGCTGAGATTGCAAACAGTCTGATGCGGAAGCTGACCTTATTTCTGCAGATGATGTCACCAAGGGACAGCATGTAGTTGAGGAAGAGGAGAGTGCAGCCAAATAGCACTTGACGCAGTCCAACCAGATATAGTGAGGAATGGCTGAACCAGTTGTGTGTCAGATATGCTCAGATTTTTGCCCCTTGAACTTAAGGGAATGAAGGTGGGGACCATACTAGGGGTATCAACCAGGATGGAAAAGAGTAAAGCTCTTGCTGGGGACCAGAGCATCAAAGGTGGAGGTGAGGAAATAGTTAAACAGATGGACAGCTGTAGAAGTATTGTTGCAAATGGTGGGCCAAAGGCTAGGCAGTTGTGATTTAGAAAGTGCAGTTGTAAGTGACTTGGGGGAGATTTTTTCTAGGGGTGGAAAGAGAAGGAAGTGGGGTTGGAAGGGAGCAGGGGGATATGGGTGCTGAGGGATTCAAGGAAGTGGTCAGAGTAGCCTTGTCTGTAATAGAGACCTTGGGAGTAGAAAGATCACAGGAGGTGGCAAGGTCCAGGTGGCCGTGAATATGGGTACGAGAATTTATATGGAGGGAAAGGTTTAACGAGGACAGGAGGTCAGTAATTCAGAGAAGGTGAGATGAAGTTTTAAATCACTGAGGGTGAGGAGCCACTCAGGGCAGAGGCTGATGGAAGAAAGGAGGTAAGATATCTCAGTGAAAAACATGGGTAGGGGTGGGGGGTCGGTAGATAATGATGGTTTTAAAATAGAGGTGAGCAGGGTGGAGCAAGGTGAAGTGCTCAAAGGAGGAGAAAGTACCAGAGGAGTAGGGGAGGGAGACCAAGGTGTGATTTGGTAATAAGGGCCACACTGCCACATTGGCAGGTTGGGTGGGGTAGGTGGTGGAAAGTATAGCCAGGTTGGGAGGTTTCTGTCAGGGGCAAGATGTCGCCACCTGTGACACAAGTTTCAGTCAAAGTCTGGATATCAACGTAGTCATCCAAAATAAGGTTGTAGATGGCAAGAACTATGTTTCACAAGTGAACTGACATTCTGGATGGAAACGCTAAGGGAGCAGTGGTTGTTGGTCCACTGGAAGGGTTTAAGGTATCAGTGGTGCATGGATGAGCAGAATGGCAAGGATGTTGGTGAGATTAGCCCCTAGCAGGCAAGCTAGGCAGGGAGGTTGGCAAGAGAGGTGAATGGGGCGGTTGGGTTTGCTGCTCATATGGAGGCATACCAGGTGCCTCACTGGGCCCTTCAGAAAGGCAAGAAGGATAGCTGTGGGCTAATCCAGGGGATTTCATACCTGGGTCAGTGACAGGAAAGTAGGAAGACAGTGGAGTTCTGATGGGTTGAGGAAGGGATTAGAGGAGGCAAAGTACTCAAGAGGGGAGAAATGGAAAGTGGAAGGGGTGGAGACAAGAGAATAGGGCACAAGAGAGATCAAGAGAGAAGAAAAAGGAGATAGAAGTAATGTACTTGGGTCGGTAGTGGCAGCCAAAATGTGCACACAAATGGATACAGAGGGAATCCAAACAAGAGATTAGAAGAGGCATGTCCTGGTCGTAAACAGAGGACCATCGCCCTTACTCTGGGCGGCTTGTATCGAATGGATTAAAGAAATGCTCCTCTTGATCTGGTATACGTTAATGGTCCAGAAAGTCTACAAGATATAGAAGTGTTAGCAACCCCTGGAAAGCAGCAATCACAAAAAGATAAGGTTTAGTGTGGACTGGAAGTCAGAAATTCCTCAGACCAGGTGCAAGGTACATAACTTTAAAAGGGCTAAATTCGATGAAATGAAGAAACCGCGAAAGCAAATAAATTGGAGGAGATTGTTCAACAACATTTCATTAGAAGAGAAATAATTTGAGGTACAATATTGAGCATGATCCCCAAATCAACAACTCAGACTAAGCAAATGTGATCCTAAATGGATTAAAAACAAATGAATAATTTGCTATGGAGGGAAATGGCCTATACAAATCTTACAAGGGAGAAAGGAGAAGGGGCTCACTGAGATGAATATAAGAAATTGCAGAAGCATCTTAAAATGTTGATCAGAGAGGCAAAGAGAAACCAGGAAAAATACATAGCAGTTGAAGCTAAGCATAACAGTTAAAATTAAAATGTTTCAGTACCAGAACAGCAAGCGTGCAGCCAGAGAAGAGATGAAAACCATTAAAGATGCAAACAGGCTTGAAACTGAGGATGAGCACAAAATAGAAAATATTCTGAATGACTAATTCCTCCAAGTATTCACAAGACAAGACAAGAGTAACATGCTTTCTCCAAATATGGATATCCTAAGTAAGATCAATGACTTCTTTACAAATGAAATGGAGATCCTAGACAGCTCAAAACAAATAAATCACACCCATTAGTCTTATTTCCATTCCATGTAAAATAATGGAATCAATTATCAGAAGTAAACTTGAGGATCATCTGTACAACAATAACCTCATTATCAGCAGGCAGCATAGATTCGGAAGCAAATTTCATCCTCACTTACAGCTAGGTGCAAGATACCTTGGTGATTGCATGAACTCAGTCGCCAACCTCCTTTGACCCAGCGGGCACCTGTGCATTTATTGGAGAGTAGTTTTCAGCCCTAATATAGCCATCCTCTCTTGGTACACCTCCTGCAGCAAGACCTCCAACTCTTCAGCATCAAAGGAGCAGCACTCTCCACATGACTTCTCTGTGTCGTTATGATCAATTACTCCACTTTGCTGCCTCCGTCACAAATTGCCCCTTAATAGGAAGCTCTTGACAAGTTAATATTCCCTGGGTGTATTTTCCATTCCCCAGCTGCAGGTCCAGCTCTATGGGCAAGATTTTCCTGTACCTGTGGCCTATTTAGATTAGGGATGGGGCTTCCATCAGTAAATTGGGACAGGCAGCCCTATGCGTTGCAGGTACAGGCAAACCTGTAAATTGAGCCAGCACAGCCATTTCTGCCAGAGTCAGAAAATTGGGGCTTGAATATAGAAGCCAGCATAACCTGGGTAAGGGTGCAAAATGGGAGGGGAACCTGTTTGACTGGATGTTTTCTCCTTTTCATGCCCATTAAAAAATCCTCTTGAAGAGCGGATGGATATATAATATTACCATCCATGTAAAGTAGGAGTATTATTAAGACCTCTCAACGCAAACTGTTATTTAACATCTTGGGGCACTTTCTTCAATGTTGATCTGGGACTGTGGCCCACTTACGCTGCAACAATATGCTGCAGTGATTTTCCTCCTCCCACCCCGGCCAAAGCAGGTGACCCCAATTGCACTCCAAGTAGCACCAGTGCCTGCCCAAAATATTTAAATGCCCTAACTCCAGATACTGGTCCTGAGTCAAGGCAGAAGTGTCAGGGCTGAAGGTAAGGAGCAGACAGATGTCCTGCTCCACACAAGATCCTTCCCTTGGACATCTTCAATATATTTCTGGGTGCTAAATGAGTGCTTCGGGTGTATTTCAGGCAGGGAATCCCGCTCCTGATCCCCCCAGTAGTATGCCAGCCACCAAATTGGAAATTGGCAACTTCTGAGTGTCCAGCGTACTGCCCAAAACAAATGTTAGGTTCCTTGAATATGCTAATCAAGGGATTAATGCTTGTTTTAGGACCTCACTCCCAAATTGGGCTGAAACTGAGCAGAGCATACACCATGTATGCTCCGCTCAGTTTTTACGGGTCTAGTGTTACCTAAACAACGGTCCTTAAAGGGACCGTCAACAAAATGGCAAGAAGCTTTTTTCTTTACTTACCTTAATTTGGAGCCAAGCAGAGCAGGAGTACTCCTCTTACCTCCACAACAGTACTGCAGGCCACTGCCAGTCCAGGCTCGATCCCCTCCCATTCGTTCTCCCGTTCACTCACCCCTCTCTCCCAAGGATCCACCTGCGGGCTGGCTCAGCATCTGATTTGGCCAATTTTGCAAAGGTCCAACCGGAGTGCTGTATTGGAATGGTCAATTGGTGTCCGCAGCTCACCGGTTTTATGGAAAGAGGCCTGAGGCCCAATTTGGAGCAGGCCTCAGGCCAACATCTCCGGGCGTGCATTCCAGGCGCAACGCGCATTTTGCACCACTTACCAGTGCAAAACCAATTTCGTGGCCTATATAGAAATGATATAATATTGTTATTTTTAATATCAAATGTTTTGATGCTATATAGGAAGAAAGACCAGGCAATGTAGCACAATTATTTGGCATTATTTATTTAGATTTTGTTCATGAAAGGAACTGAGAGATTAAAAGTTTACTCAGTCTTGCCTTGCTTGGCTATCATTGTGAAATCTAAACTTGAATGCAGTTTTGCTGTGTTCACATTGTTCTCTAATCCTGATTCAGTATTGTACTGAATTGCCAGCGCGCATGTTTTTCTTTGCTGCAGACAGTGATTGTATCTTGTCTAGGACAGTTAGTAAAAGATACATAATCTTGTGGTTTCAAATGTCAGTTGTATCAGTCACCAAAGAAACGATATTCAACTCCCACTGAGGTGTAATTGGTCTTTGGGAAGAGGGAGGAAAGAGCATTCAGGTAAAAATCTCTTTACGTATAATAATGGTATTAATAGGTAACATACCACTAATGTTCCATGTCCTGGATTTTGGAAAACTGGCAAAACTGCAATATGATCCTTGAAGGATCATGAAAGATTGCAGTTAAAATAGGATTGCAGGGAAACAAGGATCAATGGCCCACCATTCAAACATTCAGCTTTATAGTTAACTTAGATTGAGTTTCTGTTAGTTGAGGTGTTTACTTTGAATTAAAATCAGTAACTGCAGATCCCAGATGATTTAGTGAACAATTGAATTGAAAGACTTGCATTTCTGCAGCGTCTTATCATCTCTTAAGAATGTCTCATAGTACTTCACATACAAAAAAATGACTCTGAAGTACATTCACTGTTGTTATGTCCCAGGTTCAGTCCCGGGTCTGTGCTGAGTTAGCTAATCTCAGCTGGGGCAGCAGTTGGGGTACTATGGCTAAGGTGGGGGAAAAAATCGAGCAGGATTCTACTCCCGGTCACTGTCTGATTGCAGGTGTGGATGTCAGGTGAGAAAAGAATTGGGCTCGGCTGTGATCACCTCCATTGTTGTACAGACTGCCAGCATTCACAATCTAGGCTCAGACATGAAGAATGGCCACTTGAGTAAAGCCATTGAGGCACTGTACTTTTGTCAAGAATTAGTGCATTCAGAAGAAAATTGGCAGTCAGTGGTGATGGGGGGGAGGGGGGAATATTTTAGTGTGTCTAGCAGTGCAGAAACAAAGAATTAGGTCAGGTAGAGAAGTCAAGATAAAAGGCTTAAATTAAGAAGTGGTCTCAGAGAATGGTGATATTGCTGGCACAGACCTCACACAGCCTGTGGATGTAAAGGACTAAAATTAATCCAAGCCAAGGCACTTCAAACAGCTTAAATTACATCATCAGGAATGCAAAAGAACTATAATTATAAATGTTCACAATGTAAGAGAGAATGGTATTGACATGCCTAATGGATTTTGGGAATGCAGGGGTGGGGAGGGATTCAGCGTCAATGTGCTACTCAATATAGCTCATCTGAAGAGACCAATCTATAAAGTGAGGGGGCAGCTACTGATCAATACAACAGCTTGGACTCAAATATGAAAAGTGGATGAAAGGAAGTTCTTTAATAGGCAGAAGGTTGTATGATTGTAGTACTGAAGGTATAAGAAGGAGAGCAACACAGAGTTTGAGCACAGAGGTTGGCAAAGACAGAGAGTGAACCTCGAACAGAGTGAAGTGCTCAGAGAGTGAGGACATTCAACTGGGAATTTGGTGAGTGTGGGAATCAGGTTAGTGTTGGTTAGTGTTTTTTTAGTAGTTAGTGTTTTAGTGTTAAATAAACAGTATATTGCCTTAAAGTTAAACAAACAGTTTAGATAACTGTTAGCTGGGGCCCGTCGCATGCACGATCCTGTGCCATGTGGAAACTCCAGAACACTTTTTGTGTCCTGGAAAACCACATGTGCAGGAAGTGCCGCCAACTGCTCGAGCTCAAGCTCAGAGTTTCTGAACTTGAGGGGCGGCTGGTGTCACTAAAGTGCATACAGGAAGCTGAGCACTTCGTGGCTAGCACGTTTCAGGAGGTGGTCACCCCGCAGCTACAGCGAGCTCAGGCAGAGAGGGAGTGGGTGACAACCAGACAGACTAGGTGGAACAGGCAGGCAGTGCAGGAGTCCCCTGGGAGTGACTAACTAACCATCAACGACATTAACCACTAAGAACAATAACCATTATAAACACTAATCAATGAACTGAACACTTACTGACTTACCCTCGGCGCTCCTCCTTGTTTTGTGACATTACTGATGACTTTTTCTTGATATTTGATTCCTTGCGTAGCTCTCTTTATGCTCCACTCAGTTCTAGTCCTAGTCTCTTTAAAAAATTCTATGGCCCCGATATTACCAGGGAGGTGGGATGGCAGCAGGGAGGCAACTGGGCGCGTGGGTAACCCAACAAAATCCGTCCTTTCCCCATGTGATCGTGGGTAAATTGAAGCCACTTACCGTGGCTTCCGGGTTTCCCATCGTCAACCTGCGTAGCGGGCGGACTGCGCACCCACATCACAGGCTGTCAACTGGAGGAGCCCTATTTAAAGGGGCAGTCCTCCAATGCTGCTCCTGCAGCAAACAATCAAAAGTACAGAATGGAGCAGACCAGGGGAAAGGCTGCTCCCAGATGTACCGATGCCTCACTCCAGGTCCTACTGGATGGGGTGAGGAGGAGGAGGGATATTTTCTGCCCAGTGGACGGGAGGAAGTGGCCTGCCTCTGCCACCAAGAAGGCTTAACTCGAGGTGGCAGAGGAGGTCACCAGCAGCAGCAATGTCTCCCGCACATGGATCCAGTGCAGGAAGCGTTTCAATGACCTAACTAGGTCAGCCAAAGTGAGTGCACTTACTCATTCTCCTACACTCCGTCTTCCACATCACCACCCCCACCCACAACTCCTTCTGCACTGCCAACACTACCATATCACATCGCTCCTCACACCCACTCAAACCTCATCCTCAACTTACCTGCACTTACTCACCTCCCCAGTACTCATCCCACCACTACCACTCAACCCAATCCTCATACAATGTCATGGCTCTGTCTCATACTCACCCTCTGATGCATCTCTTTCACGGTCAGCCTCACCCAAACCAGTGCATTCAGTGGTTGGCCACGTCACCATCCCTCTCTCACGCCTCTCTACTTTCTCCCCTTATAGGAGAAGAGAGCCCAGAATGCACGGGAGAGGGCGAAGACCGGAGGGGGGCCGCAACATCTGGTCATCCTCATGGACGCGGAGGAGGAGGCTCTTGAACTAAGCCGCACCCTCGAGGGCCTGTCCGTCGGGGACGCCAAGACTGCCACCCGACAAACGGCTGATGACAGAACTTTAACATTCAGCACTCACAGTTGCAAATGATGTTAACATGCCTTGCCGTCTTCAGCACCTCAACATCTGTCATCATGCTTAATATTGCCTTCTGTTCTCTTACAGGGCTTTCAGCGACTGCTGTGACGGCGGAGGGTGATTCCTCAGAGGACCTGCCGTCCTCTGAGGGGGCACCGTCACATCTGAGTGAGCCATCCACCAGCGCAGATACACACACCTCGGTGGGTCCCCGTCCTCACTTAGTTGGGGTCGCACATGGTGAGTGACCACACACATGTGAGCACGAGCAGACGCTGGTGGCAGGGCAGCTGTGGAGAGTCCGCGTCGGTGGGAGCACTCTTCTCCAGGCCTGCTCAGCTGGACACAGATGCTGAACCCTGGGGGCCATCCTTTAAAAGGAGAATGACCGAGGGGCCGCAGCACATTTGCGAGGTGCTAGAACAGGTGCCACGCGCACTCTCCACAATCGCGCAGAGGAGGGAGGAGTCCAACTCCTGCATGAGTGGAATGGTGGCACAGGTAAGGGAGGGAATCTCTGAGATACTGTCACAGGGACGTGAGGACATCTCTGAGATAGTGTCGCGGGTAAGTGCGGGAATGTCTGCGATGAAGGGAAGGCTAGCCTCCATCGAGCTTCAAGCACGGCTCACCAATGAACCCATTGAGACCCTGACAACGGCCCTTCGGACTCAGGGTGAGCAACTTTCTGCCGCCTTAAACCAGCAGGCAGATACTCTGGTACTGGCCTTACAAGGCATCACACATGTCCTCCAAACTGTCGTCCAGCAGGGTGGTAGGAATGATGTGGGCCTGGCCCAGGAGAGGGATGATGGCAAAAGGGGTCATGGAAGTGGGGACGCCACTCAAAGCGCTTCCACGTCTCACCCATTGCCCCCCTCTCAACCAGTACCTGCAATGCTGCCTCCTCTCCAGGTGGCCGAGTCTGCCCCTGCACAGGTGCAGGTGCAGCAGTCTTTGGAGGGGCCCTCACGAGCACCGAAACCCAGAGGGCGCAGGCCCAAAGCATCTAATCGGTCAGGGCATGAGCAAGAGCAACCTGCCACGACCTCTGCAGCAGCCACGGGGGAAGCACCACATAGGATTACTCATAAGCGTAAGGCAAAGGTTTTGTGAGCACAAAGGGGATGCACAAAGGTATTTGACAGTTTGTCATGTTTTTTATTTATATTTGATTTTTATTAATGGCACATTAAATATAATTATTGTCACCACTACTTGGCCATTCTTGATTGGCTTGTGTAATAAGTCCCTTTCATGAGGTTCACCATGAACACCCACATTTGATGCCACCTACTGGGTCACTCTACAGTTATGTGTAGTTGCACGACTATTTTGTGCAGGGGCGGGGGAAGGGGCTGGTGTGGCCGCTGTTCTGTCCAGGTGGTGAGGACTGGACTCTTCACACTGTCTGATGTTAGGAGAACTGTTCACATATCAGGGACTCCCTGGCCTCACGAGCAGCCAGGTGAGCCATTGTTCTGCCCATGGGTTGTGCCTCCTCCTCCTTCTTAATATGGGTGACAGATGTGGATGGGGCCTCCTCCAGCAGCACCCCTCTGTGTTATGCCATGTTGTGCAGGGCACAACAGATGACTATAATGCGTCCCACTCTGTCTGGTGCGTATTGAAGTGCTCCCCCAGAATGATCAAGGCACCTGAAGTGCATCTTGAGCAGCCCTATAGTATGCTCAATTGTACACCTAGTAGCGATGTGGCTGTCGTTATATCAATGCTGTTGCTCGGTGGTGGGGTTCCTCAGAGGTGTCATGAGCCACATGTGCATGAGGTATCCCTTGTCCCCAAGGAGCCAGCCCTTGCGGGTGTTGGGTGCATGGAAGAGGGGCGGGATGTTGGACTCCCGGAGGAGGAAGGAATCGTGGCAGCTGCCAGGGTATCTGGAGTACACGTGAAGGAATCTCTTGCGGTGGTCACAGATGAGCTGAGTGTTGATGGAGTGATAGCCCTTCCTGTTGATGAACAGTCCTGGCTCGTGTGGAGGTGCTCATATTGCTATATGGGTGCAATCGATTATACCCTGCACCCTTGGGAAGCCAGCCACAGCATGGAATCCCACTGCTCTCTCTGTCTGACTGAGGTCATCCATGGGGAAGTTGATATAGTGCGAAGCCCCGCGAAACAAGCCGTTGGTGACCTGCCTTATGCACGTGTGTTCAGACAACTGCGAGACCCTGGCGATGTCCCCGGTGGCACCCTGGAATGACCCGGAGGCAAAGAAGTTGAGGGCAGTGGTGACTTTGACAGCGACAGGTCAGAAGATGCTGCTCGGGCCAGCCGGGTGCAGCTCGGCATGAAGGAGGCTGCAGATGTCTGCGACTACCTGGCAACTGATTCTGAGCCTCCGTATGCACTGCTCCTCAGAGAGGTCCAGGAAGCTGAGCCTCGGTCTGTAGACCCTGTGGCGAGGGTAGTGCCTCCTGCGACGCCGCTCTCTCTGTTGTTGCCCTCCGTGCTGTTGTGCAGGTGCCTGTGACGCAGCACTGTGTTGTGGAGCTCCACGTGGCGGAGGTGGACGCCGTGTCTGGCAAGGCTGGTGATGTCGCTCATCCTCGGATGAAGTGATGAATGCAGCTATGGCGCCCCCCCATCCTGATGGTGTGAGTTTGAGGGGGTCCACAAAGTAGGTAACTGTGTTTGCACTGCAGAGTTTAGGGTGTAAATTAAGAATTTTGAGTGGAAAGACAAAGGTGTTGCAGCCAAAACTTTGTCTGAAGTGACAGAGTGCCCTGCTGCAATAAATGAGTTTCTCCCCCGACCTGTCAAATAATCCTTTGCATCTCCCACTGGCTGCTGGCTGAAACACGTCTGCTCCAACAGGGAGTGTTTCCCACAGCACGGGAAACACACTGAGGATCCTTCAAAATTGCACCCCTGCCAAAATCTCCACTCAATGAGGTCTGTATCAAGTACCTCAAGTATCTAAATAACTATGTAAAGTAGCATCCCGCCGGCTTTAATTGCCGGTGGAAGTCCAGCATGCGGGAGCTGCGTGCGCACCCGAACGCATCATTAGGGAACCCGGAAGTCAGTGGGTTGGAGCTGGGCTCCAAACCCGCTCCAGGATTCCACCATTTTAGGAGCCCCCCCACCCCACCTCCAACACACCCGCTCGGCCATCCGAAAATCGGCCCCTATGTATTTTTTTAATTTAAGTTTTAAAAGTTTATAGTTCCTTGGTTTAAATCTCTTAGCACCTCCTTCCCCCTCTGCACCTGATTCCCACACTCACCAAATTCCCAGTTGAATGTCTTCACTCTCTTTGCACTTCACTCTGTTAGAGGTTCACTCTCTGTCTGCCAACCTCTGTGCTCAAACTCTGTGTTGCTCTTCTTCTTATACCTTCAATATTACAAAACTGGTATTCAGTGTTGAATACAAATGAGGGTGTTGACGCCTCAGGGGACTGCAGTCAGGAGCAAGTCCATGGCACCATGGGAGACTTGGCTGCACAGGGGAGCAAAAGAAATGCAGTTGTTATAGGGGGTTCGATAGGGGGATAGACAGGTATTTCTGCAACCGCCAACCTGAGTCCCGCATGGTGTGTTGCCTCCCTGGTGCCAGGGTAAAGGGCAACACTTAGAGGGTGCCGAACATTTTGAGGGGGGGAAGGGGAACAGCTAGAAGATGTGGTCCATGTGGGAACCAATGACATAGGAAGGAAAAGGGTCGAGGTCCTGCAGTCAGAGTTTCAGGAGCTAGGGAGGAAATTAAAAAGCAGGACCTCAAAGGTAGTAATCTCTGGATTACTCCCAGTGCCACATGCTAGTGAGTATAGAAACAGTAGGATAAAACAGGTTAATGCATGGCTGGAGCAATGGTGCAAAAGGAAGGGCTTCAGATTCCTAGGCATTGGGACCAGTTCTGGGGCAGGAGGGATCTGTTCAAGATGGACGGGTTGCATCTCAACAGAGCTGGGACCAATGTCCTCATGGGGAGGCTAACTAGTGCTGTGGGGGAGGGTTTAAACTAATTTGGCAGGGGGGTGGGCACCAGGATGAAACATTAGAGAGGAGAAACAAGGTGCACGGAGGACTAGGAGGGACAAGTAGCACTAGAGTAAAGGATAGTTCAGAAATAGCAGGGATCAGACAGGGGGCAAATGTGAGGCAATCTAAGATGAGCTTAGAGTGCATGTGCGTAAACACATAGCATGTAGCATGGTAAAGAAGGTTGGTGAACTGCAGGCTCAAGTTGCCACATGGGACAATGATATAGTGGCAAAAACAGAGACCTGGCTCAAAGAAGGGGAGGATTGGGTACTTAATATTCCTGGATACAAGATATTCAGGAAAGATAGGGAAGGAAAGAAAGGAGGGGGATGGGTGGCAGTATTGATCAAAGAAACTATTATAGTACTGGAAAGGGATGATGTAGTTGAGGAGTCAAAGACAGAATCTATTTGGTTAGAATTAAGGAACAATAGAGGAGCTATTATGCTACTGAGTGTATACTACAGGCCACCAAATAGTGGGAAGGAGATGGAGGAGAAAATTTGCAGGTAAATTACAGAATGATGCAAGAACTATACAGTAGTGATAATGGGGAACTTCAATTATCCCAATATAGACTGGGATAGTAACAGTGCAAAGGGCAAAGAGGAGGAGGAATTCCTGAAATTTGTTCAAGAGAACTTTCTGGAACAGTGTGTTTCCAGCCCAACCAGGAGGGAAGCAGTGTTGGATCTAGTTCTGGGGAATGAAGTAGGGCAGGTGGAGCATGTTTCAGTGGGGGAGCATTTGGGGATCAGTGATCATAATATCATTAGCTTTAGAAGAGTTATGGAAAAGCACAAGGAACAATCAAATGTGAAAATGCTTAACTGGAGGAGGGCAAATTTCATTGAGTTAAAAAGGGATCTTGCCAAGATAGATCGGAATCAAAAATTGGTAGGCAAAACAGTAATTGAACAATGGGAGGCCTTCATGGAGGAGTTGGTTCGGGTAGAGTAGACACATTCCTACAAGGGGGAAAGGAAGGACACCCAAAGCTACAGCTTCCTGGATGACTAAAGATACAGAGATTAAAATGAAACCAAAAAAGGAGGATTATGATGAATGTAAGGTTCATATTACAGTAGAGAACCAGGCTGAACACAGAAAGTACAGAGGAGATTGAAAAAAAGGAATAGATTATCGGCTAATACAAAAAGGAACCCAAAAGTCTTTTATAAACATATAAATAGTAAAAGGGTAGTCAAAGGAAGGGTGGGACCGATTAGGGACAAAAATGGAGATCTTGTGGATGCAGAGAGCATGGCTGAGGCGAGGACGCTGCCACTGTAGCACTAAAGGAGGAGGTAGTAGCGATATTGGATAGGATAAAAATAGATAAAGAGGAGGTACTTAAAAGATTGGCAGTACTCAAAGTAGAAAAGTCACCCGGTCCAGATGGGATGCATCCTAGATTACTGAGGGAAGTAAGGGTTGAAATTGTGGAGGCTCTGGCCACAATCTTCCAATCCTCCTTAGATATGGGGAAGGTGCCAGAGGACCGGAAGATTGCAAATGCTACACCCCTGTTCAAAAATGGGGAAAAGGATAAACTCGGCAATTGCAGGCCAATCAGCCTAACGTCGGTGGTGGGGAAAGTTTTAAAGACAATAATCCGGGACAAAAATAATTGGCCCTTGGAAAAGTATGGGCTAATAAATGAAAGTCAGCATGAAATCGTGTTTGATGAACTTGATTGAATTATTTGATGAAGTAATGGAGAGGGTTGATGAGAGTAGTGCGGTTGATGTTGTGTATATGGACTTTCAAAAGGCATTTGATAAAGTATCACATAATAGACTTGTTAGCAAAATTAAAGCCCATAGGATTAAAGGGACAGTGGCAACGTGGATACAAAATTGGCTCGGGGACAAAAAACAGAGAGTAGTGGTGAACAGTTGTTTTTCAGACTGGAGGGAAGTACACAGTATTCGGACCACTGCTCTTTTTGATATATATTAATGTCCTGGACTTGGGTATACAGGGTATAATTTCAAAGTGTGCAGATGACACAAAACTCAGAAATATAATAAACAAAGTGGAGGTTAGTAACAGATTTCAGAAGGACATAGACAGACTGGTGAAATGGGCAGACACATGGCAGATGAAATTTAACACAGAGAAGTGTGAAGTAATGCATTTTGGTAGGAAGAATGAGGAGAGGCAATATAAACTAAATGGTAAAATTTCAAACGGGGTGCAGGAACAGAGACACCTGGGGGTGCACATACACAAATCTTTGAAGGTGGCAGGACAAGTTGAGAAGGCTGTTAAAAAAGCATATGGAATCTTGGGCTTTATTAATAGAGGCAAAGAGTACAAAAGCAAGGGAGTTATGCCAAACCTTTATAAAATACTGGTTAGGCCTCAGCTGGAGTATTGTGTTCAATTCTGGGCACTGCATGTTAGGAAGGATGTCAAGGCCTTAGAGAGGATGCAGAAGAGATTTACTAGAATGGTACCAGGATTGTTGAACTTCAGTTATGTGGAGAGATTGGAGAAGCTGGGGTTCTTCTCCTTAGAACATAAAAGGTTCAGAGGAGATTTGATAGAGGTGTTCAAGATCATGAATGGATTTGATAGAGTAAATAAGAAGAAACTGTTTCCAGTGGCAGAAGCGTCAGTAACCAGAGGACACAGATTTAAGCTGATTGGCAAAAGAGCCAGAGGCGACATGAGGTAATATTTTTTTACACAGCAAGTTGTAATGACCTGGAATGCATTGCCTGAAAGGGTGGTGGAAGCAGATTCAATAGTGACTTTCAAAAGGGAATTGAATAAATACTTGAAGGGAAAAAAACAACAGGACTATGGGAAAAGAGCAGAGCAATGGATAGCTCTTTCAAAGATCCATCACCGGCAGGGCAGACTCAGAGGTGGCGGTACAGTGATAGACAGTCAGGAAGGAGTGGCCCTGGGAGTCCTCAACATTCACTCCAAACCCCATGAAATCTGATGGCATCAGGTCAAACATGGGCAAGGAAACCTCCTGCTGATTACCACCTACTGCCCTCCCTCAGCTGATGAATCAGTTCTCCTCCATGTTGAGCACTATTTGGATGAAGCACTGAGTGTAGCAAGGGCACAGAATGTACTCTGGTTGGGGGACTTCAATGTCCCTCACCCAGAGTGGCTCGGTAGCACCACTGCTGGCCGAGTCCTGAAGGACATAGCTGCCAGACTGGGCCTGTGGCAGATGGTGAGTGAACCAATACAAGGGAAAAACGTACTTGACCTTGTCCTCACCAATCTACCTGTCGCAGATGCATCCATCCATGACAGTATGGGTAGGAGTGACCACCGCACCGTCCTTGTGGAGATGAAGTCCCGTCTTCACACTGAGGACACCATCCAACGTGTTGTGTGGCGCGATCATCATGCTAAATGGGAAAGATTCAGAATACACCTAGCAGCTCAAAACTGGGCATCCATGAGGCACTGTGGGCCATCAGCAGCAGCAGAAATGTATTCCAGCACAATCTGTACCCTCATGGCCTGGCAAATTCCTCACTCTACCATTACCAACAAGCCAGGGGATCAACCCTAGTTCAATGAGGAGTGTAGAAGAGCAAGCCAGGAGCAGCACCAGGCGTACCTAAAAATGAGATGCCAACCTGGTGAAGCTACAACACAGGACTACATGCATACTAAACAGCGGAAGCAACATGCTACAGACAGAGCTAAGCAATTCCACATCCAAAGGATCAGATCAAAGCTCTGCAGTCCTGCCACATCCAGTCTTGAATGGTGGTGGACAATTGAACAACTAACAGGAGGAGGAGGCTCTATAAACATCCCCATCCTCAATGATGGCAGAGTCCAGCACGTGAGTGCAAAAGACAAGGCTGAAGCGTTTGCAACCATCTTCAGCCAGAAGTGCCAACTGAATGATCCATCTCGGCTTCCTCCCGATATCCCCACCATCACAGAAGCCAGTCTTCAGCCAAATCGATTCACTCCACGTGATATCAAGAAACGGCTGAGTGCACTGGATACAACAAAGGCTATGGGTCCCGACAACATCCCGGCTGTAGTGCTGAACACTTGTGCTCCAGAACTAGCCGCGCCTCTAGCCAAGCTGTTCCAGTACAGCTACAACACTGGCATCTACCCAACAATGTGGAAAATTGCCCAGGTATGTCCTTTCCACACAAAGCAGGACAAATCCAATCCTGCCAATTACCGTTCCATCAGTCTACGCTTAATCATCAACAAAGTGATGGAAGGTCTCGTCGACAGTGCTATCAAGCGCACTTACTCACCAATAACCTGCTCACCGATGCACAGTTTGAGTTCCGCCAGGACCATTAGGCTCCAGACCTCATTACAGCCTTGGTCCAAACATGGACAAAAGAGCTGAATTCCAGAGGTGAGGTAAGAGTGGCTGCCCTTGAAATCAAGGCAGCATTTGACTGAGTGTGGCACCAAAGAGCCCAAGTAAAATTGAAGTCAATGGGAATCATGAGAAAAACTCTCCTGTGGCTGGAGTCATACCTAGCACAAAGAAAGATGGTAGTGATTGTTGGAGGCCAATCATCTCAGCCCCAGGACATTGCTGCAGGAGTTCCTCAGGGTAGTGTCCTAGGACCAACCACCTTCAGCTGCTTCATCAATGACCTTCCCTCCATCAATAGGTCAGAAATGGGGATGTTCACTGATGATTGCATAGTGTTCAGTTGCATTCGCAATCCCTCAGATAATGAAGCAGTACGTGCCCACATGCAGCAAGACCTGGACAACATCCAGACTTGGGCTGATAAGTGCCAAGTAACATTCGCGCCAGACAAGTGCCAGGCAATGACCATCTCCAACAAGAGAGAGTCAAACCACCTCCCCTTGACATTCAACGGCATTACCATTGCCGAATCCCCCACCATCAACATCCTGGGGGTCACCATTGAGCAGAAACTTAGAAACATAGAAACACAGAAAATAGGAGCAAGAGTAGGCCATTCAGCCCTTTGGGCCTGCTCCGCCATTCAAAATGATCATGGCTGATCGTCTAACTCAGTACCCTGTTCCTGCTTTTTCCCCATATCCCTTGATCCCATTAGCATTAAGAAGTATATCTATCTCCTTCTTGAATACATCTAATGAATTGGCTTCCACTGCCTTTTGTGGTCGAGAATCCCACAGGTTCACCACCCTCTGAGTGAAGAAATTTCTCCTCATCTCGGTTCTAAATGGCATACCCCGTATCCTGAGACTGTGACCCCTGGTTCTGGACTCCCCAGCCATCGGGAACATCCTCCCTGCATCTAGTCTATCTAGTCCTGTTAGAATTTTATATGTTTTCTTGAAATCACCTTTCATTCTTCTGAACTCTAGTGAATATAGGCCTAGTCGACCCAATCTCTCCTCATACGTCAGTCCTGCCATCTCAGGAATCAGTCTGGTAAACCTTCGTTGCACTCCCTCCATGGCAAGGACATCCTTCCTCAGATAAGAAGACCAAAACTGCACACAATACTCCAGATGTGGTCTCACCAAGGCCCTGTACAACTGCAGTAAGGCATCCCTGCTCCTGTACTCAAACCCTCTTGCAATGAAGGCCAACATACCATTCGCCTTCCTAACTGCTTGCTGCAGCTCAATGCTAGCTTTCAGCGACTGGTATTCAAGGACACCCAGATCTCGTTGCACTCCCCTTTTCCCAATCTATCACCATTCAGATAATAATCTGCCTTTCTGTTTTTACAACCAAAGTGGATAACCTCACATTTATCCACGTTATGCTACATCTGCCATTTTCTTGCCCACTCACCCAACTTGTCGAAATCACATTGGAACCTCTTTGCATCCTCCTCACAGCTCACATTCCACCACAGATTTCTGTTGTCTGCAAACTTGGAAATGTTACATTTAGTTCCCTAATCCAAATCATTGATATATATATTGTGAGTAGCTGGGACCCAAGCACTGATCCCTGCGGTACCCCGCTAGTCACTGCCTGCCACCTGGAAAAAGACCCGTTTATTCCTACTCACTGTTTCCTGTCTGTCAACCAGTTCTGAATCCATGCCAGTATATTCCCCCCAATCCCATGTGCTTTAATTTTGCACACTAACCTCTTGTGTGGGACCTTATCAAAAGCCTTCCAAAAATCCAAATGCACCACATCCACTGGTTCTCCCCTATCTATTCTACTAGTTACACCCTCAAAAAACTCCAGTAGATTTGTTAGGCATGATTTCCCTTTCATAAACTCATGCTGACTTTGTCCAATCCCGTTAATGCCCTCCAAGTGTTCTGTTATCACATCCTTTATAATAGACTCTAGCATTTTCCCTACCACTGATGTTAGGCTAACTGGTCTGTAATTCCGTGTTTTTTCTCTCCCTCCTTTTTTAAATAGTGGGGTTACATTTGCCATCCTCCAATCTGTAGGAACTGTTCCAGAGTCTATCGAATTTTGGACGATGATCACCAATGCATCCACTATTTCCAGGGCCACTTCCTTTAGTACTCTGGGATGTAGATTATCAGGCCCTGGGGATTTGTCAGCCTTTAGCCCCATTAATTTCCCTAGCACTATTTTTTTTAGTAATATTGGTTTCCTTCAGTTCCTCCCTCTCACTAGACCCTTGATTCCCTAACATTTCTGGCAGGTTATCTGTGTCCTCCTTTGTGAAGGCAGAACCAAAGTATGTGGTTAATTGTTCTGCCATTTCTTTGTTCCCCTATGTAGGGACAAATGTAGGGACCTACATTTGTCTTCACTAATCTTTTTCTCTTGACATATTTATAGAAGCTTTTACAGTCAGTTTTTATGTTCCCTGCTAGTTTACTCTCATAGTCTATTTTTTCCCTCTTAATCAATCTCTTTGTCCTCTTTTGCTGAATTCTGAACTGTTCCCAATCCTCAGGCTTCCCGCTTTTTCTGGCAATTTTATATGTCTCCTTTTTGGATCTAATACTATCCCTAATTTCTTTTGTAATCCCCGGTTAAGCCACCTTTCCTGCTTTATTTTTGCGCCAGACAGGAATGAATAATTGTAATTCCTGCACACGTTCTTTAAATATTAGCCATTGCCTATCCACCGTCATCCCTTTTGGTAAAGTTTCCCAATTTATCATAGCCAACTCACACCTTATACTTTCCTAATTTCCTTTATATAGATTCAGGACCCCAGTTTCGGATTCAACTACTTCACTCTCCATCTTAATGAAGAATTCTATCATGTTATGGTCGCTCTTCCCTAAGGGACCCTGCACAACAAGATTGTTAATTAATCCTTTCTCATTGCACAATACCCAGTCTAGGATCGCCTGTTCTCTAGTTGGTTCCTCAACATATTGGTCTAGAAAACCATCACATACTCACTCCAGGAATTCCTCCCCCACAGTATTATTGCTAATTTGGTTTGACCAATCTATATGTATATTAAAGTCACCCATGATTATAGTTGTACCCTTCTTGCGTGCGTCTCTAATTTCCTGTTTAATGCCCTTCCCTACATCTCCACTACTCTTTGTGGGCCTAAAGACAACCACCACCAACATTTTCTGCCCCTTGGTGTTTCTTAGCTCCACCCATACAGATTCCACATCGTGATTTTCTGAGCCAATATCCTTCCTCACTATTGCATTGATTTCCTCCTTTACTAACAACGCTACCCCACCTCCTTTCCCTTTTTGCCTGTCCTCCCTAAATATTGAATACCCCTGAATGTTCAGTTCCCATCCTTGGTCACCCTGCAGCCATGTCTCCGTAATTGCAACTGTATCAGAACCATTAATATCTATCTGTGCTGTTAATTCATCTACCTTATTGTGAATGCTCTGCGCATTTAGACACAATGGGCTCGATTTTACCGGCGGGTTTCCTGTACGTTTCCGGTGGGGGGGGCCCCGAAAATCCCGATATCCAGGCACGTGACCGGATCGCGCCACGATCCCGCCCACTTCCGGGTTCCCCGATGACGTGCGGGGGTGCGTGCGTAGCCCCCGCTGGTGGGAATCCCGCAGGCAATTAAAGCCAGCGAGATGCCACTTGAGTGTATTTATTTCGCTTGTTCAGGTCATTAACTGACCTGATTAAGGGACTGTGTGTGATTTTGGAGAAACATGGGACTGTTTCACACACTGGGGGAAACAGTCCTAGTTGAACTGGATGTGTTGCAGCCGTCAGCCTGTGGCAGCTGCAAAGGTCCATTTGACAGGTGGGGTGGGGTGGGAGACCCTCACCCATTGCAGGAGGCCACTCTGTCACTTGGGACAAAGTGTGGCCTCCACCACCCCCCTCCTGACGGTCAAAGTCACCAACCTGCACACTCACCCCGTGGTCCGGAGACATGTGCCTACCTTGCGGACCCCCTCAGATGTACATATTGCGGATGGGGGCCGTCGTAGCTGCAGTCATGACCCCCTCGGAGGGCGAACAGCATCACCAGCCTCGCCATCCACGCCGTCCACCTCTGACACGTGGAGCTCCACAACAGAGTGCTGTGACACATCCACCTGTACAGCAGGAGGGAGGGCTACCGCAGAGAGAGATGCGTCGCAGAGGCCACTACCCTCGCCACAGGGTCCACAGACCGAGGAGCAGCTCCCCGGACCTCTCTGAGCAGCATTGCACACGGAGGCGCAGATTCACTCGACATCTGCATCCTCTTTCATGCCGAGCTGCTCCTGGCTGGCCCCAGCACCATCTGCTTACCTGTCGCTGCCAAAGTCACCACTGCCCTCCACAACTTCTCCTCCACAGCCTTCCAGGGTGCAGCCGGGTACACCGCCGATGTCTCTCAGTCGTCTGCGCGGAAGAGCCCTGCAAATACACCTGCACCTACTCTGCAGTAACACAATGGGTGGCATCAGTGGTGGGTCCTCATAGTGATAGCCTGGAGCGGGCATTATTGCACACAACAGACAGGATTCGCGGAGACATGGCAGTGGTGGTACCAATATAATGTGTGATGTTTGTTGCTCTGAAATTCAATATAGATAACACCCATGGCAAACCTGAAAACACCCTTGTGTATCCCCTTCATGCTCACGACACGTTTGCCGTACGCTGCCTACTGCACATATGCGATGCATGCCCTGTGGCTGCAGCACAGGTGGTGGCAGGTTGAGTGAGACTGGCCGTGAGGGAGATGCACGAGAGGGTGAGTATGAGATAGAGCCATGAGATTGTATGAGGATTGGGTTGCGTGTTAGTGGCGGGGTGAGTACTCGCGAGGTGAGTAGGTGCAGGTAAGATGAGGATGGGGTTTGAGTGGGTATGAGGGGTGATGTGACAGAGTAGTGTTGGCGGTGCCGAAGGAGATGTGGGGTGGGGGCAGTGTTGTGGCAGGCGGAGTGTAGGGGAAAGACTACGTGTTCTCACTGTGGCTGACCTACTGCGGTCATTGGAGCGTCTCCTGCACTGTATGCAGGTGGGCGATATGTTGGTGGCGCAGGTGACCCCCTCGGCCACCTCGAGCCAGGCCTTCTTGGTGGCAGAGGCAGGCCGCTTCCTCCCGCCCGCCGGGTGGAAGATCTGTGTCCTCCCCCTCCTCCTCACCCCATCTGATGATACCTGGGGTGAGGCATCATTAAACTGGGAGCAGCCTTCCCCCTGGGCTGCTCCATGCTGTAATTTGTTCCATTGGTTGCAGCATCTGTCAGTGGAGGACTGCCCCTTTAACTAGAGCGCCTCCAGCTGACAGATCGTACTGCGCATGCGCAGCCCGCCCGACGCGCAGACCAGCAGCGCGGAGCCCGGAGGAGCAGGTAAGTGATTCCAATTAGTGGATTGCCTGCTACGATCGCGCGGGCAACCCACTAATTTCACCAGGCGCGGAGACCACGCACCCGAAACCCAACCCGCTGGAAACCTGCAGGCCTGCTAAAATCAGGCCCAATGCCTTTAGATTTGTCTATTTAACTTTGCTAGTCTTCTTAGTTTTATTTTGCACTCTGGCCCTATTTGTTTTTCGCCCTTGTTTTCTCTGCCTTCCACTATTGCTTCTTCCCTTTCTGTCTTTTGCTTCTATCCTTGTTTCCCCCTCCTCTGTCTCCCTGCTCAGGTTCCCATCCCCCTGCCATTCTAGTTTAAATCTTCCCCAACAGCACTAGCAAACACCCCCGGGAGGACATCGGTCCCGGTCCTGCTCGGGTGTAACCCGTCTCACTTGTACAGGTCCCACCTTCCCCAGAACCGGTCCCAATGTCTCAGGAATCTAAATCCCTCCCTCCTACTCCATCTCTGCAGCCACGCATTCATCCTGTCTATTCTCCTGTTCCTATACTCACTAGCACGTGGCACTGGTAGTAATTCTACCTTTGAGGTCCTCCTTTTTAATTTATCTCCTAACTCCTTAAATTCACCTTGCAGGACCTCATCCCTTTCTTTACCGATGTCGTTGGTACCAATATGGACCACGACTACTAGCTGTTCACCCTCCTCCTTCAGAATACCCTGCAGCCGCTCCGTGACATCCTTGACCTTAGCACCAGGGAGACAATATACCATCCTGGAGTCACGTTTGCGGCCGCAGAAATGCCTATCTGTTCCCCTTATAACTGAATCCCCTATCAATATAGCCCTACCACTCTTATTCCTCCCCTCCTGTGCAGCAGAGCCACTTGTGGTGCCACGAAATTGGCTCTTGCTGCTTTCCCCTGTTAAGCCATCTCCCCCAACAGTATCCAAAGTGGTATATCTGTTTGAGAGGGAGATGGCCCCAGGGGACTCCTGCTCAACCTGCCTCGTCCTTTTACTCTGCCTGGCGGTCACCCATTTCCTTTCTCCCTGCGTAATCTTTACCTGCTGTATGACCACTCACTCACGATAATCTCAGCATCGCAGATGCTCCACAGTGAATCCACCTGCAGCTCCAGCTCCAAAATGTGGTTTGCCAGTAGCTGCAGCTGGACACACTTCCTGCACACATGGTCACCAGGGATACTGGTAATGTCCATGACTTCCCACATAGTGCAGGAGGAGCATATCACGGGTGCGAGCTCTGCTGCCATGACTTGCCTTAGAATTACACTGCGCTCACCTCTCGGACTCTCCTTTTACACTGCGCTCACCTCTCAGACTCTCCTTTTACACTGCGCTCACCTCTCGGACTCTCCTTTTACACTGCGCTCACCTCTCGGACTCTCCTCCCGCTCTCGGACTCTCCTTTTACACCACGCTCACCTCTTGGACTCTCCTCTCGCCCTCGGATGCTCCTTTTACACTGCGCTCACCTCTCGGACTCTCCTCCCACTCTCCTTTTACACTGCGCTCACCTCTCGGACTCTCCTCCCACTCTTGGAACTCTTCTTTTACACTGCGCTCACCTCTCGGACTCTCCTCCCGCTCTCTAGACTCGCCTTTTACACCACGCTCACCTCTCGGACTCTCCTCTCACTCTCGGACTCTCCTTTTACACCACGCTCACCTCTCGGACTCTCCTCTCACTCTCGGACTCTCCTTTTACACTGCGCTCACCTCTCGGACTCTCCTCTCACTCTCGGACTCTCCTTTTACACCGCGTTCACCTCTCGGACTCTCCTCTCACTCTCGGACTCTCCTTTTACACCACGCTCACCTCTCGGACTCTCCTCTCACTCTCGGACTCTCCTTTTACACCGCGTTCACCTCTCGGACTCTCCTCTCACTCTCGGACTCTCCTTTTACACCGCGTTCACCTCTCGGACTCTCCTCTCACTCTCGGACTCTCCTTTTACACCACGCTCACCTCTCGGACTCTCCTCCCGCTCTCGGACTCTCCTTTTACACTGCGCTCACCTCGCGGACTCTCCTCTCACTCTCGGACTCTCCTTTTACACCACGCTCACCTCTCGGACTCTCCTCCCGCTCTCGGACTCTCCTTTTACACTGCGTTCACCTCTCGGACTCTCCTCTCACTCTCGGACTCTCCTTTTACACTGCGCTCACCTCTCGGACTCTCCTCTCACTCTCGGACTCTCCTTTTACACTGCGTTCACCTCTCGGACTCTCCTCTCACTCTCGGACTCTCCTTTTACACTGCGTTCACCTCTCGGACTCTCCTCCCACTCTCGGACTCTCCTTTTACACTGCGTTCACCTCTCGGACTCTCCTCTCACTCTCGGACTCTCCTTTTACACTGCGCTCACCTCTCGGACTCTCCTCCCACTCTCGGACTCTCCTTTTACACTGCGTTCACCTCTCGGACTCTCCTCTCACTCTCGGACTCTCCTTTTACACTGCGTTCACCTCTCGGACTCTCCTCCCGCTCTCGGACTCTCCTTTTACACTGCGTTCACCTCTCGGACTCTCCTCTCACTCTCGGACTCTCCTTTTACACTGCGCTCACCTCTCGGACTCTCCTCTCACTCTCGGACTCTCCTTTCACACTGCGCTCACCTCTCGGACTATCCTCTCGCTCTCAGGACTCTCCTTTTACACTGTGCTCACCTCTTGGACTCTCCTCCCGCTCTCAGACCCTCCTTTTACACTGCGTTCACCTCTCGGACTCTCCTCTCGCTCTCGGACTCTCCTTTTACACTGCGCTGACCGCTCGGACTCTCCTCCCGCTCTTGGAACTCTTCTTTTACACTGCGCTCACCTCTCGGACTCTCCTCTCGCTCTCGAGACTCTCCTTTTACACTGCGCTCACCTCTCGGACTCTCCTTCCGCTCTCGGGACTCTCCTTTTACACTGCGCTCACCTCTCGGAATCTCCTCCTGCTCTCGGACTCTCCTCCCACTCTCGGGACTCTCCTTTTACATTGCGCTCACCTCTCGGACTTTCCTCTCACTTTCCGACTCTCCTCCCACTGTCGGACTCTCCTCTCGCTCTCGGGACTCTCTTTTTATACTGCGCTCACCTCTCGGGCTCTCCTCTCGCTCTCGGACTCTCCTTTTACACTGTGCTCACCTCTCGGACTCTCCTCTCGCTCTCGGGATTCTCCTTTTACACTGCTCTCACCTCTCGGACTCTCCTCTCGCTCTCAGACAACTTAACTGGAACAGCCACATAAATAGTGTGGCTACAAGAGCAGGTCAGAGGCTGGATATTCTCCTGACTCCCCAAAGCCTTTCCACCATCTACAAGGCACAAGTGTGATGGAATGCTCTCCACTTGCCTGGATGAGTGCAGCTCTAACAACACTCAAGAAGCTCGACACCATCTAGGGCAAAGCTGCCCACTTGATTGGCACCCCATCCACCACCCTAAACATTCGCTCCCTTCACCACCGGCGCACTGTGACTGCAGTGTGTACCATCCACAGGATGCAATGCAGGAACTTGCCAAGGCATCTTCAACAGCACCTCCCAAATCCACGACCTCTACCGCCTAGAAGGACAAGGGCAGCGGGCACATGGGAACAACACCACCTGCACATTCCCCTCTATGTCACACACCATCCCGTCTTGGAAATATATCGTCGCTGGGTCAAAGTCCTGGAACTCCCTACCTTACAGCACTGTGGGAGAACCTTCACCACATGGGCCGCAGTGGTTCAAGAAGGCAGCTCACCACGACCTTCTCAAGGGCAATTAAGGATGGACAATAAATGCCGGCCTTGCCAGCGACGCCCACATCCCATGAACGAATTAAAAGAAAGAAGGAATATAAGGAGAGAGTAAGGGTGTGTCTGAGATTTTAACCCTCCTCACCCAGCGAGAATGGTGCATGGGGAGAGTTAAAATTTGATAATTCTATCTTCTGCTCCAATCCGCCAAGTTCCCAGCCGCCTTAACTTTTATGACAAGACACCCGCTAAAGGCATGCCCGATGACGCCATCGGAGCCATAACACAATATTAACTTCAAACCGGGGGAGTCCCGCTCTGTCTGCACCCAGCAGCGGAACCATGGCGGTAGGAACCAACTGGCCAGAAGGTGAGTTTAAGAAATTTGCTGCTGTTTGAATTCCCTAAGACCAGGAGGAGCAGCAGTGCTTACCCCCCTCCAGGCCCCGCAAGGAGAACTTGGGCCTCCCAACCCCTGTCTCCCCCCGATCACGCTGGAACACCTCCTCCCCTCCGATCCCCCATCACCTCCAGACCTGATTGCCGGGGACCATTCCCACAGGTCTCCATCTCTCACATCCTGGCCAGGTAGTGGATCTGGCTGGGTGTCGGGCAGGACTCTGGAAACGTTTATTTAAATGGGGCCCTGCTGTTAAGATCCACAGGGGCTCCGCATTCCCGAACTCACTGGATGCGCTACCCGCTACCGGGGGCTCGAGCATCGTTTCCATCCCTGAGTAAAAATTGAGGCTGTTTATGTGTGGTCTAAAGAAAATAGAACATTATGGTAGATTTTTCTCCTGAGGAAGGAATTGGGAGAAAAATGAGGATATATATAATTAAAGAAATGGAAGGATGGGTTAACAGTTCACAATTGTTTTTCTACTTTTTATATGGTTCTTGACTTGTATTATAATTTGAGAGATTTTCCATAAAGGTTATTTATTGGAAGAGAAAAAGATGTGTTTTACGTGAATCAGTGGTACATTAACAATGAATACCAGACTGTAGCTGCAATGTAAATAGAGCTTATAGAACATAAATGTTTGAAGCAACTGCCTCCAAGGCATCCTATACTGGCTTAAGCTGTTATTTCTCTGTTGATGTATGCAGTACATAAAACAACACATGCATTTCACTCTGTGAAGTGCAGATGAAATGGAATTAATTTAATAATGGCATGAAGACAGTTCTCAAACAAAAGTAACATTCTGATAAATAAAACCTCCAACAGCCAGAACTTTGTAGTAAGCACAAGAGTTTATTGAACTTTGTGGAATGATGTTGAGACATTCGTAAAGGACTGTTATATTTAACACTCATGTTAAACATAGTAAATCTCAAACAGACACATAACAATGGTTTGCTGAAGCAGACAAATGACCTCAAAAGAACTGAAAAAAAGCAAGAAAATCGATGAAAGCAAAGAATCACAAAACTTACATTTTGCAGTGGAACAACTGACTGTGTCTTGGAATTCTACCACTTGGGTGCTGTATGTTCCAAACCAATGAGTAATTCTAACAGCATTCCTCACAAATGTGCTTGTTTCTGTGCTTTAGGGCTGAACATATGGCTACTAGCTGTGGGCGAGCTCCCCGGAGCTGGCAGGAAAGCAGCGTGGCTCTGCTAATTCATCTGGCCTGCTTTCCTGTGAGGTTCTGGGACAATGACAGTGCCTTTAGGAGTGTTGAAGCCTGAATGGACACAGCCTTTCTGCAGCTTTTTAGCTTGTTCGGTTGTCAGAAGAACACAGGGTTGACAAAATAAGCTATAAACAGGAGCCCGATGCAAACAAATTAGTGAGGGTACGTGGAAAAGATACAGCTGTCAGGCAGTGTTTACTGGAATAGTCCAGACTTTGGAAGGGAAAAGATGAACGTCTCACGAGAAAACTAACAGCAGCATTCCATAAGTGCAGCCTCAAATATGTATTGGGGAATGTGTTGCAAAACAAAACTTCACCAAAAGAAAAAAAAGAAGAAAATGGTTAAATTTAGGTAAAAATTCCAAAAATAGGCTTTCAATAAATTACATATTTTGCTTATTATTTGAGATACTTTAAGCCAAATTAGCGAATACATTGGGATTTAAAATTTACTTCATTATCTGAACAATACACATATATAGTATTTGTAGGAGGTAAATGAGATGTACATTTTTACATATATATCTATACTTTTATGAGATAGATTAGAGCTGACAGCTGGTAGTCCTTTAATACGTTTGTTATGTTTAAGCTGGTAGCTAGGTAGGGTTTAAATTGTATTACTATCAGTTCAATTGGGATGAGCAAATTCAGTGTCAAACGCTCTCTTTAAGCTGCCAAATTCATGCTGGAATTAATCCAGTATGGAGTCCACTGAGGAAAAACCTGGCAGTGTATTCCACTCTTGCTTATATACTGGCATAAAAACTCATTCCTCCAGCCATAAGTTTCAACGGTGAGTACAGGTGCCTGCCATCACACCAAATGATCCCCTTCGTGTCTTCAGGTAACAAATAATGCCAGCATGGTAGCCTAAAATCACATCACTTCTACCTCCCACTCAGCATTTAGAATCATAGAATCATACAGCACAGAAGGCGGCCATTCGGCCCATTGTGCCTGTGCCGGGTCTTTGAAAGAACTATCCAATTAGTCCTACTCCCTGCTCTTTCCCGATAGCCCTGCAAATTTTCCATTTCAAGTATTTATCCAATTCCTTTTCGAAAATTACTATTGAATCTGCTTCAACCACCCTTTCAGGCAGTGCATTCTAGATCATAACAACTCGCTGAGTAAAATACATTTTCCTCAACCCCCCCCCCGGTTCTTTTGCCAATTACCTTAAAACTGTGTCCTCTGTTTACCAACCCTCCTGCCAGTGGAAACAGTTTCTCCCTATTTACTCTATCAAAACCCCTCATAATTTTGAACACCTCTGTTAAATCTCTCCTTAACCTTCTCTGCTCCAAGGAGAACAATCCTACCTTCTCCAGTCTCTCCACATAACTGAAGTCCCTCATCCCTGGTACCATTCTAGTAAATCATTTGCATGATTTAATTGCAAAAGTTGAAAGTCTGTGGAAGCGTAAAGTAAACCTCTTGACATTGGTGCCTAAAGTGAGACTTCCAGAATTGCCGAGGTAGTAAATACAGTCCTGATGTACTAAATTAGTGGTATACCATCACTGTAAATTGTAAATTGTTTTGTTCTTTTTTAATTGGTGCCTCCTACAACACCAATGGGCAGGTACACTCATGTTGTTAATTAGATTTCCAAGCTGCATACATTGCCACACTAAAACTCAGAGAGCTATTGTGCAGTCACAGGCATAAGTGCAAGCAGCTGCAAGTGAGGTAGCATTGTGTAACATGCCTCTTTTGCATGGCACCAGCGATGCTCCCATCATAACCTATTTCAGCACTACACCTCATTAAGCTAACTTCATCACATGCTGCCTACATTCATTAAGCGGGGGCCGGGGTCCCCAGTGGAGGGCTCTCTATGCGGGAGTCCTCCCCAGCATCACTGGGGATCTGGGGTAGAGAGTGATGCATGGAGCAGTCCCGACAAATAAGCTCCTGAGCCACTTCACGGACTCCCAGGCCACCTGTAACTTTCGCTCCTGATCTTTGGCCATCCAGAGCGGGAGGTGGGGGGGTGCGGGCAAGTCGGAGAATCTTCTCGTGGGTCTGCTCCTGGGCCTGGCCAAGGTGGTCACCCACAGGTCCAGGTTGGATACAGCCCATGGGGGTGGTTGCTCTAGCTGCCTGCCTCTCTTCTGCTGCTTTTTCTGTGCCCAGGTGGCCCTGGAGAAGGAGCACGCTATGTCCGCTGGTACACTTGAGGCCTTCCATGACTGATGGGCACCGCAGGGACTGGAATGTATAGTGAATAGTGACAATAATATTATTATTTAATTTGGTAGGTTTCCTTTTTCTTTTGTATGATTTGGGTGTTTATTGTTTGTGCCCCTCTAAAAAAGGGGCACTTTTGTTAGTTTATTTGAGTTGATGACACTGGTCAACCCAATGTCTCCTTACAGGTTCACTAAAAGAGACCTATCTTCATTAATTCCTGTTTACACTGGGACTAGAATTGGGTGATCTGGAAACACTCCTGTTGCGTTCATGATCTGGCTCAAGCAGCTTGTATAACTCACAGCTGACACTAATTCCGAATTGAAAACTACTTTTTTCTCCCTTCTAGTGAACCTATCATGGTATTATAGTATGGTACAGCACAGGAGGAGCCATTTGTCCCATCATGCCAGTGCCGACTCTTTGAAAGGGCTATCCAATTAGTCCCATTCCCCTGCTCTTTTCCCATAGCCCTGAAAATGTTTTCCCTTCAAGTTTTTATCCAATTCCGTTTTGAAAGTTATTCTTGAATCTGCTTCCACCACCCTTTCAGGCAGTGCATTCCAGATCATTACAACTCGCAGCGTAAAAAAATGTTTCCTCAATGTGGTTCTGGCTCTTTTGCTGATCACCTTAAATCTGTGCCCCCTGTTACTGACCCTTCTGCCACTGCAAACAGTTTCTCCTTATTTACTCTATCAAAACCCGTTCATGATATTGAACACCTCTATCAAATCTCCCCTTATCCCTCTCTGTTCTAAGGAGAACAACCCCAGTTTCTCCACCAACCTGTGTGAATTGGTGGTGTTGCAATGACATAATGGTGTTATCATGCCAATGCATCAATTATTCAACTGAAAGCAAATCAGACTGAAGAAAACCAGTCAACAGTTTCGCTACAATTGATTTCTCTTGAATTTCAGAGCATCAAAAACGAGACGAACACACTAACCGGGCATTCAGATATCATCTTAACTAGCAAATTAAATTGAATCACACAGAGAAATTCACAGTGCACCAGTCTAAATTGCCAATATTACCTTTAGGGTATCTGCCTTTACCCTGATTCCCAACTCTCCCCACACCTATTTTCCCACTCCAGTCACAATCAATCCTAGTCTTTGACATCTGCAAAAGCTCTGACTGCCACTGATTTTAAGCTGAGGTAAGATTCTGAGTCCTGTCAACAGCTTCTATCCTTGACTTGTACCAGCAGTCACTGTCCCCAACTCCAATTCATGTTCTAAGGCTGCCTCAAGCTCCTTTACTTCCCCAGTTTTTGATTTTTATTCTCTCATAAGTTTAAGTCTTGATTCAAGTGCCCTGCTCATATCTGAGGAAGAAATCTGAGTCAAAAACTCAGTCTGGCCCTATTCATAAGAAATGTTCCTGCTTTGTTATTTCATGTTTCATACCTACTTCAGGCACTGAGCTTATGACCTTCAGTGTCCTATTTATGCACTAGACAGCTAGGTGCAGCAATGAGCATTGAGTAAAATTGTAGAATTTTATATGTCATATCTACCTTAAGACTAGGTTGTTAGTTTTTAGAATTCTAACCTTAAAACAGAACTATCTGGTTGTTTAATTGAACTGATATCCATGCTGTACCAGCCGATATGTGTTCTCTATCATATCTAACTTTTAATAATAACTCAGACTTGTACATAATTAATTCCTCTAATAATATTACCAGTTATGTGCAAGGCTGACTCAATGGACGTGACTCAAGGGTCCTGTCAATTTAAAAGAAACAGCTGTAGGCAAAATACCATCACACTTCAATCATTAACGGCAATGGATCTGATGCATTCATCAATTTGCAGTTTCTTTTTAATTTAAATACAAAATTCATCAAAGTGTATGGACAAACATTGCACAGATTTTACTTGACAATAGGTCAAAGAGGTAAAGATTGCATAGATTTTCAAAGGCCGAACTACCTCAGGCCGCATATGGTCTTTTTCTGCCTTTTTAGGGGTCACTACTAGAATATCAATGCATGCGGACTGGTAATTGAGACAGATAACAGCCATTATGTCTCACCTTCATGGATGACAAAGCTAAGATTTTGAAAACAACGAAAAACTCCGTGCTGTTATGAATGATATGGGCATTCTTACGGCCTGGAAAATGTAGGGGAATTGTGGGTCTGACTCAGAATTAGTTTCCTTCTTCAGAATTGTTTTATTTCCTTTCAATTTTCTTCTTTCCTCTCCTCCCTTGAAGAAGTTGATGTACGCTTGGGTATGGTTCCATGGAGACTGAACACCCGCTATTACCTTGCTCAAATGGCCGAGGCAGAACCTTCAATCATGGTGGGTATCATAGAGACTTCAATCCTTATCCAATGTCCATGTGTGTGCATGTGCACTCTGGATAGTGATCAAGAGCAGGAATCCTGTCTGAATTTTCTCCTCCCTAACCCAGTCTCCCTCAGTCTTTACATTCTCAAAACATGAGGCTTGACATCACCTGATCACTACTTTTTAATTTGCCTCATCTTCCCTTTCACTAAAGGCCTGGACTCTTCACCTTGATTTCACAATAATGACCATAATAATATAAAATATACCTTGTTGTAGCTCAGATAAAAACTACCAAACTGAGAAACAGAAAGGAATGAATGGCAGAAATGAAAAATAAGTAATGCAAAAAAGTTACCTGTCATTTCTGGTTCATAAAAGTCTAATTTGTTAATTGATCTACACATTGTTCGACTTCACCGGGCCGTGAATTCTTTTATTAATTTGCTCCAGAATTGCACACTCTCTTAACCGCCTTGTCCCAATTGGACTGCTCAGGAGATAAAGCTGAAGGAAATGTGAGAAAGTAAGGAAGAAGTAAAATAGGAGACCTAAGGGAATAACTAAAATGGAAGAAAAGAAAAAAAACACAGAGAGGGGCAAACAAGAGCAAAATGATATTTTGGCAGAAAAACAATGTTTGCCAACTGATGGGTAGGTTCAAAAAAAAGCTCTCTGAATTCTGACTAGCAGGCAGCAAATTAACAATCTAAAGGGTGAACTAGTCATAATAAACATGTCTCTGTACTGGAGCGATCTGAATGCATTCTTAATTTCAGACAGTGTTTATGTTAAACGGAGTCTGTCATTAATACCATGTGTGATAAACTGTCTAAACAATCAGCCTGAAGATAATCTTGCCTATGTGTAGATTCTAATCCTGTGAGTGTGGTCTGGAATGTTTGTGAATATGGAAAGCTGCTGCTCCTTCCTCTCAAAAAATACCACATGTTGTTAACATGCTAGAGCCACTCTGGCTGCTGCAGTTTCTCACTGCAAAGCAGAAAATCTGGGGCTGCATCAGAATGTTAAAGCTCACACAGACATCTCATTGTATGTCTGGGGATTATGGGAGCATTTGAAGTATATTTCAAAATGTCTGGAGCCTGTTTGGGTCTTTGACCCCTCCAACCTGGTGGGATTGCTGCTGTCAGGGCTGCTGATTTTTTTAGCCCAAATGATTACTGTCTCCTACCAAGCTTGTGCATGAAAATAAACCATGAAGACTATCTAAGCACCTGTTTTTGCCGACAAGACTCTTCAATGCACAGTCTAAAAACTGTGGCTTTATTTGAGCAAGTAATGCTTCTTTTATCAAAGGCCATATTTATTACACTTTTTTTAATTCATTGACTTTGGTTTAATTTTCCTTGTCAGAGATGCTAACCTTTTAATGACTTGTTGAAAACAGGCTTTTGCTCCAATTACATTGTCTTGCCTGAAATCGCACATGTTGGGTTGTATTTGATGTAGAATCTTACAGTACATTCATTTTAACTTTTACCAGATTACTGTTTAGATACATTTTGAAGAATACTACTTTTGGTGTAACCTAAGACTTAACACAGTCTTTAAATGGTTCAAATAAACAGGCTTAAGATCATTGAACTGGGTATTATTCATTTCATTCCCTATTTTTGTTTATTTTGTGAAATTGGAGGAGGTGGGTGGAGGCAAATTTGGAGTGAATTATGGGAAGGCTACCTTTCTCAGTTAATATTTTTTGGATATTTTTAACCAAAATTCTATCATATGGCTGAATTAACTCAGAATTTTTCTTTGAAATTTTCCTCCCATTGTACTATAGACTTTCCCCATGCTCCTTTTTTGAATAACGCCCAGTGAAATTAGCACTAAGTTGAAATAACAGAATTACTTTATTTTTCCCACGACCCCAACTCTACTGAAGGTGGCCATTCATATTCAGTTATGGTTCCACTTATGTCCCACTAACACCTTGTCCAAGTAGCCATTCTTCAGGTGTGATCCTGGCTATTGTTGAGCAACCATTACAGAGACTGATCCTCTTCTTGTTGGATATGCCCTTGCATGCACTTTCCAACAAAGTTCATTGGATACCAATCAAGTACAGAAACCTTGGCCAAAGTTTTCTCCTCCCTACTCTAGAACATTCAAACCAATTCTAGTCCCCCACTGCTGTCCAGCTGAAGTCAACTAACTTAGCATAGATCAGGAATCAATAATGGCACCTTCCTTGCCTGTGTACCTGAGTACTACGTTACCCAGTGCCTTTGCCCATTTGCCTTGGCAAACACCAACACCTTTTTAAAAAGTAAGAAAATTCCAACAGGCAGAGAAAGAAAAATCTGAATGGGACACAGGCAAAGAAGTGTTGCAGGAAAGTCACACATCAGAATATAAAGTAAATCTAGCAAGGTTTTGTTCGATGGTAGCCTGATTTGGAGAATCAGACACAGTGGCCAGAACTCCAGATTTCCATTGCTCCTGATTTTCTCACAGTTAATTTTAATAACTAGAAAATCAGGAGCGCTGCAAATCAGGCATGCTGAGCTTCATGCCCAGTTTTCAGATCTGCATTTCCATTGGGTGAAGCTCGTCATCAGGAGCCATGCCTCACAAAATTTACCCTTAGACTGTTGTGCCCAATAGGCAGCCCAGAGCAACCAGTCTGTTCTCACTGAGGGAGCAAAATCTCAGTCAGCAAGCATCTCAAACCAAAGCCAAGATTTAGAAATATCCAGTTCTTTAAGGGAAATACATGGAACAGTTTACTTTCTATATGTGCTCACAATATGGCTGTGGCTGCTATTGAGAGCAACATAGCATCATTCACCACACCACAAAGAACAGACATAGCAATCATGATGAATCATGATGAATGTTTTACATGGGTACTGACCTTAAAATTGCTTGTAGTGAAGAGATAAGAGATATTACATTTTCTTTATATTCATTCTTTCTGATTACATAGATGTGTGAAATAAATAAAATTAGAAGGAAATCAAGCACAGAGAAAAGCTAAATCATCTTTGAAACACAGACATGTTCTTTCACAGTTGAGCACCATTATCTTTTCATATTGCTTAAAATTACCAGAAGAAATGTGCCTCTAATTTCACAGACTGTATGTGACTTAGTGCATTAAAGAGCAACATTAACAAGACTGGACAGATCATTATACAATAATGCTTATAACAAGTTTTTCCCCCTAATTCAGGTTCATTCAATTAAACAAGATATAAAATCAATAAGCTGATTGAACCTTTTCTAAAATGCAGGATGACAGTTCTGATTTGCATTTTTTATGGTGAACAAGTCAGCACAAACTGCAATGTTATTGTACTGGAACACTGGTATCTAAATTCTGACAATCTGCATGCACGCCACATTTCAAAGGAGTTGGGAACACTCCTCTGAATAATTCATCTCTGATTCACTCCCTCCTAAATAACACCTACAGCTTCAGGAAAGTCTTGTACTTTCCAAAGATGACCATCTTTCATTTGTCATTTTTTTTCTTATACTTTATTTACTTGCTGAGGCCTATGAGCGCATCCTCTGACTAAATACAGTACAGTTGCCAACCCTCCAGGGTTGCCCTGGAGTCTCCAGGAATTACAGACTAATCTCCAGGACACTGCTGTGAGCAACACAGGAGAAAAATCATAGAGGCATTAAAAAATTACGTTTTAAAAAAATTTTCTTTGAACACTGTTGTTTACTAGTTATAAAAATATTGGACATATTGCTGTTTGATTGACAGTCAAGAATTATCCAATCGGGTAATGAAGAGTCTGTTCACTTTCCGATTGGTGTTAGGCGGTGCACCATGAGGATGGACATGTCGGGTGACCAATGGCTAGAGTGTGGGGGGCGGGGCAATTGGAGGCAGGAGGTCATGTGATGAAACCTCCAGCAATATGTCCAACCAGAGTTGGCAACCCTAGTCTGCAGTTATACTGCCATTGTCATATCAGTGGAAAGCGCTTTCAGGCGTTCTTCCACGTGTAGGTAGAAGCATGATTCCAGAGTCAAGTCCGAGCCAACTCCAGAACACAGCAAAAACAAGCAGTGTAAGACCTTCCTGGGGAAGCCGTCTTACACCGCTTGGCATTATGTGGGGTATAACTCCAGAATGGTGTGAAGGTGAAAGCACTCATTCACTTGGACCTCCTGGGCACTTTATACACTTAATTTAGAGATGTTTAATGTTATAAGAAAGCAGACACCCCATCCACTTTCTCTTAACGTTAAAAAATAGTCACCTTGTGAGCATACATGACAAACTCTCTTCTAGTGAACAGAGTATGCTGCCTGCAATATAACACAGGTCTTACTGTCTCCACTTTTCACAGCAACCAGTCTCAGACTCAGGTGGTGCAGTATAACTGCGATCTTATTAATGCTTCTGCAAAGGGTGGAAGTAACAAATTTACCAGCCTTTGTTAAACTGGTGGTTTACAATAAGCTCTAAAATCTTAAAGGTCTCTTAAGTAAACCACCAAGTGATTATCAAGCAATTGCAATTACAACAAATTGCTTTTGTCTTAACTTGCAAGAAATCACTTTTGTTTTAAATTGCTTCATCTTGAGCTTCAGCGCTTATATAATGGGATAACACACAATTATAGACAAAACTATTTTCTTTTCACAAGCTGACTTCTCTGTACAGCCTGAAGTTAACACCAGCAATTCTCGGAGGGCTAAACACCACTTTCCGCTTCAAGACGTACATGTTTTTTTTTCAATCACCCTTTAACAAAATATTTTACAAGATGTTCCAGTCAAAACACCAATCCAGCTTTATAGAATTATTGCAGGATCTTTGAATGAAGAATGAAGGATCCTGCAAGGTGAATGGCAAATCTCTCCCCACCTCTCCTTGAATATATTATTTGTTTATTAGCATATTTGTGTTAAGCGCCAGTGGCAGGAAAGTGGTTCTACTGGTGTATGACATTCCATTCAAAACAGCACCTGATTTACATACCATAAGTGCCATAACATAACTTTGAAAAACATTTGCAACTATAACATTGATTTTAACTCGGGGCGCATTCGAGGCAGGCGGGAAACCCCTGCAGACAGCTGAGCATGAGGCCCAGGCCATTTTAACTCCTGGGCCTAACTTGCATTTCTCTGGATTGTCCCCTGCTTGAAGCTGGTGGGAATGATGTAAGAGCCAACGGGTGGGAGTGGGAAACCGAGTGGGAGGCCGGGGACCCAAGGAAATGGTCTCCGTCAATGTTAGTGAGGAAGGTGGTGGGCTGATCATGGCCGGAGAAGGGGTGGAGGGAAAGCCCGGGGAGAGGAGGTGCAATGTTTCCTTCTTGGGACAAAAGGAGCAATTCTGCTCCTCCTGGACCACAAGGAACTCTAAGAAAATGTAAAACAAAACACTTACCATGGTCTCTTCTGCTCCAATCCTGGGAGTTAAAATTGAGTCACGGCGCCGATAATATCATTAGCCAGGGACATCTGCATCTTAAGTAGGCCCCTACCTGTTTTGCAAGAAGTTAAAGTGGTAGCAAGTAGAAACGCAGCACGAGCCCCACAGAGCACATTTTAACGACCCACACGACCCATTCGTGACAGTCAGGCTGGGTTAAAATTTGGGTTTCTATGTCTGGCTGTGGTACTTTCCCAAGGTTAGAACTGGCCACAGACCAACAAGTAGAAAATTGATTCCATTTTTACTTCCATCAGGGCCAGCACTACTGCTGGAGATACCTGCAAAAATCACCTCTATTGGTGGTTCACAGACCTTCTGGAGGCAGCAGTGTGGTCTCATTTATTTTACCACCTTGCCATGACAATATGGCTATCAACCAGTGCTAACGTGGTAAATGTGCTAACATAAAAAGGATTGTTATGGATGTTGTATCTTGAATGTTTCATGAAATTCACTGTCAGAGGAACCCACTCCTATGTCTCAGTGAGAAAATACACTATAAGAACATAAGAAATAGGAGCAGGAGTAGGCCAATCGGCCCCTCGAGCTTGCTCCGCCATTCAATAAGATCACGGCTGATCTGATCCTAACCTCAAATCTAAATTCATGTCCAATTTCCTGCCCGCTCCCCGTAACCCCTAATTCCCTTTACTTCTAGGAAACTGTCTATTTCTGTTTTAAATTTATTTAATGATGTAGCTCAGTGTAGAATAGCACTGAGCTATACAGACCACGAAGGTCCTAGGTTTGATCCCCAGGCTCTGTTGAGTTAGGTGGGGAAGTAGTAGAAGCACAACAATTCGTGTCAGTGCTCATGACTTAGAGTAGGAAAAATTAGCTAGTGTCCCGACTTCCAATCACTAGCTAGTTCTGCTGGTATGGTAGCCTAGTGATTCTGGTATTTAACTAGCAGCCCAGAGGTAATGAGTTCAAATCCCACCATGGAAATTGAATTTAATGAATCTGGTAATTCATGGGCTGGCACCTAATAAAATGACCATGAAAGCTGCTGGATTGTTGCAAAAACCTAACTGATTCACTGATGTCCTTCAGGGAAGGGAACATGCCACCCTAACCTGGTCTGGCCCACATTATGTGACTCACTCTTAATGCCCTCAGGGCAATAAAGGGTTAGTTCCGATATCCCAAGAACATTTTTTTTTAAATTACAGCCTAGGAATAGCATTGCGTAGCGCCCATTTTTAAGGCATTACGCAGACACTTAAGGCCCCAAAATGGCAGGCAGAAAATGTGCTGCCCACCCTATTGTGTAAGGACAAATGAGAGGCGTCCTTTACCCATGCCTGAAGTAGGTGTTAGGCCCTTTGCATGTGCAAATAAGGGGCCGAATGCCTGTTTGAGGTCCCCTCTCTAAGATTGGTTTGCCCTAAGGCAGCCAGCGCCATCGTGGACTGCACTCAGGGAAACTAATCTGAGGGATCGCCTGCAACAAAGAAGGTAAGTGACTTACCTGAATGTAGAGCCTCCTCCCAACCCCAAATGTAACCATCTTCCTGTTCGCAGCCGCTACCAATCCTCCCACCCACCACCACCCCCACCCCCCCCGGCCTCCTCTCCCGACCCCCAATCACGGAACCCCCCAGGCCTCCTCCCCCGACCCCAAATCGCCTATATACCCAGCCTCAACCCCCCGATCTTTCAACCCCCAGCCCTGACCCCCGATCACAGACCCTCCACCCCCCCAGCCTTCTCTCCTAATCCCTATTTGCACGTATTCATGAGGCTGTCGTCTGTTTCAGACAGGAATTCAGGCCGCCAAAATTCATCTCCACCCAAAAATCAGACCACATGTAAGTGGGCGGGACTAGCGACTGCTTTATTTTAGGACTACTACTCTCTCATTTCTGAGTGCTCCGGCATCACCTTAAGCACTGGTAACACACACGTTTTAAATTGGAAAAACGTAGGTAAAGCCAAAGTCAGTGGTGCAAGCTGAAACATAACTCAAGAATGAGTAAGAGTAGCAGACTGCCTCAAACAAACCGATGGACTCACAAGCAGCAGTAACATCAGACAAGTACACCAACCAACTACATAATAGACACTTTTACATGATAAAAGTGCAGCACATTGGCACATCTGCCAATTTCTTTGCCTTTGGCTGCACTATATAAAAGCACAAGTGACCTTTTCCTGGCAACGCTGGGAACCCACTTTTTCATGGATCTTGTAAATTGTCAGTGGGTGGGAACTTAATCTGGGAGAACGGTGCTCTCTTGGAATTGAACTGCAAAGTTAAAATGCTTAATGTGGCAATGGAGGAATAATATTTTCATGACTCAGAGGCATCATGAGGCATTTATTTGGGTGTAAATGCATAAATGCTTGATTTTTGAAAGAGAAAACAGGCAAGACAGACCTATCTTTTCTGTTCACTGATGCTGAGGATCTGCTGTGTTTCCTGCAATTTTTTGTTTCAGATTTCCAGCATTTGAAATTTATTTTTATTTATAGATTTTATGGTCACTTGTATTCTGAAAGCCTTCACTGCGGAATGCAATACCCCATGCACTGCAAATTAGATGTTTTTATATTATGCTTCCGCAATTTCAGAGCTGAACATTTACTTTCAGAGCTGCTTATTTGTAAATAGACTTACATAAGACTGCAGATTTTTTAAAAACTGCAGTTTCTTAATGATCCCCCACTGCTCTGCTCAAGTGTCCCCTAATCATTCCTTATAATACAATGTTCATCTTGATTTAATCAAATCATTGCACACTTGGTGGCATGCCATGTCTGTTTTGTGTCATGTTTTCCTGTCAAAGCTGTCATTTAAATTATTTCTGCTTTGTGCAAGGTTTACAGCCACTCTGTTGAGCTCTGCAATACTGGCTGTTATCTGCTTCCGCACTGTGGAACCTTCAATGCCCCTCGGCCAGCTACAGTCTGAAGAAAGTTGGGCGATTTTAAAATGAGCTAACTCGGATCTGGTTTTAAGCCAGATCGGGTCTCAGGAGGGAGTCTGAACATAGCATCTGAAGCGCTAAGGATGGTTATTTCTGCTATTGCTGGTTTATTTGCTGTAATCACACACTCAACTTTGATCCCACTAATGTGTGTTGTTTTATTTAGCACCTGTGTATGCCCACTGTTTTGAGCATTTATTTGGGGAGGGGGGAACAAGAGAGTGGCAAGGAATTGTCAAAGACATTGCTAAACCTTGATTTAATTAGATCCATGACCTGAATTGTCAACTAACAATCCCTCTACAGAAAAAAAAATTAAAAATTAGTATAATTTATCCAGATGTATAAATCTACAAAATGATTTAAGCATTACTATTGATGAACGTGACTGTATTTTTAGAATTAACAAAAAAATTGTGTTTCACTTGATTTTTTAATTGCTTATCCCCACACAGGAACATGCCCATTGTCCACAACAGAGAAATTAAAATGTGGAGCTGTTCTAGACAATATTGTATTGTTCCTGCATAAAATGGGCGCAAAGCATACCAATTTAGCAGTGGAACTGCCTACGCCCAATCTGTGCTGGTCCCACTGTTAAACTCATAGAGGCTCATTTTGTTAGGCACCCCACAGACGTTAGTCCTCTTAATTATATAAATTAGAGGCCTAAAGCCTGTTGAAGGACCCCTTGCTGAAATTAGTCACTGATAAGCAGGTCAGGCTTCAGGCCTAACCTGCTCAGGATTATTCAGCGGCTGCCAACAAAAGGTGAGTTTACAGTTTTAATTTTTTTTTAAATCCCTGTGGAGCCAGGAGGAGCAGAAGTGAAAACCTGAAAATATAAAAGAGAAAATGAGGTAAATCAGGGAGTAGTGATTTGGAAATGTCAAACTTGGAGATTAAGCAATGATAATGCGATTGCAGGTGCCTGAAGCACCGCAGCACTTTGAGCACTGGGATCTCATATTGTCGAGCGTGGAGGTTTATTCTGCACCTAATATACTCTTTGCACTTGAATGGGGGTGGGAAGACTCAGCCTCAGCTGCAGGATCAATGGAGCCTACCTCACAGAGCCTCCATATAAAAGAGAGTTGCTATCTGACCATAATCATCTTCTCGAATCATTTAATATTTTGTAAAACACCCTCCAAAGTGTGATGATGGCAACTGTGGAGGAGTCCACTAGCCATATCAATGGAGCCATATCTGTACACTTACCAAAGCTGCAGTCTGCCACTGAGTGAGTGCATCTACAATTGAGCCCCCAATGAAAAAGGACCTACGTCCAGTAAGTGTAAATCTTGTGAATGCTCAGACTAATACTAGAGAGGTCTTGGGCTGAAATGTAGAGCAAGGCCCTCTTGTCCCGCTTCAAAATGCTGGGGGGAGGTGGGGGGTGGGTGAAAATTCAAATTGAAGAGAGCCATTACTTAAGGCTTTATAATCTCAATATAGCCCAAAGGTCTGCTCCCATGCAGATCATTGGACATGCTGAGGAAGTGCCCATCAGCTGGGGTATGGATGGAGCAGGCACAGTTGAGACTGCTATCTCTCATGGTGATACCACATCTGACCCATCTAGCTTCCCCGCTCAAATAGCAGATGATGAACCAGAAAGTGGGTAGAAGCAGGTAAAACACACAAAGCACCTACATTGATCACTTATAGGGCAATAAATTGGTTTCAATTTATTTAACTTTGTTCAGAGTGTTCACTTCTGATAGCACAAAATAAGGTCGTAGCAGAGCAAAGGATGGCATCCTTATTAGTGCACAGGACAATATTGTTGAAGATGGCATCCTGACTAGTGCACATGACCATTAACTACATACTAGAAGCATATGATATTCTCTAGGTCACTGTCAGTGACCTGATCTGGCCTTACCTGTGGATATGTCTCCTCCTGGGTCTCCTCAATGGGTAGGACTCTTTGGGTGGCAAAGTTGTGAAGCATGCACCTGACAACAATGATCTTGGACAGCCAAGTTCGGCTGTACTGCAAGATGCCGCCTGCTATGTCCAGATTCCTGAAACCCTGCTTCAGGATGCCAACAGTTTGATCCATTTAGTATCATGGTAGACATATGGGTCCCGAAATTCGGCTGCGCATCACCCATTTTTCGTGCGCCATACGGCCTCTTAAGCCTCTAATATAGCGGGCAAAAAGCGCACTCTCATTGCAACCCAGAAGTGCACTTATTAGTAAAGGCCAAAAATTCGATGTTCAGCGCCCATGCCTGAAACAGGCGTTAGGTCCCGTTGCATATGCAAATAAGGGGCCTAACGTCTGTTTGAGGCCCCCAGTGCAAGATTGGTTTGCCCTGAGGCAGCCAGCCCCAGCTGCATTCAGGAAAATGCCTCAAATTTAAAATTCTCATCCTTGTGTTCAAATCCCTCGATGGCCTCACCCCTCCCTATCTCTGTAATGTCCTCCAACCCGAAAGCCCTTCGCGAACTCTGCATTCCTCCAATTCTGGCCTCTTGTGCAACCCCAATTTCCTTCACCCCACTGTTGGCGGCCATGCTTTCAGCTGCCTAGGCCCTGTGCTCTGATTTTCCCTCCCTAAACCTCTCACCACTCTACCTCTCCTCCTTTAAGACTCTCCTTAAAAACCTGCCTCTTTGACCAAGCTTTTGGTCACCTGTCCTAATATCTTTTTATGTGACACGGTGTCAAATTTTATCTGATAACGCTCCTGTGAAGCGCCTTGGGATGTTTGACTACGTTAAAGGCACTATATAAATGCAAGTTGTTGTTGTCGTCTACATGCAGCCTAACAGGCAGTCCTTAAAGGGACCGCTGCCGACCTCCACCAACAAGGTAAGATTTTAAAATATACTTATCTGAATGTGGAGCCGGGAGGAGTGGGAGTGCTCCTCCTGACCCCACGTACAAAGAGCATGGGCTGCTGCCAGCCACCGTTCCTGCCCCTGATTCCCGCTCCCTTAATTAAAGTATATAAAATTATGACGGGACGAGATAGAGTGGATAGAAAAGACCTATTTCCCTCAGCAGAGGGGTCAGTGACCAGGGGGCATAGATTTAAAGTAATTAGTAGAAGGATTAGAGGGGAGCTGAGGAGAAATTTTTTCACCCAGAGGGTGGTGGGGGTTTGGAACTCACTGCCTGAAAGGGAGGTAGAGGCAGATTTAAACTCATTTAAAAAGTACTTGGATGTGCACTTGATATGCCGTAATCTACAGGGCTACAGACCAAGTGCTGGAAAGTGGGATTAAGCTGGAGAGCTCTTTTACGGCCGGCACGGACACGATGGGATGAATGGCCTCCTTCTGCGCAATAACTTTCTATGATTCTATGATTATCGCCACCATTCCTTCCCAATCAACGCTGCTACCTCCCTTTGGCTGCTGCTACCTCCCATCCCCCCACCCCGGCCATACCCCTTCCCGGTCACCCCCTTCCTGCTCGCCCCCCTTCATCGTTAACCTGATGGCTGTGGCCAGTATCGTTACAGCCCGATCTTGCATTCCACTTCGCCGGCAAGCTGCCTGCGACTGTCCGCAACTTGCTAGCTCGATAGAAATTAGGCATGCAAACCAATATCGAGCGTGCCTCAGGCCTCGCCATTCAGGCGCAGGGATCGTGCCCGAATTTCTAGGCCCATGAACTTTACGTCTGTATTCTGCCTCTGCCCGTGGCTTTCGCAAGGGTGTCATTTGCCAGCTGTACAGAGGATAGTGTTGGCATCCCAGGAGCCATCTTTCAACTCTGCCTTCTCCAGATGAATCAGGCATAAGGAATTAACTTAAAGGCCTCGATATTAACCCCTCCCCACCCCCACAATGGGTAGGAGAGAGTCGGGGGGGAGGATTAAAGAATTAAATACGGGGAATGCATCTCCAATAGGCCACGCATCCCTGATATCCGCCTTCTTTATGGTGGCGGATATCGGGGCGTCCTGATGTCCTGTCGTGGAGAGGAGAGATACATCATTAACATCTTTAAATGGGACTCCCACAGAGCAATTGAGAGGCCAATTTAAAATTGACTATTGCTGCCTGGGTTTCCCAGGGGTCAGGAAACTTCGCAGTGATACGGAGGCGGGAACTGCCGGCTCCACAAGGTAAGTGCCTTTTTCAGCAATCTTTGTGGGCCAGGAGGAGCAGGAGTGCTCCCCTTGGCCCCTCAAGGAAGCCTTCTGCCTCCTCCAGCTCCATCACCAGCCTCCACCAAACCCCCCCACCCCCCAGCCCTCCTGATTGCGGATCTCTCTCCCCTTTTCCGATTGCCGGGGACTATCCCCAAAAGTCCCCGGCCACGGCCTCCTGCCGCTGGTGTTTCTTCCCGGCCGCCGGCCAGGCTATTAATTTGGCTGGCTGCCGGGCGGGAAATGGAACAAAAAATGTTAATGAGGTCCTGCCATTAAGTTTGGCAGGACCTCCGCATCCCTAATCATGCTGGGTTCTTTGGCCGTTTTCGGCCTCACCCGCACCCTCCCCGACTCCCTGGGAATATCGGGACCAAACATAAAGATAGTTGACTGCTGTCTGTAAAGCGGTCATTAACCTGCATAATCATTTCTTGCTGGTCACTGACCATTTGAACATTGATGGTGTGGGAACTCATGCAGTTCATGAACATCAGGGCATTGTGCCAAGAGGCCCAAAAAGCAACGTCACTAACCATTTTGATTTTGGGGATCTTGCCACATGAAAGAATTGCAGTTCCCTCTCCATTCTGCTGTTGCTTTTCCATTGAGAAAGTGACGAAGTAAAAAAGCAAAAGCACTGCAGTGTTGGAAATCTGAAACAAGAACAGAACAAGCTGTAGGCGTGTTGTGTATGTCCAACTTTTTCTGTTTTTGGGAAAGCGATGAAGGTTTTTTTGGGGAGAAAAGTAACAGGGACCTGCTTGATGGAAGTGAAAATTCAGGGAAGTGAAAAGAAAAAACACTTGCATTTATTTAGCCCCTTTCACAATGTCCCAAAGCACCTTTGAAGTGTAGTCACTGTTGTAATGTAGGAAACGCGGCAGCCAAGGTCCCACAGACTGCAATGTTTTAATGACTGATAATAATCTGTTTTAGTGACGTTGGTTGAGAGATAAATATATGCCTGGGAGAAATCCCCTGCTCTTCTTCGAAATAGTGCCATGGGATCTTTTACATCCACCTGAAAGGACAGATATCTCATCCAAAAGACAGAACCTCTGAAAGGGCAGCACTCCCTCAGTACTGCACTGCAGCTTCAACCTAGATTTTGTGTTTAACTCCCTAGAGCAGGACTTGAACCTACTACCTTCTGACGCAGAGGCAAGAGTGCTACCACTGAACTATGACCGTCACTGATTGTGCTATTTTTGTGGTTGATGTTATCTGCAGGTTGGATGGCAGCAGATGGTACAACTCCATTACTGCCTCCCTGGTAAACTTCAGCCTTTGAAGACAGTTTTCTTCAGATGTTCTCGAGCAGGTGTGCCTAGATCTTTAAACAATTGCTTCTTTTCTCTGCCTGTGATGTATGCGCGTCATTTCTTCATTCATCCTCTTCTTCCAGCTCCAGAAAAAACTGAAGCAGAGAGGAGCACCGATTACAATAACCATTTTAGAAATTTTTGTTGTAGCAACCAAAAATACCCCTGTTTCCCTTTAAGAAGTCATTACCTGCGCTAGGTTCTGCGCACAGCAAGATCCTGTGCAAATTACATGATTTGGTATCCGACTTAATTTCCATCTGATTTACAGAAGATTGCCTAAAATAGGTAGGGTGGAAATTTTGCATAGCACAAGTCAAGCTGGGTCTGGTGAAATGGATCTCCATCCGATTTCCCCTCATCCCCCATGTTCTGCCATTTGCGTTGACAAGTCTTTGGAGTGTTTACTGTTTCTACCATAAGTACACAGAAAAGACCAATTACAGAAAAGACAGATTAAAGCAGACTTATCAGGGATAGCACTGATTCAGCATCTCGTGATAGCACAGAGAAAACAGATCTTTTCTATTCAAGCTACTTAACATTTTAGGAGGGTGGGCATGTGGAATTCTCATGAAAATCATATTTGCTGTGTTATCTCATAAGCTGAACATTCCACAGAATTAAAAGCAAATGAACCTCTATTACAATAAGAGTAAGATATTAAGAGATTCCCCAAAGGCTCAGGCGGCCTAGTGTGGAACATAGCCATTCAGGCCAAGATGGTCCAATGTTCAATCCTTGAGTTGTACTCAATTAGTTGATCTCAGAGGTGCCTCAGTGCTCTTGGGCTAGAGAGGGGAAAACTACCAACCCGGGGTTCCTGCTTCTAATTACTATCTGGTGAGTGTTGCTGAAAAGTATGCACATGAGTGAATGTTGGGCAAGGACAATATTGGGCTCATCTGTGATGCAATCAAGTGTCGAATATCCAGCTGTCACTCAGTGCCTAGGCTCACACATGAGAATAGTCACATGAGCAAGGCACTGGAGGGTGGCATGTGTCCATGAAACTATGAGTCAACATCTTCATGAAAAGAAGGAAGAAAATTAGAGGAGGGAAAGAAGAACGGTCTAGAAATTGGGCCTCATAGCACTTATTTTTCAGGAGCTACGTAGACACCCAAGGCTCCAAGACGGTGGGCAGGAAGTGCGCCGCCTGCCATATTAGGTAAGGACAAACAAGAGGGGTCCTTTATCCTCGCCTGAAGCAGGCATTAGGACCTATTCATATGCAAATAAGGGGCCTAATGCCTGATTGAGGTCCCCGCCGCAACATTGGTTTGCCCTGAGGCAGCCAGCTCCATCACGGGCTGCACTCAGGAAAACCAGCCCTACAGAATGCTTACAACAATAAAGGTAAGTTACTTACCTGACTGTGGAGCCAGGAGAAGCGCTCCTTCCAACCCCATATTAAAGGACCCTCCCGACTGGTGCTGCTCCCAACCACCCCCCTGCCCCTGAGATCCCCGGCCCCCCCTGCTGGTCCCAAGATCCCGATCTTCCTCCCACCTGGACCTGACACCCGAATCTCCCGGTCCCCGATTTCACCAGAATGATACTAGGGCTAAAAGGGTTAAATTATGAGACCAGGTTGCATAAACTTGGCTTGTATTCCCTCGAGTATAGAAGATTAAGGGGTGATCTAAATGAGGTGTTTAAGATGATCAAAGGAGTTAATAGGGTGGATTGAGAGAAACTATCTCCTCTGGGTGGGGAGTCCAGAACAAGGAAGCATAAACTTAAAATTAGAGCTAGGCTGTTCAGAGGTGATGACAGGATGCACTTCTTCACAGAAAGGATAGTGGAAATCTGGAACAGTCTCCCCCAAATACTGCTGAGGCTAGGTTAATTGAAAACTTCAAAACTGAGATTGATAGATTTTTGTTAGGGCAAGGGTATTAAATGTTATGGAACCAAGGCAGGTAGATGTGGTTAAGATATAGATCAGCCATGATCTAATTGAATGGCGGAACAAGCTCGAGAGACTGAATGGCCTACTCTTGTTGCTATGTTCTTCCACCTGGCCCCTAACCCCGGTTCACCCCGGCCCCGATCTCCCTTTCCTGCAGCTCCAGGGCTCCTGACCACCAACCACCGCACCCCCACCCCACCCCGCTACAGACCCCTGACCCCTGCGGGCCACTGTCAGCTGCTGTTGCCTCACCCCCAGTTCACCAATCGTTCCCTGCCGAGGCCTGCAATTTCCCTCCTGAGCTCTCCCCCCACAATAACACTACCCATTCCGGTCATCGATCCCTCCTAGGCCTTCGTTCACTTACCTGAGGGCCGCTGTGCCGCTGTCAGCTGCCTGATCTTCGTTTTGCCTCTTCCGGAGGACTCCTCCCACAGCACCGGCCTCATGGCAATGAGGTCCAAAGCCCAATATCCAGGGCTCCTCGGACCTCTCCATTCTGGCACTGGGTACTTACTTTGCACCAGGGGAGGGGCGCTCTCGAATTTCTAGGCCAATATGATTAAACATAGGCATCTGAAAATTCCACAGGGATTCTCTGGCAGGAGACTGGCGAAACCCCTGTAGAAACGGCCTAAACATTGAAAAATGCCCATTTATGCAATTAGTCCAAGGGTTCTGCTGATCTCCCATCAAAGTTACAGCAGGGAAATTCAGAGCCAGGAACTATTTCTTGTGGAATGGGTTGATCTCATAACTTGTCAGATGTCCCATAAAAACAATACTGTAGGCAGAAATGTTTTATTAAAGGAATAAATAAAATTATGAGAAATGTTTTAAAAATACCACCCTTTGGTAAAGAAAAAGACATTCAGCAGTTAAAAAGCCTAACATGCTTTTCAAATGTTTACCCACCAATTGCAGTTTACATTTTGAACAAACACAATTACAGTATCTGAAAGTTATTTTCACCACAGGATCTCCTTATGTTCAATATCAAATAACAGTGCTTATGACTTTTTTCCATCAGCAGCTGTACTTCTTTCTGCTCATTATATTTTATAGTTTCATACAATGCAGCCTTAGGTTGGGCTCGGAGGAAATGTGGAATCAATAAGTATCGACTTTAAAAAAAAATGCAGTTTTCTCCAGTATCGATGTCCGTACATCCTGAAATAAAGTGAACGAAATAGCCTTATGACGATAGCATTTTATCCATTTGCATAAATAGCCACTAATTTTAGGCATGTGTAGATATCCATTAGAAATAAAAGCTGGTGTTTGGAAACAGCTGCCTGTGCATTATATGTTACAGCTGAGTGCACACTTTGGGCTTTTAACACTGTATAATTATGGTAAATTTAAAAATACTGAGCACTCTCCAGTTGTTAAACAGGATTTTACAACTAACAGCCAAAGTTCACACTATGTCCAAGAATGGTAGAATTATTTAATGTGGGAAGGGGAGTCTTAAATGAACTTATATTGTATCCTGTACTTTATGAAGGTGAGTTTGAGTTTAAGCTGAAAGGCTACTTAACATTCGGCTTGTCTTTGATTTGTCTCTAGCTATACAATACCCATGATACCAGCACCACTGACCACCCATTTGTTTTCAATTATTAAAGCACTTTCACACTGGACTTCTCGTTAGATATGGTCAAGTAGCTGTGGATAGCAATTTGGGATTGTAATTCCAACTCATGACCAACAATCCTTTTGCTATTTTCAGGTATGGTGCCTGAATATATATTGCTTGTATCATTCCAATTTTGATACATCACGATGTGACCTACTAACCATAGCTGATATGTGGTGTCCATAATGTACTCAGTTATGTATAATTTATCGTTATTTTGCTTCTGGGTTGTTACATTGGACTGTGTCTAAATTTATATTTACGGGAAATAATATGGTTAGTAGAAATCGGCCAAATTTGTATGAACTTGCTGACTTACTCAAATTGTACAACTGCCTAATGTTTTTCAATATTGGATGTGCCCAAGGGAGGCACAGAGCGTCCTTGTAACCTTGGCACTGTTACTGGTAGCAGGATTGCTAGTTACTATTGTTTTTCCATAAACGTAATATAGATGAAAAATTTCTTATATTTTATTATTTTTTCACAGAAACATTTTTTTTTAAATCCAATTTTAGTTCCTCCCCTCCTGAAGGTGCCGATTTATGCTGGAATAGGGACAATCAGCCCCATTGGCACCTCACTCCAATACCTAGTCTGGAGCCTAGATTCAGAGGGCTGGATTTTCCTGCACTATTTCGCCCGAATAGGATAGCAGTGAAAAGTGAAGAAAAATCAGAAGGTGAGCCTACTGTTCCGTTCCCACTTTGACATCTATTTCTCTCTCCTTGGTTGCTCCTTCCCCTCCCACCATATGCAAATTACGGTGGGGAGGTGGAGCTGGCAACCTAGCATGTTTCCCGGCCTTCCTGCACTGCTTCTGCCAACTTCAAAGACCACCAGGAGATGGGTGGCAACTGTCCCACTGATGCCCCTTTTGGAGGGAAGAGGGCCAGGTAGTGAACATCCCTTCCTCCCATTAGGCCTCAGACCCTCACCTTTTTAGGCCTTAGACAGAGCCAAGTCCTAAAACCTTCGTGTCACTCCTGGATCGCTTCTAAAATTTGTACCTGAGTTGCATTTTTTTATAGCCATCTTCTATTCTGCTGAACTGACTGTTGTCTGGACAGCAGCACTGATGAAATGATAATGTACCCACCCAGTGTTCAATTGTGGGATAAATATTTGAACCAAGCTTTTCAATGGCTCAGTTGGTAAGTGGGGAACTGAGCTATACAGAAGAAAAAAAATCTTCCTACTTCTGATCAATGTGTAATGACTCCTGCTGGACATGTGTGGCTATTGAGTGAAGACAGGTTGGGAATGGCTGTGATTTCAAACCACGGTCATATATCCTGTCAACACTCACTGTCTAGGCTCGCACATGAAGAATGGCCACTGGCACCTGTGGAACTGTACTCCATCACAAGAGACGAGTAAATTGGAGTGGAAAAAATTGAAACAAAGACGTCTTGCATTCAAAGAGTTAAGAATGGAGCGAATTATGAGCAGTCCTTTCCTGTTCTGCCTGGCTCTTGCAGGTTTGCTGTTGTCAAGGTAGCCATTACTGCTGGACGCAGCTTGATTCATGGACTGTCCCTTGAGAAGAAATGACTGTCAGGCTTTATACACAAACCTCCCTCTTTGAGTCCAGGTTCCATGTATTCATGTCTGCTTGGGGTGATGTTGGACTAAATCCAGGAAATAAAGCAATAACAGCTGGTCTTAATTATTCTAACTACAGCAAAGCTATACCGGCACATGGTTAGCTTTTTTTGGCTCTATAAGCTACTCAATAAGATTTCTTTTTTCAATGCTGTAACACATTTTTGTGATGTACTGAGCCATTTGTTTTTGTTTAGTCACATTGGTGGAGTTGTACGCTCTGTAATAACCGTACAATAGCTGAAAAGACATCCCACTTCTTCTTAAAAAATAAAAATGATTGTGACAATTGCCTTAAGGATACAGTTGGCAGTCAGTTAGGTAAACAAAATGAAAATGGGTGCCTTCAAGGAACTCAAAAAGATGCTCAAGTCAAATGAACCATATCTGTCACAACAGTTAAGCATTCCTCTGAAATAACCATTTTATTTTATTGTATTGCATTGTATCAGTGCATTTTATGGTACTTGTTTTCTATCCCATCTATTCTAATTCTCATATCTTAATGTACATGCCCTAGATTTTCTTTTTGCCCATAGCATTTGAGTGGGTTTAACAGCAGTTGGAATTTTTTTCTTTGCCGATAAATACACTGATGATAGAGTTACTGCCACTTCACGTGTTCTACGAACCATTAAGGATCAGCGGTAATAATTTCTGCCAGAATTATCAAAGGTCAATTAATGTAATAATTAATGTGTGGAATAGCAGGAAACCACCCAGTCACAATTTTCTATCACAATTTTCAAAGTAAATCATTGCTGATATTTAGTCCAACTTAAAGTTGGCCATGATACTCCTTGATCAGCATAAAAGTGTTCTCAGTAACATAACCCACCAAAATGACTCATGAAGCAGAAGGAGGAGGAGGAGGAATTCCCAATGGCAACAGTGCCCAGAATTATCTTTGCTCTCACTGACAGGAAATGCTCAAGGCTTTTTAGACCCAGACCATATATATTCACAAATGCAAAGCATCTAAGAGCAACATACTTTCTACAGTGTGCCCTTAAAGTGACAGCACGCAACAATTACCTTTCAACCGATTCTGTCAGACCACATTCTGCAGATTAGTCAGCCATCAATCAATGTGCTATATCTATACGCAGATGCATCACAATAAATTAGCGAAGGACCCCTTAATATCAAAGTGCATTGCATATGGTAGATATCAGATGACAGAGAAAATATTGTCAACCAATTCATGTTCTAGTATTACTTTTCAGAATGGAATTTTTCCACCTCTTTTTTCCCTAATCTTTCGGAGGTGGTGCCTCGTGTTGAGATACAGTTTGGTGGGCAGTACTGCCCTCCAGTACCTTCCCCAATTAACGATCTTCGACCATTTACCCTGAGCGGTGAGTATCAGTAAGCCATTCATCTGGAGGCTATTACAGTTTCTGTGCTCATCCAGCATCTACACATGTGCACTTCCAGCAGGGGTCACTGCACAGTGATAAGGAGAACGAACATCAGACAATTTTTACTGACTGGGTTGCTCCCAAGTTGTGTAACTTCAAACTGAAGCTGGTTTTCAAAAAGATAAATTGAAGTATTCCCATTACTGTTCTGTAGGTGATTTGTTCTTTTGAGTTTTCAGCATATTTAAGCCCTACAGTGTTTACTGGTAATCCATCAAAAGTCCAGAATATCTATTGACTATGTAACCACCACAGATGACATTTCCATGGCCCTAGCAGCACAGGAAGCATCATTTTCCATGGAGTATTTGAACATCTAAATCTGCATGTATTCCCATAACCTTTAAATGTTTTTCTAATCCAGTTTCCTTCCCCCCAAGGACTTACACAGAACATCTTTTAACTGCTTTTGTTGGGAGTCTGTTTTCCATACCCAGTACCATTACATAGAATTACATAGAATGTACAGCACAGAAACAGGCCATTCAGCCCAACAAGTCGGAAAAACTGGCATGTGGAAAAAAAATCTTCCAGTCATTTAAGACCTATTCTTTTTGTATGTATTCCCTTTAATACTGGGATCACTCTGAAAATGAAATCGTCTGGTTACAGCTACATTATGCATTCTTCTAAGCATTTAAAAAAAAATGTCTTCCTCCCCTGCATTCCTGAAAACTGATTCTTAGCTGGGATGTGGTTCCTCAGGCACTGGGCACCCTCCAGTATCTAATCCAAGTGATTATTATTCACATGAGACTTGGCAATCAGTGTCACCAAGTTATTTAAATGTGAATCATCACATACAAGACCACTCCCGCCCTCATCTGACATCCACATACATGTGCATCCAACAGGAGTTGTTGTATAGTGATCAAGAACGGGAGCCATCCCTGACTTCCCTTTCCCTAACCCAGGGTGCCAAAGCTAATTACACCCTGCCTCCTGTTGCCTGGTTGAGACCAACTAACTGTGGATCAAATGGCAGAACTTTCCTAATTTGTATGGTTCAGCTACTTGCTGCATAAACTTGCTGAACTATCAGAGAAGCATTCTGTGATGAAAAACATCACCTGCAGCAGCCATTACAGTGCACCAAGGAAAATCTTGGCGTCCATGAGAATCCAAATGCTTCATTGGAACAAGTAATGGTTGTCACAGATGGCGTGTCTAGGACAAAGTACCAGTAAGCCCTTTGATCCCAATTTAATCAAATTACAGGTACTTTGAAGAACAGGAGTAATTCATATACTGGTTTCATATCAACCAAGCAGATGAATTCTTCTTTTCCAACTACTGTCAATTGTCAAAAACAAAGAGATCATTAGGCTATCTGGACACTTCACAGCGTGTTTACCTAAGTATTAAAAAATGGTTAACATTTTGCTTCCTTAGCTATTGAGAGGATGTTGTTGCAGCTTCAAAAGGAAATTGCACCTTATGATTCATAAGGTTTCTCAGGTCTTAAGTTCTGACTTAAGACCTGAGTCACCTCAGCACTATATGATGTCAACCTTGGCTCAGTGGCAGCATTCTTGTCTCTGAGTCAGGTGCTCATGGATTCAGGTTGCACTCCAAAGACTTGAGTACTTAATCTAGGCTGGTACTTCAGGGCTGCACTGTTGGAGGTGCCACCTTTTGGATGAGACCTTAAACCGAGCCCCCATCTGCCCTCTCAGGTGGACAACAAAGATCCCATGGCAACATTTGAAGAAGACCAACATTCAGTCCTCAACCAACACCTAAAACAGTTGATCTGCTCATTTGTTTCATTGCTATTTGTGGGACGTTGCTATGTACAAATTGGCTGCTGCGTTTCCTACATTACGCCACGGACTGTGTTTCATGAACTTACAGAAAATAATTGGATGTTCTTTTCCAGATTGCAAAAATACAATTCATTTATTGTGTAATTTTGATTATTGTACTTTTAGTATCTTGCAGTATTTTTTTTTGCCTCTTTATTAATTTACCTCAAAATAGATTTGACTAAATAGTTCTATCCTATATGTATTAGACTGGCAACTTGTTACTTTCTGCCCTTGAAGGCAATAGCAGAATGTGGTGGACTTCCCATGCAGTTCACTGTGATTACAAGTTAATTCCTAAGCCTGGGCATATTGGCCCATATGCAACATGGAATAAGCAAGTGAGTTTCAGCTCAACAACAACAACAACTCGCATTTATATAGAACCTCTAATGCAATAAAACACCCCAAAGCGCTTCACATGAGCGTAATCAGACAAAAATTGACACTGAGCCAAAGAAGGAGACATGAGGACAGGTGACCAAAAGCTTGGTCAAATAAGTAGGTCTTAAGGAGCATCTTAAAGGAGGAGAGAGAGTTGGAGAGTTGGAGAGGTTTAGGGAGGAAATTCCAGACCTTGGGGCATAGACAGCTGAAGGCACCAGGGACTCAGTCTGCTTATGGAAACTGTACTCTAGCTATAAACATGAGAGGAAGTGTTGGGGAAAGGGGCAGAAAGACTATAACACTCTCCTCTGAATAATTGTCTTTTCTTCGGTAAGAATAACTACGGTCCGTCAGTTTCTGTCAGTTTGCTCCTTTGTTAAATTAACAGACAAAAGAATTTCATCTGAATGTGTTAGCCTGTTTTGTTACTAATATTGCACAACACAATTTAAGCCCATTAAAGTGGTGCCAGAATCGTCCTTGTTGCTCTTCTCTGAACTCACTCCAGTGTATTGATGTTATTTTGCTGATAGAGTGCCCAAAATTGCATATGATAATATTGGAAATATGGCCTCTAAGACTGAACTTAAGATCTGAGAAACCTTTGCATTTGATTGGTTGGTTACGTCTATCAGCATATTTTTTTATCATAAGAACTATGACAAAAACCACATCAGTGATTTACTTTAGATTTACAATCAGTATATCTTATTATATCAAAAGGAAAACACAAATCCTTTGTGTTTAAGCACTTTCTATGAGTTTCTTTAATCATTTTGGTATACTTTGTGCCGATCAAAGTAAAAGATGACATTGCTGGGGAATGAAAGACTTTTCTTCTTTCCACCCAGTGATAGAAACAAGCACTCTGTGGTCAGCATAGGTCAAGGTTATTGAAAGCTTTCCTGACTGCCTCAGCTATGTCCTAGCCTTCAGGTTTGAGGAGAACTCTTTACCTGCATACCACAAACCAACATAACATTTCTATTTCCCAAAGCAATCATCCCTGGCATCTCGCTGAGCTAGATTGCCCAGTTGGTGCCAAATTGTAAAAAGCAGTGTACTGCAGGTACGTTCACTGGGATTGCCCAAACATGCATTATTCACAGTTGCTATAGACAGAGGAGAATGCTACTTATTTAATTCAAATATTAGCCCTGCTTCCAGAAACAAAAAAAAAATTATTTTAAAACAATTTTCTACCCCCCTCTCCTGAAAACCACGATGCATCATGGAGAGTGGTTCCACAGTTGATAGCTTTCTGGCACCTCACCCAAGAGGCTATTTTCATGAATGAGCCTCACAATTGGGTAGTGGTATTGTACCTTGAAGGACATCAGAGGAAAGCCTAATCCTCTCATCATGGAGCTTCATGCACACATGTAGTTTCCAATAGGAGTCAATGGACTGCAACCTGGAGTGAGGATCCTGATTGATTTTCCCTCCCTCCCACCTTCCTAGTCCAAGTGTCCTGAGATCAATTTAGCACCCAACTGGACTAGATATTGAAGCTGGAACATTTTGGTGTCTCTATGACTTGGTCCTACACGAGGTGCTGCCTTTACTCATGAGGCCATGCAGGAGCTGAAAAATAACAGAAAAAATTTTGCGATTCAGCATTCCTGATGCAGAGCTTCACAAGATGCAATTACATTTAGACATGGAGACCAGCCAGCCCGATTGTTGTCCTGCCCAATTTTCTGTCCATATGGATCCTAAGTCATGTTGGCTGAGAATGGGCTGTGGTGAATGCTGTGCCTGAATTCCCGAAATGTGTTCTCGTCATACAAAGCTCTGCATCAGGCATGCTGGGTGATAACATTTCTCCTAATATTTTCAATTACTGGAACACCCAGTCCCCAATTCTAAATGTTCTTGTTTTAAAGATTTAATTTTATGAGACATCTGTCTTTGTTACAGTTGCTTTGCTCTACAATCTGTTGTGATGCCATCTAATGCACACATAAAAACATAATTATTTTGTGAATTGTTTCAGTGTTTTATATTGACAGGTGTTTGAACATAGATCTAGAACATGCCTTCCTCCCCCACCCATTCTCAGTCATTAAATTAAAAATCTTCTTTAGCCTTACTTGAACAGACTGGTCTGCTTTCATCCTTGCTCAGCATATTCTGCCATTAGATTTTTCAAACACTAGAGTAGAAGAGAATAAGCTAGCTGCTTTGAAAAACTTATGCAAACATTTCCTTTCTTATTTATTGGCTCTGCCACTATATGTGATCCTTATGTTTCTGATCTGCTGTCGTTAGGTGTCAGCAGGGTAATAACGTTGAGTTCAGGCAAATGAAGCAACCTCGAAACAATACTGCTTCTCTGGCATGTTACATTTGTTACCATTTCGAGTTTTGACCAAAGGTTAAACCCCTCTGTGCATATTTAGCCTGAACATGCACAGCCGGGCTCCAAGTTTCAGAATACACCAGAATGCATATGGCTCATTCCCCTCTCCGTGCCCCCGACCACCACCCCCACATCACTAAGTACCCATCAAACTTGTCCCTGGTAATGGTCTTCCAGCCTTGGGCAGGGAAATTTATGCCAGTATTGGGGTAAACCAGACTCTTTTCACTTTGTGCCAACTCCAGCTGTTACACTGGAACAAACCCAACATGAAATCGTGCTCAATGTGACAGGAAGTGAAACAGTGGTATTGATTCAAGAAGTTAATTCTGTCACACGAGCCATTTGGTGTCAGATTTATGCCAAAATTCAGTATCAATCTGTTGCTATAACAGCATGAAAGGTGGTAATTTTTCATCCTGGTGATTGACAACTGAGATGCATACCAATGGTCTCAGGTTAGGCGCCTGTGAGTGCTCGAGTTTGAAGAGATAAATACGTAGCTGGTTTGATTTGTTCTTGAAGATTCAGGACATATGGGGGTGTGACTTTCATCTGCTTACCACCCTGTTTACACTGAAAACTGGGGCGACTGGCAAATGAATTTTTTTTTAAATCTCCCACCCATTGGCCGCTTGAGGCCCATCTGACTCGATTTTTCAGCAGGCCTTGAAATGAGTGGTCAGCACACCCGCCCAAAACAGGCAGGAGCCTTATTTCAAAATGTACATTGGGGTTAGCAACCTACTGGTTGTAGCACTCCGATTCTATCTTCATGTACCACTGGGAGGACCGTGCACCAAACATGCTTCACCCAGTGCTTCTAGGCATTGAACAGCCTAACCAACGGTCCTTAAAGGGCTGTTCATCAACTAGTAACTTCCAGATGGAAAAGTGATTTTTGTGGGTCAGGAGAAGCAGTAATAGCCCCTCAAAAAGCAAAACTCCTTAACGTCCGATCTTCCACAGCCCTCCCCTGGGATTCCCCCTCTACCCCCCACCCCCTACACTACCTCTCCTTTCACCTATCGGCACCAGCTGGGTTCCACACTGGAGCAGCCAGATTTACATCCCTCTCCAATTGGCAAGCTGCTCGAAAAGTGTGAGCAGCTCACTGATGGTATTGAAATGAGGCCCAACCATGAAAATCCGTAACACTGTCCGCCTCTCACCCCATGGAATCAGTCATCTGAAAATCGCCCCCACAAATGGAGACCAGATAAGTCCAAGTTCTATGAAAGTTATGTATCTCATTGTACTGTATAACTACAGGATTTTGGGCTACTAAGTTACAGGACAAGAATCTGAGGGGAAGATTTCCTCTGTATGCTAGAGTTGCTTTCACGTTGCATGATTGTCACTGGTTCTGAGGACTCGTTAAAACCAGCAAATAAAAACCTAAAAATGGTTTAACTTCCAGTTTTCAGCCAGTTACATGAGACCTCTACCTCAGGAACTAGCACATGTCTCGCAAAATGTAAAAGCAGCTCCCTGTGACAAAATCTTTTAACAATTCTTTATAAAGAAATTTGTTAGTGTGCCGCCCACCATATTGGTAAAGGTTAAAAAAATCACTATGCAGTGCCCACGCCTGAAAGGCATTAGGCCCTTAGCTTATGCAAAGAGTAATGCTTGTTTGAGGGCACCACTGCAAGATGAGTTTGCCCTGAGACAGTCAGCGCCAGTACTGGCTACAGTCAGAAAAACCAGGACGCAATCATCAAGGTAAGTTTTTAAAATATACTGACCTAATGTGGATCGGGGAGGAGCAGGAGTGCTCCATCCGACCCCACATTCAAAGAATACCAGCCACTCCCCTCCCCGGTTGCCACTGCCTCCCCCCCAACCCCCGATTGCCGCTGCTGCCCCCCTGCCCCTACCCCCTCCCCAACCGGCCACAACTCCTTTTCAACAGGGCCACCTCTGGTGGGTGATTTGATTCTAATTCACCCACTCTAATTCAACGTCCTTCTCTTCTGTTTCTTTTTCAATCCTTAAATCTCATTGGTTAAGGAGATACGCTGTTAGTCTTGCCGTTCCCTAAAGTCCCAGATGCCTTGTTCCCCACACCATGCCATTATAAGCTTGCACTTCCAGCAAGTTACAGCCCAAAAAAAATGTTGCTGAATGGTGCAGGAAAAGATCTAACTAACGGCGTATGCCACGAGATGCTCCGCTCCAGCAAGATCTGGTCCATTATAAAAGCAGTTTAAGATTGAGTGCAGCTGCCAATTTCTCAAGAAATTCAGAGACCAAGAGAGAGTTCATGACTGGTAATATTCAGAGCTATGGGAAATTAATCCATTGTATTGCAAACTTTGGCTCCAATCAAACTAAACTAGCCAATAAATTTTGGCATCTGAAGGTAGTAGTGTATAAAAGGTCAATGGTCATCTTGACTGCAGTTATTGCCTGTTTATTCAGGCCACATTGAAGCAAGTTCTGTCTTCTGCCTGGCCTGAGGCAAGAAAATTCTGCCCTGAGGGTATTCTTGTTTCCTTTAGTTATTGCTCTCTTATCTCCTTATTAGGAATTCAATCACAAGTGTGCAGAGAAGCTGTTCTCCCTCTTTAAATATATAAAAATAGAAAGAAAGACTTACATTTACATAGCACCTTGTTACTTCTCTCATGAAATATATTTGAAGTGCAGTGACTGTTATGTAGGCAAATGAGCATCCATTTTGCACATAGAAAGATCCTACAGACTGCAAAGCTATGAACGACCAGTCAATTTGTTTTTTTCTGGTGTTGTTGGTTGAGTGAGAAACATTGAGTGAAACTTTCAACATCGAAGGGAGCGTAAAACGGGCGGTAGCTGTTCGGCCGCCTATTACACACCCCACTTGGTTTTCCTTTCCTTTGACTATTGCCCCATTTACTCTCCTGCCACGGTCGAAAGTTCCGCCCATTGGCCAGGACACAAAGAGAACTCCCTGCTCCTCTTGGAATAATTCTGCACTGGAGTATCAGTCTAGATTATGCACATAGAACCTGGAGTGGTGTTTGAATCCACAATCTGTTAACTCACAGATGAGAGTGCTTCCAACTAAGCCAAGCTGAAGCTTGACACACTTTCACATTTAAGTTGGGGTCCTGGGAGTGAGGCATTGAAATGGAGGCCCATGACATCTGTACACCCCTCTCCACTATTTCCTTAGTTCTTCCCACCATTGCAAATCAATACATATTGGAGGCTTATTATTTTTTATTAATGCAAACCTGTGTTTTGCACATCTCCATAATTTTTATGGCTGTAGCCTTTGCAGCAGTACTCCTAAAATATTTTCATTCCAGGTTTGGCGATAACCAAACTCAATAAATGTTGGCATCTGAAGGCAGTGGTTACATAAAAATGTTAATATATTTACTGGGCTCAGTGTACTGACATCTTGGGATGAGTTAGTGCAACATGTTTTCAATGGAATTCAACTCCTAATAGCTCTGATCTTTTGTTTATAGGGTAAGTAGATTCTAATGAAAGGAGGGAGACGTAATTGCAGATGCACCATGGAATCCAGCTCTTTGCTTTTACAGGTAAGAGAAGACATAACAGAGGCTGTGGGTCTGTAATGCTGTCAGATTTATTGAGGCCCCAGCTTTATATTACAGAATGCAGCCAACTAGGAGAGTTCCACATGCCTACGATCAATGGCACTCCTTCAGTGTAAAACTGGCTAATCCCTTGCAGTTGAATTTGAATGACTAGAAACAGGTGTAAATATTTTCCAGTGAAGGGATCCGAGATCAGTTAATCTGTAAATAGTACACATAAGAAAAGATATGGAGCTTCAGACTTGTAGGGAAAACATGTGGAAAAAACAGAAATTGTCAATGTTCATGTGGAATTGCAGGTCTTTTAAAAATCAGCCCCATAGCTAGGTGCCCTGCTTCTTTCAAGCTGCACTTACATCTTTGAAAATTGTGCCCTAGAATTGTTAGTGGTCAAACCACTTCCAAAGGCTAACCACATAATTCTAAATGAGATTCAGCGTAATGAGCATCTTTCAATTTTCAATGAGTAAAATGGGCATTATTTTTATTTTCATTGGATGAGCTCAGAGCTATTCTCACTGAAACGATTCTTCATCTCCAGCTAAACACATTTAGGGGCTGAAATTCGTGACTTCATTCTTATTAGCAAAAAAAGTCGATGTGAAGAAAGCTCACCACTTTATACTCACATCGGCCTAATCACTAAAATTCGCAATGACAGGACTATCAGCACCCTGGAGTCTCCTGCATTAGTCGCAACAATCCAGCACAGGTTGGCATCATTAACACATGCAGCCATGCCAACTATACGAATGAGTTTTCTGTGCATGAAGTGTGTCATCGCATCAATCAAATGAATAAAAAGATAGGACTAAAGATTAAAGTGGCTTAGCACTTAGACAGAGATCTTAAGAATCCCTGGCTGTAAATCATAGGGCAGGGTAGGGGAGGGTGGGGGAGGAATCAGGAATGTGGATGCTGTCGATAATATGTATATGGCTGTACAATGCATGCTGTAGATAGAAAGCCTTGCAGCACTTCATTTCAGGACCCTTCCAGTTAGCAGAGAACAGAGACTGTCATCTCTTTCCAGCGTGCGTAGAATTTGAAACGAGGATCCCAGAGGTGAAAGAAATATTTTTAATCTATTTCAGCACCCAGTCCTCCCTTTTACAGAACCAAAACAAAAAAACACATTCAAAACAATTACCACATACAATCTTAATTATACCTCCACAGTACATGGAGTGTTACTTCCAGTTCCTAACAGAACATTTGTTTTCTAACAAGCGCCATGGCAGCTAAAAGAGATAGATCTATACAAACACTCAGAACTATATAAAGCAGCTAAAAGCTTAGCTAAAGTAAAATGAAAGTACAAAATCTACCTCACACACAGAACCCTCAAAATAACAGACCAAGATTTTGCTTTGAATAAGATGATTCTGCTATAACAATTTGAGATACAAAGCCAACAGGATTACACAAAGGTAACCTTGAAGGCACGGTACAAATGTTCACACAAAATCATAAGGACTGCACAAGCCAGCACTGAAATAAGCAAAAAGTTCAATCTCCATAATGCCCATACACAGTCTGTTGAGTATAGAATCTGCCTCTGAAGAGACTTAATCCTACAGAAACCCTTTCATGACTTTGCTGTTCGTGGGTTATAGGAGAGTTAGATTCCTCATCATTTTTCTATAGAAAATGGGAGAGACATTTTATGTAGGAGCTGCAAGACTGAACAAAAGTAAGTCTCCCATTCAACAGGGGAGTGCAGCATCAATGCATGAATAAATGTTATGTAGGTCACAAGAAGAATTTATATCAATTCATTGTTAACTCTTATTCAACCATGTAGCTACATTCATAACTGCGCCCTATATTGAATGCACTGACTAAAATGTGATCTTTCATAGACAGCTTAGGAAATGTGTTAACATGAATCTTGTTTAGTAAACGGGAGATACATTCTTCCCATGCATATGAATTGCATTACACCCTGCCACCTTCTTCACAGCATTTTGATCCTAAATCTAATTTTTATTTGATCTGATCTGCCTGTGCATTATTATTGCCAAACAGCCTTCTCAGTGTCTAACTTAGCTCATAAACTTGGCAACATAGGTTTTAAAATAAAAATTTCTCATGGTTCCAAAAATGGGGTGAATAAAGAATCTATCAACCAACACAGGAAATTCCTTTCAAAGGGTTGAATAGAGTTGACTATAAAAATGAATCCTGATATCAAAGCTGTTCTTTTCTGTAGTATCATAATCATGTGTAGTGTGCATTTTAACAGCAGAATTCATTAACACAAGACAGAATTTTGTGTGTTCATCCAACCTTAAATTACAAAATGTATAGCCATTGTTTGTAATTTTGTTGATTAAACTGCAAAATTTCAACTTATCAAAAAGTACAAATAAAGCTGGGCGTATTCTGTCTTTTTGTGATATTATTCATCTACATATGTTAAAAAAATACAGTTCCAGATATTTAGTTAGAAGTGCACTGATGCAAACAAATGGATAGACAAATTTTGCAATTTTTGTTGTTTAGAAAGATGCAGATCTAAGATATTGCCCCAAAGCCAAATTCCTAGACAGTGTAAGGCTGCCATGAATCCAACTCCTTTTACTATGAATCACATCTGTAACCCAGACAAATGACTTGCAAACTCAAACCTTTACTCCACGTTATGATGATTTAAAATATTAACAACGTGAATTGCTAATCCATGCAGCTTTTTAAAAATACCTGACTCCTCCTATACTTAAACTAGTTGGAGAGTATCCTGTGACCAGCACTGTTCCCTTATGCACATTAAAGCATTAAAGGCATCATTTGGGAATGCATTGGCACTTAAGGTGCTCATAATAAATTCCTCTGCACTTTTTTTAATGTGGTTGTTAATCCATTAAACGCACACAGAGGAATTTAGTATGAGTATATTAAGCGTTCCTATGGGAACAGCATCGTTGGGGAAATGTATCGTTGTTTTTAGTGAATCATCCGATTTGATTGCACGAGTGCCTAGCTCTCAGTCTTCTTTTTCAATGACTTCCAGCTTTCTCCCCTCCTTTCCTGAAGGCGCTGACTCTTGTTGGATTAAATTTCCACAGGAACCAACAACCCTCTGGAACCTTACCTAAATGGCCGTTCTTCTTGTGTGGATCTAGAGAGTGAGGCCCCGATATGTATGGGGAGGCGGGGAGTGTGGTAGCTTGGGGAAAACCTGTCAAGGCTGGGGACACGGAGGTCCTGCTGAATTTAACGTCAGGATCTCGCTATAATTCAATTCTTCCGTTTCCCACCCAGCAGTCAGCCTAGTTGACAGGCTGCCCAGCTGCTGGGCAGGAATACCAGATGCAGAAGGCCACAGCTGGGGACCCTTGGGGACGTCCCCAGCAAACAGGAGGGGAGAAGTCTGGAGATCGGGGCTTGTGGTGGGAGGAAGAGAGAGGCAATCGGGAGGGGGAAGACAATAAACCTGTGCCTGGGGGGGTAGAATCGGCTTCTATCGGCTGGACGGGGAGAGAGGCCATTTGGTGCTTGGGGGGGGAAGGTCGCAGCAGGGGGAGAGAGAGACCGCAATCAACAGAGGGGAGCCAAAGGTTTTCTTGAGAGGCCGGGGGGAACACTCCTGCTTCTCCTGGCCCACAAGGAGAAAAAGGCACTTACCTTCTAGAGCCGGCAGCTCCCGCCTCCCATTTACTGCCAGGTTTGAGCCCTGGGAAATCTGCATGGCAAATTTAAATCAGGCTCCCAATTGCACTGTGGGAACCTGATTTAAAAATGTTAATGAAGTGTCCCACCTCTCAACGGCGGGACACTCACACACCTCGAAACGCGCCACAGCTAAAACGGCAACGAGCATATACATGGTGGGTTGGGGATGCATTCCCCGTTCCTAAATTTTTAACTCCCCCTCTCCCGTCATGGGATTGGGGGGTTTAATGTCTAGGCCTGAGTGTCAGAAGGCTACTTGACTCTGCAGGATTTCACAGCCACTTGCAGTACTGTTCTCACCCAATGTCCACACAAATGCATTAAGCAGCAGGGATCACTGGATAGCAATAAGAACCAGGAACCTTGGCTGATTCTTCACCTTTCTTCCCATACCTTGAGCACTGAAACCAATTGTACCATTGCACCTATTGACCTGACTGAGATCAGCTAACTCAGCACAAACCAGGAATATGAACCCAGTCCCTTCTGGGTTCAATTCCTGGTTTGTATGCTCAGCTCCACACTGGGTGGTGCCTTTACCCACTTGGGCATCAGAAGAGCCCGTTCCCAATATTCTGATGTGGAAACATGCAAAATGTTCCAGAGTGCTCATCGCCCTGGTCAGTGAACTTACCTAAATCACTTTTAGGCTTCATATATTCAAACTATGCCCATTAAGTATATTTCTAGAACTGAATCCTGTCCATAACCTGCACTTAACTTGTAATAATATGAAATTAAAAATACACAAATTTAGCTCAGCCTAGCCATTATATCTAAAATGAGTATGTTTTCAGTCATAATTGCCAAATAAACAATGACAAATGACAACGTGTTTGTTCTCAGCAAACTCTAAGTTTAAAGTAACAGTTTCACTTTTTAGTGCAAAAATGAATTTCGAACTCTCAGATTAGGTACAGCATGGTTACATGTAGGGAAAAGCTCCTTGGGGTAAAATACAGCAGGGCCTCTTCCAATTCTCTGCCATAACTTCACATTTATGCCGTTTTTCTGGGGTTTACGCAGCTCTTCCACTAAAGTTACGGTGGGCACACTGAAAGACCCTCTCAGAAATTCACCCCCCTTCAGTTTTGCATCACAGATGTGCCTTAAATCCAAGTTCAAAAAACACCCACTTTATCAATCTAATAGTTCTGTCTGTTTCACCACTCATCGTCTCTTTGACTGAGATTTCCGCTTACTGTTGCATAATGGACAATTTTATGTTCCAAATTTCATGAAGAAGAACTTGCATTTATATAGTGCCTTTCACATCCTGAGAACAATTCAGAGCATGTCACAGCCAATTAATTATTTTAAAGTATAGTCATTATTGTTATATAGGCAAATGATGCAGCCAACCTATCTACAGCAAGGTCCCACAAACAGCAATGAGATAAACATTCAGTCATTGTCTTTTTGGTCATGCTGGCTGAGGCATAAATTTTGGCCGGGACACCAGGAGGATATTGGGATCAATTTTCATCTTCACCACACGGGCAGTAATCTGGTGAAGTGGAGCGGATTGCCCGCCCGTTCAAGAACCTGTCTGATTTCCTTTCCATTGATATCTACAAAGAACTAGATTGAGACTCCTGTAACTCAATTCACTTAAAACCCTTCCAGAAGAGATTTTCATTGCTTTAGTATGTTTTGGAATCTAATCCAAATGAAAAGCCAGAGACATAACATTGTAGCATTCTTTCCCCAAGTTTGTTTAAATATATTTTCAAAGTGTACTTAATGGAAATTTTGTGGTGTCTCATTTCATGGCGTTCTGATTGAATGCATTGAAAATGTTAATGACTGGAAGAAGGCAGCTCAGCCTGTGAGGAAGAATAACTGAATAAGCATCTCGTATAAGAGTTTTAGTTGTGCTCCCCTCACCCCCCACTCCCAACCCACTTCACCTCTTTCAAAGTCTCCCCATATAGTTCACCACCCGCAACAAGAAGGCATTCACTTACTCCACAATGTAAAGAAAGAAAGAATTTCCATTTATATAGCACCTTTCATGGTCTCAGGAAGTCCCAAAGTGCTCTTTAGCCAATTAAATACTATTAAAATGTAGTCACTGTTGTAATGTAGGAATGTACTGTCTCTGCCCCTCAAATGTTGCCATTAAAGCACTATCCAGAATCATCCTGGAATGCAAAGATAACCCCCGGCTGCTCTTCTCCACTACAAACCGTCTTCTTAAACCCATCTCCCCAGCTTCCTCCACCTTCACCTCCAACAACAAGTGTGAGGAGCTCATAGACTTCTTTGTCATTAAGATTAAGACCATCCATTCAGTTGCCTCTGCTGCACACCTCCCTTCCCCTAGCCCACCAAGCTAAACTTCCCCAAGGTTCTCCCCGCCCTAGCCCTGAACTCGCACTTTTCTCTAGTTTCTCTACTATCTCCCCTCATGCCCTCTCCGAGCTCATCTTGTCCATGAGACCCACCTTCTGCTCTCTCGACCCTTTTCCCACCAAACTGCTGGCCACCCAACTTGCTTCTTGGCCCCCATGTTAGCTGATATTGTTAACGGTTCCCTCTCCTCAGGTACTGTCGCCTGCCCTTCAAATCTGCCGTCATCAGCCCTCCTCAAAAAACCCACCCTTGACCCCAATGTCCTTGCAAACTACCACCCCATCTCCGACCTCCTTTTCCTCTCCAAAGTCCTTGAACGTGCTGTCACCTCCCAAATCCGTGCCCATCTTTCCAGTAACATCATGTTTGAAACCCCCCAATCAGGTCTCTGCCCCTGCTACAGCACTGAAACGGCCCTTATCGAAGTCACAAGTGACATCCTATGTGACTGTAACCATAGTAAACTATCCCTCCTCATCCTTCTCGACCTGTGTGCAGCCTTTGACATGGTTGACCACACCATCCTCCTCCAATGCCTCTCCTCTGTTGTCCAGTTGGGTGAGACTCCACTTGCCTGGTTCCATCCTTATCTATCAAATCGTAGCCAGAGAATCACCTGCAATGGCTTCTCTTCCCGTTCCTACACCATTACCTCTGGAGGCCCCAAGGATCTATCCTTGGCCCCCTTTTATTTCTCATCTAAATGTTGCCCCTCGGCGACATCATCTGAAAATAGAACATCAGATTCCACATGTGCGCTGATGGCATCCAGCTCAACCACACCACCGCTTCCCTTGACCCCTTCACTGTCTCTTATTTGTCACACTGCCTGTCCGACATTCAGTACTGGATGAGGAGAAATTTCCTCCAACTAAATATTGGGAAGACAGAAGCCATTGTCTTCAGTCCCCGCCATAACTCTGTTCCCTAGTCACTGATTCCACCCCTCTCCCTGGCCACTGTCTGAGGCTGAATCAGACTGTTCGCAACCTATTTGACCATGAGATGAGTTTCCGACCACATATCTGCTCCATCACCAAGACTGCCTTCTTCCACCTCCATTACATCGCCTGTCTCTGCCCCTGCCTTAGCTCATCTGCTGCTGAAACCCTCATCCCCTAAGGATTCATGGGTGGGGGGTAATATATTAGCAGGGATAGAGGATTGGTTAATGGACAGAAAACAGAGTGTAGGGATCAACAGGTCATTCTCAGGTTGGCAGGCTGTAACTAGTGGGATGCCGCAAGGATCGGTGCTTGGGCATCGATATTTACAATCTATATTAATGATGTAGATGAAGGGACCAAGTGTAATGTATCCAAGTTTGCTGACGATACAAAGCTAGGTGGAAAAATAAGTTGTGAGGAGGACACAAAGAGTCTGCAAAGGGATATAGACAGGTTAAGTAAGTTGGCAAGAAGGTGGCAGATGGAGTATAATGTGGGGAAATGTGATGTTATTCACTTTAGTAGGAAAAATAGAAAAACAGAATATTTTTTAAATGGTGAGAATAGAAAAACAGAATATTTTTTAAATGATGAGCAACTATTAAATGTTGGTGTTCGGAGAGATTTGTGTGTCCTCATACAGGAAACACAAAAAGTTAGCAGGCAGGTAAAGCGAGCGATTAGGAAGGCAAATGGCATGTTGGCCTTTATTGTAAGGGGGTTGGAGTGCAAGGGTAAAGAAGTTTTACTGCAATTGTACAGAGCTTTGGTGAGACCTCACCTGGTGTATAGTGTATAGTTGTGGTCCCCTAATCTAAGGAAGGATATACTTGCCTTGGAGGCAGTGCAACGAAAGTTCACTAGATTGATTCCTGGGATGAGAGGGTTGTCCTATGAGGAGAGATTGAGTAGAATGGGCCTCTGGAGTTTAGAAGAATGAGAGGTGATCCCATTGAAACATAAAAGATTCTGAGGGGGCTTGATAGGTTAGATGCTGTTAGATACAGGTGAGGTGCCTGAAGATTGGAGGGTTGCAAATGTTGTGCCTTTGTTGAAGAAGGGCGGCAGGAAAAAGCCTGGGAACTACAGACCGGTGAGCCTGACATCTGTAGTGGGTAAGTTGTTAGAGGGTATTCTGAGAGACAGGATCTACAGGCATTTGGAGAGGCAGGGACTGATTAGGAACAGTCAGCATGGTTTTGTGAGGGGAAAATCATGTCTCACAAATTTGATTGAGTTTTTTGAAGGGGTAACCAAGAAGATAGATGAGGGCTGTGCAGTATACGTGGTCTACATGGACTTTAGCAAAGCCTTTGACAAGGTACCGCATGGTAGGTTGTTACATAAGGTTAAATCTCACGGGATCCAAGGTGAGGTAGCCAATTGGATACAAAATTGGATTGACGACAGAAGACAGAGGGTGGTTGTAGAGGGTTGTTTTTCAAACTGGAGGCCTGTGACCAGCGGTGTGCCTCAGGGATCGGTGCTGGGTCCGCTGTTATTTGTTATTTATATTAATGATTTGGATGAGAATTTAGGAGGCATGGTCAGTAAGTTTGCAGATGACACCAAGATTGGTGGCATTGTGGACAGTGAAGAAGGTTATCTAGGATTGCAACGGGATCTTGATAAATTGGGCCAGTGGGCCAATGAATGGCAGATGGAGTTTAATTTAGATAAATGTGAGGTGATGCATTTTGGTAGATCAAATCGGGCCAGGACCTACTCCGTTAATGGTAGGGCGTTGGGGAGAGTTATAGAACAAAGAGATCTAGGAGTACAGGTTCATAGCTCCTTGAAAGTAGAGTCACAGGTGGATAGGGTGGTGAAGAAGGCATTCAGCATGCTTGGTTTCATTGGTCAGAACATTGAATACAGGAGTTGGGATGTCTTGTTGAAGTTGTACAATACATTAGTAAGGCCACACTTGGAATACTGTGTACAGTTCTGGTCACCCTATTATAGAAAGGATATTATTAAACTAGAAAGAGTGCAGAAAAGATTTACTAGGATGCTACCGGGACTTGATGGTTTGACTTATAGGGAGAGGTTGGATAGACTGAGACTTTTTTCCCTGGAGAGTAGGAGGTTAAGGGGTGATCTTATAGAAGTCTATAAAATAATGAGGGGCATAGATAAGGTAGATAGTCAAAATCTTTTCCCAAAGGTGGGGTAGTCTATAACGAGGGGACATTGATTTAAGGTGAGAGGGGAGAGATACAAAAGGGTCCAGAGGGGCAATTTTTTCACTCAAAGGGTGGTGAGTGTCTGGAACGAGCTGCCAGAGGCAGTAGAAGAGGCGGGTACAATTTTGTCTTTTAAAAAGCATTTGGACAGTTCCATGGGTAAGATGGGTATAGAGGGATATGGGCCAAGTGCAGGAAATTGGGACTAGCTTAGTGGTATAAACTGGGCGACATGGACAAGTTGGGCTGAAGGGCCTGTTTCCATGTTGTAAACTTCTATGATTCTAGGTTATTTCCCCTGGCTGGAGAGACTAGAACTAGGGGTCATGGTTGCAGGTTATGGGGTCAGCCATTTAAGACTGAGATGAGGAGGAATTTCTTCACTCAGAGGATTATGAATCTTTAGAATTCTCTACCCCAGAGAGCTTTGAATGCTCAGTCATTGAGTGTATTCAAGGCTGAGATAGATAGATTTTTGGACTTTAGGGGAATCAAGGGATATGGGGATCGGAGTGGAAAAGTGGAGTTGATTTCGAAAATCATCCATGATCTTATTGAATGATGGAGCAGGCCCAAGGGGTCTTATGGACTACTCCTGCTCCTATTTCTTATGCTTATGCTTATCCATGCTTTTGTTACATTTAGACTTGACTATTCCAATGCTCTTCTGGTCGGCCTCCCATCTTCCACCCTCCATAAACTTGAGCTCATCCAAAACTCTGCTGCCTGTATCCTAGCTCACACCAAGTCCCGTATACCCATTACCCCTGTGTTCGCTGACCTACATTGGCTCTCAGTCCAGCAATGCCACGATTTTAAAATTTTCATCCTTGTTTTCAAATGCCTCCATGGCCTCGCCCCTCCCTACCCCCATATCTCCTCCAGCCCTACAACCCTCCAAGATCTCTGCACTCCTCCAATTCTTGTCTTTTGCACATTCCCAATTTTAATTGCTCCACCATTGGCGGCCGTGCCTTCAGCTGGCTAGGCCCTAAGCTCTGCAATTCCCTCCCTAAACCTCTCTGCCTCTCTACCTCTCCCTCCTCCTTGAAGATGCTCCTTAAAAAGCTACCTCTTTGACCAAGCTTTTAATTACCTGTCCTAACATCTCCTTATGTGGCTCGGTGTCAAATTTTGTTTGATAACGCTGCTGTGAAGCACCTTGGGACGTTTTACTACAATAAAGGCGTTTTATAAATGCAAGTTGTTGTTGTTATAGGCAATGCAAATGTTCAAAATTATGAGGGGTTTTGATAGAGTAAATATGGAGAAACTGTTTCCACTGGTGGGTGGGTCAGTACCCAAAGGACACAGCTTTAAGATAATTACCAAAGAACCAGAGGGGAGGTAAGGAGAATTGTTTTTATGCAGTGAATTGTGACTCTGGAATGCGCTGCCTGAAAGGGTGGTGGAAGCAAATTCAATAGTAACTTTCAAAAGGGAAGTGGATATAAACTTGAAAAAGAAAACTTTGCAGGGCCATGGGGAAAGAGCGTGTGAGCGGGGCTAATTGGATAGTTCTTTCAAAAAGCAGCACAGGCATGGTGGCCTCCTTTTGTGCTGTAAGATTCTATTATTTAATTTATCATACTCTTTTATTCAGATTATGCATGTTCTATTTCAGCATCTATGAAAATATGTACAGACAGAATAATTTATATATGATCGTAAATGCAATCAGAGGCAAATCAATGATGAAAACAAATGGATGTTCATAATTTTACAGCCTTTGCTGCTGTAACAGATGCAGACCTTAGACATTGCTCCCAACATGGGTTCCCAGACACCATAAGTGCCATTAATACAGCTTTTACAGTAAATCACATCTGTAACGCAGGCATACAAAAACCCTCGAGTTAAGAAATGAAAATTGTGAACCCTTCACTTTCCACTATGATTTAAAACTGTCAACATTTTGTATCCTTGCAGGTTTTTATAAATGATTAATTCTTCCAAAATTGTCTCCATATTTAAACCGGGTGACATTCAGAATGAATAAACCCTTCATTTATCGCACAAGTTCTCAGTTCTGAATGTTCTGAAATTGGCAGTGGTCCAAAGTATTTCCAAAATTGAAAGTTTTTGCTCAGCTACCTTAGCATCTTCCTGCCCCATGACCTCCCCCCATCTATTTAAAGTCAAGTTGTGCATGAACAGTACTTTCTCCAGCTCAATATCGGCAAGACCAAAACCATCTTATTTCGCTCCCACCAAAAAAATTGTCCCTTAGATCCAATTTCTAACCCTTTCCACAGCTGTTCATTCAGGCTGAATACAACAATGCACAACCTCAGTGGTCCGTTTGATCATGATCTGAGCTTCAAAACCAAAATTCAGCCCATCACCAAGTCCACTTATTCCTACCTCCATAATATTACTTGTTCCTATACTTATCTCACTTTCTCACCAATAAAACTTCTGTGATGGATAGGGATGTCTGTCCCATTCCAAAGTCTCTACGTTTGAATATCTATTTCTGAGATGTGTTGGGGTACTTTGAAATTTATTTTACTGGAGAGTTAATTAATCAGGGTTTCCATGTGAGTGGCTGGAAATTCCCATATGGAGGATTCATTCACATAAACATTGTATGGGTGATAGAAGTTTGGAACTCTCTTCCGCAAATGGCAATTGATACTAGCTCAATTGCTAAATTTAAATCTGAGATAGATAGCTTTTTGGCAATCAAAGGTATTAAGGGATATGGGCCAAAGGCGGGTATATGGAGTTAGATCACAGATCAGCCATGATCTTATCAAATGGCGGAGCAGGCACGAGGGGCTGAATGGCCTACTCCTGTTCCAATGTTCCTATGTATTTTCATATGCAGATACATTTTGATTGTAAAGCAAGCAAAAATTACTTAACTGAGACTCTTTGCTTTGACTTTAAAACTTAATGTAAATAATTTGTTAATATTTGTGTCTAACATCTATTGTGTGGCTCAGGCCAGGTGCCATTTTGTCTGCACGGTGTGGATTGACAGTTCAGATGCCTATGAGAAGTAACATGGAGGGGCAGAGTTTCTCACTGCAGGGGATGGTCCACAGGGTGTCTCCATGGGAAGGGCTGACAGATAGTTCTATGCCCAGACAGGGGGATATAGCTTGGCAGCTTGCTACAATCCTCCAGATCTTCTGAGTTCATCCAGATAGATATAAATACCTAGAGATACCATGGTGGTTAGACAAAATCTGACCTATAAGTTTGTACTATGGAAACTGGTCCAGATTCAGTAGTATTAGGAGAGTTAATAAAGTGTTGCAGATTTTGTTACTTTTGTACCCTAGTATCAGTAAAAAGTTCTGGAATCAGGTAATTGATTTTCTACATACTGTGTACTTTGTACTTACAATAAACCTAATGTGTTGTTTACAGCCTAAATTGCATGGTCTGATAGAGTGCTTATTTTTTCACATATTCCAAAGGCCTGGAAAACACAAAAGGACGTGCATCATTTCTAGTAACAAGTATTTCTGTTCAACCCACTACAATTCTAGATGTTAGGGGTGATTTTGCGAGCACCAAACAGGAATGTACCAAGGGACTGATGAGAGGATGGGAAGTTAAACACCCCACATTGACCATCCAGTGAGCAGCTCGCTGAGCCATTTGATCAGCCATGGTAAAAATCCACCCCAAGGGCAAAGAATTATGGTGCAGTTGTAGTGGGGATGGGGGTGTGGGGAATGTCACAGTTTAAGGCAGCCTTGGCTTCACCAAGTTTCTGCCCCATTTCAGCTGTCTATGAAATCCCAATTAGTGGGGGCCTGATCTTCATCTGCCCACATTCCCTATGTCCCAGAAGAATTTTGGGATTGTGTGAGGAGGCATTCTAGGCTTCCCTGGGAATTCTGTCAGAAATGCCCCTGACAGGCCCAGCAGGACCATTGTCTGCTGAGAGCTGGCATAGGTCCTGTTCTGGGCCTAGTGAAGGCCCCAAGAGTGAGCAAAATAAAGGGAATCAATTACCATTTCTGACAGACCTTGTCATTCCGATAAATGATTTAAAGGTAAAATTAAACTGACCTTTTTCTTCAGCCTGATCCGGGTCTCTGAGTCTCTGCCTTGGAGTGGCAGGGCACTGGACCTAGTTCCACTGCCTCAATGGGTCAGGTACCCCCGTTGTGCTACTACAGGCGTGGATACCTGCCCTATTATTAAATGACCATGTTCCTGGGATTTAGGACGGGGTTGTAGGCAGGTCAAAGCAGTGGACAGAAGTTCTGCCTTGCTACATTTCTGTGGCTGCAGCAGCATTGCGGAATTTGTATGCTTAGATGTTTTAAATAAGATAGGGGGAGTCACAAAGCCACCAACTGCTGGTCTTTAAAGGACCTACAATGCAGTCAGACAGACCAACTACAACTGTAAGCTACGAGACTTCTGGTTCTACAGTAACTGCAGACTTAGAAAATGTGGTACAATTCCTACAAGGCTTGACTGGAATGTTCTACTAGGGTGGAGGTTTCAGTAACTGTGCCATTTGAGGTTCCTTTAGGGAATGATCCAAACAATAAAAACATTTTTGGCAGCTTCCTTAGAAAGGAGGAGGCCAGTGCTGGAAAAGAGGGCCAATTCTTTTCCAGATCAGTGGTGAATGCTGATGGCATTGTGCAGAGTCGCATGCTCCACTCACCTGAACAGGCTCCAAGCACAGCTGAGGTTTGTAGAGTGGTGTCAAAACCCACAGCAAATGCCATTCAATAACTGGCTATCCAGGGGAGCCTTTGCAGTATGATATGAATAGGCCTGAAGACCCCCCCCCCCCGCCCCCCATCATGAAGTACTGTAGATGGGCTGGAAGAGAGCACAGACCTCACAGCACATTCTAGGTTTTAAAATTCTTACCATTGTTTTCAAACCCCTCCATGACCTTGTCCCTCCCTGTCTCTGTAATCTCCTCCAGCCCTACAACTCTCTGAGATTTCTGCACTCCTCCAATTCTGGCCACCCTGTGCATCCCCGATTTTAATCACTCCACCGTTGGTGGCCGTGCCTTCAGCTGCCTAGGCCCTAAGCTCTGGAATTCCCTCCCTAAAGCTCTCCGCCTTTCTACCTTTCTCTCCTCCTTTAAGACACTCCTTAAAACCTACCTATGACCAAGCTTTTGTGAAATGGAAAATTGCTCCCTACAGTTTTCGATTGAACTATCTTCCACATTATCTTGACGTACATTCATTGTGTGCGTGTGTGTGTGTGTGTGTGAAGGATTGCACTTGTCTTCACCCCCCCAATTTAGTTGGTTATTTTTGGGGCAAATCCTTCAGTTTTGCTTATTTCTGTATCCAAGGATCCACTATGGGGAGACCCAGAACACAGTATACTGGATCTGGCTCAATTATGTGCTTGAGGATCCTCTGGACACCAGGCAGCACTTTTTGCCAGTACAGCTGGATCTTTAAGCATGACTAGCGAACCTAAGGTTTTGGAGCGGCATTTGTTGGGGGGTTGTGTTATGTACAAATGTTGATTTTAGTTCGCCCTACTTTTAATTTCTTTCAAGTGGAAACTATACAATGCCCCATAAATGAATTTGTACTCATCATTGGATAAGGCTCGATTAAAGTCCTCCCAAAGACTATTTTTGCAGTATTTGTAGTTTCTGACTATGTGAGAATAAATATTGCACTTCCTTAATAAACTAACTTGCCTGTGGCTTTATGCAATGTGAGGATGGTTTCCAGGGCAGTAGATGGATAGGTTATTTAGGCCTAATAGAGCTGATCAGATGGGTTTGTAATTAGTAGAATGTGTCATTCTGACTGAAATGGAATTTAACTTGGTGGTCATCAGGGATTTAACTGTCAAATCACCTGCGAGAGTCTTTGGAGCCGTTTATTGTTCCTGGACTTTATACCCCCACCTTGGGCTGCTGGTGGGATGTCAGGGTTGCATTAACCCTAATGCTGATGATAACTTCCTGAGAATATGAAAGTCACCAGTGACATCTCACCATAATTACATCTCGTCATAATTGCAGAGCGATCCAGACTAGGGGATGTGATGAGAAAGTGGGGAAAGGGCTTTTGTTATGGAAACATACATGCACAGTGAGAAAAGGGTTGCAGCATCCTTACTCCATTGCCACCTAGGGATGATCTAGTGGGACACTGTTCCATATGACTATCTGGACTTGAATTGTCCAGTTTTAATACCAGCAGATGGAAAGAATGAGCTCTATCTAGCATGATTATTTTACCGTGGAGAATTAATTGTTTCTTTTAGTATGATTTGTGGTCCTGGCAATGAGCATCAAGTTGTAGACTGATGTCTTTTCTCCTGAAGATTACTACAGTTGTGAGTCAGGCAGCAGCAGAGACCGAAAGGTAATTGAGTGGAAATATTTTGGATCATGGACCAAGTATAACAGATAAAGCACCAGACATGAAGTGCAACAAAATGGAACAAGGTGATAGCAGAGAATATGAAGGAAAGAGATAGGCTCAAAGAATAGACAATAGGAAAAATATTCAAAGAGAAAAGTTAGAGAGAAACAGGGAGTTGCATCAAGTTAGGATTCCTACTTCCCTTTCTAAATGTACTCACCCAGAAAAACAATACCCTGTAACCATTATATGGTCAGCCTTGATATTTTCAGTACAGTATTTTAAATTAAATGCACGATAAGGAAACACATGGAGACAGACACCAATTTATAATAGTCTTATTAATGATCAACTGGTTGTGACAACATCTTTAAGTGGTAAGAAAAAGTAGAATATGGAAAAGAACTGGTACATATGCAAGATATATGTTTTGAATTATACGTAATGATAAAGTATGTGTTTGCTTATAAAAAATGCTCATATGTCACAGCAGCATGTGACCATTGGCTTGAAATAATCGGAAATTATTTGCCATTCTTCCTTCAGTTATCATTCCTTTCTTGTTGCAACATTTTAGGCCACCATTTTCATGACCTGCTGTGACAGAGGAGGGGAGGGGAGAACTTGACTCATTCAAAATGGAACATGTGGTAATTGTTATTTTCCCAATGATTTACCTTTCATTTGCACTGTTTTTCTCACCAGCTGTTTTGTTCAATATCAGATGTCATAATCATGCCAGATTGTGCTAATGATGCTTTATAACCCATAGTTAGGGAGCAGAATCATGTCATCCACAGTTTATTTTGTTGGCTTTGGGAATTCTGAGTGCAGTTCATCCATAATTAGCTCAGGGCTTGTTGCCTACCACCCAAACTAATTTGAAGCTAACTCATTATTAGCCTGTCTTCAGCTTGTTTAAAGTTCATTGAGCATACGTCATGGCATATGGTAGTCTTGGGGTTGTTCTCACGGCCCTGAAGTTTCTAAGGGCTAAGGTTTATTGTCCCAATATGTGAGCTGTGATGGTCACATCTCTTGCTTAGCTTCTGATAGTTGAGCCAATCCCCAGTGTGCCAAGATAATTGTTTTTGTACTTCAATGATGCATTAATTTTGTTCACTTGAACAAAAAATGCATTGGACTTCATTGAGATGTTGGACATTTTGTACATAATTTGCAATATTTTGAATTACAATTTATGCAGGAAAATAAACCAAGCGTCTTTTTAATATCTCTTCTAGATAAATGTCCAATAGATTTTTAAAACCTTCTGACTCAGACTATACATGTAACAGTTAGATCTGAACAGTTTACCTACAGAAATAGCCACTGCACTTGAAAAAGTAATTCAGTGTATGAAACACTTTGAGGTGGCTATGTGAGGATAGTGCTGTATAAATGTAAGTATTACTTGCAATCATGATGTGCACAGGACCATAGACTCGGATCTATGCCTTAGTTCACAACATAACATTCCTCTTTCTCTCTTGCATAGATTGAATCTGTTTTTTCCGCAACAGTAAAATGAGGTTTTTTTTGTAGATAAAAATAATTTACATTGGAGATTGTGTTTATAACGGGAAGTTGTGCTTGAGAATGCAGTCACATGTGAAAGGTCTCAAATTTGAATCCATGTATTTGCCAGTATCCTAAATGAAAACCTAATGTTTCTGACTGCAGGCGGATCTCGGCTTCTTGCCACAGAGCGATCGTTTACAGATGGTTCACATGGGGACAGTTAAAAGAACAGAAATGAACCTCTCCGAAACAACCCCCTCCAAACCATTGCACGCTACGACTAAGCATAACTCTGCTAAACTAAACAAAGAGGAAGTCAGATATTTCATGCTGTTCTGCTACATTCAGCAGAAAGTACTCTAACCTTCTGGGACCAACTTCAGGCCTTATAATATTGGAGAGGGAGTGGGGGGAGTCCAAGCGTCCAGAATTATTACCGCATTGAGCATTCTATTGCTGTTGATGTCGCAGCTTCAGGAGGAAGTACTGGGGTGAGAATGAGGGAGTGGGGGTGACTAGTTTGGCTTTCTTGGAGTCTATAGAAATTAAGCGTACATTGCTTTTTGCTCGTACTGTTTCGTTTTTGTTTTATATATTATATAGGTATTTTCACAATTGATCGCCATTTACTCCCTGCCACAACAGAATGCTTTCATTGTCATCGAGCTTTAATGCACTAAAGAAATCACGGAACAAAACTAAATACCACCGCAGTCTCCTTATAAAGTTCGGTATACACTGCAATGCTGCTTTAGAAATAACTACGTCTCTTTGGCCATCTCGCTACTGTTGCTTCAAGGTCCAAATGGAAAAGACCGAATGTGTTTTGCTGAGGTCGCCCTTAAGGCTTTTTTTTTGTTCAATAAAATAAATCTGAAGCACAAAGAGCTCCAGACTATCTTCTTTCATCGCTCTGTAGCTGATAAAAATGGAGGTGGGCGGCATGGTTCTTTTGCTAGTGGATACAAGCCATGTAAACAGATGTGACCGCAGAGAAAGGGAGCAGCTGAATAGTTGCATTGTTCAGCGAATGACTCCAAAGAGTTTGCGCGGAATAAGTCAAGCTGCCGGTGGTGAGCTGTAAGGATGACTTGCAATAGGCCCACAAAGCCAGACAGTGCTCGGGCTCAAAAACGTTTCCAACTGAAACATTCTACTTCATGTTATCCCCTGGAGACTTCTTCAATTCAATAGGCTTTTACAGAGGTATGCTGCTTAGTCTCGTGCAGTACAGATGTTTGGTATTCAGACGGAATGAAAAATCACGAAAGAGCCATGGCACATTGCAATAGCTTTGCTGTTTCTGTATATACCCTATAAGCGCACACACAGGGAAAAATATGTAAAATGTGACTCTGATTTAGTTCATAGAAAAACATGAAAAGTATAATCATGCCTAATTCACAAGCGCGTTTAATGTAAGTTACATTAAAACATTACTGTTAAAAGTCTGGCGAGCTACAAAACGTACTTTTGGTCAATTTAAACTTGCTAGATATGACAATCTAATTTGTACTTCTTTGACGCTAAGAGTTTAGAATCCATCCCTGATGTAACTAATGGGATTTCGGCAGGGAACCAAAGGAGAAGGATGAACAGTGGAGGGAATCTCAGCCGCTTTACTCAAAAGTGATGTCGTGTCCATCAACCTCCCCTTTAGTTTCCTCTGACAGGATTGGAGGCGCTTTTCTTTACATGAATGTGTCCCATGCATTCATGGACCTCTTTTAGGCTGATGCCTCCTTTGTTGAGAGTTGAAACCCCGTGGCATGCCCCAGCCCTCGTTCAGCTGCCATATGGCGTGGATGAAGGAGGGAGCTCACAGTGGAAAAAAATCAAACAGCTAGTAACAGATTACATTGATTTATTTTACCCTTAAGTAAAGCTGCTAGAAACACGGGGGGAGGGGGGGACTTCCACTAGTCAAATGCATCTGCTGTACAAGAAGACAGATTTGAATGGTTATTTTTCCTTTTATTGCGAACAGAAATATGAAAAGGTTCACAAACGGACTAAACTGTATTGTCTAGCAAGGTATCCGCCTCCATATCTTAACAGCCACTCCAATTTTACAACTAGCCCCCGAGTATGCTGCAAATGCCGCAGCTTCCTTTTGCTTTCTTTCTATTTTTGCGAGCATGGGAATGGAATTTGCTCGGGACGGTGAACCTAACATGCCTCCCTGCTGCTGCGTGAGAGCTTGGCCAGCTTTCTGATAGTTTGTTAAATGATGCTGAACCCGTCCTGCTAATGGTGGCTGTCAAATTCCAGCAGAAGCGGCCAGAAAGTGGTTTGCAGTGGTCTTACTGGGGGTCTCAGACTGAGCAGGCTGCTTCTCCTGCTGTTGCTGCTGCCAGCTCTCTGCTCTCTTTGTCCTCCCTGTATTTGGGTCAGGAGATCAATCAGGCTTTGACAAAACCTTGAAAGACTCTCCAATAAATTGCAAAGTGTGGCGATGCTGTGTACTGATTAACATACTGCTGGGATTAACATCAGCGTGAGACAGTCATATCAATTTTACCTATGAAGGAACTGTCCATTGGAAAAGTTGAAAGCGAATTATAGTACAGGAGTTACAAGTTACACTAGACTGCTAAATTACAATCGATACCGTTTACTTTATTTTAACATCTCATCTATTTGGACGGCCTGCCTATTATTAATGGTTGTCAGCTGAAAAGAGCAGAGTCATAACAATGGACCAAATGGCCCTATGCGCTCTGCTCATTGTGAAATGAAGGGGAGTAACTCAGCGGTGGTGGTAGACTGCAAAAGTGTAATACATTTAAAAGTTTAAAACGAGAAATACGAATTGAAACTATATTCGTTTGCCTGCCCTAACCTTCCAATGTTTCGAGTTGAGGAGAAAAGTCCAATTGCATTCTAAGGTACACAAAGGGAAGTCTGAGGCGCCTATATGGGGAAAAAAAAGTTTAATCAGATAACACACACATACACTGGTTCTGTACGAAAATTGGACTTGTGTTTGCCAAATTCAGAATGAGGAAAAATGCTCTCTTTCAAATAACCGAGCTTATCTGAAGTTATTGCTGAAATACAATGCCATTTAAAATCACGAGGACTCTTGATGGACACGGGGAACGTGTCTGCGACTTGGAATAAAATACATAGATAACGATGAAAAATTAACATAAGCACACAAACTGTAGCAAAATGATGCTGCGGTTAGTAGGATAAACACAGATAGGAGTCTCTGGCGGACAGTTATTAATTGAATATTATGAATGATCTTTTATACCAACACATTGCTCCAATATTCTTATTCTTAAGTGGCTCAGTGTTGGCATGTCATAATTGTCATGCGTTTGTACACTTGTACGCTGTGTTTGTAATTTCAATTGTGCCGGGTTTCCTTAAATGCTATGCAACAGCTTGTTTAAAATGTACACTTTTGGATGGCTATAAAATATTAACGACTAAACGTATAGAAATATTTAGTACCATGTAGAACGTTACTTACTGCAGCATAACATAATTAGCAGTACTGTATTACTGATGGCATCTGGCCGAGGTTTTAATAAGGTGACAGATGTCTGTGTGTGTACTAAGCAGATCTTCCTTTTGGGGACGATTTCCCTTTGTAGGGTTAGGACCATTTTCTGATGTCACCAGTGTCTCGGTTCATTGTGAAAGTTGTGAGCAAGTGATGAGAACTGTGTTCTTTTTTGACTGTAGCACTGAATTAGAGGGGAAAGAGAATGCTTTAATAACTTTTTCTTAGAACTGAAAGGTCAGGGTGTCACACGGATGAAAGAGAATATTGCCAGGACAAATATTCATCAGCAGCAAGCCTGGCTGAAGAGTGAGCGTCTGAAGATTGATCGATCCTTCTTTGTCTTCACACTCAGTTCTTTTTGGTATCTAACACCTGTTGGTGGGGACAAGGATGATAAATTAAAGCTATATAATATGCACTAAAAAAATCGACGTGCCCAAAGCCCCGTAAACTATTTCCAATCAAACCCCATTGTCTTTCATTTTAGATTGATCGGATTATATTTTATCGCAATCACCAAAGCTGTACGAGAAATTAAGTGTCTTTAGAGTAGTTGGTAGTTTTCATTTGGAAGCCAGGAGTTTGCAGTTGGGCTGATGCCATGGCAGTGCATGAGTTCATTTCAAAGCACTGTTAGTCCAATCTTGTTTGGATTTTACAATAAAGCAACGCGGTTTGTTGTGTTTTCACCAAAGAGCCACCTGTAATTTAAAGCTACAATGAAGGCCGCAGTTGCTGATGTTGCATTTACTGGTTCATCGGAATCATTTGCTCAATTAAAGGTGTTTGTAAGGATATATTGAAAGGCGAAAAGAAACATGGAAAGTGAGTTTCTTTTAATTGTCAGTGTGATAAACAATCTATCTTGCCCAAAGACATTTTAACCTCTCTCCCGAATTAGTACCTCATTATGCAAACTCTGAAACAACAAACGGTTGCTTTCAATAGAAAACGGCCCCATCACATTTAATGAAATACAGCAGTCCTAATGAATCGACTAATGAAGCTCAAAATCACAGACTATAATCCCTCCAACCAAATGGAAGATTTGGACTAAAGTAATCTTGCCACGAAAATTGTTTTGCAACGAATTTAATGGAAAATCCATCTACCTCTTGGGTGTGATAAACTGATGAGGTATTAACTCGAAAGTAACATTTCTGGATTATCCTATCCCCATCACTTCCACGCAACTCTTTTTCTAACTGCATTGCAATACCCCATTTGAAGTTGCCCGCCCCTCTTCCCTGCATCAATGCAATCATACTAAGTCCAGTAACGTAGTTGTTTTGCTTTCTAGTTTCTGAACTTGTTATAATATCTGGCTCAAAAAGTCGTCAAACCAGCAGTTTTATTATTTTTTTTTTAAAAAACTTTTATTTTAAGGGCTCTGCTGCACGTGCCAAGTTGTGTATTTTTTCGTAGGTAACGAGGTCAGTGGGAGTAGGTTGAGATGAATAATCAGCATTGTTGTGTGGAGAAAGGCAATAAAGGCCGTGTGCCTTTCACTGCTGGCTAGTGGGAGCTGCAGGGGTTAATTGTATGAATGCTAATGGACACAGGCTCAGCGGCAGATGCTCGCGTGCCTTCACAAAAATCCTTCTTCAAATTCCTGCGACAACAAAAAAAAATGACTGATGTGGTGGCACCCCGGCGATCGAGATGCCAGAATCCTAGCTACATGCCACCTGCCAGATCTATTGTTATACGATTGACAATGACTCCGCTGTTTATTATAGATCAGGACACATTTATAGCACTGCCATTGCAGTTTACTTAAAGACATCTGACAATTAGCTATCCAACAAGTGAATTTATCACTTTGCAATGCTCGTTAAAGAGAGAAGAGTTTAGATAGAACGTCCAACAACAAAATAGTAACATTGCAGTAAATTGTTGGTGATTGTATCAACAAATTCGCTCTGGGGAACATAGCTAAAGTTAGTCACAGACATAACAAGACAGACAATGTTTGATATTATCAATCACATTATTAAAATAAAAGTTATTCAGGCTAAATCAGCTAGAAGTAAAAAAAATGCCACCAATTTTAAATATATCTTTCTCTACACAATCGGTATGAACGGAATCCCAAATTTTCTGTAATTTTTGTGTGCGTATAGAGTTACGCTTGAAAACCCTAAATGGGTCTTATCTGAGACGAGTCTACCGCTTCTATTACAGCGTTTGTACATTTTGAGGCATGCCTCCCAGTTTGTGCACGCATCTGTATGGCAGGGTTTTGTTGCACCCCTTTCAGACTGTAAGAGTCACCATGCATTGACTAACTTTATTAAAGTCTGTTTCTGCACTTGGTAATCCAATTTCTTAATGTTGTGTTCGGGCACTATGCAGTAAGCAGCCCATGTCCAACTTAGTTAAACCTGGCAGAGTTTTTAGCTGCATTGTACTGAGGGAATGTGATTATGATTTGTAGCCATGTCTAACTTCATTATGCCTTCATCCGTACTTGGTGCATCAGACGCCAGAATTTGTGTGCTAACTCCACAATGTGGCCTTAAATCCGTATCTAACTTCGTTAGGTTGGCAATAGTGCTACACCAATGAGGTTCTTTGTGTAATTGCCTAGAAGTTAAAACAAAATGGTTTTCAGAACTTAGTATCTTAATATCAATGAATCAACTTTCACAAAATCAAATAATCCTTTTAGTATTTTGATAAAATGCATTTCATGGATACCATAAACATACGAGAACAAATAACTATTAATACTGTTATAAGTGAAACGGTCACATGTCACAGGGTATGCAACAAATGTTTTAATTGCTTTTCTCATATTTTCATGGTGAATATTGTGCTGTTGAAATTACAGACAATCTTAAACGATATTTTAGAAAGTATGCAGAATAAACTGATTGTTCAACTATGATTTTAATAAGAGTATCGGATTGAATGAAACTTAATAAAAAAATGCTGGAAATGCACAGAAGTTCGATGAAAGGATGTAACTTTTCATTAGAATGAGTATTAAACCCACAGCATTAAATGAAATGGAGAAGAAATTCATATCCAAGTACAATGATCAGAAGAGGCATTCATTTTGCAAAAGAAGTAATGTGATGCAGGAAGAATAACAATGGAGCAGATAAGGGCAGAGTGGGAATACGTGTTGATGGAAAGGAGATTTCAGTGGTGAAAGCGCGTTTGATTGTTGGGATTAGCTAGGACCAAAGAAAACCTCCCCAGCTCCCCTAACATTGCTAAATCATGGGTATGGTTTCACAGGCACTAGCAGCTATCTGGCCATTCATGTGAGAACCTAAACCAGATATGAGATAGAAAGCTCAGCTCAGGGTCAAACAGAATGGCAATGTTGTGACTTGTCTGCTCTGAGTGGTACATTTAATCACTGAGCTATTGGGGAGCAGAGAACTGAGCAGAGAACTTAGCAGAGACTTTGAGTGTAGGTTGCCTAAAATTTATATTTCTCCAATCAAAATTCTGAAAGTCAAGCATAAGAGAGCTGCTAAACACACATTTCCAAAAAATCTATATTGCTAAAAATGTTGTGAAAGTGCAACTAAGAGCTGTAGTCTTTTGTAAATATGTGCATGCACTTGCATGGTGTTGTAGAGTCCCTTGGACAAACAGATCGCAGAACAAAAGACCAATTTCTCTTCAATGACACACAGCTCAGCTCCTCAACCAGATTCCAGAAACTGTTGTCTCTGCAACTTGTCCCTTCAACCAATCACATCTCAAAAACAGAAACTAATCCACCTCCAGCACCATCTCTATCATTTCTCATTAGCCAAAGACCAATCACACTGCAGCAAACAACATTCTGTGGTAATGCAGCTTTAATGACAGTTCCTCATGAACTGCTATATATTTCTAACAATAAAACTTAAATCATTAAAATTCTAACTTTCTCATTCTTGACCCAACATACGTGACCAGGCATCATGAACATACCTGACCTTGGGTGTACCATCCCATATATTTTATGACCCAGCCTGGCCTGCCCAGCTGAGATTGAACTTGAATAATGTGCCTATCAAAAAACAGTTCTAGCCCCAGATATTTTTCCTTACACTGTGTTGGAATACCTGCAGGAAAAACAATGAAATAAAGTCAGGAGTTTACTGGAGAAAAAAAAAATAAAGTTGAGAATGCATCACAGCAACAGCTGAATTTTGATTATTTTTTTGAAGACTGTCGTTGAGCAAAACAAACAGACCACAGAGCATGATATCAACCAGGCTAGAAAATGTACAAGTGTACAGCAAATTGAGTCATCATGTAGCTGTGCAGTGAAGAAAAGAAATTATGAACTAAAATAAGAACATGGAAGGGAGCGAGAATGAGCTCACAAGAGAGAAGAAAGGTTTGGAGACAGAAGGAGTAAGATGCAAAATTGCAACAATTCCATTTCTGATCACAATGCACTGAGCGCCACTCACCACAAGTAGCAGCAACATTATAATTTTTGCTCCTTCTTTTATCTAATGGTTTTCCTCTGCCATGGTGCCCGAGCTGCAAGTAAGAGAGATGAGCATCATGCTCTTGAACCACTATGAAATTGACTGGTGGTAGGGATTCAAGAATGGCTCTTGGTGAATCTCCCTTTGATTTGCCACCAATTTTTCTGAGGAAGCATTTGATTCCTGTTTTTCACACTTCATCAGCAGCATATCTAAGATCAAAGATTTTGTGTTTTGGGAGCAGATGTGAATCCATGTCCCATCTTTAACGTAGCAAAATGTCCCAAAATGCTTCACAGAGACATAAGCAAAACAAACATCAAGCCAAAGAGGGAGAGATTAGGAGAGGTGACCAGAGGCTGGGTCAAAGAGCCGAGTTTTAAAGAAGAGTGGGAGGTGGAATGGTATAGGGAAGGAATTGCAGAACTTGAAGTCTAGGCAGCTGAAGGTAAGTTGCCAATGATTGGATGATGGAAGGGGGTGATGCACAAGAGGCCAGAGTCAGAGAAATGGAGACTATGGGAAAGGTTGTAGGGCTGAAGCAGACTATAGAGATAGGGAGGAATGAAACCATGAAGGGGTTTAAACACAAGGATGAGAAGTTTAAATTTGAGGCATTGGGGGAATCAAGTGCTAATGTAGGTCAGCAAGGAGGGATGTGATGGGTGAGTGGGACTTGGGGTAGGATATGGCTGCAAAATTTTGAATGTGCTAAAGTTTATGGATTTTGGAGGCTGAGAGGCCAGCTAGCAGATGACAAAGTTATGAATGAGATTTCCAGAAGCATGGTATGGATGAGGGTGGGTGATATTACAGAAGTGGAAGTGGGTGGCCTTTGTGATGGAGAAGGTATGAGGTCAAAAGCTCAGCTCAGGTTCAAACAGGACACTAAGGTTGTGAATAGTGTCGTTCAGCATGAGATAGTGGCATTTGAAGTTAGAGAGACATGTAGCAAGGTGGAAGGATCAATGGAGAAAATCTCAGAGTACAGGTTGAAAGCTCTAACACTGATAGAGTGTAAGGAGGGGGTGAATGCAAAGTAAGACAGAGTCAGAAGAGCAAAAGATGTTCTTTTTTTGCAATAGGTAGCAGCAGTCTTATCATGTACATGTATTTTCAATTTTTTTTTTCAAATATTTCAAATATGTCCAATACCTCTGATAATAGGCATAATATTAATATTATATATAAAAGCTGCTTGAAGCACACATGGTTCTAGAAGTTATTTTAAGCCTCTTAAAACCTGAATATAAGGTGTTGCTTAATATGAAGATTTACTCTGTTCACTATTTTCAGCAAAATCATAAGCTCAAATATAAAAAATATATTTATGATTTTGCTGCAAATAGAAACATAGAAATATAGAAACATAGAAAATTGGAGCAGAAGTAGGCCATTCGGCCCTTCGAGCCAGCTCCGCCATTCAATATGATCATGGCTGATCCTCTAACTCAATACCATATTCCCGCGCTCTCCCCATACCCCTTGATGCCTTTTGTGTCTAGAAATCTATCTAGCGCCATCTTAAATATATTCAGTGACTTGGCCTCCACAGCCTTCTGTGGTAGAGAATTCCACAGGTTCACCACCCTCTGAGTGAAGAAATTTCTCCTCAACTCAGTCCTAAATGTCCTACCCCGTATCCTGAGACTGTGACCCCTCATTCTGGACCCCCCGGCCAGGGGAAACATCCTCCCTGCATCCAGTCTGTCTAGCCCTGTCAGAATTTTATATGTTTCAATGAGATCCATCCTCATTCTTCTAAACTCGAGTGAATACAGGCCGAGTCGACCCAATCTCTTCTCATACGACAGTCCTGCCATCCCAGGAATCAATCTGGTGAACCTTCGCTGCACTCCCTCTATGGCAAGTATATCCTTTCTTAGGTAAGGAGACCAAAACTGCATACAACATTCCAGGTGTGGTCTCACCAAGGCTCTGTATAACTGCAGTAAGACATCCTTGCTCCTATACTCAAATCCTCTTGCAATGAAGGCCAACATACCATTTGCCTTCCTAACTGTTTGCTGTACCTGCAAGTTTGCATTCAGTGACTGGTGTACAAGGTCTCCCAGGTCCCTTTGTACATCAACATTCCCCAAACTATCACTATGTAAATAATTAATCTGCCTTTCTGTTTTTCCTTCCAAAGTGGATAACTTCACATTTATCCATATTATACTGCATCTGCCATGTATTTGCCCACTCACTCAACTTGTCTAAATCGCCTTGAAGCCTCTTTGCATCCCCCTCACAACTCACAATCTCACCTAGTTTTGTGTCATCAGCAAACTTGGAAATATTATATTTGGTTCCCTCATCCAAATCATTGATATATATTGTGAATAGCTGGGGCCCAAGCACTGATCCCTGCGGTACTCCACTAGTCATCACCTGCCACCCCAAAAAAGACCCATTTATTCCTATTCTCTGTTTCCTGTCTGTTAACCAATTTTCAATCCATGCCAGTATATTACCCCCAATGCCATGTGCTTTAATTTTGCACACTAACCTCTTATGTGGGACTTTATCAAAGGCCTTCTGAAAATCCAAATAAACCACATCCACTGGTTCTTCCTTATCTATTCTACCAGTTACATCCTCAAAAAACTCCAGTAGGTTTGTCAAACATGATTTCCCTTTCATAAATCCATGTTGACTTTGTCTAATCCCGTTGATATTTTCTAAATGTCCTGTTATCACATCCTTTATAATAGACTCTAGCATTTTCCTTACTACTGATGTTCGGCTAACCAGTCTGTAGTAAAGAGAAAACTTTCCTTTATGTCCATGCTACTGTCTTTCTTTCATCCGCACCAAAATTTCAGCATTTTGATCCAAACCTGCCAGGAAGACAATAATGCAGAAACTGTGGTGGGGGGGGGGAGATGGGGGGAGGGGGGAATGGCAGGTGTGGGGGATTTTGTCTGCTCACTATAAAACATAAAATGTAGCCATTTAAAAACAAACAGCTTTGTCAGCGTATTGCTTAATTGACAACTTCTTAAAAGTTACATATAAAAAACATTAACTGAATACAGCCTTCTTTATAATTGTACTTGCATGGCACTTTCATCAACACAATGCATCTTAGCAAACATGCATCATCCTATCAGTAACTGATGTTAACAGTAGCAGATCATTGTAGTGAGACCATAAGGTGAGCTATTGAGAAATTTCTACATTGCTCTTTCATGGCCTAATCCAACCAGTATGGATGAAAGAAAGAAAGATTTGCATTTATATAGCACCTTTCATGACCTCAGGACATCCCAAAGCATTTTACAGCCAATGAAGTACTTTTGAAGTGTAGTCACTGTTGTAATGTAGAAGACGAGGCAGCCAATTTGCACATAGCAAGGTCCCACAAACAGCAATGTGATAATCTGTTTTAGTGATGTTGGTTGAAGGATAAATATTGGCCAGGACACTGGGGAGAACTCCCCTGCTCTTCTTTGAATAGTGCCATGGGATCTTTTATGTCCACCTGAGAGGGTAGATGGAGCCTCGGTTTAACGACTCATCTGAAAAACGGCACCTCCAACCGTGCAGCACTCCCTCAGTACTGCACTGGAGTATCAGCCTGCATTATGTGATCAAGTCTCTGAAGATTCAAGGATGCTCTCAAAAATGCTACTGAGCTATCATCGGCATCAGCACCCTGTAATTGCAATGAAGTACAAATTTGATTTTCATAAGCATTAGTTGTTCAATGTGCTGTTGTATCTTGTTTAAGAAGAGATATGAATGGCTGTAATACTAAAAAAAAATTCAAAGGTGTTATTCGCTGAAAGGCATCCTAGGTATTTAATTGCCACACAAGCTCTTTGTTTCTATTAAGACAGAATTTTGTTCATGTGCTTTTCCTAACGTTTCTGTAGTTAGCCAATGCTCATCATTTCCACCGTTATGGCTATTTACCCTTTAACTGTAGCAATGACCCCACTGACTCAATTATCATCTGCAACTTCCACAACTGAATAAGAACTGAACCCCATTCTTCCAGCATGATTTCAGAAAGTATTGACAGCCTTGCAGATTCCCCTTCTTAATTTTCTGTCCTGGCAGAGTTTTATAGTCCTGGATTTTAGAACTAAATTATCCTTAAATTTCACCATGATCAGGTAGAACCAAGAATCAAACATTTTGACTTATTTTGTTTTGTCACCACAGTTAAATTGTTGCTGCTCTTCATATGATAATAATTTACTCACAGGGATAACCTTGGCAGGGGTACCTATGATTTAAAAAATTTGGTATGTGTAGTAGCTGTATGAGCATTATATACTTATTTTTGTTCTATCCAATGGACAAGTGATATCAGTTGAAGACAAGATTTTCCGGTTTGTATGTATTTGGTGTATATATGTTAAGATGATGTAATGTTATAGCAGGCTCTTTTTTTTGATACATGTACACCCTCTAATCTGAAATCTATGACCAAGATTTAGGAATATTGTGACTTAGTGGGACTGAAATGAAAAGCTGAGATCTTAAGCTTTTCCTTGTGCATCAGTGAAGCCAAAATATTTCAATCTTTTCCCAAATCAGTTGCCAATGTCATCATCAGCAAAAGCAAACACCTTCACTGAAAAAGGTAATTGTGATGGGATAATTACAGTGGATCAAAGGTAGAAATGGACCTCTTCCATCTTTATATTGCAAAGTCTGAAATTATACAATATCTGATACTAGCTCCAAAGAGCTTCCAACATTAATCGTATAGTACTACTAAAGTCACACAGGACACTTAAGATAAGTTCTGCACTTGTACTGCTACCCCATTTAGACACTGCAGTTCCAAATACTAAATATGGTACAGTACTGGCAAAGGTAATTGTGAGCCCTGTAATGCTTATCACAGATATTGGGCCTGGTGTGCCTCCTCCTCGGGTCCTGTGTGTTCCTCATTCTGGTGCTCCAAGTGTGCTTTGTTATGGAGGATGAAGTATACTTGATCCTATTGCTCATTTGGACAATGCAAGTGTATCTGTTGCTTCTTCAGTCTCTGGAATTGCTATGCTATCTGACCTAGAAATAACAAAATCAGCAACCTCAGAATTAAATTTTTATTGTGAGGAAAATCTGCTGCAAACTTAGCAGGGACTTAGTTGCAGAAAAATAGGGCGAGAAAGAAAGTCACCCAAACACGTCTACTGAGAGCATCTGCAGTGCTATACTTGCTACTACCAGTCCAACTCCCACTGTTACCAGTCCAAGATTGTGAATGTTGCAAAAAAAAATTTCACTTTCCTCAGGCCAAAGGAGGAGATATCCATTGCCAAGAAAATAAACCAACAAAGCAACACCTGTCATCTGGCAACATTTAGCAGTTCATCTGGATAGTGAACTGAATCAATTTGCATTACTTAAATAGTTATCATTAGCAGAAATAAACAAAAGGAGCACAAGAACAGTGTTAATCACACATTTGAAACAATTTCATGCAGAAAGAGTTGTTTTGGTCACCTTGAAAGTGAATATTTCAGATACAACCATTGTTAATTCACAAGCAGTATCAGAGACAGTGGAGAAGTTTTAAAAAAAGCCTTAGGATTCCTTAACAGAACCTGACCTATCATCTCAAAATTTTGTGACTGGTACATTGCTTACTTTTGACTATTGGCTGAAACCCCACACTTCACAGAAAAAAGGAAAATAACCACAATGCAGCAGTACTTAGAGGACAGAAAAGCTTCTCCTAAAAAGCATCTGGTTACTGAAAAGGAAATATTTCATTTAGCAGGGAAGTGAAGAATAAAAGGCTGCCTTAGTCCTGCAACAATACAAAGAAGTCTAGGATACAAACAACCTGGTCCACAAAATAGTGTAGTTTCATATCTAGGACCTAAGTGCAAATTCAACCCAAACTGATGGGATAAAGGTGTGTTTTCTCTGATGGTTTTATGTGAGATGAGTTTGAGCAGCCAAGCTCAACACAATTCCTAGTGGGAATAGGCCAACAGCACAGAATTGCCAATAATTTAGCACAAAAATTGTTGCCAGGACTGGAGAATTTTAGCTATGAGGAAAGATTGGATAGGCTAGGGTTGTTTTCTTTGGAACAGAGGAAGCTGAGGGAAGACATGATTGAGTTGTATAAAATTATGAGGGGCCTAGATAGAGTGGATAGGAAGGAGCTATTTCCCTTAGCAGAGAGGTCAATAACTAGGGGGCATAGATTTAAAGTAATGGGTAGAAGGATTAGAGAGGACCTGAGGAGAATTTTTTTCACCCAGAGGGTGATTGGGGTCTAGAACTCGCTGCCTGAAAGGGTGGTAGAGGTAGAAACCCTCATTGCATTTAAAAAGTACATGGATAAGCACTTGATGTCATAACCTACAAGGTTACGGACTAAGTGCTGGAAAGTGGGATTAGACTGGATAGCTCTTTTTCGGCCGGCACAGACACAATAGGCCAAATGGCCCCCTTCTGTGCCGTAAATTTCTATGATTCTTTAATTCTATGAAAAACAGCATTAAATTACAGGAGAAAAACTCACATTATTATAGTAGGAGGCATTCTTCTGAAACTGGGGTTAAGGTATATTAATTGGGGTAGTTTTGCTTGGAATCTAGTTTTGTCCTGGCCAATATTTAACCCTCAAGCAATATCACTAAAACAGATTATCTGTTCATTATCACATTGCTGTTTGTGGGACCTTGCTGTGTGCAAATTGGCTGCTGCGTTTCCTGCATTACATCAGTGACTACATTTCAAAAAAAAAGTTCTTCATTGGCTGTAAAGTGCTTTGGGACGTCCTGAGGTCTTAAAAGGCATTATATAAATGCAAGACTTTCTAATCATGTGATACTTGATCTGGGCGTGCTTGATGCTGATATACGTGGAAAGATGTTCCATTCCACCACTCATATTGCCTGACGAGCAAAAGTAAAAAAAGAAGCTGGATTTAAATCTTTACGAAATGTTTCTCAACCAAAGAATTTAATTCCCTCCCAATTTAAATTAATTGTAATGTTCTTGTATGGACACTGTTTTAAAAAAAGCTCAAGCACATAAAAGAAGCAGGTGGTCAGATTAGTTTGATATGCGGACTAACATTAAATGCATATATTTCTACCTAGTTATCTTTTGGGCAGCAAGTTGGCTGAATTTCAAAGGAGATAGTAGCTGCCATTGGATACTGTGCAGGGATATTTTTATCTGTTGTATTGCTTGAAAGCAAAATATTACTTTCAACTTTCCAAAGGTGATATAATTGATGCTGGATGAATGGAACAACTGTGTCAAGGCAATCTAACAGCTACAACGATGGCCACCAATTAAGGACAGAGAAGGCAACATGGTGAAAGTAATGAGCATGTTCACTCTTCGGCAGGGATCAACACTGGTTCAATAAGGAGTGCAGAAGAGCAGGCCAGGAGCAACACCAGGCATACCTAAAAATAAGGTGCCAACCTGGTGAAGCTACAACACAGGACTACATGCATGCTAAACAGCAGAAGCAACATGCGATAGACAAAGCTAAGCGATTCCACAACCAACGGATCAGATCAAAGCTCTGCAGTCCTGCCACATCCAGTCCGTGAATGGTGGTGGACAATTAAACAACTAATGGGAGGAGGAGGCTCTGTAACCATCCCTATCCTCAATGATGGCAGAGTCCATCACGTGAGTGCAAAAGACAAGGCTGAAGTGTTTGCAACCATCTTCAGCTAGAAGTGTTGAGTAGATGATCCATCTCGGCCTCCTCCCGATATCCCCACCATCACAGAAGCCAGTCTTCAGCCAATTCGATTCACTCCTCGTGATATCAAGAAATGGCAGAGTGCACTGGATTTTTTTTATTCGTTCATGGGATGTGGGCGTTGCTGGCAAGGCCAGCATTTATTGCCCATCCCAAATTGCACTTGAGAAGGTGCTGGTGAGCCGCCTTCTTGAACCGCTACAGTCCGTGTGGTGAAGGTTCTCCCACAACAAAGGCTATGGGCCCCGGCAACATCCCGGCTGTAGTGCTGAAGACTTGTGCTCCAGAACTAACCGTGCCTCTAGCCAAGCTGTTCCAGTACAGCTACTACACTGGCATCTACCCGACATTGTGGAAAATTGCCCAGGTATGTCCTGTCCACAAAAAGCAGGACAAATCCAATCCGGCCAATTACCGCCCCATCAGTCTACTCTCAATCATCAGCAAAGTGATGGAAGGTGTCGTCGACAGTGCTATCAAGGGGCATTTACTCACCAATAACCTGCTCACCGATGCTCAGTTTGGGTTCCGCCAGGATCACTCAGCTCCAGACCTCATTACAGCCTTGGTCCAAACATGGACAAAAGAGCTGAATTCCAGAGGTGAGGTGAGAGTGACTGCCCTTGACATCAAGACAACATTTGACCAAGTGTGGCACCAAGCAGCCCAAGTAAAATTGAAGTCAATGGGAATCAGCAGGAAAACTCTCCAGTGGCTGGAGTCATATCTAGCACAAAGGAAGATGGTAGTGGCTGTTGGAGGCCAATCATCTCAGCCCCAGGACATTGCCGCAGGAATTCCTCAGGGCAGAGTCCTAGGCCCAACAATCTTCAGCTGCTTCATCAATGACCTTCCCTCCATCATAAGGTCAGAAATGGGGATGTTCGCTGATGATTGAACATTGTTCAGTTTCATTCGCAGCCGCTCAGATAATGAAGCAGTCCGTGCCGCATGCAGCAAGACCTGGACAACATCCAGGCTTGGGCTGATAAGTGGCAAGTGACATTCGTGCCAGACAAGTGCTAGACAATGAACATCTCCAACAAGAGAGAGTCCAACCACCTCCCCTTGACATTCAACAGCATTACCATCGCCGAATCCCCCACCATCAACATCCTGGGGGTCACCATTGACCAGAAACTTAACTGGATCAGCCACATAAATACTGTGGATACAAGAGCAGGTCAGAGGCTGGGTATTCTGTGGCGAGTGACTCACCTCCTGACTCCCCAAAGCCTTTCCACCATCTACAAGGTACAAGTCAGGAGTGTGATGGAATACTCTCCACTTGCCTGGATGAATGCAGCTCCAACAACACTCAAGAAGCTCGACACCGTCCAGGACAAAGCAGCCCGCTTGATTGGCACCCCATCCACCACCCTAAACATTCACTCCCTTCACCACCGGCGCACTGTGGCTGCAGTGTGTACCATCCACAGGATGCACTGCAGCAACTCGCCAAGGCTTCTTTGACAGCATCTCCCAAACCCGCGACTTCTATCACCTAGAAGGACAGGGGCAGCAGGCACATGGGAACAACACCACCTGCACGTTCCCCTCCAAGTCACACACCATCCTGACTTGGAATTATATCACCGTTCCTTCATCGTCGCTGGGTCAAAATCCTGGAACTCCCTACCTAACAGCACTGTGGAAGAACCTTCACCATACGGACTGCAGCGGTTCAAGGAGGTGGCTCATCACCACCTTCTCAAGGGTAATTAGGGATGGGCAATAAATGCTGGCCGTGCAAGCAACACCCACATCCCATGAACGAATTTTAAAAAAAAGTACATTCAGTTTGGATATACCTCGCCTCCTGGGCCACACGTGGAGCAGTCCCGAACATCACGGTTCTTTTTAAAAACATCTGCTCATATTTTCAATTACCAGAACGCTATCTAATTTAGGATCTCATTGTTTCATGGAATTCCACTCTTTATGTCAAAGTACCGTTGAAGCAAAACTCAACACAATGAACTTAAAGCAGAGCGCAGGCGGCTAGATCAATGCTGCCAGTCAATGTGCTGAGGATGAGAAAAAAAGAGCAGAACGTTCAATCATTATATACCATATAATGCTACTGATGAGAAGAGTTTCCGGTGGATTTTTACTTTTAAGACAGTTTTACGAAATAGAATGTGCTAGATAAGCAAAATGGTAGGTCGCATTCAGACATTTCAATATAATTGGGGTTAAAGTAACTACCCTCATCTACCACAAGCTTGGTGTACCTACCGTCACCTTCCTCAAAATTCCTGTACCTTTACACATCTTGCGGAGAATCATTAAAACATATCTTGCAACTCTTTGGCGTGAGGGGAGGACTTCCCTTCCCAAAAAATAGAAAGACAAACGAGAAAAAAGTGCTCCACTTTCCAATTAAGTTCATCGACTCAAACATTGCGAATTTTCACTGACTAAAACAAATGCAGTCGGAAATGGGCACATTGAGTTAATCTAAATCCGACTAATTTGGGTCCCTTCAGATTTTTTCTTCTGTCTCCTTTTCCTTTCTTTGCTGTCACAATCTTTACTTGTAAGATAAGAGCCAAAGCTTCAGGTTCCTAGCTTGCCTCAAAGTGCACCCTTACTTTAACGTTCGACCACGATTGTAACGTGACGATAGAGGAGTGAAAAACGACATCATAGAGAGGAGATATTCAAGTCATTAATTATGATGAAGTGATGCTGAGAGGAAGTGTAGCCCATATATCCCTATGTGTTGAGAAAAGTTTATTGGACAGGGCAATGGAGCAAACAAGTTTAGGACACGGTGAACGTAGGTAATGTTTGAAGCAAGTGATGGGGAGATAATGGTGGAAATGGATACCCATAATAATGACCAGAGGGGCAATTGATTGTGGGATAGAAGCAAGAAAGGGTCATATCTGGGTAGTGATGGGGGTGAAAGCGATGTTAAGAATCATGTCCAGCTATGAAAATGTAAACAAGACGTTTCATTAGTACCGCGTTGTTGGTACAGGAAACGCCGTGAAGGTGAGTTGTCAGTGATGAGGTGTTACTGATCATTGGCCTTTCCGTGGGCAGAGGATCTATATCTATCCCTTGCGTGTCCCTGATTTTCATCGCTCCACCATTGGCGCCTATGCCTTCCGATGCCTCGGCCCTAAGCTCTGGAATTCCCTCCCTAAACCTCTCCGCCTCTCTCTTCCCCCTTTAAGACCCTCCTTAAAACCTACCTCTTTGTCACCTGTCCTAATATCTCCTTATGTGACTCGGTGTCAGATGTTATTTGATAATGCTCCTGTGAAGTGCCTTTGGACGTTTTACTACAATAAAGGCGCTATATAAATGCATGTTGTTGTTGTTAGATGTATGGAATTGAGGAGCTTGGAAGTAGCTGTTTATAAATAGAGGCATTAGGGAAAGTGGCAGCATGTTTGTGTTAGGGGGCAGGGCTGGGTGGCTGACCAGGAGTGAGGTTAGCAGCACCCCACACGCGTGCATCAATACACTCAAATAAAGAATTCTTGGAGAAGCACTAAGCCCTGATGGTTGCACGTGTGACATTTTGCCTTTTCATTGTCACCCAAAGACTTCCATTGTAAAAAGGAATGTTGCTATGGGAAGTTCTGCGGGGCTAAAACTCCCTGTGATCATTACTGATACAGCATTGAAACCTAAATATTGTCTACCAGAACCCAAGAATCACTGCCTGGTACGTGATTTGAGGAGACGAGGAACATCGTTTTGCTCTTGAACGTGTCACAGAAAATTTCTAAAGTTTACTGAATAGACGGGAAATATTGATTAGTTGAAAACCTCCTGTCACATGACACTTCGAACGAGTTGGGCAGTTTTCAAAGTTATTTGTGCTTTTTAAATATGTATTCTTCAGAAAACAGCATGCACACGCCGATTCAAAATTGTTGGAAGGTGTGAAACATCGAATAAAATATGTGAAAAGGAACTTTTCGGATGTCGCAATGTAGTTTTAGTGAAATCCGAACTTTCGCAAGACTTTCCCTTTGGTGAAGGTGAATTACTTTATCCGAACTTCTTCGAAGATTCTAAAAGAGTGTCAGCAGAAAATGTTTTAAACGATGTCTTTCGTCCGATTGGCTGTTAAATAGATATTGCACGTGAACTTACACAAACACCTGATTTTCTAAGAATTATCAGAGCTTCTCGAAACAGAGCGTGAACTAATAGAATTATCTGATCACTGGAATCCCTTTGAGCCGAGGTAACGTGCCCTATTGGTGTTTATGGAGTTTTTTTTTGCTAAAGCTGAATTGATGTAATTATTGGGTCGATTGTTGGAGATTTGCGCCAGATGGCCGTGGGCTTCTAAAGCTGCAGTTGCTCGTGTTTGCTTTTTCTCCTCATATAGGATGCTAATTCGCAGATAAGTTCTGAAAAGGCCGCAAAGTTGTAAAACAGTATTCATGGGGTAGAATGCCCACCGGCGTGACCTATTACTAAATACATTCATGAGGCACCCTTCTTTTATCCATGATTTTCCACACGACGCTGCCTGTATGGAGGATCAGTAATAGCTTTTAAAAGGCATTTGAGTGCAGGAGAAAGCGAGAGTCTGTGCTTCGCTTTCACGTCTGTCTGGAATCTCCTTAGTGACTTTAACCCCCCTCCTCCCAGTGCAACAAAAAGAGAGACCAACTTAGAGAAAACGAGGGACAGTGAGGTTTAGAGAACCATAGAAAGCAGAGAAAAGGGGATTATACCAAGTAATAAAAAGCGCAAAACAAGCAAATGCAGATGGTTGATGAAACTTTAGTTTTTTTGTTGCAATAAAGATTATTTTGCCACTATTGCAGGTGTTTATATTTCAAGCCAGATTTAATCGATGTAGACCATGACAGATTTTCATGTAAGCATTTATTCCTGAGAACTCCATGCACGTGCATTGCAAGTAGACAGCAAAAACTCCGTGTGCAATCCATTTGTGTCTGCATGGTTTTTGAGTGACAGTTGTAGTTTTGATTATTTTTTAAATTTGACAATTAGGATTTTTAATATTTTTCAATTTAATCATCAAAGCTGTGTGCCTTCAAACAGTTAAACATTTAAAGGGCTCAACTCGTTAGTCCTATGGGTGAAGGCTGAAGACACGCCAGCTTTCTTTCCTCTCTTCCGAGCAAAAAGTTGAATGATTCTCCAGACAAAACCTGAAAGCAAATGTGTACTTAAAAACAATACTCATGAGATAATCTGGAAAAGATTAGTAAAAGAGGAAAAAATATGTAATTTTGAATAACGGGCATATCTTCAAATAGCGTAATAAAGTTTTCACGTTCAAGTCCGAAAATTGATGTGCGAGTGGACTGATCCAATACAGTTCTTAAAAGAGAACAAAAGTGAATCCAAATCAGTTGGTATCTACAGAGAGCCGAAAGTTAGATAAGTGAAAAATGCATGATAAGAGAGCAGGAAATAATTAGGTTTCGGTGGAGACAATCAAGACGAGTAGCGGACAATGGGACATCAGAAGGGAAAACAAAAACGGAGGAGAAAGTAATCAGAAGATTTACGGTTCGGTGAAGGGGAGTATAGGTGAAGAGCAGTAGTAAACCAGAGCAATAAAAAGGGTAGTTCGCGTTAATATTGGCCCCTGGCGAGAGGTAAAGAGCCGTAGACTGGGAGTTGTCAGCGGTACCCCCCCTTCCTTCTTTCCCTTAACATTGTTCGCTGCTTGCGGGCGGCGGGAGCCAATAGGCGGGGTCGGGCCCGCCTTCCTCTCCCCCCCCATCCCATCTCGGTGACGGATGTGCGCTGGGACTGGCCGCGGTTATTTGGGGAGGGGGCAGCGACGCGATTGGCTGGAAGGGCTGGCGGCACGCGCCTTTGGGAAAGTTTGGGCGAGTTGGACTGAAGTTTGTGTTGAGCTCGACCGGAGCGGGAGCCAGAGTCCGGGCACCGGCAGCGAGTGCAAGACGGTCCAAGAGACTCAGTCCCCCCCCCCCCTCACACGACAACTTTTTGGGCTGCGTGCATAACAGCGAAACCCCCGCCCCCCCCCCTCCAAACAACAATTTGGTCATATTTAAATCGCAGAGTTAAACTTTAGAATTAAATCTTCGCCCGAAAAGTGAATTGCAAAGAAGTTAGCAACGGATCGACATTACTGCGGGCGCCTCGACTTTTACATGAAGGCTGCTTTGTCTGGACTGCTATCAAAATCCAATCATCAAATGTGTCCCGAGTGTGAATAAGGAGACCGGCTCGAGGGAATCAACAGGAGTTTATTTTATTTTTAAAAAGCGCGACGATCGACAGAAGTCGAGAGTGTCAGTGGGGAGGGGGGGGGGGGGTCATGAAGATGGAGAAAGTCCAAAAGAAGACTGCGAGGCGCCGGAGTTTCTTTCTGTCTGTCGTGCTGATTAGCTGGATGTGTCAGGACGTGGTGGGCATTACCGTGAAGTACAAAGTTTACGAGGAGCAGCCGGTCGGGACGGTGATCGGCAGACTTTCCCAAACTTTAGCCGAGAAGTTGAATCCTTCCTCCAAGCGTTTCCGAGTGATGCAGAGGGTTAACTCGTCGCTGCTCACGGTCCGCGAAGAAGACGGGCAAGTGAGCATCGCCGAGCGCATCGACCGGGAGCAGCTGTGCAAGCCCACGGCCACTTGCACCATCAGCTTCGACGTGATCACCCTCCCCACCGAGCATCTGCAGCTCATCCAGATCGAGGTGGAGGTGCTGGACATCAACGACAACTCGCCGCAGTTCCCCAGATCGGTCATCCCCGTGGAGATCTTTGAAAGCGCCTCGGTGGGCGCTCGCTTCCCCCTGGACAGCGCCGTGGACCCAGACGTGGGGGACAACTCCCTTTACACTTACTCCCTGACCCCCAACGAACACTTCGCTCTGGAGGTCCGCACCAGGACGGACGGCGCCAAGTACGCCGACCTCATAGTGATCAGGGAGCTGGACAGGGAACAGCAGGCAGGCTATGAACTCCGCCTGATCGCTTCGGACCGAGGGGCGCCCCCTAAATCGGGATCGTCGCTTTTAAAGATCAGCATCGCCGACTCCAACGACAACAGTCCGGCTTTTGACGAAGCCTCCTACACCATCGAACTTCTGGAAAACTCGCCTGAAGGCTCCCTACTTATTGACTTGAACGCAACTGATCCGGACGAGGGGAATAATGGAAAAGTCATCTACTCCTTCAGCAGCCACGTGTCCCCCCAAGTTATGGAGACCTTTCACATTGACGCCGACAGTGGCCACTTAGTCCTGCTAAGGTCAGTGGACTACGAGGTCAGCCAGACCTACGAGATCGACGCCCAAGCTCAGGATCTGGGTCCCAACTCCATCCCGGCCCACTGCAAAATCATCATCAAGGTGGTGGACGTGAACGACAACCCCCCGGAGATCGCCATCACCCTCGTGCCTTTGGGTAACGACGTGGCTTCGGTGTCCGAGGCGGCCCCCAAGGAGACTTTCATCGCCGTGGTCCGGGTCGAGGACAAGGATTCGGGGCTGAACGGGCAGGTGATGTGCAAACTGCAGGGCCATGGGCACTTCAAACTTCAACAGACCAACGAAAAAAACTACATGATCCAGACCAACGAGACTCTGGATCGGGAGAAAATCGCGCAGTACAAGCTGAAGGTGATCGCCGAGGACATGGGGATTCCAAGTTTCACCACCGTTCAATACCTAACCGTCCAGATTACTGATGAAAACGACAATGCTCCCCAGTTCCAGAAGAGCAAATACGAACTGTTCCTGAACGAAAACAACTCTCCCGGCGCCTTCATCACCTTAATGACAGCCACCGATTTGGATTTTGCCGAGAACAGCCAGGTTACTTACACCATCCTGGAGTCCTACATCTCTGGGAGCTCCATCACCACCTACCTGACCATTGACCCGTCTATTGGAGCAATCTACGCCCTTAGGACCTTCGATCGTGAAGAGATCAACATGATTTCATTTACGGTCCAGGCCAGGGACGGAGGAACCCCTCAACTTACCACCAACACAACAGTCCACTTGACCATTCTTGACCAGAATGATAACTCGCCAACCATTCTAAAGCCTGTTTTGCGCAATGGCACGGCGGAGGTGCCCCTCCCTAATGATGCTGGGCCCAACTATTTGGTGACTACCATTGCAGCGATCGATAAGGATTCTGGCATCAATGCCGAGCTCACTTGTACCATCCTTGATGGCAACCAAAATGGAATTTTCATTTTGGATCCAAGAACTTGTGACATTTACACCAATGATAGCTGGGTTTTGGCTCAAGAGAAAAGTTGGGACCTCATTGTGGCTGTGCAAGATAAAGGAACCCCGAGTCTCAGCACAGTGGCTGCCTTGAAAGTTGTGTTGGCTGAACCTGGAGAAGAAATCCACCATGATGAACAAAGTGGTTTAGATGACTCCATGATCATCATCATATCATTAGGTGTGATTTGTGCTGTTTTGCTCATCATCATGGCTATGTTTGCCACAAGGTGTAATCGAGAAAAAAAGGACAACAGATCTTACAACTGCCGGGTGGCGGAATCCACTTATCAGCACCACCCCAAACGACCATCCAGGCAAATTCACAAAGGGGACATCACTCTGGTACACACAGCTACAGGCACTCTACCCATCAGATCCCAACACAGGGCTTCTCCTTCCTCCTCGCCAACCCTCTCGGGAATGGATCGGGGTCAGATGTGCAGCAGGCAAACCAATCATAGCCGCCAATCACTCAACAGTTTAGTGACCTTGTCCTCCAACCATTTACCTGAGAACTTTGCACTGGAGCTCACACACACCTCTCCACCTGTTGAGGTGAGCATCTCTAATGTTGTGCTTTATACACAGTGAGAATTATTTGTGGTTCATTTAGTTTGTGGTTCCAAACAATTAAAGACCATTGGATGGGATTGTCCTCCCATTCTTACCACTCTTTTATGAAATTAGTGCACACAAAAGACAGAATATATACTAGTGAAGGTCTTTGGCATATTTTGCCACCAGCCTCTACCATATTCTATTCTTTAATTTCTTTGTGTTAAAAATGCTTTAACCTGTACCTTTCTATGTATCTTTCATATCCATTTTGTTTTATGGAAATCTCATCTTCATTCCATTCTTGCATCTAAAGTGTGGAAATATGGGGCCCCTCAGTGGTTCAGCTGGTTAAAGAGTGAGCACTTGAGCAATACAGGCCAGCAAGGTGCTAGGTCCAACCCTTGGTTTGTGCCATGTTAGTTCATCTCAGTGGTAGGAATACTACAATTGGCCTCAGCGCATTTGGGTTAGAAGGGAGAAAAATCAGCTTTTGATTACGATCCTGTGACCCGTAATGGAAGTGTGCATGCATAAGCATCTGGTGAAGACTTGGTAAGGGCTGTCTCTGATGTCCCCTGAGGTCAAATAGCCTGCCAAAATCCACTGTCCAGTCTCAGAGATGAAGAATGGCTACTTGAGTGAAGTATTAGAAGGTGATCATTGCCCACAGAAGCATAACCCGGCAAAGAGCCTTCAACTGGGGTGGGAAGATTATGGAAAGTGTTTCCATAGTTCTGTGAGCCTAGGTGTCTGATAACTTGCTATAATTTTTGAAATAAGGAGTGAGTCTCACATTTACAGAGATACACCTCATCACTTGGGATGTTTCATTTCATTGATACAACAGTTTAATTACTATTTTAAAAACTGAATTGTTAATTCATTGCAATGAGGACTGCTATTCATTTAGTAGACCTCATTATGTCATAGGGGTTGCCTTATACTTTTTCTCAGTAGTAACTAATAATCATCTTGAAAATTTTGCCTAGAGATTGAAATTCCGCTGTGGCAAATTTTAGTGCACTGGTTAATGAATATGTATCAAATTCCTGTGTGCACTATTTACTGGTGCCATTAACCTGTTTGCTTTAAATGGGTTAACAATTTCTCTAAAATAGCGCACACAGGAGTGAAATTGCTAATTGGTTTACCACACACAGAAATTTCAACCTCCTTATTGAGTGTTAAATAAATAATTATTAGAGGAGTACAACACCCAACATACTACATTTTGCTTCTTTGTTTCTTCAGCACTATGACTCATTCCCCTTCCAAATATTTCTCTTAAAGTGAAAGGCCACAAGATCATATTCTTACCAGTAATACTTCCACTTCTGTGTCGCAACAATCTAGTGAAGCCAGCTCTGTCTATTAATAAAATGTAATTATGTGCAACAACTTTCACTGAGCTGCAGAGGTCGGGAATTGGAGGTACAACTGTAAAGTTATCATCCAACTGAGAAGGGTAGAATCTTTTAACCTTTTAATGCCATACATTTTTTGTGCTCAACATGGTGATGGTGTTGATCTGGAATTGAATGCTTCTAACTTTTGGTTCCAAGTGACAGGTTCAAGCAAGCCCTCTGATCTGGCATAATATCGATGGATGCAAAATAAGAGATCTATTTACTCTGTCCAATAAGCATTAATCCCAAACTCAGCAAAGCACCGCCTGCTGCACCAGTGTGAATGTTTGCACTTGCCTTATCAGCCATTTCTATAACCTCTTTTGAGTGAAATTACCTGTTTGTGGATGTGTGACTACAAGGAATTGGGATGAAACTTCATCCAAACCTGTCTTATGTAGGACTTTTACAGTCTTTAGAGAAAGGACATCTTCATCCCATCATTTTGGGTTGGATTTAAATCTAAATCCAGGAAGTGAAATGGCAGTATTTTAACTTAGTGCATCACTCTGTCCTCTTAAGATTGGAACATTTAACTTGTCCCAATTTTGAAAAATTCAAAGGAGCAAGGAATTAGTTAGGAAGTTAAAGCAACTTTGTAATAGAATTCTATCAAAACTATACCTGTAATGGTGAGTAGGAATTCTTGCAATTGAGAAGTAGTTAGAATTCTTGATGATGGTGAGAAATCTGAAGAGAGAACCAAAATATGCCCACAGGTATTGCCTACCTTGTGGTAAAATGTACATATTGAAACAGACAATCTCACCAGTCAGAGCAAGTCAGTTTAGTTTTATTTTATTTTGTAGGCTTTAGCTAACTTGGCCATAATCCAATGGACAGCTTCCACAAAAATCAAACTAATGGTTGATATAAAGTGATTTTTACAGGTATACAATACCTAATTAACCATTTTTCTGTTGGATTGATAATGCTAGGAGTTCCAATCCTTTAAGAGATTAAGTGAAATTCTTCAGTATGGTTGCATTGTACTATTGACTTATACATATTACTGCCCTACCTAAGGTGCAGTGCCTTACAATCCAACGCTGTAGATTTTTAAAGCATAGATATAGCAATTCAGTTACAATAAAGCAATATATTGTTACCACTTACTTCATGTCGTCCAATGGGTTAGAGAAGCAAATAATCAAATTATTTCCACTCATTTGCCATAACTTTGGTGGAAGAGCCATGGAAACACTGGGAATTATTTACACTGTTTTTCCACGATTTCCATGGGCCTTCTGCTGAAGTTATGAATGGGATGGATGATCAGGATAACCCCTGTGGAAATTGACCCCCTATGCATTAGAAAAGTATTGCAGAAGTTATTAAAAAGTGTTTGACTTTTCTTTAAACAAACATTGTTGGTAAATTTGGTTCTTTCTTTCTGTTGTCATTCAGCAAGTTTCTCAGCTGTTGAGTATGCTGCATCAAGGCCAGTATCAGCCAAGACCAAACTTTCGAGGAAATAAATATTCCAGAAGTTACAGGTAAAAAAAAAACTGTTGCATTGAATTCCTGTCTTTCCAGACACGCAAGTCCTTATAACATAATATATATAGTTCTAATGATTTCTCATTTACTCTTTGTAGATATGCTCTTCAAGATATGGACAAATTCAGTCTGAAGGATAGTGGTAGAGGTGACAGTGAAGCTGGAGACAGTGACTATGATCTGGGCAGAGACTCTCCTATTGACAGACTTCTAGGTGAAGGTTTCAGTGACCTCTTTGTCACTGACAGCCATCGATTTCATCCAGGTACAGTTATGTCACTAATAAGCACATATCATTTAACATTCACAGTTTAGATGTTTATTGGCCTTTAGGGCTTTACAACAATTGTTTCAATGTTTTGAATTTTTAAAGTTTCATGCTGGTCAAAGTCTGGAGAGCAAAACTTTTTAGCTTTTTGCACCTTGTGTCAACATCAATCACTCTCAGGACCAATTAAGTGCGAGATGAAGCTATCTCTTCCCCCTCTCAATCACCTCAACTCCAACCGCAGAAGAGTACCCCCATTGCAATAGTGTTATTTTTTAAAAAAAATTGTTTGGTGACGAATTACGCAAATTGTTGTTGAATCATAATCAATTTAGTGCTATGGACTTGTGTCCACCACTATTTGGAATTGGATTGAAATTGCCAAAGCTCATTTGACGCCAGACCCTTGCAGCTAGTGGAGTGGAGACTTTAGAGATGATTCTGTGATGCCGCCCTCTAACTGAGGAGCTGTGCTCAATAGAGGAGCATGAGTTGGACTGTTATGATGTTATAGACCCATTAGTGACCTGAACTCCTTTTGAGCATGGCTTGCTCACTGGGAGTACAGAATAACCACTTTTATCTCATTAGCCTGGTTGAGATCCTAATTTATTATAGCCCCCCTTTTTATTACTTTCTATTCAATACACCTAAAACAGTTTAACCAAAAGAGGTATAATCGGACTAGGGTTCATGCTATATGTTGGCCATGCTAAGTTTACTCATAGTGAATAAGATAAATTTAGTTACCAATAAAAGTAGCACTATCAACTGGGAATAAATGGGTTGTGGAGAGCCCAATACAAATTTTCGTGTGTGGAGTCTCAAAATCCCTGCTGCAGCTGAACCAGAAGGCCTGTCATAAATAAAAGGATCCCATGTGGGCCGTATATTTAGTAGTATCTAAAACTGCACTGTCTGGCTAATGCTTAGTATGACTTCAAGGAAACAGCCAAATGGTATTGGCTGAAATTAAAAAAAACAATAATAACTGAATATAAATTAAGTCACAAATAAACACTACGGATGGATTATCTTACATTATTTTCCTGTCTGAGATTTTATGCCCTCAGCCATACTGTTGAACCTGCTGTGTTGTATAAGCTTTGTACTTTGCTAGCATTTCTAGTGTGGTGCATTGACAAGTTCATCAATTTATACCAGTGGAAACTGAACACTTACTATAATTCATGCCATGGAAAAAACTTGGCAGTTTAAGTTTAGATCTTCACTAGAAATAGTGGTCGAGTTGTGAGAAAGATGATTGGAATATCTTCTGCTCTGATGCCAATGATTTGTGTGATGGACCATTCCTTAAATGATTTTTTTTTTGTTTTGCAGCAATGAAGCTGTGCACAGATGAATGCAAAGTATTGGGGCACTCTGATCAGTGCTGGATGCCTCCTTTGTCTTCAGGCCTTTCTGCTGATTACAGGAGCAACATGTTTATTCCAGGCGAGGATACCCAACAGCTGCAGGAAGATGATTGTGACTCTTCGGATTCCAATGAGAAGAAAAAAAGCTTTCTGACCTTTGGCAAAGAGTCCCAGAACGAGGAGGCAGAGGATCTCGGGACCTCGTCCCTCCTGTCAGAAATGAACAGTGTTTTCCAACGATTGTTGCCTCCGCAAATGGACAAATATGCAGAATGCAATGAGGTTGGCAGTGTAAGTTCTTTGGAAAATAAAAAAGGACATTTGGCAGCAAAGCCAGTTCCCTATCCACAAGGGGTAGCAGCATGGGCAGCAAGCACTCATTTCCAGAATCCAGTGAACAATGTTGGTCTTGCTCCTGTGAATCATATAAATCCACAGCCCATCTCTAAATGGTTGCCTGCCATGGAGGAAATCCCAGAGAATTATGAAGAAGATGAATTTGATAATGTTCTCAGCCAGCTTGCTCCTTGTAAGCGTGAGAGTAAACATGAACTCATTGATGCCAGTGAACTTGTAGCAGAAATTAACAAACTTTTACAAGATGTCCGGCAGAGCTAAAATTGGCTCTGTACTTGTTTTTCTCTTCCTTTTTTGGGAAACTGGAAGATAGGAGTGTCATTGCCAACTATTTGCATTTATCAAGTAAATGTGTCTATGACTTTGAATACAGTTATATTTTCACATTAAGTATACCAATTTAAGTGTAATTATGTTCGTATTTTAAAAATACATTTTGTATTCTATTTATATATTTTTTGAATAAAACTTATTTTTATATTCTACTTTCCACCCTTCCATTACAAAATGTGATTTTTAAAGGCATTGCCTCGGTGTAATAAAATATATTTCAACTTGATAATTCATTGATAGCAAAAGTGGCGCTACTTTGAATGTACCACATTTTAATCCAATATAAGTTCTAATATGTTCTTAAAAGAGTTCTCTATAATTAGGATAATATGTCACATACAATAACATCAAGTCCATATTTTAAAATTGCCTTCATTGCTGCAGGTTATAGGTTTAAAAGATGCACACAGCAATGTTGTTGTGATTGATTCATGCTGACACTGGTGATCCTAGTTTTGCACTGGCTGCCCACACCACAGTAGCTGTATCTTATTGTAAAATTTTGGTAAAATGAACATGTGTCTGTCAGAAAAACAGATAACCTTATGACACAAAAATATTTTTGATGATATTGTACTGTAACTTGAAAAGGAGAGCTATACACTTCCTGATAAAGTTCAGTGTATACACAGTACCTTATATTTGGAACCTTTTCTGGATTTTTGTTTACAAAAGTGATCCATATTTTTCATTCTGTACTATTTAAGGGTGTACATTTTAGACTTTTATGTGCTAAGGATACATTAAAGAGGCACTGTGCTATACAATTACTATTCCCCAATATGGTTGGCCAGATAATTCACTCTTGATTTTATTGCTAGGTGTAAGTTATGATCAATACTAGATTGTCTTTATTGACATTTCATTGTGTATTCCATTTATACCACATTCCAAACAAATATTTGAAATGGCAAACATTAGATGTAAATTTTTAATTTCAAATGGGAATTACATTGATCTGATTGTCAAGTTGATTATCACGTGTCATATAACTGGTTTTATTTTAAGTTAATGGGGTGGATATGCATTAATGAGATTTCCATTCACGCAACAACAAAATTATAAAGCTCCTTTAATGTGGGAAAACGACCAAGATGCTACACAGAAATGTAATCAGACAAAAATTTGACACTGAGCAAAGGATATTAGAAGGGATAACTAAAACCTTGGTCAAAGAGGTAGGTTTTAAGGAGGGTCTTACAGGATGAGAGAGAGGTAGAGAGGTTTATGGATGGAATCCCAGAGCTTACGGCATAGATAGCTGAAGTTGTGGCCACCAATCATGGAGCAAAGGGAGTGGAGACTGCATCAGAGGCTGGAGTCGAAGGGACACAGAGTTCTCAGATGGAGGAGGACTGGCCCTGCGCAGGCTGTCCCAACTTATGTTCTCAAAATGTTAAATTTGTTTCCCTAAGGCCTGTATGAATAGCTTGAGCTCTGCTCCCACCGTAGACCGGCTTTCATTGAGTCCACTACACCCCTAGGCCATATGGACCCACCCTGGGGTATACCGGCTCTGCTCCCTGACCAGGTAGGCTTATCCTGAGTCTGGTTCCACAGCTGGTATCCATGAGCAACACCAACAATAACTTGCATTTATATAGCACCGTAGTTAAACATCCCAAGGTACTTCATGAGCGTTATCAAAAAAAGATTTGACACCGAGTCACATAAAGAGATAGTAGGATAGGTGATCAAAAGCTTGATCAAAGAGGTGGGTTTTAAGGAGCATCTTAAAGGAGGAGAGAAAGAGAGGCACAGAAGTTTAAGGAGGGAATTCTAGAATCTAGGGCCTAGGCAGCTGAAGGCATGGCAGCCAATGGTGGAGCAATGGAAATCGATGATGCGCAAGATGCCAGAATTGGAGGATCGCAGAAATCTTGGAGGGTTGTAGGGCTGGAGGAAGTTACAGAGATAGGGTGGGGCGAGATCATGAAGGGATTTGAACACAATGATGAGAATTTTAAATTCGAAGCAATGCCGGACTGGGAGTCAATGTAGGTCAGTGAACCCAGGGGTGATGGGTAAGTGGAACTTGGTGTGGGGTAGGATAAGGCAGCAGAGTTTTGGATGAGCTCAAGTTTATGGAGGGTGGAAGGTGAGAGGCCAGCCTGGAGAGAATTGGAACAGTTGAATCTGAAAGCATGGATGAGCGTTTCAGCAGCAGATGCTCTGAGGCGGGGCAGGACCAGGAATGTTATGGAGATGGAGATAGGTGGTCTTTGTGATGAATAGGATATGCAGTCCAAAGCTTATCATAGGGTTAAATAGGATGCTGAGGTTGCAAACAGTCTGGTTCAGCCTGAGACAGTGGCTGGGGAGGGAGATGGAATTGGTGGCAAGGCAGTGGAGTTTGTGGGTCGGCCAAAGACCATGACTTCGGTCTTCCCAATGTTCAAATGGAGGAATTTGCAGCTCATCCAGGACTGGATGTCAGATGAGCAGGCTGACAACACAGAGGCAGTGGAGGGGTCAAGAAAGGTGGAGGAGAGATCGAGTTAGGTGTCATCAGCGTACATATGGAATCTGAAGCCGTGTCTTCAAGTGATGTTGCCAAGGTGATGTTGATCCTTGGGGTCTCCACAGGTAACACTATGGGGGTGGGAAGGGAAGCCATTGCACAAGTTTCTCTGGCTACAATTCAATAGGTAAGAGTGGAACCAAGTGAGGGCAGTCCCACTCAGCTAGACAACGGAGGAGAGGTGTTGGAGGAGGATGGTGTGGTCGACTATGGCAAAGGCTGCGAAGAGGTCGAAAAGGACAAGGAGGGACTGTGCACCACAGTCACAGAGGATGTCATTTGTGACTTGGATTAGGACCACAATTTGAAGTCATTTATGGAGATTTGAAATTTGAGAGTCCCTGCTTAATTTATGAAGTTGTATTTGAATATTAAATATCATAAAGAATCTCCACTATTACTACATCTAAGTTTCTGAAATTAATTCATTCAGCCTCATTGGGCAATTTTTAGATGGTAAAAATTGAATCTAAAGAGTCAAGTTGACAAAATTGTTGCAATCATGATGATCTTCCTGCAGGCATGTTCAGCGTTTGTAAATAAGAGGTGTGTAGTAGTACTGATGTCCTGCCATTATTTAAAATATATTAGCAGGCTGTTCAAGTTAAACAGATTGTATTCTCTCCATAGAGTCCAATTGGAATGGTAGTGGACATATAGGGCATGATTTTAAAAGGGCGGCGGGATGGCAGTGGGTGGGGGGGTGAACGTGTGCGCGGGTAGCCCGAATAATAAAAACTTATTGTTCCCCACACGATCACAACTTAATTGGTGGCCATTATTCTTGTTCCGGGTTTGCCACCTGAAAGCTGCACAGTGGGCGAACTGCGCATCCGCATGACCTGCTGTCAGCTGGAGCATCTAGATTTAAAGGGCTATTGCTCCAATAGATTTTGCTGAAGCAAGGAGCAAGGAGACACAATGGAGCAGCACAGGGGCAAGGCTGCTCCAAGATTCAGCGATGTCTCACTTGAGGTGTTGCTGGCCGGGGTGAGGAGGAGGAGGGAACTATTTTACCCGGCCGACAGGAAGAAGCGCCCTGCCTCTGCCACCAAGAAGGCCTGGCTCGAGGTGGCAGGGGAGGTCACGAGCAGGAGAAATGTATCCCGCACTTGGATCCAGTGCAGGAAGCATTTCAATGATCTAACGAGGTCATCAAAAGTGAGTCCACTAATTGATTCTCCTGCATTCCGTGTCGCACATCTCCCCCATCCCCCTCACACTGCCAAGACTACTCCGTGTCGCACATCTCCCCCATCCCCCTCACACTGCCAAGACTACTCCCACCACTACCACTCACCCCAATCATCAGGATTGGGGTGAGTGGTAGTGGTGGGGTCCCCATTTGTGACCCCACCACTACCACTCACCCCAATCCTGATCCAATGTGATGTCTCTGTCTGCTACTCACCCTCTGATGCACTTCTTTCACGGTCAGCCTCACCCAAAGCAATGCATTAGTCGGCGGACCACTTTAACCATCACTCACTCAACGTATGTACTTTCTCCCCTTCTAGAAGAGAGTGCAAAATGCGCGCGAGAGGGTGAGGACTGGAGGGGGGCCGCAACAAATAGTGGTCTTCACAGAGGCGAAGGAGGAGGCCCTGGGGATCAGCCGCACCCTCTGGTGCTTGTCTGTTGGGGACACCGAGACTGGCATCCCACAAACATCTGGTGACACAATATTAACATTCATCATACATAATATGAATTGATGTTAACAATGCTTGGCGTGTTGAACACCTCAGTATGCTCATCGCAACATAACACATCTGTGATGATGCTTAATATTGCCTTCTGTTCTCTTACAGGCTGCTCAACGACCGCAGTGACGGGAGAGGGCGATTCCTCAGAAAAGCTCCCGACCTCCGAGGGCACACTGTCCCTTCTTAGTGAGCCATCCACCGGCGCAGATACTCACACCTAGGTGGGTCCTAGTAGTCAGTTAGTTGGGTTGGCACCTGGTGAGTCACCACACACAAGTGAGCACGAGCAGACACTGGTGGCAGGGGCAGCTGTAGAGAATCTGCGTCGGTGGGTGGCCTCCTCTCCAGGCTCTGCTCAGCTGGATGCAGATACTGAACCCCGGGGGCCATCCTTTAAAAGGAGCATGATCGAGGGGCAGCCGCACATTTGTGAGGTACTGGAATAGGTGCCACGCACACTCTCCACAATAGCGCAGAGGATGGAGGAGTTCAACTCCTGCATTAGTGGAATGGTGGCACAGGTATGTGTGGGAATCTCTGAGATAGTGTCACAGGGATGTGAGGAACTGTATGTGGTAGTGTCGCATGTAATTGCTGAAATGTCTGAGATAGTGTCGCAGGTAAGTGTGGGAATGTCTGCTATGGAAAGAAGGCTAGCCTCCAGTAAGCTTCAAGCAAGGCTCACAAATGAGTCCATTCAGGCCCTGACAACGGCCGTTCAGACTCAGGATAAACAACATTCTGCCACCTTAAATAGGCAGACAGAAACTTTACAACTGGGCTTACCAGGCATCACACATGTCCTCCAAACTGTTCTCCAGCAGGGTGGTAGGAGTGATATGGGCCTGGTCCAGGAGAGGGATGATGGCAAATGGGGACATGGAAGTGGGGACACCACTCAAGGTGCTCCCATGTCTCACCCGTTGCCTCCCCCTCAACCAGCACCTGCAATGCTGCCTCCTCTCCAGGTGGTCGAGTCTGCCGATGGAGCAGTCTTAGGCGGAGCCCTCACGGGTTCCAAAACCCAGAAGGCATAGGCCAAAAGCATCTAAGCATTCTGGGCATGGACATGAGCAACCTGCCACTACCTCTGCTGCAGCCACAGGGGATGTACCACATAGAAGCAGTAGGAGGAGAAAAGCTAAGGTTTAAAGATCACGAAGGGTATGCACAAGGGTGTCTGACAGACTGTCATGTTTTTCATTTATATTTGTTTTTTGATAATGTCACATTAAATGTTATCATTCTCATCACTACTGCCACGTCTTGCCCATTCTTGACTGCCTTTTGTGATAGCATCCTTTCATGTGCTTCATCATGAGAGGCGAGACTTGATGCCACCCAGTGGGTGACTTTACAGTGGGTGTATGTGTAGTTGCAGGACTGTTTTGTGCAAGGAGGTCGGCACTGGTGTTGGCGCTGCTCTTTCCAGGTGGTGTGAGGACTTTGTGATCTTATGAAAAGCGTTCACATACGAGTGACTCCCTGGCCTCACGAGTAGCCAGGTGAGCTGCTGCTCTGCCCATGGGTTTGTCCTCCTCCTCCTCCTGCTGCTCCTGCTGCTGCTGCTCCTCCTTAATGTTCATTGCAGATGTGGATGCTGGATGAGGGCATGGGGCCTCATCAACTAGTACCCCTCTCTGTTGCGCCATGTTGTGCAGGACACAACACACTACTATAACACGACCCACTCTCACTGGTGCATATTGAAGTGCTCCATCAGAACAATCGAAGCACTGAAATCGGATCTTCAGCAGTCCTATTGCATGTTCAATGACCGATCTGGTGGCAATGTGGCTGTCATTGTATCGATGCTGTTGCTCGCTGATGGGGCTCCTCAGAGGTGTCATCGGCCATGTATGCAGGGGGTATCCCTTGTCCCCAAGGAGCCAGCCCTTAAGGCTGTTCGGTGCATGGAAGAGGTCCGGGATATTGAATTCCCTCAGAATGAACAAATCATGGCATTTGCCAAGGAATCTCGCACACGTGAAGAAATCTTTTGCGGTGGTCACAAATCAGCTGAGCGTTGATCGAGTGATACCCCTTTCTGTTGATGAACACTCCTGGCTCGTGTAGAGGTGCTCGTATTGCTATATGGGTGCAATCGATTGCACCCTGTGCCCTTGGGAAGCCAGCCCAGAGTGGAATCCCACTGCCCGCTCCATCTGGCTGAGGTTGTCGATGGGGAAGTTGACGTATTGTGAGGCCCTGCGAAACAAGTCGCAGGTGACTTGTGCACTTGTGGGCAAATGACTGAAAGACCCTGGCGATGTCACCGGTGGCACCCTGGAATGATCCGGAGGCAAAGAAGTTGAAGGCACTGGTCACTTTAACAGCAACAGGTAATGAGATGCCGCCAAGCCCAGCCGGGAGCAGCTTGGCATGAAGGAGGCTGCAGATATCTGGGACCACCTTGCGACTCACTCTCAGCCTCTGTATGAACTGCTCCTAGGAGAGGTCCAGGAAGCTGAGCCTCGGTCTGTAGACCCACTGACGAGGGTAGTGCCTCCTGCGATGTCGGTCTCTCTGTTGTTCCCCTCTCTGCTCTTGTGCAGGCGCCTGTGGTGCAGCACTGTGTTGTGGAGCTACGAAGTGCGCGCCATGCCTGGCGAGGATGATGATGTTCCTCGTCCTCGGATATAGTGGTGAATGCAGCCATCGACCCCCCCTCCTGATGGTGTCAGTTTGAGTGGGTCTGAAAAGTTGGTAAATATGTGCAAACAGAACAATTCTGAGTGGAAACCAAAATTTTTCAGTCTAAACACAAAGATCTCCCAGCCAAAAGTTTGTCTGAGAGAACTGAGTGCCCTGCAGCAATAACTCACCTTTTATCCCCATCTGTCAAACAGGGGTTTAAATGTCCAAATGGCTTCAGGCGAAACCCGAATACTTTCTCATGGCGTGCTTCACACAGCACAGGGAACACGTTGAGGCAGCAATGAAATCGCTTACATTCATTCTTAATTAGATTTAGGAACATAGGAACAGGAGTATGCCATTCAGCCCCTTGAGCCCCTTGATTTCAAGTACTTTAAGTACTTGAATCACTGCTTTAAATATTGTCCCGCCGGCTTTTATTGCTGGCGGGACTTCTGGGTTCGGGAACGGCGCGCGCTCCCAGATGGCCCTGGGTCATGTGCGTCCTTCGGCATGTTGGAGCTGGGATTTCTGCCCACTCCTCAACAACCTGATTTTCTTTGTCCTCCCGCCCCCAATGCAGCCGCACTTTTCTTTTAAAATCGTGCCCATAGTAACTGCTAATGCTAGTTGTTAGTAAGGCTATCTTTCAAAGCTTGTGTGCAAGGATGCAAAAATTCAAAAGAAAAAGTGAGGCTCTCCCCATGGTTCAATGGATAAGTGCGCCATCAGGTGTGGTACTGAGTTATACACTTTGAGGAATGTCCCAGGTGTTATCCCTGGTGTGTGCTGAGTTAGTTAGATCATGGTTGGTGGTACTTTAATTGGCTTCAGTATCTCCTGGTGCAGGTAGTGGTAAATTGAGTCTGCTTCCAGCTCTTAATAGCTATCTAGTGACCCCTGCTGGAAAGTTCATGTGTGGACATCAAGTGAGGGCAAGATTGGGGTCAGTTGCGATTCTACTCCATAGTCAAATAATCTGTCGAAGTTCCCTTTCTAGTCATACACATGAAGAATGGCCACTTGAACATGATACTGAAGGAGCTTTCTATCCCCATAAAACCATACCACGGCATTAGACAGCACCTTCAGGTGAGGAAAAAGGAAGGTGGGATATAACTGGATAAAAAAACATTAAATACAATGTCCTTCATATAGCTTTTATATTAACAAGGAACTTGAAAAAGGAATTATATTAGCATTTACCATGTAGCAGGCCACAATGACTTCATTAAACAGTCTCAGTAATGGAAAGACGTTTTGCTGATGGCTGAGCAAAAATTTACAATGAAGCATCAACATTTACATTGGATAGCAAATGTAAGTTTCTTGAATGATGTTTCAATGCCCCTCACCTGATCATATTAAAAAGCATCCCAACATTTACTTACATATCAATTTAATATTTCAAACTTTTATCTACTCTCCTGTCCTTGCCAGGTTTCACATCATTAAAATGGAGGTGACAATAACAGTTGATTTATATCATAACGCACCTTGATTTTGTTTAAATTTAATTATATGCAATGATTCTCTACATAAACAAAGCAGATATAATATCCATTATGCTTTTTATTCTGGAGAAGTATTTTGCATATATTTGAACCTATAACAATTTGATATAGATTGTTGAAAGTGATTGTTCCCAATACCTGTCCATCTCAATGTGTAAAACAAGGGAGTCATAGAATGATAGAATCATAGAAACTTATGGCACAGAAGGAGGCCATTCGGCCCATCGTGTCTGTGCCAGCCGAAAAAGAGCTATTCAGCTTAATCCCACTTTCCAGCACTTGGTCCGTAGCCTTATAGGTTACGGCACTTCAAGTGCACATCCAAGTACTTTTTAAATGAGTTGAGGGTTTCTGCCTCTACCACCCTTTCAGGCAGTGAGTTCCAGACCCCCACCACCCTCTGGGTGAAAAGATTTCTCCTCAGCTCCCCTCTAATCCTTCTACCAATTACTTTAAATCTAGGTCCACTGGTTATTGACCTCTCTGCTACGGGAAATAGGTCCTCCCTATCCACTTTATCTGGTCCTATCATAATTTTATTTGCCTCAATTAAATCTCCCCTTGGCCTCCTTTGTTCCAAAGAAAGCAACCCCATATATATTATAATTACACTGCTCTTTTGATGGATTATTGCTACAGTGCATGTAACATAGAGTGCCAGCAAACATTTCCAATATTGGACATTTCAGACAGCATCCCCTTCTGTTATGGTGCACATGCTGCATATTAAAGAACCAATATCCTTTTTTCTGCTGGTCTACCTGGGGTATAATTCATAGCTGTCAAAAATCAAATCTATCAATCTCTTTAAAATTCCATAGATCTTTAACAATCCTATACAGTTTCTGTACAAATGGAGTTCAACCACTGTGCCACAGTTTCCTGCATCCATAAATAAAGACAGTGACTGATCCCTGAAGACTTACTGTCATTATGGCTGACTAAATTTACTTAGAGTACCTTAAACTTTCCACATAACTGAGTTCAGCTTCACTGCACAGGTTTGGTTTTATCATCATTTAACCAAGTTAAACAAGACCTACAGACACTGTCAATTCCACTTATGAAGATAACAGCTGCACTGAACTCAACATACTATAAAAATCATTTGCTTTCCTTCAGGAAACCAAATTACTGCAATAAGTAATGCTTTGTAAATTCAAGCGGAAAGATGCGGCCAGAACATCACGATGCCTTTCATTGCTAATGTCAAGATGATGTAACACGGGATGATGGCTGCACTATTTTAAAGGCGACAGTGTCCTGGGTTTTAATAGTTTAATACATACCAGTGTCAGTAAATAAAGGGGATAGTGTCTATTACTAAGACATTAAAACCATGCTGTGCATTTTACTTTAAACACAGGGATCATGCTTGTCTGTTCTTCAGTTTATTATGCAAGCAGTCACATTGGCAAAATATTACTGAGTTCTATATAAATGAATGCAAATTGATATTGCCCTTTTTAACCTCTCATCATCAACTTGAGGTTTCAATTTACAAAAATGCATTGGCCTCAAGTGCAATTTATTTTCTCTAAAGTGTCTCTGGGATGGGGCACAACACCTTGAACTTATCAAAATTCACCGATTCAAGGTTCACTTAGAACAACAGCTGAGTTCCTGCTGCATTCTCGGCTTGCGTCTGTTGACTGGTGTAATTTCACCTGAAGTTTTTATAAAGCTGCATGTATTTCTCATGCACTAATTTGTCTTTGGTTATGAGTTTTGAGTTTGCCAAGAAATACATTTCTGGCCATGTCATCTCCAGGGATCATAGTGTTAAAATATACTTGATGCCGGGCATAAGTAAAAAGTAGACAACCAACAGATTGAGGAAAACAGAAAATCAAACATGACAGTTAGATAGTTCATGGATAAAATAGATGTACAAAGTAGGTCAGAAGGGGAAAATAACATTAATCACAAGCAATTTTTTCTTAAGATCTTCTGTTAAAGTAAACTGCCATTATTATATTTTGCCAGAGGATCACTGCCTCTGATTGTCACACTGCTTGTCTGACATCCATTATTGGATGAGCAGAAATTTATTCCAATTAAATATTGGGAAGACCAAAGCTATTTTCTTTGGTCCCCACCACAAATTCCATTCCCTAGCCACCAACTCCATCCTTCTCCCTTGCCACTCTCTGAGGCTGAACCTGACTGTTCGCAACCTAGCGTTCTATTTGACCCCAAGCTGAGCTTCCGACCCCATAGCCTCTTCATCAGCAAGACCGTCTACTTCCACCTCCGTAACGTCGCCCGTCTCTGCCCCTGTCTCTGCCCATCGGCTGCTGAAACCCTCAACCATGCCTTTGTTACCTCCAGACTCGACTATTCTAATGCTCTTCTGGCAGGCCTCCCACCCTCCATAAACTTCAGCTCATCCAAAACTCTGCTGCCCATATCCTAACTCGCACCAAGTCCCATTCACTCATCACCCCTGTAGTCGCTGAGCTACATTGGCTCCCAGTCCGGCCACGCCTTGAATTTAAAATTCTCATCCTTGCATTCCTATCCCTCCATGGCCCCTCCTTTCCCTATCTCTGTAACATCCTCCAGCCCTACAGTCCTTTGAGGTCTCTTCGCTCCTCCAATTTTGGCCTCTTGCCTGTCCCCGATTTCCATCGCCCACCATTGGTGGCTGTGCCTTCAGCTGCCTAGGCCCTAAGCTCTGAAATTCCCTCCCTAAACCTCTCTGCCTCTCTACATCTCTCTGCTCCTTTAAGACGTTCCTTAAAACCTACCTCTTTGACTAAGCTTTTGGTCACCTGTCCTTCTATCTCTTTATGTGGCTCAAATTTCGTTTGATAACACTCCTTTGAAGCGCCTTGGGATGTTTTACTACATTAAAAGCACTATATAAATGCAAGTTGTTGTTGGTGTTGCTCATGGATACCAGCTGTGGAACCAGAGACTTAGGATAAGTCTGTCTGGGCAGGGAGCAGAGCCGGAATACTTAGGGTGGGTCCATGTGGCCTAGGGGTGTCATGGAAAGACTCAAAGGAAGCCTGTCTATGGTGGGAGCAGAGCTAAAGTAATTCAGACAGACCTGAGGGAAACAAATTTAACATTTTGATAACATAAGTTGGAACAGCCTATTGTAAGGCTACTATCAATGGTGTTTGAGATCCATCAAGTGCAGATGCCTGAAAGGCCACACAGGGGATCACTGTAACTTTTATCACCGGGTGAAAAATGGGTGACAGTGAATTGATGGCCCGTATTACACCTTGCCTGATTTTCTTTACCACTGAAGCAAAACCTTAGGCACTTGAGCAAGATTAGGCTTCTGAGGACAAAACTTATTGGGTGAATTTCTAACAGGACATGTTTAAAGATGATTTTGCAGCTTATTTCAGTTTTTATATTTATATACTGACAAAGTAAGCTAGCAGCTGAAAGCATTTAAAAAAATATTTTGAGCAATAATATTGGTTTAATTTAAATTTTTGGAAAATCGTGGGCAAGGTGTGGTGAGACTCTGAGAGGCAGTGCCGATAGGCAAGTCTTAAGCATAACAGCATCGTGGACCAATGAAAGTACAATGAGAGAAAAGCTCAAAGCAAATTCCTTGTTAGCCATCTGAATTGTGAAATTGAATTAATATTATCCTAAGATTCAAAGGATCCAACATGTTCTCATCCGCTGCCAGTTTAACCCCACTGTTTTAAGTTGAGGGAAAGACGCCAGAGGCAGGTAGGGGCCTCATTAAAATGTAAAAGTCACGCTCCGATGACGTCATTCGGACCCCGTCGTGATTTTTACTCAAAATCACAGGAGGCTAAGCCACCAGTAAAACCTAGCTGGATTGGTGTGTCGGACCCGCTAAAGCTATGTATAAATGGGCACTCAGCAGCAGCTCAGTCGATCAGTGGATCTTTTTGCTGTTGGGTTTTTCGGAGAGTTTCCTGAAAACTTTCAAACAGCCCCTCTACTTAACAGTCCTTGTCACATCCTTCACCATTCCCTTCATCCTATATCAAAGAATATTCAAACAACTCTATTACAGACAATTTAGACTCAGAAGCTGCTATTAAACCACACTGTAGACCAAAGTGCCAAATTTAATAAAGGTAATTAATTCAATGGCGAACATAATAATTACCTTCCATTCATTTCTCACTGAAGTGATCCATCCATAGTGCTTTTTTTTAAAGAATGTTTGCTAACTCGACCACGGGGTGCTCCCCAGTGGCCTCAGCAGAACTGGTGGAAGGCTGCTGTTCCTCATGCTCGGACCCTTGAGATAACTTCTGGGTTCTCGTGTCTGTGAGGGCCAACTGCTGCACCTCGGCTGCTGCTGGGGCACTGATATCCTGAGAGAGGACAACATGTACCGCTCCCATCATGCCATTGCGATTCCTGTGAGGCTGGGGCTCATCACTTCCACTGATCTGCGGAAGAGCAGACTGAAGGAGATGAGTGACTCATTCAAAGCCTCTGTCTATTCTGTCCACCAATCTGCCCAAGGGAAATGTCTACCTCTTCAGGGCAGAGTAGAAGTTTGAACCCAGATTTTGCATGACAGGCGTCTGAGCTTCCATCGAAACTGCAAAGCATGCAAACATGGACTCCTGCTGTAAGGGCCTGGCTGAAACATCCTTGGAGATGACCACACTCTCCAGGGTAGACTGCAGAATGTTGATGCCGTGCAAGGTGACACTACACAGGCTGGAAGCAGACGCCTCCACACTTTCAGCCAAAGTGGTGAAACTCCTTGCCAGCCCCTTCCAATACCACTGCTTGTGTGAGGCCAGCAGTTTCCTTCTTATGGCTGGGACCATAAAGTCCTCATCTTTGTCTTGCTTAGCAGAGTTGGGCAAAGACCTTGCCTTCAAGCAAGTTCTCTCTTGAGCTGTCCCTGCCACCAGTACCTGCTGCTGCTCTCTGGTGCTGGTTTTCTCACCATGTGCACCATCTAAGCCGCACAGAGTGGCAATATCTGAGCTGTTGCCTGGGAGGGATTGACAGTGCATCCTCAGGTGATTGTCCTTCTCCGAGCGGCCTTCTGCAGTGGTCTCTTGCTGCTGAGAAGGAGAAAGAGAAAAGGGACAAGAGTTAGAATGGCAGATAAAAGCTGGAATTAGCAGGTGACAGTCTTGAGAATACTGCATGACGTTGTGAAGGTTGCTGCATATTTGCTGAGGTGGATGAAGGGTTGCAAGTAATACACAGACATCCCGCTGAGCGAAACCGCCAACCTTTCCTTCCATTACCCATGGCTCTGCCTGGATCACAGATCTCCAGGAGCATCAGTGATGCAGTCTCATATGGATTTGTCCTCCTATTCCAATGTGATCTGCTTTATATTAGTTTGTAAATTCAAGGCACTGTTTTATTATCACTTTTGCTTTGAAGCAAAGCAGTTTTTGGTTCCACCCAGGTATGCGATCCAGCCTGGCAGTACCTGATTTATGCTGCCTGGCTCCAATGGCAGTTCTCCTGCTCAGGAGAGAGTTCTGCACATGCTTACTTACGCCGGTTAAAGTTTAAATGCTTAGAGACTGGCAGTATATTCCAGGTACAGATTTAAAAAAAATGTGCAGTGAATCCAAGAGACTCCCTGATCATTTTGTAGATCTGATTTTACATTGCTCTGCAGTGATACATGGTCAAACCTGAGCGATGTGAGATGATCTCCTCTCTCCAGAATCAGGTCAGCACCCTACTCCACATTTATACTGCAACTTTATCAATGCCAAATACATCCATTCACTACCTTTCATATAAAACTAACATGTAAGGGTAAAGTCTCTGCTCCTACAGTCTCAGCGAGGGGCCATGTTCAAAGGCAGCACAGGTCAGAGATATGGCTATGAAACTGCAGCCTTGATCTCCAACTCACTCATCCTTTGAGCATGGGGCCTGCTGGGAATGCCGAACTTATCCAATGATGTGCACTTTGAAAAGACACATTCAGAAAAAAATTGCAAACTAATCATTGAACCCCCAATAAGGTTATTGACTGATAACCATTTTCGGCTTTCCATAATTCTAAAATCAGTTCATCTTTCTTTGTGGATAATTATTATTATTTTTTAAAAGTTCATTAAATGTAATTGTTTCTGCTAAGTAATATGCATTTTTAGACTGCCAGTGATCCGGCCTACTGCAGATTTATCCTCATATCTTAATGTCATCTGTCCCGAATTTCTTCAGGGTCTGGAGTGGAGTTCCAGTATATAAGGGGCAGAAGGGACAGGGGAGGGCAGGAAATCAGATGGAACCCAGAAATGCCAGGTCTCCACCCCGAAGACACCCATTAGGGAGTTCCCATTGGGAGTGGGCAAAAGTTCTGTCAGCCCCATTGCTCTGATGCCAGGAAGGAGGTAGGGCATGTTGAATGATGTCCGCCATCGGATTTCCAGCTGTCTTCACCTTCTTTGCTCCAAGTGACTTGGATACTGGCAAGGGACCAGGTCAAAACAGCAATGGAACATAGGTTTCCGGGCTGTGGTCATGGTCTGGAAAACCCCTGAAGCTAGCTGCAGCATCATTTTAAATCAATCCTCATAGAAAGGGGGTCAATCAACAGAGATTGGTGCCTTGAGAACCTAGGCTTACCAGCTGTTCCACCATATGGCATCCGAACAAGGCATTTTACTCTCTTCTGCTCTCTAACAGGTGCCCAAGATACACTTATACCGGCACAGATACCACCAGAATTTTTAAAATAACATGACCCCATCCTGACCCTGGATACTCTGGTACCAAGCACAAGTCACAGGCGATCAGCATTCCCACTCCAACACATTCACAGCGGCATGGTGAGATCAAGGACAAGTTTGGCCCCATCATCGTTATGTGGCTGCTTGTAAATTCAAGGTACCATTTTATTGCCACTTTTTCTTTGAAGCAAAGCTGATTGGGGTACATGCTAATGTGAAATGGTATAAGTCAAGAGTCAGATCTCAATCTGACTCACAAGTGCACTAAAGCTGAGGGGTGTGAGTACCCTGCCATCTGTCTCACACCAATTTGAGTTCTTACTTGAGCAGAATAACTCAGGTCTGATGTGAAGCTTTATTTTAAATTGGCTATTGGACTAGGCGTTTTTTTCAAACTTACTTTACAATAGTTTTAATGTCATCAGAAGGCAGATGTTCCCATCTATACTCTTCTAACATTAAAAAATAAGCTGCCTGGAGAGCACAGCTGGGGATATGAGTTGAAGTACAGACTCCCTTTGTGGCCAGCCTCAGTGCAACATCAATATCACAGAAATCAGCCACCATCCCTTGTCGCAAGTCTGTGAAAAAATGACACTAAAGTGGTTGAACTCAACTTTTTCCAGAGGCTACACCAAACTGAAATGTTATGTACAGATGACTTCTGACAGATTTAAAGTTCAGGCAAGGTAAGCAAAGAGAAAAGATTTATTTTTCAGGTTAAGATTGGTTTGCGATGTATCTATAACATAGGAAGAGATCACCAAATGATCTTCAGCACAAGCCTGCAGAACTTCCACAGTGAGAAACAAGACATTACAAATTCTATTATCTCTTTTACCTGATGTGATTACTCTCCGAGTTCCTTGAGTCATAGTCATGAAGAAATACTTGGTAACTAATGATGGTTGTTATATATCCAGGTATTCTAACAAAGTTAATAGCACTGACCACAGAATTTCCCTGTAATCAAATTTTTGTTTTTATTCGTTCACGGGATGTGGGCGTCGCTGGCGAGGCCAGCATTTATTGCCCATCCCTAATTGCCCTCGAGAAGGTGGTGGTGAGCCGCCTTCTTGAACCGCTGCAGTCCGTGTGGTGACGGTTCTCCCACAGTGCTGTTAGGAAGGGAGTTCCAGGATTTTGACCCAGCGACAATGCAAATTATTGTTCAATAAACATACATTAATTCTTCACCATCAGCATGGATGAATTGCACAGGGCAGGCTGACAGTAAAGGTCTCCATCGACAGCCATGTCTGGAAAAAAAAGAACTTATTCACCCACTCAAACAAGTGTATATTGTCAGAAACAGTAGCTACTCTGGTGTGATTAGTGTTCTAATCCAATCACAGCATTTTGATGATGGTTAAAAAACCCTCAAATTTCATTCTCATGATGTGAATTATTCAATTAAGTATAGTTAATACATTTATATGGTGTCAGCTGTGGCTCAGTGGTAGCACACTTACCTCTGAATCAGAAGGTTTGTAGGTTCAAGTCCACTCCAGGGACTTAAGCATAAAATCTAGGCTGACATTCCAGGGGAGTGCTGCACTGTGGGAGGTGCTGTGTTTCAGATGAGGTGTTAAACCAAGGCCCCTCTCAGATGGATGTAAAAGATCCCATGGCACTATTTCTAAGAAGAGCAGGGGAGTTTTCCCTGGTGTCCTGGCCAATACGTATCCCTCAACCAAAACCTAAAAAACATTGCTGTTTGTGGGATCTTGCTGTGTGCAAATTGGCTACTGCATTTCCTACATTACAACAGTGAGTACACTTCAGAAAAGTACCTCATTGGTAATAAAGTGCTTTGGCATACCCTGAGGTCGTGAAAGGCACTGTATCAATGCAAGTCTTACTTTTTCTTTTTTATTTATTCCCGCATGCCCATTACTATATTTACTATGGCTTTTAATATTTCATGTAATGCCTGTGGCTTTCTCTGTAAAAAGAAAACTATTTAAGGCACATGAACACTGATTTTTGGGATTGTGTACAGACTAGGCAGGAGGAAGGCATGGTAGGATTGGTACCCACCTGATTGGACGAGTGCCGACCCCAACACTAATTTTAATGAAACCATTGAGCTCCCAGCCCATATTGGGCCTTAAACGGCTGCTGATGGGGAACTTAATTTTTAGTGGCTGCATATGAGGGTAAAACTTGTTAGCTTTTAAAAAGCTGGAAATATTATAAATGATGCTCTAAGCTTTTCTAAAGGCTGTTTGAGGGAAAAACCCAGTGGCTGGTATAAAAATGCAACGTCAGGAAATTCAGTCTGTGAGCAACTGATGGAGCCATATAAATCTCCTGTTTAATGCCTGTTGAATTAGGGTTGCTGTGTTATGGGAGAGGTGCAAGGAGGTTTGCCCTAATTGTCACTTCAGGGCACCCTTCGAGGAGGACAGCAGGGCAGCACACCTGGCAGGAGGTGGTGGCCAGGCTCAATGCTGTGTGCACCATTTGGAAGACCTGGGGCTCAATTTTGAAATGGTGGTGGGTTGGCAGCAGGGGGAGGAAGGTGCGTGTGGCAAACTCGAATTAAAAAAACTTACTGTTTCCGATGCGATCGCAATGTAATTGATGGTGATTAAAGTTCTGTCCGGGATTCACGCCCGGCGGGCAGCCTCATTGACAGGCTGGCTGCCGACAGGAGCTGCAACGCCAACTGGGGGGAGGGGAGAGAAAGAGAGCTAGAGAGATGACATCCGCGCGCTGGAACCAAAGATTGGGGGGGTAGAGTGGAAGATCGGGGGGGAGAGGGGAAGATCGGGGGGACAAGGGGGGGTGGGGGAGAGATCGGGGGACATCGGGGGGGAAGAGGGGGAGATCGGAGAGGGAGAAATCGGACATCGCAGCAGAAGCCGGCGGGACTTCTGGATTCCGGACGCCCGCACACACACAGGTGCGTCTGTGGGAAACTCGGAAGTCAGCGGTTGGATCCGGCTTCTGAATCCGCTTTGCATTTCTGCAATTTTCGCAGCCCCCCGACCCCAAAGCACCTGCTATTTACATTTAAAATTGAGCCCCTGGAGTCAGACACAGATCAAGATAGCACACCTTAAGGATGCTGGCAAAGAAAGATTACACAACGGTTCCATTTACCAAGTACATTGTCCACATATACGTGTGACACTGTGTTGCTGAGCAACTTATTGAATACTTACTGCTGGTAAATGCTAACCCTCACAGCTAACAGCTCTTCCATTGCCAACCATGCACACCCACAGGGCACGTGTTACAAATGTACATTATATTGAAAGCCATTGAATATTAAAATCTTCAAAAGGTTTCACACTTGAAAGCGTTATAACACAACCAAGATGCATGATTTCTGGTCATTTAATGATACCCATAATAGGCTGCAGCTTCAACACATGCCTGTCACTGTATAAGTGTACCTTCAACTTGCAACATATCTAAACTACTTATTTCAACAAGATAGCACCTAATACAAGGGAGCAGATCCAAAACTGAAGGAAGGCTCAGAAATTACTTGGCTTCTTTGAGGAGCCAACATTGCTGTTAAATGCTTCAAGGGGTTAACAGGAGGTGAAGCTGTAGGCCTTCCTAAGCTACAGGATAGCACCATCCAGTTCTTATGTCTTGCTCCCCTTCTCACTTTCTCTTACACAGGCATACGCACAACCACACAAACAACGTACACAGTATTTTCTAATGCGAAGAAATGCTTATGGAAGATGTCATCTGCGCATAGCATTATAACATTTGTCAATTTACTGTCAGTGCAGGTCTGGAACAATAGCCTGCCTGCATTGCTTTGAGCCTGAAAAAGACCCAAGGATTATAGCACACTGCATCCCTCTCACCAATGTTTCCAAGAACCATCACAACTGCACACATTCTGGAGGATGCAGTTAATAAGCTTACGAAGGTATCTCTAGGTGAGCCATAGGCCTTGATTTTAACTCAGGGCATGAATTGGGTGGGCGGCAGGCCCCCATGACATCGTCAGCATGAGGGCCAGGCAATTTTAACTCCAAGGTCTCATTTTAATATGATTGAGGGGCTGCCCTCTGATCACATCGGAAATGAGGCAGCATGCGCAATTTCTGCAGTGACCCCTAAGGCCTATTTAAAACGGGGATGCATCTCTTAAAGCGAGGTTGCATTCCCTGCTTTGATTTTTCATTGGACAATTCTGGAAGAATTTATGGCAAGATAGATGAGTAGAAAAGCTGCTCTCCCACTTTTTCAGATGCCTCCCTGGAGGTCCTAGTTGATGGGGATGGAGGGGATGGAGGGAGCAACTGATCCCTAGAAGTTACAAGAGCATCCCCAAGGCAACAAAGAAGCAGGCTTGAACAGAAGTGGCTGAACGGGTCAGTGCCATCAGCATCACCTCCAGGACCTGGATTCAATGCAGAAAGAGGTTCAATGCAGGAAGAGGTTCAATGACCTCACAATAACAGCAAGGCTGAATACAGCTATTCATCTCTCCAACTCTCTCAACGGCACCTCACAACACTCTTGTCAACCCCTTCCCTACCTCTCTCAAAAATTCCCTCACTTCCACTGCATCCTTCACTATTCAATCACAATAGCACACTGCCATACCTCTCTTTTTTTATTTGTTCATGGGATGTGGGCATCGCTGACGAGGCCGGCATTTATTGCCCATCCCTAATTGCCCTTGAGAAGGTGCTGGTGAGCCGCCTTCTTGAACCACTGCAGTCCGTGTGGTGAAGGTTCTCCCACAGTGCTGTTAGGAAGGGAGTTCCAGGATTTTGACCCAGCGACGATGAAGGATTGGCGATATATTTCCAAGTCAGGATGGTGCGTGACTTGGAAGGGAACGTGCAGGTGGTGGTGTTCCCATGTACCTGCTGCTCTTGTCCTTCTAGGTGGTAGATGTCGCGGGTTTGGGAGGTGCTGTCGAAGAAGCCTTGGCGAGTTGCTGCAGTGCGTCCTGTGGATGGTACACACTGCAGCCACAGTACGCCGGTAGTGAAGGGAGTGAATGTTTAGGGTGGTGGATGGGGTGCCAATCAAGTGTTCTCATTCCAAACACACTCACTCACCTTTTCCTTTCCTCTCTTCACACCACACAGTAACACCATTCGCTTCTCACATCCTGCGTGCACAACCATCAACTCATCCCTCCACTCCTTCCTACTTCACGTTACACAAACTTCCATTTACATTCATCACCTCGCTATCCTCATTTCATCTTGCTTCTTCTCACACGTACAGTATGTGCAGAGTTCTGGTCTCCATATTACAAAAAAGACATAGAGGCACTGGAGAATGTGCAAAAAAGATTTATAAGGACGATACCAGAACTGACAGGTTATCACCATCAGGAAAGACTGAACAGCCTGGGGCTCTTTTTTCTGGAAAAGAGAAAGCTGAGGGATGACCTAACAGTGATCTTTAAAATTATGAAAGGAGTTTGATAGGGTAGAAATTGAGAAAATGTTTCCACTTGTGGGGGAGTACAAAACCAGAGGTCATAAATATAAGATAGTCACTAATAAATCCAATAATGAATTCAGGAGTAACTTCTTTACCCAGAGCGTAGTTTGAATGTGGACCTTGCTACCACATGGAGTAGTTGAGGTGAATAGCATAGATGCATTTAAGGGGAAGCTAGATAAGTACATGAGGGAGAAAGGAATAGAAGGATGAGCTGATAATGTTAGATGAAGTAAAGTGGGAGGAGGCTTGGGTGGAGCATAAACACCAGCATAGACCTATTGGGCCTGTTTCTGTGCTATAAGTTCTACTTAATTCTCCATGTCTCAACACATCCACTATATGAACAAGCCCCAGACATCTCCACTTACCTTTTCAACAGTCACTCACTAATTCTCACCCTCTCTTTCTGCAGGATAAGACCATGCATAATGGCAAGTAGAGGAACAAGATGGGGGGGAAGGAGTCGCCAACATTATTGCCCTCACCCAAGCACAGCAGAATGCCCTAGAGATCAGTGGTCCAGCTAGGGCCAGCAGCATCGGAGCAGGCCAGGCTGGCAGCTTATCTCAGCAGAGTGTCTGCAGATTACTTGCAATGTCAGCAAATATGCAGCAAACTTCACAACTTCAAGTTGTATTCTCAAGAGTATCACCTGCAAATGTCCAGCTTCTATCTGCCATTTTAACTCTTGTCCCTTTTCTCTTTCTTCTGGGCCCTTCTCGGCAACAAGTGGCTCCTGCAAAGCAAGACACCTCGGAGAAGGACACTGCTCCTACAAATGCAACGTCACTTGCTTCCAGTCATCAGCTCAGACTTTGGCACTCCGTGTGGGTTAGATAGTGAGCCAGAAACATCTGCACATGGTGCACCAGTGAGCAGCAGCAGATTCTAGTGTCAGGGACAATAGGAGGCAGCTCGCCGGAGGATGAGGCCCTCTCTCAGCTCTGCTGAAGAGGACAGCGATAAGGACTTCATGGGCCCAGCCTTGAAAATAAAATGGCTGGCCTCACACAAGCACTTGCACGAGGTATTGGAAGGGCCTGCCAAAGCCTTTCACTACATTGTCTGTAAGTGTGGAGGAGTCCACTTCCAGCCTATGTGGTGTCATCTTACATGGCATCACTCTGCAGTCTACCTTGGAGAGTGTGGTCACCTTCAGAGATGATGCAGCTGGGCCCTCACAACAGGAGTTTATGTTCACACGCTTTGCAGCTTTGCTGGAAGCTCAGACGACTGCCATGCAGACTGTGGGCTTCACCTTGGAGAAACAAGTGTTCAGCTTGGATTGATTGGTGGACCACATGAATAGGGGCTTTCAAGGAATCGCTCATTTTCTGCTGTCTGTTCTCCCACAGATTAATCAAAGTGATGAACCCCAGCCCCACAGAAGTGGCAGTAGCGCGATGGGAGCAGGACGCGTTGACCTATCTCAGGATGTCAGTTTATCTACTTCTTTGCGTTCTCTTCAACCAATACCCGCCATAGTGCCAGCAAGTCAGCTGCGCCAGACTGCCAAGGCAGCAGCCGAGGCGCAGCAGTCTACAATCAGGCCTTAACAAGCTCAACCACCCAGAAGTCACTGGCAAGAGCATTTCAGGGGTCCAAACATGAGGAACAGCAGCCTTGCACCAGCTTCATTGTGGCTACTAGGGGATCACCTCATAGGAGTAGTAAAGTCAGTGAACTTTCTTTCAAGAAAAGCACTATGGGTTGATCACCTGGGTGAGAAATCAACAGAAGGCAATTATTATGTTTGGAATGAAATTAAACACCTTTTCACATTTGGCACTTTGCTCTGCAGCCCCGGTTTAGTGCTTCCAAACCTGCATTCTCAGTATGCTATTTATGTAGAAGTTGACTGAACGGTTTCAATGTTCTTTAATGCAGGATGAAGGGAGTAGCGAAGGATGCAACAAGGACTGTTAATGTAGAGGGGCTTTGTGTAACTTTTGAGGACAGAGGATTGAGTAGATCACCGGAATCACTAAGCAAAAAGCTGATCCCTGACATCTCTCGCTGTAAGACACGGAGATGACCTTACCTCTTTTGCTGCTTGCTCTCCTTTCCTCTGGTCTTCCTCATCCAATGAGGACTGCAGCTGTTCTGCCTCCTCCAAATGCAGGCCTCTATGTAATGCGAGGGTACGCAGTATGCAACACACCACTACAATGCGAGAATTACTATCTGGGGCATATTGTAGGGGAGCCCTCTAACTGGTCGAACACATGAACCGCTGCGTCAGAATCCATAGGGTGTGTTCAGTAATGATCCTGGTGGTCCTCTGGCTTCGATTACATCGGTATTGCTCAGGCATAGTGGGGTTGTGCAGGTGTACCATAAACTGCATCTGTAAGGACCCTTGTCCTCCAGCAGCCATCCTGTCATGTTCCATAGAGGTTTGAGTATCAGGGGAATGGTAGGCTGTCTCAAGATAAAAGCACTGTGGCAGCTCCCTGGGTACCTTGCACAAACCTGCATGATAGAGTTCCTGTGTGTGGCCACTACCCAATCTATTGATGGATTGATAGCCTTTTCTACTGACGAATGCTGCTGGCTCATCAGCTGGTGATCTGTTAGCAACATGTGTGCAGTCAATGGCGCCCTGCATATGAGGAAAGCCAGCCACTGCTGCAAATCTCCCGGAGTAGGAGTGGGAAGCTGCTGGTCACCATCAAAGACCCCCCTGCACATAGGAAATACAGCAATGAGGAGACATTGGGCAGTCATATTACATTGCTGTTGTTATTTAGCACGAATGGAGATGAAATAGATTACTATTTGACTGTTGGCTGCTGAGGTTAAATGGGGAAGGAGATGTACTGTTCATCCCTGGCAAAAAGGGTGTCAGTGACCTGCTTAATGTAGCTGTGTACTGCAATGTGTGATATGCGGCTTTTGGCCCCTGTAGCAGACTGAAAGGAGCCAGTGGCGAAGAAGTTAAGGGCTGTGGTAACTTTGGGAGCCACTGGCAAAGCATGGCCTCCTGGGCACCTGCCTATGGCCATTCGATGACGGTTTTCAAATTCAGCTAGTTTTCTTAGGTGTACAAGCACTAGCAGGCACGTTTTCAACATTTTTAAATATTAAAAATATTAATTTACTAAGAAATTGACTAGTGTACACCAATGAAAGTAGTAAATAATTCAGTATAGTTTTTTAAAGTCATTTTCAGCGATTTAAAATCAGGTTACTCACAGATGGAGGAGTAGACATTCTTATTAAAAATGCTTATTGTTTATGATAAACCCATTTTCAGCTGTATTAATAAAACTGCACCAGGTTACCACTCTTAAATACATCTCAAATACATCAATGAATATTTTTTATTGCAAAAAAAAAATCTGTTAAGCTGCCGGATTGTGCTGATTCATATAAGATTTTACGTTTGTGATTATGTTAATGCATTTTAACGGAAACTCGGAATGAAACCCAGCCAGCGCAATTCTCAGGCGCAATTTGAACCCAATTGGCGATTGCGCCCAAAGCGGAAACTCTACCCCACTGTGCCTAATGTGCATGAATAAAGGTTAGGTGGCTTGAAACTTCAATTTTCATACTTGAGGAAGGAATGTATGGTGTGAGAGCTGCGCTTTCTTCAGGCCCTGATAGTTTCCGCTGATTTCTGCTTGTTTAGGCCCATTTTTACATTGAGATGTATGCTAATGAGATTGGCAGGAAATTTAAGTGTAAATTAACATTGGCAAAATAGCCCTACAAATGGACACAATTTCGGTTGTAACTTCCCGTTTTTGCCCCCTCAGGAAAATTCATCCCAGTGACCCACCATACGGGATTGCACGCAATGTGACTTCCAATTAGATGCAGTGGTGCACCCTTAGGTGGAATGAAGTTGATATTGTGGACAATGCTTTACAGATCCCGTCTTTTTTAAGGATCTTCCTGTTGTGGAGAAGCTTTGGAAAGAGCTTTGTACAGTCAATTTCTCTGTCATATTGGTAACAATTACTTTTCCTTACATAAACTTTCCTCCCCACGGTCTGATCCAAAAACACAGGAAAAATGCATTAAACATCGGTTAAACATTTAAAAAAAAACTGGAAACATTGCCTGAAAAATGGAACAAAAATGAATTCATACTGCAAACAGTACATGAAACATGAAAACAAAAATGCAAAAAAAACCTAAAAGTGTCTTCCCCCTCTCCTAAATTGGGACATCAAGAAGCTTCCCTTTAATACTAATTTGGACTTAACAGGTATCTGCCGTGGCTTAGTGGTAGCACTCTCACCTCTGAGTCAGAAGGTTGTGGCTTGACATCCCACTCCAGAGACTTGAGCACAAAACCTAGGCTGACACCTCAATGCAGTTCTGGGGGAATGCTGCACTGTTGGAGGTGCCATTTTTTGGATGAGACATTGAACGTTCCCAGGTCTGCCCTCTCAGCGGACCCATGGCACTATTGCGAAGAAGAACAGGGGAGTTCTTCCTTTTCCTGGTCAATATTTATACCTCAATCAACATCACTAAACCAGATGATCTGGTCATCTATCTTACTGTTGTTTGTGGGACCTTGCTGTGTGCAAATTGGCTGCCATGTTTCTTACATTACAACAGTGACTACACTTCAAAAGTACTTACTTGGCTGTAAAGTGCTTTGGGATGTCCTGAGGTCATGAAAGGCGCTATCTAAATGCAAGTTATATTTTTACACCCAAAAATATCAGGAAGAGAAACAGACTTGCTCAAGGCCTCCATCAGCATGCTGCATGCATGATTAATAAGGCTTCCACTCAAAGTAGTGGGTGTGATTGGCACAGGTGAACTGCCCCACTGGAAAGGGCATGAGATACATTTTCAATGAGGACTGGGTAGGACTGCTAGCCGTACAATTTCCTGGTACTCACTTGCACAAATGCTGTCAGTGTTAGCGATACTGTCCAGCAGGAAATTCATCTTCCTATATAGTGAATTTAATCACTTTTTCTTGACTCACCTCATCTTCTGTTCTTGCTTTTTCAACCATAGTGATGCCCTGTGCTATTTTGATCCTTCACTTACATTTTTCAATTTAAAAAAAATACATTCTTGCTTTAATATGGTTTTAATATAATTCTCAAAAACAGCTTGCTAGAGAGGATCATTTACTCATGGAAATAAAAAATATCCACAGAGCCGCAATGTAAAAATTAATTGGCAACAATTGAAGGAAGTTGCAACCGAGATGAAAGAGATAAAAATATTCCGATTGGGTGGCGGCAAGAACCAGAATATTTGTAAGTAATCCGCAAAGCAGGTTAGTTTTGGATTCTAGCACTCAGCAGAGCCATGTACCACAATTAATTAGTCAATCATGCACTCATCTTTCCTAGTCAGAATACATCGATTATTACTGCTGTTGGATATTCAAAGATTTTTGAAGTCAGACTCTTTTCCATTACTGTTCAGACCAAGGTGTCAGTACTGAGGGAGAAATCATAGTGTAAACTGAGTGGTTTTATATTAAAAAGGCCTTCCAAGCATTTGCATTTTAAACAGAAGAAGACACTAATTTTAGTTTTGGAAATATAAACCTATAAATGTTGTTTTCATTTTTTACGACAAGAATTAATTTATTCTCCTTTCCAGTAACTTTTTTTTAACTTTTTTAATTTAATTTTGTTTTCACATTTAAATTTGATGAATCTGATATACATTTTCATTACATGGGTGCTTGCAGAAGGAGCACAATGATAAATTATAGTTTCTTGGCATGGCTATGCCATTTGCTAGGAATTGTGGGTTTAAGTTTTGAAGCAATTTGATCTTGGTCTATGAAGTACAGTTGTGTCAGGCAGCAGAGATTCCTGCCTTCTAATAATTGTAACAGTTGCAGACATACTCTTTTGTTATCCACCTCTGCTCCATCTGCATTTTTCTCGTAAGAAACCACTTGGAAATATATAGGGGGCTGTGTTGAATGAGACTTGAAGAACATGCCCAGCCTGCTTGGTATTTCTCCAGTTCCAGATGGAGCTTGAACATCTCTCATTTGGATTGGCATAAGTTCCAGAGGTAGGTCAGCCATTTCCTTGTAGAGGAAAAATCTGCACTCCACCACAGTGACAAAAGTTGTGCTAGTCTGCATGTTTTGGGCAACCATCTCTCTCCAGATTATAGGCCCAGCAGGGATTGCTGTAATCTCTGGAATTGGAAACATATCATTGTCTATGTTGTCTCCAAGACTGCCAACCAGAACAGCAGAATATAAATTCTTGGTCAGATTATGTGCATGAGGGTCCCCTTCTGGCGACAGCCCTTCCAATAGACACCCAATATGGAAAGGCAACATTTTTACACTTACTGCGGGATATAATATGATCTTCAGTTGCACATTTTGCTACAGGTGAAGAAGATGAACTTGCATTTATATAATGTCTTTCACAGCCTCAGGGCATCCCAAACTACTTCACAGCCAATGAAGTACTTCTAAAGTGTAAGTCACTGTTGTAATGTGAAGAAACATGGATGCTAATTTGTGCACAGTAAGGTAACAGCAATGACATATAAATGACCAGATAATCTGTTTCAGTAGTTAAGGGATAAATATTGGCCAGAACCCCAGAAGAACTCCCTGCTCTTCTTTGAAAATTGCCATGTCCCCCAAAGAGAACAGACAGGGTCCCAGTTTAAAGTCTGAAAGATGGCACCTCTGACAATGCAGCACTCCTTAAGTACTGCAATGAAGCGTCAGCTTAGATTATGTGCTCCAGTCACTGGAGTGGGGCTTTTACCCATGATGTTCTGATACAGAGGCAAGAATGCAACCATTGAGTCAAGGCTGACACCTTGTTGGGAGTGCTGAGGGCTTGTTTCCCAACTTCTTGCCATTCATGTTAAGTGAAGGCTTCAGTCTTATTCCCAGGTCATCTTCAGGTTTTCTGTGCTGGTTTTGATTATGGAAGTAAACATGGTTCAATATGCTGTGTAGGTCTGCTGGGGAGTGGACTAAGAGTCCTGGGGGGGGGGGGGGGGGGCGAGGGCATCGGTTCATGCTGGAGACTGTGACATATTATTGGACTCTGGAGGAAGTGTCAAATTTAGAGGTTGCGATATTGGTCTTGTTAGGTGAAGTGAAATTTGCTAACTTGCTGGTAAAAGGATATAATTAAGCTGTCATGAAAGAGTTGGCCTATTCTGTTCATTCCTTTCTTTAGCAAAGTTTACTTTTTTTTGAAGAGAGAATGCGTTTAAATAAATAACATTAAAATGATAGATTCTAACTGCCATTCTCCTGTGAGACATTCCTGTAACTATTAGATGTCAATTTCTGAATAGGTCAGTATTAATAGTCAATTCCCTATATAAAATAACTGAAATAAATCATGAATTAAATGAGTTATTTATAGGAAAAATAAAATGCACACAATAAATATCTGTCAGAAAATGTCTCCAATAGATTACGACAAGTACGGTAGTGTTTTGGTTATGTTACTGGACTAGTAATTCTGAAGTCTGCACTAATAATCCAGAAAATATGAGTTCAAATCCCACCATTTGAGTTTGAAAATTTGAGTTCAGTTTTAAAAAAATCTGGAAATAAAAATAAAAGCTGGTACCAGTAAAAGTGACCAAGAAACTATCGGTTTGTCATAAAATCCCAACAGGTTCACTAACGACTTGCTGTCCTTTCCCGGTCTGGCCTATATGTGACTCCAGCCCTACAGCAACATGGTTGATTCTTAACTGACCTCTGAAGTGACCTAGCAAACCACTAAGTTGCATCAAACCACTACTCAGTGGTTCAAGTAGAAGGCCCACCACCGCCTTCTCAGGATAACTAGTGATGGGCAATAAATGCCAGCCTTGCCAGCAACCCCCACATCCCGAGAATGAATAAAAAAAATGAAGCTCTGACAAAAAGATTGGTGTTAGTAATAAATTACTAATTAATAATTACTAATTTATTAAATGAGCTACTATACTAAATATAGACAAGATACAGGTCAGATGCCTTTTGGATATGCTATTTATCCAATGGTTAGAGTGAATCAAATAACACATAAGTGCTAAAGTTATGAGTACCTTATGATGTCTGGTTTACCCTGTGGATTAAATATTATTGTATCCAATGATCCACAATGGGTTTCTGTTCATAAAACAGGTTAAAAACAGAAACAAATAAAAATAACACTGTTAAGCCATTAGAAAATGTTAATGAAAAATTAAATAAGAAGTGAGTGGGTCAGACTGAGTATGAATTAAGGTGAAGTAACACACGATAATATCATCAACTTTATGGGGGCCGATTTTAATTATCGACAGAAATCATGCAGGTAGTGGGTGGAGTGATTGCACTGCCCGCCCGATGTCCTCAGGGACATTTTAATGGTCGAGCCTCATTTGCATCTGGTTGGTGAGCTGCGAGGGCTCACAGGCAGCTTGTCGATTGGAGGGAGAGCTGTGAAATCTGGCAGCTCCTCCATAGAGCCAAACCAGAAATCAAGGCTTAAGGTGGTGGCAATCTGGGAGGGACATGAAAGGACCAACATGAAATGTGGCGGAAGATTTTTGTGGAGCTCCCTCTAGCTCTCTGCAAGTTATTCTCAAAACTTACCTGTGCTGTTTCTGGAGCAGTCAGCAGTGGTGCCTTTAAAGACCATTGTTTATATTGTTTATATGGGTAGAGCATGTGCCATGAACGTTCCCCCCATTGGCACCTGAAAATTGCATTGGGGTCCTATGTATGTCATAAGAACCGATTTGCATGCCTTAATGAGGTACCTGCCTGAAACATGAAGGAGGTAAAATGGCTCTTGGATGCTAGTGCAAAACAAACTGTGGTGAATTGGCAGCCCATTTTACAACCCGCTCAATTTTCTTTTAACTTCAGAGGAAAAGAAAATCGGGCTGAGTGTAAAACTGGCTACTAATTCACTATAGCTTGTTTTGCACTATTGCCCAAGACCAATTTCACCCCCGACGTCTTTTCAAAACAGCGGGGAGAAAAAAAATCATAGTTTCTTTGAATTTTGTCAAAGTTGTGAGTTTAGTCATTCAGTACAAGCTGAATTATTGGCACTTTCATGTGCACATAAAGGACATTACACAATTCTGCACTAGCAATAATTGTCTAGTTTTAGGTCTCTTGTTCTTCGCTAGCAGCATGGTTGCTAGGAGACGGTTTGTTATCCAGGACTTGATTTTCTGTAATGTGTGGATTATGGGAACACAGCTATTAAAGTTTAAACAATAAGCATGTCCTATTATGCTCCCATATGGAGAGAAAATGGCACTGTAAAACTGTATCCCCAGCCCAACAAGCAATGGGAAACTTATTTGCTCTGGTATGCTGTGCAGTTTTAGCTCGTTAAACTGCAGCAATACCCCAGCACATAAGCCTCAGCTCTGTCAACCTGCACCTCTGTCTCTGGATTTAGAGAGAGTGTGTGCCCAATGTTGGACAAGCAGAAACCCTATAAGTGGGTATAGGCTTCTCAGTGTCTTGAATTAGTCTCTTAAGCATGGTGATGTGTTTCTACACATGACAGTCAAAAATATTGGGTGCTATTTCAATGCAGCCCTTGTACACAAAATAAGAGGTGAGTTGTAGTAATTTACAAAGTTTCAGTTCAATCAAGCAATTCTGATAGTATTGTAAACTGCAAGATGAAAGCTAGAGCTGTTCATCTTCAAATTTATTTGCTCGATCCTGCAAGGCTTTGCTCCAAGTGCAAAGGTCAGAGATTGGGCTATAACAGTACAGGGCCAATTCTACAAGCTGTGCTTCCATCTCGAGAGGCTCCAAGGCAAGATTGGAGCTTCATAAAATTACCCTTATAAGATTGAATCAGGAGCCACTGGGACCACTGCATGAGGCAGAGTAATGAGCTGGCCTTGCCAAATGCTGCAAAGCTAGCTTGTGAATCTTATTTAAATACAGTCCACGCATAGCTTGAGGCTTGTGCAAAGAGCATGTTCGAACAGGTCTTGCAAAATATCAGGGGCATGCAGCCTCTAAAGGGCCGCTGCTTAAAATTAAAGAGATAAAAATGTTGCTGAAACTTTTAAAGGCTTAAAAAGGATTGTAAAAGTTTCAAACCTTTGGAAAAGTTGTATGGTGACGGGGTGGGGGGGCGTGGGGGAGGAAATGGCAGAGCAGCAGTGCTCTCGACCACCTGTTTGATAGCTGACAAAGTGGACATGCTGTTGAATGAGGCAGTTGCAAGAAGTTGTCCTGTTTAGCACTTCCCAGAAGAAGGCAATGCACGATGACTGACAGGAGGTGACAGCCGGGCTCAACACTGTGTACAGTACCTGCAGGACTTGAGATCAGATACAGGAGAACTTTTAAAGATGTCAGGGTATCTGGCAAGGTGAGAGTAACCAGCAGTACCATACACTGGGCAGATAGCCCAAGGTTTCATGCTGCAGCATGTTTCCGATTAACTTGTCCACTTTTATCCTGCTTGCCCATGGTATGTTTTCGCACAATCTTACAGGTCTTTCCTTGCACCTCGTTCATACCCATAACGCTGTAAGGCACACAGTCAAGATACAGCATACATGCAAAAGCCCTGATGCACTCATTTTTTTAAAAGGGCTTCACACATCAAGCTATTATAACACAAACATGGTAGGGGTGAAATTGATCAATGCCAGTAGCCGAAACGGGCTCATATTGAATTGACAGCCCATTTTACTCTGTGTCCAATTTTCTTTATCAATGGAAAAGAAAATTGGATGTGGCTTAAAACGGGCATCCGATTCGTTATGAGCCCATTTTGCGCCAGTGGCGCAGACCAATTTCACTCCTGGTGACTTATGACACCCAGGGTGGGCCTCAGACTGGACACATGGCAGCCATCACTTTGGGAAATACAACAAATTAAATTGGATGACAGTCCCATGCTAATCAGTGAGAGGTGCAAGGGCTGTTCTTCTTAAACTGACACATCAGTCACCTGTTTGATCCTTATGTGGGCAGCACATTACCTGATATTGCAGTGCGATTACAATGGGAGAAAGTTTATTTATTAAGGATACAGTTAGGGCGAGCTTCACCCAAGGTTCTGAATTTAAGATGGTGCAAAGCAAATACTTCTAGTCAGGTGTAGATTTTCTTAAACAACTAAACAAAGTTTATTTATAGCAGCCATTTAGGTTTTCACTTCCCTGACATACTTTAGTCTGGGTATAGTCAAGAATGCACAGACACATGCACAAAACTGAGGGAAGGGGAAAGGGATTCTTATCCAGCAGACCCTGTCTTCAGCACTCTCACAGATTTGCTTCTATGGATAGAATAAACAATAGGCAACATTTTCCACATATAGAATAAGTTTTATACCCTTCTGCACCATCCTGAAGGAGTCTCTTCAACGGCAAGACAGGGTTCAGCATATTCCTCCCCCACAGCCATTTTGAACCAATGGAACAATTCCTCTTCCCTGAACCATGGAGATGATAGCCCTATTTTATGTGGGCTAGTATGGATGGCACCAAAAATTCTTCAAGCACCCGAGGGTGCCACTTATAAAATGCCGTTCAATACATTTACATTCCCACTTTATGTCAGTATCTGCCAGGTAAGGTCCAGCATGCGATTAATATCTTATGTTGCCCACCAGTTCTGAAAGACTTTGAGGGAACTGGTGTGCTCATATTCAATGACCATACTGGTATGTAGCAGGGCTCTGAACATGGGCAAGCAGGTGGAGAGATCACTCAGAATGATCCGACACAAATTGCTTCTGAAAAAATTGTACTAGCAGCTCCTCCCTTTCCAAGGAAGGGGAGTGGTTATTCTACTGTGCACAGCACTCAAAGCCTCTTTTCAAAGCAACCCAACACAACACTGTTCCAGCCTTAACAGCCATATACTTTAACAGTAATACTGTTAAATTGTGAACAAGAACATTCTAAACATAGTGGGATAAACTAAATACATACCAATAAAGTCTGAAAGGTGGAATTAACCCTTCCTCACATTAACAGGTAATGAGCCATACTCTGTAAAATTCCACTTCTCCATCTCCCTCACTTCTATTAAAAACCTTCTCAAAACCCATCTACTTCACCAAGCTTTCAGTCCTCCTTCCTTCCTGGCTTAGCACCTGTGCTCATTAGCCTATTTGTGAAACATTTTCAGACATTCTTTATGTTAAAGCCACTTATTTTGGCTTCCATATGTTAGATCAATCTCATAGGTAAGTCCGAACATGTCACATCTTCAAGAGTATCTATCCTTGGCTTGTGAGCTATGTAAGCTTTCAGCAATGCGTCAAGGAAGGAAGTGAACAGTAAAACTCTGCTAGTATTTACTTTTAGCTCCTGGACTTATCTTATACCTTCATAAAACCTCAGTCCAGTCTTTGAAAGCTATTTAACATCACATTGAATGTTGTTTTAAGTTTAAAATAACGAGCACAAGTGCCTAAGAAACAGTCATATAATATAGTCATAAATGTAGACAGCCTTCCATGCAACTCCTCAAGTAGCCAAAATTATAAACAAAGATTGGGACTCTATGGGGTTGAAATTCCATGGGAATTTTCCCGATTGTCCGCTGTAACTTTGACAGAAGATCTGCGGAAACAGCGGAGAAACCATTTACACCGTTTCTGCAGGATTTTGTGGAACTTCCACTGAAGTCATGACGGATGATTGGGAGTAGCCACATGCAAATTCAACACCTAAGAACTAAGCTAATCCTTTGCAAATAACTTTTAAATACTTGGGGCCCTAAAGTTCCTCGGGATATGATCCCACCAATACTCCAGGATTGTGTCCTCTGGGAACCTTTGTCACTGACCTCACCCGAATATACAGGGACAGGAAATACAGGTCCTGTCATTTGCATGCATAGCTGATGAAGTGGACATGCTGTTGCATGAGGCAGTTGCAAGGAGTTGTCCTGTTTAGCACTTCCCAGAAGATGGCAATGCAATGTTCCCAAAGGCTGGAATTAGCCTTCCTCTGCTGGTCTGAAGGTGTGCCTAGTTTCTCCTCCTCCCTGGAAAGATGCTTTTAAGGCCCCCCTCAAGCTCTGTTTTTTAAGGGGCTGATAACTAAAAACAAAATAGAAAAACATTTGTGCTTGCCAAACATTCGTGGTTTCAGGTCACCACCCAGGCATGGACCCTCGGGGTGCGACTGAAGAGGCTGGTAGGCCTCCTTCTTCTCAATGTACCAGTCTTGGAAGATCTACCAGGCCTCTGAGGCCCCAATTGCCTTATTTGGAGCAGGCAGAAGTTGCACTCCGAAACAAGGTCATTGGAAATTCCTCTGCTTTGTCAGGACCTGGTGTACCCAATTCCAGCCTAGTTCCAGCACAGGCCCTTCCACTTCACTCCTACCTGGAAGAATCGAAGAACTTTGGATTCACAGTGCTTTTCCTTCTTTCATAAGAACATAAGAAATAGGAGCAGGAGTAGGCAATACGGCCCCTTGAGCCTCCTCCGCCATTCAATCAGATCATGACTGATCTTCGACCTCAACTCCACTTTCCTGCCCGATCCCCATATCCCTTGATTCCCCTAGAGTCCAAAAATCTATCTATCTCAGTCTTGAATATATTCAATGGCTCAGCATCCAAAGCCCTCTGAGGTAGAGAATTCCAACACGTGCCATTTACTTTCCTAATTGCATACTAACTTTTAGTGTTTCTTGTACCTGAACACGCAAGTCTCTCTGAACACCAACATTTAATAGTTTCTCACCATTTAAAAAATATTCTGTTTTCCTATTCTTCCTACCAAAGTGAATAACTTCACATTTCCCCACATTCTACTCCATCTGCACCTTCTTGCCCACTCACTTAATCTGTTCACATCCCTTTGCAGACTCTTTGGGGGAAAAATTGGATAAGGCAATTTTCGGGTGGAGGTAGCGTGATGCGCTTGTGCCCACGCCCGATGGCCCCTACGCAGGCAGCACGCGAACTTCGTGCAGCCTGCTAATTATCATGATATCTCCATGCAGCAGGCACTACCAGCCAGCTGCCGAGAGGCTGCACAAAGAATGAGGAAGTTGGAAATGGGGCATGCTCGGGGCATGTCATCAGCAGCCTGCACCTCTTAAAGGTGCAGGTGCACATTTCAAATGGCAGGTACACAGTTCACTAGGAGGAGGGAAAGATGGCTGCGAGGATAACAGGACCGGCGCAAGAGAGGGCTCCACGCTTCTCCGATGATGCACTGGAGACCCTGGTGGAAGGTGTGGATGAAAGAAGGGCCAACATGTACTCACAGGGTGGCAGGACACTCTCCAGACTGAAATTCCGCAGGCATTGGCAGCTGTGGTGCAGGAAGTCAATGCCAGGAGCGTGGGTGCAGTGCCAAAAGAAGTTCAATGATTTGACATGAGTGATCAAGGTGAGTGAATGCAAGTGTCAAGTGGCACATTCTACCAACTGCACTACTGCTGCATGCATCACACTCCCCGTCACCCACCCACTGACAAACACTGTCCATCCATATGCAATGCTGCACTTGTCATGCATCATCTCACCCGTATATAGTATCACACTTGCAGGCCATGCAACCACCACTCACTGGTCACACACACTGGCAGCTATTCAACCACAACAGGCACATCACCCACACACCTTGCAGGATACTCACTGACACACTGTCCTCTGTCTTGCAGGAGAAGGTGGTGCATAACAGCCGCCAGCAGGGGGGACCTGAGGGTGGACAGGCCGCTTACACGTCCTCACCCCTAGTGGAGACAGTGCTTCATATCTAATGCTCCTTCTCGTTTCCTACATCTCCCTCCTCCCATAACCTTTTCTGACTCACGTGCTGCAGATGCTGTCGGCACACACATCTTACTTGCTCCTCTCCCCACTCCACATCACAACCTGTTTCCCTTTGTCATTGCAGATACCCAAGAACACATGGCGGCACCGTCTGAGGAGGAGGAGAAGGAGGAGGACACTGAAGCCACACCGTCACTTGATCTGACACTTGCTTCCACCAACTCAGAGACTGACACTGTGCGCCCTTTAGAGGCTAGGTTAGAGAAGGGATTTTCTCGTGGTGAGACAACAGGCGTAAGTGTGCAGGAGCCAGGGCGGGGGGAACGGATACCACACGTGCCAGCTCGCCAGAGGGCGAGGTCGCTCACTAGTTCTGCTGCAGAGGAGTCAGATGAGGACTTCGATGGGCCAGGCTACAGAAGACGGCTGATGGGCGTACACCACCAAATGCTTGGGGCACTGGAAAATCTGTCAGAAAGCCTGCGCACAATGAGAAGGGGCATGGAGGTGTCCAGCTCCAGCTTGGCACAGGGCTTTGCGCAGAGCTTGGAGCCTATCCTTTCCATCATGGAACAGATGGTCACATCCATCAACACATCTGTGGAACCCACCATGATGCAGCGACTGATGACTTATGTCACAACTTCCATTGCAGCACAAACATCTGCCATCCAAGGTCTGACTGCTGCATTGGAGCTCAGACTGGTGCCTTGGAAGCTCAGACTGCTGCTATCATGGGTCTGGGGACCACTGTGGAATGGGGCTTCCAGGGTGTCACAGCACTCCAGCAATCATATCTCCAGCTGATCACCAGGATTGCTGAAACACCGCTCTAGGAGAGTGGCAGTGGCGCCATGGCAATCGGACCTGCTGCCCTCTCTCAGGACGACAGCACTCCTGCTCTCAACCTTGCCACTCCGCCAGTGCCTCTGTTGTTGCCTATCGGCCAGCCAGGCCAGACTGCTGCAGCCCATGCTGAGATGGTGCAGTCTGAAGCCGGGCTCTCCCGTGCCAGAGCTGTTCGAGGTTGTCCTCCAAGGCCATCTGCACACTCCTCTATTTAAGGCCTACAGCCACCAACCACCCATGCTCCAGCCATTGGGGAAGCACCTCGTAAGAGCAGTAGGATAGGTAAAGGCACACGAACAACAGGCACAAAGGGAATTCACAAGGGTGAATAGTTCTGTTCTGTTTGCATAATTTCATTTATTCATTGATAAATGAGACTTTGAATTTGTATTTGGTGGTGGTTTTAATTTGTGCAATGAGCTGAGGGGGAAATGGAGGGCGATTTGAGTGTCTTGTGGGAGCGGAAAGGTGGGGAGTGTAGGACTGTTGGTGAGTTGGGGGATGTCGTTGACATTATTGATAGCAGGCACAGATCAGGCGAGCATGCAGAGCCCTCGCGGACAAGGCATGTGGTTTCTATTGTACCCTTGCTTCTTCCTCCACTTCCTCTTCCGGCTCCACCCACTCTTCCTCCTCCTCAGCCTCTTCCTTTTCCTCCTCCTCCTCAGTCTCTTCCTGCTCAGCCTCCTCCTCCTCCACCTCTGGCTCAGGGTGTTCTCCAATCATTGGTGGCAAAGGCTGGTCCCTCATGATGGCGAGGTTGTGCAGCATGCAGCATACTGTCATGAATCTGCCCATCCACTCAGGGGAGTACTGCAGGGCTCCTCCAGACCAGTCTAAGCAGCAAAAGCGTTGTTTGAGGAGGCCTATGGTGTGTTCCACGATGTTGCGTGTGGCAGCATGGCTCTCATTATAGGCCTGCTGTACACGTGTGCATGGGTTCCTGACCGGTGACATGAGCCACGGCATGAGGGGATAGCCCTTGTCACCCAGTAGCCAGCCTTTGACTTGCCGAGTCGGATGAAAGGTAGCTGGCACGTTGGACTTTCGCATGACGAAGGCGTTGTGACTGCTCCCAGGGTAGCGGGCATTGACCTCCATGATTCGATGTGCGTGGTTGCACACCAGCTGCACGTTCAGGGAGTGGAAGCCCTTTCGGTTGATGAAGACGGCTGAGTTCAGGGCAATGTGCGTGCAGTCAATGGCACCCTGCATCATGGGGAAGCCAGTAATGCGAGCGAACCCCCGTGCTCGCTCGTTCTGCTTATCTCTGTGAAGATGGGAAGGTGATGAACCTGTTCCTCATCTGGTACAGTGCGTCTGTGACCTCCCTTATGCAGCAGTGCACCGCATACTGCGAGATGTTGCACATGTCACCTGCAGAGGCCTGAAATGATCCTGAGCTGTAGAAATTCAGCACCACGGTGACCTTCACAGCCACAGGCAATGCTGTCCTTGCCCTGCTCTGAGGCTGCAGTTGTGGCCGCACCAGTTGACAGGTCTCGGTGATGGCTTCCTTGCTGAACCTCAGGCATCGGATGCAATCCTCCTCGGTCATGTTTAGATAAGAGAATTGGTCCTGGAAGGCCCTCATTACGTAAAGCCTCCTGCTCAGTGCCCTGCACCTCCTCGTTCTCCATCTCCTCACAGCTTGACCTGCTGTGCGTGGCCTCTCTGCATGCTCCCAGTCATGCTCAATGCCACGCGGGAGCCCTAGCAGACCGTCCATGGTTGCCAGAAATGCTGTTCAACCACGGTTGTAACTTTCCGAACCGTAAGGCAGTACCTGCCAAACCACTCTCAAATGTAGTCTAGGAACTCTCAGTCAGAACAGGGAGCTTCAAAAAACACTTCCTACTCCACCAGCAGCCAGAAGCAATAATCAAGCAACTAACCTGCAACACCTGCATGGCCCCTTTTTGCGCTGATGGGGGGTCCTCCAGGCACTGTAAGACACCTTTAGGTGTACGTGATTAAGACTGTGTGTTGAGTTGAGCGTTAAGGTCCAAAATGGTGCCTATCACTTTAAATCAGCGATGCACACTGATTGCACGTATTTTCTCCCTACTTTACATGCTTCCAGCGTTCAGTATTTGCGCATGCGCTAACTCCTATACCAAGATGGCGTCCGGCGCATGTCACGCTGGAAACATGCGTGCGCAGCTAAGATGCCATCTTGGATGTCGGAGAGGCTGTGTAGCGTCAAAACAATGGGCACTACACGGCCCAATTTAGCACCCTTTGTGTCCTCCTCATAGTTTACTTTCCCACCTAGCTTTGTATCGTCAGCAAACTTGGATACATTACACTCGGTCCTTCATCTAATTCACTAATATAGATTGTAAATAGTTGAGGCCTAAGCACCGATCCTTGTGGCACCCCACTAGTTACAGCCTGCCAACCTGAGAATGACCCATTTATCCCTACTCTCTGTTTTCTGTCCTTTAACCAATCCTCTATCCATGCTAATATATTACCCCTAACCCCATGAACCCTTACCTTGTGTAATAACCTTTTATGTGGTACCTTATTGAATGCCTATTGAAAATCCAAATATACTACATCCACTGGTTCCCCTTTATCTACCCTGCTAGTTACATCCTCAAAAAACTCTAATAAATTTGTCAAACACGATTTCCCTTTCATAAAACTATGTTGACTCTGCTTAATCATATTATGATTTTCTAAATGCCCTGTTACCACTTCCTTAATAATGGATTCCAGCATATACCTGATGACCGATATCAGACTAACTGGCCTGTAGTTCCCTGGTTTCTCTTTCCCTCCCTTCTTGAATAGCGGGAGTTTGCTACCTTCCAGTCCACTGGGAGCGTTCCAGAATCTAGAGAATTTTGGAAGATCATAACCAATGCATCTAATATCTCTGCAGCCACCTCTTTTAGAACCCTAGGATGTAGGCCATCAGGTCCAGAGGATTGGTTATCTTTTAGTCCTATTAGTTTGTCCAATACTTTTTCTCTAGTGATATTAATTGTTTTAAGTTCCTCACTCTCATTTACCTCTTGGTTCCCCACTATTTTTGGTATGCTTTTTGTGTCTTTTACTGTGAAGACAGATACAAAATATTTGTTTAACGCATCTGCCATTTCCTGATTCCCCATTATAATTTCTCCTGTCTCAGCCTCTAAGGGACCAAAGTTTACTTTTGCTACTCTCATCCTTTTTACACACTTGTCAAAGCTCTTACAATCTATTTTTATATTTCTTGCTAGTTTACCTTCATATTTTATTTTCTCCCTTTTTATCAATTTTTTGGTCGTCCTTTGTTGGTTTCTAAAACTGTCCCAATCCCCAGGCATATTACTCTTCTTGGCAACATTATAAGCCTCTTCTTTCAATCTAATACTCTCCTTAACTTCTTTAGTTAGCCACGGGTGGATCACTTTTCCCATGGAGTTTTTATTTCTCATTGGAATGTATATTTGTTGAGAATATTGAAATATTTCTTTAAATGTTTGCCATTGCTTTTCAACTGTCAAACCCTTTAATTTAATTTCCCAATCTACCTTCCACAACACGCCCCTCATTCCTATGTAATTTTCTTTATTTAAGTTTAAGATTCTAGTTTCTGTCTTAAGTATGTTACTTTCAAACTCAATGTGAAATTCTATCATATTATGATCACTTTTTACCAGAGGTTCTTTTACTGTGATATTAATAATTAACCCTATCTCATTACACAATACAAGATCTAAAATAACCTGTTCCCTGAAAGGCTCCATAACGTATTGCTCTAGGAAACCATCTCACATACATGCCATAAACTCGTCTTCCAGACTACCTTTGCCAATTTGATTTGCCCAGCCTATATGTAGATTAAAGTCCTCCATGATGACTGCATTTCCTTTGTTACAAGCTCCTACTATTTTAAGATTAATACTCTGTTCAACGGTATTGCTACTATTAGGGGGCCTATAAACTACTCCCACCAGTGTTTTCTGCCCCTGCTTATTTTCTAATTTCTACCCATATTGATTCTACTTCCTGATCTTCCGAGCCAAGATCCTTTCTCACCACTGTCCTTATGTCATCCTTTATTATTAGGGCTACACCCCCTCCTTTTCCATTCTGCCTGTCTTTTCTAAATGTCATGTACCCTGGAATATTTAGTTCCCAACCTTGGTCATTTTGTAACCATGTCTCTGTAATGGCTATTAGGTCAAGCCCATTTATCTCTATTTGTGCAATTAATTCATCTATCTTGTTAACAATACTCCATGCATTCAGATAAAGAGCCTTTAATTTAGACTTTTTACCATTTTTTCCTACTTTGACCTTATTTGTTGTTGCACTATTATTGGTAAACTCTCTGTCCCTTCCTGCCACATTCTTTCAGGAATATTGACTGTGCAGTATTGACTGGTGGCTTCTCTGAGATTTCTAATTGTTTTCTCTCATGCGATTTTCCAACTGTACTGCCCCTCCCACCGATTTAAACAAACCAACCATTTTTTATATACTGGAAAATACTTACTGGGACCTCCTGGACTTTGACCTCTCAAATTCAAAAAGGAACTGTCAGTCAAATACAAACCGAACCAATCACAGGGGATTGCCAAGTTTAAATTATATATCTCTCAAGGCTATAACTGACAAAACTTGCAAAGCTCTATTGGGACAAGCATGGCTTTAGCTGGCTGATAAACATCACATGCATTGTGACTGGGTTTTAAGAGACAGCTAGCAAACCAAAACTAGGCAAAAAGTTCGCTGACGATTGCAGTGTTCAGTTCCACTCGCAACCCCTCAGACAATGAAGCAGTCCGAGCCCGCATGTAGCAAGACCTGGACAACATCCAGGCTTGGGCTCATAAGTGGCAAGTAACATTCACGCCAGACGAGTGCCAGACAATGACCATCTCCAACAAGAGAGAGTCTAACCACCTCCCCTTGACATTCAACGGCATTACCATCGCCGAATCCCCCACCATCAACAACCTGGGGGTCACCATTGACCAGAAACTTAACTGGACCAGCCATATAAATACAGTGGCTACAAGAGCAGGTCAGAGGCTGGGTATTCTGTGGCGAGTGACTCACCTCCTGATTCCCTAAAGCCTTATCAACCATCTACAAGGTACAAGTCAGGAGTGTGATGGAATACTCTCCACTTGCTTGGATGAGTGCAGCTCCAACAACACTCAAGAAGCTCGACACCATCCAGGACAAAGCAGCCCGCTTGATTGGCACCCCATCTACCACCCTAAACATTCACTCCCTTCACCACCGGCGCACAGTGGCTGCAGTGTGTACCATCCCCAGATGCACTGCAGCAACTCGCCAAGGCTTCTTCGACAGCACCTCCCAAACCCGCGACCTCTACCACCTAGAAGGACAAGAGCAGCAGGCACATGGGAACAACACCACCTGCACGTTTCCCTCCAAGTCACTCACCATTCCGACTTGGAAATATATCGCCGTTCCTTCATTGTCGCTGGGTCTAAATCCTGGAACTCCCTTCCTAACAGCACTGTGGGAGAACCTTCACCACGCGGACTGCAGCAGTTCAAGAAGGCGGCTCACCACCACCTTCTCAAGGGCAATTAGGGATGGGCAATAAATGCCGGACTCGCCAGCATCCCATGAACAAATAAAAAAAAATACAGTGTGTGCTAAGTGTGTTTGCATGTCAGAGGCAACGTGACACAAGTGAGTTGGTGCTAAGGTTGATAATGGCACAGGATGTGCAAGTACTTAACATCAGGGGATGGCTGATAAAGCATTAGAGGCTTCTATTTGACAGCAGATTAGCAGTAAACAAACTATTTGGTGAATATTGTCAACATATAAATGTAGCTATTATTACATCTGATGAGCCTGTCCAACAGGATCCACATTATTGGAATTCAATCATAATCTCAGAAACCTGATGTGATATTTGAAAATATTAATATTCTGATATTTTGTGGTTTGCTAATGTTCGCTGTCTATCAAAGCCATAGTTCTTGTGGACTTTTTCCTGCTTTATTGATGGCTGCAAACCACAAAACTACAAATGGTAGGAAGTTTGCAATGAGGCTGACAAGAGAATTTGCAAGACCTTTGAAGAGAAATCGTGCCACATAGCTAATGCCAGAGCTGAATGATTAAACTGGCACAGGTAATAGCTAAACATCTTGCGGGAATCATGACAAAAGTACTAAAAATGGGCTTGTTGCCAATGCTTTCACAAACAACATAAAAAATAGTTAGCTTTTGATTGATTTTCACACAAATGCTGTTTAATTTTTCCCAGCGCCAATAATAATGATGAATAAATATTACTTCTCAAAGATATGCAGTTCTACTGAAGATTTTTAGCTCACAATCTGCTTTATTAACTCTCTGGATGCAGCCTCTTTTGATATTTTCAAAATGTTATTCTAATTTAATTTACTCCCCCTGCTTCAATAACTTTTTGGTGGCTTGAAGTCCATTGACATTAGATATCTTGATTACTTCAGTTAGTTCCAGATTTCCATTAGTAGAAGTAAAGGATACTCTTTGGAGAATAGTAGAATAATAAGGTTTATCAGGAAAACTTGATAACTTGTGCTTCATGCTATTGACCTATCTTCACTAGCCCTTTCTTTCTAAAGTCCTGGAACACATCATTGTCTTTCAATTATGCCCCTACCCCGTCCACTTGTCCCTGTTTTGAACCCCCCCAATCAGGTTTCTGCACCACCCATAACAAAATCATCAATAACGTCCATTGTGACTGCAGCTTCAGCTTGCTGTCCATCTTCTTTCTCTTTGACCTCTCTGCTGCTTTTGACACAATAAACCACTTCATCCTCCTTGAACATCTCTCCTCCAGAGTCTATCTCTGGAGCACAGCTCTCCTCTGGTTTCACTCGTACCTATCACGGTGTAGATAGGTGTCCACAGGATGCAATGCAGCAACTTGCCATGGTTTCTTCGACAGAACCTCCCAAACCACTTAGAAGGACAAGGGCAGCAGGCACATGGGAACAACACCACCTGCACATTCCCCTCCAAGTCACACACCATCCCGGCTTGGAAATATATCGCCGTTCCTTCATCGTCGCTGGGTCAAAATCCTGGAACTCCCTTCCTAACAGCATTGTGGGAGAACCTTCACCACAACGGACTGCAAACGGTTCAAAGGCAATTAGGGATGGGCAATAAATTCTGGCCTTGCCAGCGATGCCCACATCCCATGAACAAATAAAAAAAAAGATAAGACATCCCCTGCTATAATTTCTCCTGCCATTGCTGCATGGTTAACTTTGGTGTGCCCCACAGTTCCATCTTTGTTCCCTACTCTTCAACATTCACATGCAACCCTTTGCAATATCATCTGGAAGCATGGAGACTGCACTCACATGTACACAACAACACTCAATTCTACCTCTCTGCCTCCTCTATTGATCCCAGGTCTGTTGTCAACCTTTCTAATTCCCTATCTGACATTAGGACCTGTATGAGTCATACATTCATCCATCTAAATGTCAGCAAAAACAAATTCACCCTCTTTGACTCCTGTCAACTCCTACGCACTGCTGGCCTTGACTCCATCAAACTCCCTAGCAACTATCTTAGGCTAAACCAACAAGTGTGTATCCTTGGTGTCCTGCATAATCTGGAGTTCACCTGCCTCCCCTACATCCAATCCATCACCAAGACCACTTCTTTTAACCTCCAAAACATCGATTGCTGTTATCCCTACCTCTTTCCCTCTGCCTCCAAAACTGTAATCTACACTTTACCATCTCAAAATTGCATTTCTCCAATACTCTCTTTGCCAGCCTCTCTGCTTCTACCTTCCACAAATTTCACATCTCCAGGATGTTCCTCCTGACTCCCCAAAGACTTTCCACCATCTACAAGGCACAAGTTAGGAGTGTGATGGACTACTCTCCACTTGCCTGGATGAATGCAGCTCCAACAACACTCAAGAAACTCGACACCATCCAGGACAAAGCAGCCCGCCTGATTGGCACCCCATCCACCACCCTAAACATTCACTCCCTTCACCACGGGCACACTGTGGCTGCAGTGTGTTCCTAACAGCACTGCGGGAGAACCTTCACCACACGGGCTGCAGCGGTTCAAGAAGGCGGCTCACCACCACCTTCTCAAGGGCAATTAGGGATGGGCAATAAATGCTGGCCTCGCCAGTGATGCCCACATCCCATGAACAAATAAAAGAAAATGTTCCAAAGTGCTTCACAGCCAATGAAGTATCTTTGAAGTGTAGCCACTTTTCTAACTTAAGAAAACAAGGCAGCCAATTTGTATACAACAAGGTCCCACAAACAGCAATGAAATAAAGGAGCAGATAATTTGTTTTGGTGGTGTTGGTTGAGGGCTAAATATTGGCCATGACATATCTAAGTGAGCAGACAGGGTCTCTGTTTAACATCTCATCTGAAAGATGGCACCTCTGTCATGCAGCATTCCCTCAGAACTTCACTTTAATATCAGCCTATATTATATGCTCAGGTCTCTGGACTGCGGCTTGAACCCATGATCTTCTGACTAAGAGGCCACAGTGCTACCTCTGAGCCAAGGCTGACAGCTGGAACATTACAGCCCACATTTGCATCCTTGCCAAGGCCTGCATCATCATTACCTCCATGCATGCCAAGCTTCACTGGATCCCTATATTCAGGCGTGGGAAGGCAGCTCGCCACAGGGGAATGGAGGCCTAATTCAAATGGCTGACACATTCTGATGATGTCATCCAAATGCGCACGTCATTTTAACTGTGGGTCTGATTGAGGGCTGCAGATTCCAGAACCTGGCTGCTCACAGTATCCTGGCTACAGGATGCCCAGGTGAGTTCATTTTTAAAAACTTTTTATAGGTGCTTTGTGAGCTAGGACGAACAGGAGTGTTCCTTTTGGCCCCACAAGGATACCTTTGGCCTCCCCTGTTCAAGGATAAAGCATTGGTAGATGGGGAATCAATGGATGTCAATGAAGATACAGGTGGCAGATGAGCAGGATTTAATGTGGGACAGGATTCGAGTGGCAAAGTTTTGGATGAATTGGAGCTTGTGTAGGCTAGAGCTCAGGAGGCTGGCAAGGAAGGCGTTGGAGAAGTTTGGTCTAGAAATAGCAAAAACGATACCAAATCTAGGACAAGACCACAATGCGCCTTTGGCAATTCCACACACAGAGTGGAAATAATTTTCCAAGTATCCACTGGCAGTGGGGAACCTTGTGCCAGCAGCATGTATTGGAAAAACACTGGTAATGCCCATGATTTTCCGATATGCACTGTTAGTGGACAAGGTTCCCTGGCACCAGCATGTACTCAGAAAATTACCTCATTTAAAAGCAATCTTGCCTTGATGCTAATGGATTTTCAGCAATACCAGATTTTCACATGTCCCTAACTACTGAAAGTAGCAGCAAATACCATAATTATATTCACTAATTTGCTACCTTGACCGTGGAATAAATGTCATCTTTAGCCTGGGCTATTGCCGACTGCAAGCCCTCCAGTAGTGCCTGCTGGATTTACTTAAAGCCTCTGAACTTCTTGTGGATAGCCATTGTCACCCCTATTTTCACTAATGAGACATGAGCTTTCAGGAGCAAAGTCTTTATTTGGATTGCTTTTCTGTGGAACTCCTGTGTAGGGTTCTGGACGGAGACCATAAGCATTGCTGGCATTGTCATCTCTGGTTCCATCCTTGACTTGTAGGTATGTTATGTAGACAAGTTGGAGGTGGCAAAGCCAAGAAGTCATTACCAATGTCAATGACAGTCTTGCCATTCTAAGAATCATGGGGTAGAGTTTCTGTTCGTTCATGCTAGTGACATCAGCGCAATGCGGGCGAAATCGACTGAACCAGTGCAAAAGATCGGGGAATTTTAAACGTAAGTGAGTTACGCTCAAAACCACTTACTTTTGGGATTTCCGCGATCTTTTACACTGGTTTAAGATTCAATTTGCCTGAACAAGGTCCCGCCCACAAAATTGTCCACGCCCCCAGGTTGTCATTGTGAGATTTCGCCAATTGCACTGGTTCGGAAAGGCTCTTCAAATTGCGTTCATTTTCTTAGGCGCACAGACACTAGTAGGCATGTTTTAAAAGTTTTTTCATATGAAAAGATTTACAAAGAAACTGACTAGTGTACAATAATGAAACTATTAAATGGTTCAGTATAGTTTTTTAAAGTCATTTTCAGTGATTTTAAATCAGGTTACTCACAGGTAAAGGACTGGACACTTGTTGAAAATGGTTATTTTTGGTGATGAACCCATTTTCAGCTGTATTATTAAAACTGCACCAGATTACCACTCATAAACACATCAAGGAATACTTTTTCATGGAAAGAAAAAAATAAATGATTACATTCTACTACGCTGACCCACTGCGCAAGTTCATAGAAGATTTTACATTTGTGATTACACAAATGAAATTAATGGGAAACTTGAATTGTAACCTAACCAGTGCAATTTCGAGCGCATTGTGGGTGCAATTTCCAGATTGCACCCAAAGTGGAAACTACCCCATGTATCTGCCATAAATCACGAATCTCTGAGGGTTTTAATCAATGGCAATAAGGTAACATTTCTCTGATGATTTGAATGTTTTGGTTGTTCATGCAGACTCTCAAATTCCAATATAGATTTTATAATTAACTTTGAATCAATCACCAAAAACAAAATTGGAATTAATTTGGAAGTATTGATTTTGGACTGATTGTAACTTAAATTGGAAAACAACCTTAACCTACTTGCATTAATAATGTCTTAGATTTATGAATAGCTTCCCACTTTGAACCAATAGCAGGCTATTCGCAACCCCTTAGATAATGAAGCAGTCCGTCCCACATGCAGCAAGACCTGGACATCCAGGCTTGGGCTGATAAGTGGCAAGTAACATTCGCACCAGACAAGTGCCAGGCAATGACCATCTCCAACAAGAGAGAGTCTAACCATCTCCCCATGACATTCAATAGCATTACCATCACTGAATCACGCACCATCAAGATCATGGAAGTCACCATTGACCAGAAACTTAACTGGACCAGCCATATAAATACTGTGGCTACAAGAGCAGGTCAGAGGCTGGGTATTCTGCAGCGAGTGACTCAGCTCCTGACTCCCCAGAGCCTTTCCACCATCTACAAGGCACAAGTCAGGAGTGTGATGGAATACTCTCCACTTGCCTGGATGAGTGCAGCTCCAACAACACTCAAGAAGCTCGACACCATCCAGGACAAAGCAGCTCGCTTGATTAGCACCCCATTCACCACATCAAACAAACACTTCCTCCACCACTGGCGCACCGTTGCTGCAGTGTGTACGAGTTGCTGCAGTGCACAACATGCACTGCAGCAACTCGTCAAGGCTTCTTCAATGGCACCTCCCAAACCCGTGACCTCTACCACCTAGAAGGACAGCGGCAGCAGGTACATGGGAACACCACCACCTGCACGTTCCCCTCCAAGTCACATACCATCCTGACATGGAAATATATTGTCGTTCCTTCTTCATCGCTGGTTCAAAATCCTGGAACTCCCTACCTACCAGCACTGTGGGAGTACCTTCACCACATGGACTGCAGCAGTTCAAGATGGCGGCTCACCACCACTTTCTCAAGGGCATGGGCAATAATAAGGGACGGGCAATAAATGCTGGCCTTGCCAACGACGCCCACATCCCATAAATGAATAAGAAAAGGGCTGTACGAGTGTGACCTGTGCTCTGATATAAAAATAACCAAAGTTCAAGAATGCATTTTGATGATGCATTTTTGGGCAAAATGTATCAACCCCAATATCATCCTGACTTTGCAACCTTTGTGATTGTAGATCCTAGGTGTTAAAATCATTGTACAGTCACCCGGGAATGATGTTGGTAGTGAAATTGCTGAGTTACCATGGAAAACACAAATCCGTGTTTCAAAGCACAAATATTGCATCTAATTCATGTTTTTTTTGAAGTATTGAATTGTTTGATGGTTTAATTGGCACTGAGAATAGTCCCATAGCAGCAGAACTCACAAAAGTCAGTATCTGCTCATATTTTTAGCAAAGAAAAATTCTAAATTTGACATTCAAATGCTGCAAACCTAGGCATTCAGTAAATGGGATAGAAATTCTACTCAGCTTGGGCAAGATCAACACAGTAATACCATAATAGTATCTGTTAATAAGGTTGCTATAGAATGCTTAATTGAAATCTCCCAGTAAGGAGCTGTAAATCAGCGTTTACCTTAGCAAGCTATACACTAAGTTAAATGAAGAGCCAAAGCAATTTCATATCATTTCAATCAAATAAAAGTTGAGAATAATATCATAACAGGCATGACTTTGCATTCCAATCTTTCAATAAAGCATAAAGGGAATTTTTTTTTGATTTACAGCCCAGCAGAAGGAAAATAGCTTCTCAAAACGTTGGATTGTATCCAAAATGATGGGTAGAGTTTCCGCTGAATTGCACTGGTCTTATCAGTGCAATCCAGCCGGATCAGCGCAAAATTTCGAGGAATTTCGATGTACGCTGGGCGTAAAGTGGGCATAAATTACGTCCAGCGTCATTCGATTTTCCACAACCTTTTACGCTGGCTCAACAATCATCATGCTGAAGCTGGCCCCGCCCACAAAACTGGCCACACCCCCTGAACAAAATATTGAGGATGGCGAGTTTCTGTCGATTGCGCCCGTCTGCGGCCATTCGATGAAAGTCTTCAAACTAAGCTAGTTTTCTTAGGCGCACATTTTAAATGTTTTTAAATATTAAAAAATATTTAATTTATAAAGAAACTGACCAGTGTACATCAATGAAAGTAGTAAATGGCTCACTATCATCTTTTTAAGTCATTTTCAGTGATTTTAAATCAGATTACTCACAGGTGGAGGACTGGACACTCTTATTAAAAATGCTTATAATGATAAATCCATTTTCAGCTATATTAAAAAACTGCACCAGGTTACCACTCTTAAATACATCTTAAATACATCACTGAATATTTTTTATTGCAAAGAAAAACAACAAAAATCATTATGCTCAGTTAAGCTGCCAGATTGCGCTGATTCATGGAAGATTTTACGTTTGTCATTATGCAAATGCATTTTAGCGGAACCTCGGACTGCAACCCAGCCGGTGCATTTTTCAGTTGCAATTTGCGCTCAATTGCTGATTGCGCCCAAAGCAGAAATTTTGGGCCGATATGCTTTGTTTTGTTTTATTTTATGTAACTTCATTTTATGGTAACCCTTGCCCTTTCCTCAGTGCCTTTTGAGACAGCGCTCAGGAAGGTGACCTGCTCCCAGATTCTCACCATTATTGCCCTGTAATCGGACAAGAAGTGATGTTTGAGAGTGGCATGGAGTGACTCATCCATCCATCTTTTCTCCCTCCCTGTGAGGAATTCCCAAGCCCCAGCTTGGACCCACCTCGTGACGGCCTTGCCAAGTTATATTATGATGAATCATGGGCATGGAGCTGCCTCTACCACTCCACAGAATGGTGCCAGTGTGCCATGCTAAGAAAGAGGATACATTTTCCTCTACCCTGTACCTGGGCTCAGAGGATAAAGCAGTTATATCAGGTTACAGCCCTAATTATACTGCCCCTGGATTTCCTAGCGCGGCTTCTAGTGATTCTGTAGTTACTATCGCTGGCTCAAGCTATTATTTATCTATGTACAAGGGAGAAAAAAGCTGCACTTCAGATTAAAAGGCATTGAGGGGTAAGGAGACTTGGAGGTTCAGATACACAAATCTTTAAAAGCAGGAAGACAAGTTGATAAAGCTGTAAAAAACATGTGGAATTGTTTTATAAACAGCGGTATAGAGCACAAAAGCAAAGAGGTAATGCTGAGCCTAGTCAAGTCATTGATTAGGTTACAGAATATTGTCTAGTTTTGGGCACCTTACTTTAGGAAGGATGTCAAGGCCATGGAGAAGGTGCTGAAGAGATTAGAAGACTAGAAGGGGTAACTTTGACTTTGTGCGATAGTGTAAAATGGGTGAAAGCGAATCGGCAGCCCATTTTACATCTCTCCCAAAAATTGGAAACGATGTAAAATGGGATATCGATTCACGATCACTCATTTTGCACTATCTCAGGAAGTCAAAATTACCCCCAGAGTAAATGGCGCTCTTTTCGTTAGATCAAAGAAGGTTAAGAGGAGATATGATACAAGTGTTCAGAGGGGTTTTGATAAAGGAAAATTGGAAAAACTATTTCCACTACTTGGTGAGTCAGTAACTAGAGGGTATAAATTTACAGTTATCACCAAAACAGCAAAGGGAGAAGCTCGGAGAAATGTTTTTATGTAGAGGGTTGGAGTATCTTATCAGAAGCAGTGATGAAAACATAATGGGGTTAAAATTGGTCTTCGTCAGTAGAGTGAAATGGGGTCATGGTGAATCAGCAGCCCGTTTTATGCCGCGCCTGATTTTCATTTCCACCAAAGTAAGAAGTGCAGAACTTCTGTCTACCCTTGGAGTCAAATGCAGACCACATCCCAAATTGTTGGGATATGGTTATTTAAATACTCAGGGCAGGCAGCCATGCCTGTAATGGGGCATCAGAGCCGCCCAACCCGATAGTGGCCAGGAAAATCAAAGCAACTTCATGCTGCTACAATGGCACACTGGAGGTCTGGAAAAGGCCAAAGAGAAACGAGGCAGCATTTTTAAAAATCGTGGGGTAGTAAGTTTCCGCTCGTTTACACTAGTAATAGCAACGTAATCCAGGCGGAATCGGCAGAACCAGAGCAAAAGATCGGGGAATTGTAAATGTAAATGATCTTTTACACTGGTTTAAGATTCAATTCGCCCGGATCAGGCCCCGCTCCCAGGTAGACATTGCAAGATTCCGCCAATTGCACTGGTTCAGAAAGACTCTTCAAATTACACTCATTTTCTTAGGCACACAGGCACTAGTAAGCATGCTTTTAAAGTCTTTTCATATCAAAAAATATTTAATATACTAAGAAACTGACTAGCGTACACCAATGAAACTAGTGAATGGATCAGCATAGCTTTTTTAAAGTCACATTCAGTGATTTACTCACAGGTGGAGGACTGGCCACTTATTAAAAATGCTTATTTTTTGTGACAAACCCATTTTCAGTTGTATTAATAAAACTGCACCAGATTACCACTCTTAAATATAAGGAATACTTTTTAATGGAAATTTTAAAAGAAGAAACAATTACGTCCTATTACATTGCCCGATTGCGCTGAAGACTTTACATTTGTGATTATACAAATGAATTTTATCAGAAACTTGAACTGTAACCTAACTAGTTCAGCACAGCACTGAGTCTCGGCCCAAAAACAAGCCCAGACGAATTTCTACCCTGTTAACTTTTCTGAACACTTAAGAAAGTAAGGAGTGAACAGCCTTGGCCATCTGGAGCTAACTCATGCTAGCACTGAGCTGCTGAGAGTGCGGTTTAGTCCTTGTATGGCTGTAATGGATGGAATTCCCGAGGCAGCCGGGGAACTCTCCCAGACATTCCCCGTAGATGTGGATGGGGGTGTGGGAGGGGGTCAATTGGGCAAAACACTCTACGTAGGAGGCACAAGGTCTATTTATGGCATCAGCTGGTGACACTGAATCTGTGAAAATATCTAGCATGAAAATTCAGAAACGTGACAGTCGTGAAACTGCGACATTGGAGTAGAAATTGGACCTTGTTGCGCCCAATTTGCTCCCGTAAAATGGCCGCAATGAGGCCCAATTTTGGTGACCAATGTCCTGTGCCCCAAGGTCGCCTAAAAAATGTCTCAGCCAAAATTGGGTGGGGCTATTTTTCCGGCATCCCTGGCAGCTGCCTAAAACATCTATTAGGTCCCTTAAATATATAAATGCAAGTGTTTGTTGTTGCTGTTTTAGGTCCCCTCACTGAAATTGGGCAGCGATGAGCAGAACAGGTGTCAGACTGTGCCCTGCTCAGGATTCTTCAGCAGCCACTGCGGCTGCCAACTAAAAGTAAAGATTTCTTTTATGCATATTTTTCCAAAATCCTTCCCATGGAGCCAGAAAGAGCAGGAGTGCTCTCCTGACTCCACAGTCTACGTGATGTCGACCCTCCCTCATTGCCCGCTCCAACCCTCGTCTTGGGATTTATCTTCAGGCCACTGCAGGTGAGGCTAATAGTTCAATATTCGTGCTCCTCAAATGTGAGAGCTACCATTGTAGGTGCCACAGTTCATGCATAAAATGTTGATTAGGTCCAAGGCCTAATTTCGGGCCAGCCTGGGGTCTCTGAGTTGGGATGCGTGCTGCCTGCACAGCACTGAGTCTGGCCCAAAAACAAGCCCAGACAAATTTCTACCCTGTTAACTTTTTTGAACACTTAAGAAAGTAAGGAGTGAACAGCCTAGGGCTGCATTTCTGGCTAGCACCCACTGCCATTGGCACTATATCCAGTGGGGAACAGAAAAATTGACTAAGAAATAGCAAATGGCACTTCCAATAGAGATTGCAGACCTATGGTGAATCTAAAGTGGAACTAATGGAGCAAATTTTCTTCTGGATTTATGCTAGCTTCTGCTAACTTCAATGGGTGAGGATGGAAAATTGGGTTGAGATCCACTCTGCCAGCTCTGTATCACCTACCATACTTCCAAGATTTCTTGCCAGAAGTGACATTGGATGTTCATTGTGTCTGTCCAAGTACGGACGGATGTAATGCAATGACAGCCAAATGGCTGGAATGCATCTTCATCATCGCTGGATCAAAATCCTGGAACTCCCTACCCAACAACATTGTGGGAGTACCTTCACCACACGGACTGCAGTGGTTCAAGAAGAAGGCCCACCTCCTGACTCCCCAAAGCCTCTCCACCACCTACAAGGCACAAGTCAGGAGTGCGATGGAATACATTCCATTTGCCTGGACGGGTGCAGCTACAACAACTCAAGAAGCGCGATACCATCCAGGAAAAAGCAATCCGCTTGATCAGCAGTGCATTCACCCCCTTAAACATCCACTCCTCCACCAATGGTGCACCGTGGCTGCAGTTTGTACTATCTACAGGATGCACTATAGCAACTCACCAAGGCTTCTTCGACGGCACCTCCCAAATCCGCGACCTCCAACACCTAGAAGGACAAGAGCAGCAGGTGCATGGGAAAACCATCACCTCTAAGTTCCACGCCAAGTCACACACCATCCTGACTTGGACATATATCGCCGTTGCTTCATTGTTGCTGCATCAAAATCCTGGAACTCTCTACCCAACAGCACTGTAGGAGTACCTTCACCACATGGACTGCAGCGGTTTAAGAAGAAGGCTCACCACCATCTTCTGAATGGAAACTGGAGATGGGCAATTAATGCTGCCCTTGCTAGTGATGCCCATATCCCGAGAATGAATATTTAAAAAATGTATTTCCTGTCAGTTGTGCCATAGTAATGCTGCATGGTAGGAAGGCTCTGCTCCAGAGGCAGTTGGACATATTATGTTATGGCAGAGACCCACGGTTTGCTGTAGTAATTTCACTTCTTTCCCCAAGACGAATTCTCTGATACAAGCGACAAAATCATTTTAAAAAGCCTGACCCTGGGAAATCAGCCAAGGTCAGTGGTCTGAAGTCTGCCATTCGAAGTTCTGCTACCAGTTTTGACTGGGAGAAAAATCGGCCCATAAATCTTTAAGGCAAATTTTGCTTTCTTTTGGGCTAGTAAGTTTGCCAGTGTTAATTCAGGCCCATGTGCTGCAGTAATTGCTCCACCCATGTAGCCTTCCGCTAATTTTTACTTAAATAATCCACTCATTATTTGCACTGGTTTTGAACAGGGGTTAAAATAACAGGAGTGCAGTAAATGTTGGGTAGTTTTCACCATGAGCAGCATTGCTACTGTTTGTTTTTAGTGCACAGGTGTCGAAGGTAGAAGAGCTAAAAGCAAGCGCAGATTGCATAGAAATCTCACAGCCCCTAGCATCAGACTCCCATGGAAGTGTGTCTATTACATTGAATACCTGGAGGTGACTACAGGGCCTACAGTTAACCAGGAAATGATAACTCAGTTGTGCCATTCCTTGGCACCCAATCTGCTGAGACAATCCAAACTGAGCACAGCTCTGCCTCTGGCTCTTGAAGTGACAACAGCTCTATCTTTTTTATATCTTCTGGCTTTTTACAAGCTGTCACGGGGAATTTGACAGGAGGTAGCTGGTCCTCAGTGCAGCCATACATTCACAGTGTCACTTGAAACTGAGCTGAGGCACGCACCTAACTATGTGTAGTTTGGTTCCCATTTGTGCAGCAGGGATTGCAAGCACACGCCCATGCAAGCTCCAGCAGCCCATGCAGTGCCTTACGCAAATAGAAAAGGACATTACTCAGTCAATGTGCATTTGTATGATGTCATTCGTTTAAATTGTCAGAAAATAACGCGCAGAATGCATCCAAATTTCCGATATGTGTTATGATGGTGACACTGGGAGCACCAAATCAAAAACTGCTCCTCGAGTACTTGTGCTCCAGGGACTGAAGGAGGTACTAGGATCATTACCAGGACCCCTGCTTTTTTTGATATATATTAATGACTTGGATTTGGGTGTACAGGCACAATTTCAAAATTTGCAGATGACACAAAACTTGGAAGTGTAATAAACAGTGAGGAGAATAGTAATATACTTCAAGAGGACATAGACAGGCTGGTGGAATGGGCAGACACATGGCAGATGAAATTTAATGCAGAGAAGTGCTAAGTGATACATTTTGGTAGGAAGAATGAGGAGAGGCAATATAAACTAAATGGTACAACACTGAAGGGGGTGCAGGAATAGAGAGACCTGGGGGTATATGTGCACAAATCTTTGAAGGTGGCAGGACAGGTTGAGAAAGCGGTTAAAAAAGCATACGGGATCCTGGGGCAATTTATAAATTGAGGCATAGAGTCCAAAAGCAAGGAAGTTATGTTAAACCTTTATAAAACCCTGGTTCGACCACAGCTGGAGTATTGAGTCCAATTCTGGGCACCGCACTTTAGGAAGGATGTCAAGGCCTTAGAGAGGGTGCAGAAAAGATTTACTAGAATGGTTCCAGGGATGAAGGACTTCAGTTATGTGGATAGACTGGAGAAGCTGGTGTTGTTTTTCTTAGAGCAGAGAGGGTTGAGAGGAGATTTGATAGAAGTGTTCAAAATCATGACAGCTTTAGATGAAGTAAATAAAGAGAAACTGTTCCCATTGGCGGAAGGGTTGAGAACCAAAGGACACAGGTGATTGGTGATTGGCAAAAGAACCAAAGGCGACGTGAGGAAAAACTTTTTTTACACAGCGAGTGGTTAGGATCTGGAATGCACTGCTTGAAAGGGTGGTGGAGGCAGATTCAATCATGGCTTTCAAAAAGGAATTGGATAAATACTTGAAGGGAAAAAATTTGCAGAGTTACAGGGAAAAAGCAGGGGAATGGCACTAACTGTATTGCTCTACAAAGAGCTGGCACAGGATCGATGGACTGAATGGCCTCCTTCTGTGCAATAACGATTCTAAGTGCTCTGTGAAAATAACTGTTGGGGTGACTGTGGTTCAGCAGCTGTTTATGGTTCTTCTGTCCCAGCTGCCTATGGCACTGGGGGACTGTTTTCATCTGAATGGGGTAGATTTTGACTTTTGGGCAGCCGACCGGCGCAGCACGCTGGTCGGCCACGTATTCCAGCGGCAAAGTAGCCCCTGTACTTTTGAGGCTCCGGCCACATTTGCCAGGTGAGCTGTAGGGCGCCAAACAGGTGTTACATAGTAACATAGAGTTACATAGAATCTACAGCAAATAAACAGGCCATTCGGCCCAACGGATCTATGCTGGTGTTTAAGCTCCACACGAGACTCCTCCCGCCCCTCTTCATCTAACCCTATCAGCATATCCTTCTATTCCTTTCTCCCGCATGTGATTGTCTAGCTCCCCCTTAAATGCATCTATGCTATTCACCTCAACTACTCATTGTGGTAGCGATTTCCACATTCTTACCACTCTTTGGATAAATAAGTTTCTCCTGAATTCCCTATTGATTTATTAGTGACTACATCTTACCTTATCAAACCCTTTCATTATCTTAAAGACCTCTATCAGGTCACCCCTCAGTCTTTTCTTTTCTAGAGAAAAGACCCGCAGCCTGTTCAGCATTTCCTGGTAAGTATATCCTCTCAGTTCTGGTATCATCCTTGTGAATCTTTTTTGCCCCTACTCCAGTGACTCTATAATCATTTTATAATATGGAGACCAGAACTGTGCAGAATACTCCAACTTTGGTCTGACCAAGGTTCTATACAAGTTTAACATAACTATTCTGCATTCCGACACAATTTGCCAGATTGAAGTCTGAAAATAGGGCTGGAGCTGCCACCAGGAAGGTAAGTTACCGGGGTTTGGTGGGGGGGGAGTCTCAGGGTGACAGCAGCCCAGATTATTTTTGTGGGCCTCAGAGAAGCACTCCTGCTCCTATGGGGCCCACAAAAATATTATTTTTAATATATTTCAAAATACACTTTATTTCATAAAATTTAAAGGCACCACAATTCCAAGATGATACAATTCAAAACAATACAACATGGATCGTACACAATACAATTCCAATATTACAATTTAAACACAGTACATATCTTATAATACATGCTGTACATCACAAGTTGGGATGACTTTACACGGTGGCCTTTCCCTATAGAGCCTTTGTGTAGGTCGCACCTCGCTTGAGTGCGTCCCACAGCATGAACTCCTGGACCTTGGAGTGTGCCAGTCGGCAACACTCGGTGGTGGACAGCTCCTTTAGCTGGAAGACCAACAGGTTTTGGGTGGACCAAAGGGCCTCCTTCACCGAGTTGATGGTCTTCCAGCCACAGTTAATATCTGTCTCAGTGTGCGTCCCAGGGAACAGCCCGTGGAGCAGTGTCCTGTGTTACCGAACTGTTAGGGTGAACTGGGACAGATACCAACGCATCTCTCTCCACACCCTCTGTGCGAAGGGGCCGTCCATCAGGAGGTAGAGCCTCGAGTGCAGCTCGAGGTGGTGCTGAGATTCCATGCATGTTGGAAGGACTGCACTGAGAGGGCCCTTCTCACCACCATCCAGGTTACATCCTGGTATCTGTCGGTCAGTTCTGGCGATGAGACATTCTGCCAAATGGCATTGAGCGTCTGGTCAGGGAACACTCCTTTCAGATCCACCCTCTCCTTTCCTTGCAGGACTCTCAGAATGTTCTGTGTCAACCACTGTCTGACAGCCTTGCGGTTGAAGGGGTTCCTCCTCAGGAACTTCTGCACTTGGGACAGGCGGTGGGATACAGTTCAGTTGGACAGGACGTCCTGCGTCTGCTCAGCCAATGTAGCCAGACCCAGCCTTCTCAGTGTGTTGGACAGGTAGAAAATCAGCACATAGTGACACTTTGCGTTTGCGTACTGGTCTACACACCACCTGAGGCAGCCACACACAAAGGTGGCCATCAGGATCAGAGCAGCGTTGGGGACGCTTTTCCCCCCTTTGTCTTGGGGCTTGTACATTGGGCTCAGATCCTGGCATGTAGAGCAACACCGTAAGTACCTCACATCTTATCACCAGGTTCCTGCCAGTTATGGAGAGGGAGCGACTCCCTCCCCCACACCCCCGACCCCATATACCGAGCTTTTGTTTGGCCTTGGCGATCCGCTCCTCCAGTTTTTGGTGCAGGCCTGGAGCTCCCTGAACTAGATCCCCAGCACCTTCAGGTAGTCGGACCTGACGGTGAAGGGGACAAAGGATCGGGTCACCCACATGCCAAAGAACATGGTCTCACTCTGACTTCGGTTCACTTTGGCCCCCGAGGCCAGCTCGAAAGGGTCGCAGATGCCCATCAGTCTGTGGACTGACTGCTGATTGGAACAAAAGATGGCGATGTCATCCATCTACAGGAAAGGCTTAACCAAAGAGCCTCCTCTGCCTGGGATCATCACCCCCTGATACCTGCATCCTTCCTGATGGACACGGCAAACGGCTTGATACAACATACGAACAAGACCGCGGAGAGAGGACAGCTCTGTCTGACTCCAGATCTGATTGGAAAGCTCTCCAACTCCCAGCCATTGATTAGGGCTCACATAAATAATTCAAGATTTATGTTTGGCGGGTCTCCTCTCTTCCATCTCCCATGGAACTGGTCGGAGCCTGCAAGGCGCAGATGAAAACTCTGCTTTGTCATAAGTACCAACAAAGGTATACAACTGGATCAGAGAGGATGAGTCAAAATAAGTAAGTATTTGTTTCTAGTTCTAATACATTGGGCCTGATTTTAGCAGGCCTGCGGGTTTCCGGCGGGTTGGGTTTCGGGTGCGTGGCCTCCGCGCCCGGTGAAATTAGTGGGTTGCCCGCGCGATCGTAGCAGGCAAGCCACTAATTGGAGCCACTTACCTGCTCCCCCGGGGTCCGCGCTGCTGGTCTGCGCGTCGGGCGGGCTGCGCATGCGCAGTACGATCTGTCAGCTGGAGGCTCTCTAGTTAAAGGGGCAGTCCTCCACTGACAGATGCTGCAACCAATGGAACAAATTACAGCATGGAGCAGCCCAGGGGGAAGGCTGCTCCCAGTTTAATGATGCCTCACCCCAGGTATCATCAGATGGGGTGAGGAGGAGGGGGAGGACAGAGATCTTCCACCCGGCGGGCGGGAGGAGGTAGCGGCCTGCCTCTGCCACCAAGAAGGCCTGGCTCGAGGTGGCAGAGGGGGTCACCTGCGCCACCAACATATCGCCCACCTGCATACAGTGCAGGAGGCGCTGCAATGACCGCAGTAGGTCAGCCACAGTGAGAACACGTAGTCTTTCCCCTACACTCCGTCTGCCACAACACTGCCCCCACCCCACATCTCCTTCGGCACCGCCAACACTACTCTGTCACATCACCCCTCATACCTACTCAAATCCCATCCTCATCTTACCTGCACCTACTCACCTCGCCAGTACTCACCCCGCCACTAACACGCAACCCAATCCTCATACAATCTCATGGCTCTATCCCATACTCACCCTCTCGTGCATCTCCCTCACGGCCAGCTTCACTCAACCTGCCACCACCTGTGCTGCAGCCACAGGGCATGCATCACATATGTGCAGTAGGCAGCGTAAGGCAAACGTGTCGTGAGCATGAAGGGGATGCACAAGGGTGTCTGAGGGTTTGCCATGGGTGTTACCTATATTGAATTTCAGAGCAACAAACATCACACATTATATTGGCACCACCTCTGCCATGTCTCCACGAATCCTGTCTGTTGTGTCCAATAATGCCCGCTCCTGGGTATCACTATGAGGACCCACCACTGATGCCACCCATTGTGTCACTGCAGAGTAGGTGCAGGTGTATTTGCAGGGCTCATCCACGCAGACGACTGAGAGACATCGGCTGTGTACCCGGCTGCACCCTGGAAGGATGCGGAGGAGAAGTTGTGGAGGGCAGTGGTGACTTTGGCAGCGACAGGTAAGCAGATGGTGCTGGGGCCAGCCAGGAGCAGCTCGGCATGAAAGAGGCTGCAGATCTCCACGACTACATGTCGAGTGAATCTGCGCCTCCGTGTGCACTGCTGCTCGGAGAGGTCCGGGGAGCTGCGCCTCGGTCTGTGGACCCTGTGGCGAGGGTAGTGCCCTCTGCGATGCATCTCTCTCTGCGGTTGCCCTCCCTCCTGCTGTGCAGGTGGGCGTGCAACAGCACCGTGTTGGGGGGCTCCACGTCTCTGCGGCGGACAGCGTGGAATGCGAGGCTGCTGGGGCTGGTCATGCTGTTCGTCCTCCGAGGGTGTCCACGTACCACCCATCTGGCAGGTGTTGGTCTGAGGGGTTGTGCAGGGTAGGTGGGTGGTTCCTCGGACTGGGGCTGCGGTTTCGCGTCGGTCTGTCCTCTGGCTTGGCGGGGGGTGGTGGGGGGCAGGGGTTGCCCTATGTGACGCAGTGGCCTCCTGCGTGGGTGAGGGCTCTCCCCCCCCTCCACCCCCGTGGAGTGCACCTTGGCAGCTGCCACAGGCTGCTGGCTGCAACACGCTTGGTTGGAGGGAGACTGTTTCCCCCAGTGTGTGAAACACTCTGCGTTGAAGGTAAAATCCCACACTTCCTGTTTTGACAGCTGATTCAGCTCATTTAATGACCTCAACAAGCAAGGTAAGTACACTCAAGTGGAACCCCGCTGGCTTTAATTGCCTGCGGGATTCCCACCAGCGGCGGCCGCGCACGCAGCCCCGCACGTCATCGGGGAACCCGGAAGTGGTCGGGATCGTGGCGCGATCCGGTCACGTGACTGGATATCGGGATTTTCGGGGCCCCCCCGCTGGAAACCCACAGGAAACCCGACGGTAAAATCGAGCCCATTGTGTTGATGCAATTTATTTAAAAACAATTAAATCACTGAGGTATGAAAATCTTAACCAAATTGAATTGAAATTCTTAACCAATTATCAAATCAAAAATGTCTGATTTTGACACACTAAATGCATGACTGTTTAAACCATCTTCTTCTGAATGCTGGATCATTATGCCACTTCAGTTGGAAATTACTGCTTTCCCAGTGCATAAAAATTTCTCAATCTAATCCCTTTTACAGAGAAATGCTTGATGGTTCATATATGAATAAGCAACATCCAATTCCAACTCTGCCCAAACCGTGCTAAAATCCTGGAGAGAGTTATTTATAAGTAAGATACTGAGATGTTTTGCACACCTATCACCGTGTAATGAGGAATTCAACCCTACTGCTATAAACAGCACTCATCGATTTTTGTGACAACATATTGAGCAGGTATTTGCGAGAGGATGTCGAGAGGGAATTGTTTTTGTGAATCTAAGGAGGCCTTTGATACATTTAATCTTTACAATAAAGTCGATAATTTTAATTTTAACAGTCTAACACTTCAGTGGTTTACATCTTATTTAATAGACTAATCTCAATTAGTATCTATATTTCAGATAACGTCAAATTCAATGCTTTGGGCATCCCCTTGGCTCAATACTGGGACCTTTACTTTTTCTTATCTATCTTAATGCAGCCAGGGAAGAAGATGCTAGTGCCACTACATGTATGTTAACAGCACAGTTATAGCTTTCAAAAAGGAAGGCTATCCTTGATGGAGCAGAAGTATTGTCTTTATTTTCAGTAGGATATGAGATAATGCATCACTCGTGGATCATAACAAAATATTTTCCTTGTTTCCTCAGACACGCTGCTATCAGTCACAAGGAATGCAGTTCCTTTCCAATTTGCCCCTCAGTCTACCCAATTTAAGCAATTGTCTACTTCTCCCCTCCCCCACCACCACCTTCACCAAAAACAAAGGGCTCCATCTTGCCATGGATCTAGTTTAAATTTCTAGCCCAGGATTGGTTATCTGAAACATTTTTTGAAATGGATCATGATTGTGGGATCAACATGGCAGATTGGAACAGTATGTCGGAGCTCAGGCATGCTGTGCGATGGGCTGGGAGTCACATCCCCACCCAGTGTACTTTTGATCCCATTGTTGATGGAACAAATTTCAGGTGTCACTTCACATAGGAGGAAGGAAAACAGCAATAGAATCACTCTCACCTTCCTCCTAGTAGCTGATTAGCATGGGCCTGGGAGTAAGAAACCTACTTGTCCACTTAGTGAGGGACAGTGCAGGGACAGCAATTGAAAGGAAGACAAGAAAATAATAATTACCTTAAAGAAATAAATTAACAAGATTGTGGAAACAGGGTTTTACTGGCTGCCATTCAAGTTCATTTTTGAGCTCTGCACTCAGCATCTCAGTGGAGGTGGGATTGCGTGCATTGAACACAGAAGTGTTAAGTAAACTGTGAAGCACGAAGCAGGAACAGCGAATAGTATTGGCAGTAATGTAAACTAGCTTGGTGACAGTCAGACCAGTTACCATTACAGAGTGACAGCTGTGCTCCTAGTAAGATTGGAATGACACCATCATTATTTCCTATCACATTAAAACAAAATCTAAAGGACAACAAGTTAGGAAACTAAATATTTAAAGTATCCCTGTCACAAATAACCAATAAATTGTGTTTTGGGGAGTTGAATTTGATCCTTAATTTTGAAATTAATTCTGTATTGCATGGATTATCAAACTAAAGAACAAGAGAATTAACTCACGATATAATATAAATGACCTCACTTTCTCCTCATTTTAATTAGCAATTCAAAACAAAAGCAAGAGGCAACATAAATGCAAATAATGTTTTAAGATCACATCCAATTTAAGAATAAGAAATAATCACAATGGAATAGTGAAACACCAAAATCTAGGCCTGTGGGTTGGAGATCAGTGAGTACAAATTGTACAAACTGCTAATTTCCACATTTTTAGTCATCTTGCTGTGGGCAAACACTGAACATGTGGGGATAGGTGGGAGGAAAGCTGGTGGGAGAGTCATTAATGGGTACCACCTAGCGAAGAAATGACGCTGTTAAAGGTTTGATGAAGAGCAACCACTGAGTCTCTTTGCCGCAAGAGTGTATGAGCTGGTGAGACCCATATGGAGACAAAAAGGAAGAAAAATATTTAAGGATTTCACAAACTCATTATAAAATCCCTTAATATTTTCCTTCTCTTTCATCTCCTTAGAAAAGTTGACCTACTGGCAGATGAATTTGATGTTATTTGAAGGTGCAGGATTCACAGAGGACTACAGTGCAGGAAAAGTAAATCATAACCAGTTAGTGTGTTTTTTTAAAATTCGTTCACGGGATGTGGGCGTCGCTGGCAAGGCCGGCATTTATTGCCCATCCCTAATTGCCCTCGAGAAGGTGGTGGTGAGCCGCCTTCTTGAACCGCTGCAGTCCGTGTGGTGACGGTTCTCCCACAGTGCTGTTAGGAAGGGAGTTCCAGGATTTTGACCCAGCGACAATGAAGGAACGGCGATATATTTCCAAGTCGGGATGGTGTGTGACTTGGAGGGGAACGTGCAGGTGGTGTTGTTCCCATGTGCCTGCTGCTCTTGTCCTTCTAGGTGGTAGAGGTCGCGGGTTTGGGAGGTGCTGTCGAAGAATGTAATACGATAAAAAATAAAGTATATGATACAAAAAGGTTCTTTTTCGTATTTCTCAATAAATCAATCACCAGCTCTTACCTCAATGGAAACTGAATTTTCCTTTTGATTTAGGCGTTCCTATTTACAGGTAAGGAGGGAAGGAATTTTCATTTCAATTCTGTTCATAATATTGTCAATCTTAAGGGTACTTTCAAATGTAACGGCAGAATTTATTATCCATCCATTTGCATCATGCCACCATTAATAAAACTATCTTGCTCTCAGATCACTAGACCATTTTACCAAATCATAAATCTTTCAGTCAAAATTGGCTCTCTCCCCAGTGCTTTCCAATTATGAACAGTAACCTATTTGCATATTGTTTGACTTTTGATTTTCAATTAATTGTTTATGTGATTATCTTTCAATTTAATTTGTAACATGATCGGCTTATATATTCTATTTCTGCTTTTTAAATTTCAACATTAAATGACCCCATTAAGGGACCGCGGTACAGTATAGCCTTTGGCAAAGTTGGTAGATCTGCTTTGAGGCTATCAGGATTTGGTTCAAATTTACTATAGGTTTTACACACAAAATACATACCGAATTGTTTCTTATTTAGCTAAGAGCAAATTAATCCGTGCTGCTCTTGCACATCTCCTAGTGGTTCAGTTAAGAGTTGCGTTATCAGAAGCTTCGGAACAGAATGCTCAATTCATCCTCTTGCTCACGAATGCGTGGGGTCTCAGGTGACCCAAAGAGGGGGCAGAAAATAACTTACTAGAGGGGAAAACCGTGCATTATAGTGGTCAGTATATCTATGCCTCTGATTAGCTCCTTAAGCCTAGAAATTACATTGTGAAGTACTAACGTACGGATGCTTAACGTGTTCGAATGACATTCCTTTGTTTCATAATATGGCATTTTAGCAGAGGCGTCAACCTGCTTACAATACAAGGGATAGCGTCTCCATCAAAATAGCGAAGAAATGGCATACGGACGCATAAGGTGCTAATGTCGCAAATAGTAATTTCTAAGATATAATTCTTGAAGAAACATTTGACCCATTATAATTTGAAAGTTGGCTCTAATTTTATTTGCATATTGGACTAAACAAAATCAAAGGAAAGTTTTTAAGCACTGAAAAGAGAAGCTAATCCTGGCTTCACAACACTGGTCAATGTTATTTGGTATCAGCGAGCAATAACTTCTGTTCCAGTAGAAGACAGGCTTGATGGACCAGCTGCTCTTTTCCTGTCCTTCATTTTGGTTTGCATGTTCATATGAATATTACAAAAAATCTTGCAGAGCTCTAGGGATAGCTCTGTTGATAAAATATGTGACTGAATCATGCAAGTCACTGATCCGTCAGCCGATCTTGCCTGGGTGGCTTGAAGGATGCTGTAAAAGTATTCCTGAACAAGGTATGGTCATATGAATGCTGAACGCCTCCAAGCACTGAAAGGGGAGCTGGACATGTTCCTGAGTGTGGCCAACATAACTATATATAGAAGGTTGGTGGTTGGGGTTCTGTGTCCCAGTTACTGGGGTCTTGTGGACTTGCTTGATTGCCTTTGGGAGTTGGAGTGGAATTTTTCCTAAATTGGCCTAAGATCTTGTTCTGTTTCTTTTGCCTCTCCCAGAAGATTGCGTGAATAGTAGTTGGAGGGGAATGGGGGTCATTGTGTGTGGAACTTACATCATGAAAGTTTAGGATAGGCTTGATGGACCAGCTGGTCTTTTCCTGTCCTTCATTTGATCGCTATCCAGTAAGCCCCTGCTGGAAAGTGTGTGTATGTCGTTATTGTATGAGGACAGGATCATACTTGATTGTGGTGCCTTCCCATGATTAAATAGTCCGCCAATATTTACCATTTAAGCTGACACATGGTTACTTGGGTGTTGGAGCAAATGGTGTCCAACACCTGTGGTATTCTACCATTGTAGGAGTCAACAGCTACAGTAGAGGAGCGGTGTGGACCACACTGGCAAGACCACATTTATTGCTCATCCCTAGCTGCCCTGAGAAGGTGGTGGTGGGACATCTCCTTCAACTGCAGCAGTCCTTGAGGTGATATTGTTCCCAGAGTGATGTTAGGTAAGGAAGAACAGGATATTGACCCAGCGACAATGAAGCAAAGGCAATATACGTCCAAGTCAGGATGTTGTGTGACTTGGAGGGGTACTTGGAGGTGATAGTGTTGCTAAGACGTTGCTGCTGCTGTCATTCACAGTGATACAGATCGTAGGCGAGGGGGGTGCTGTTGAAGCAATGATGGTGAGTTATTGCAGTGCATCCTGTAGATTGTACTTAGAATCATAGAATGGTTACAGCACAGAAGGAGGCCATTCAGCCCATCGAGCCCACACCGGCTCTCTGCAAGACCAATCCAGCTAGTTCCACTACCCCGCCCTTTCCCCGTAGCCTTGCAATTTTTTTCCCTCCAAGTACTTATCCAATTCCCTTTTGAAAGCCACAATTGAATTTGCCTCCACCACCCCCTCAGGCAGTGCATTCCAGATCATAACCACTCGCTGTGTAAAAAAGCTTTTCCTCATATCACCTTTGGTTCTTTTGCCAATCAACTTAAATCACATGCTGCAGCCACAGTGTACCGGCAATGAAGGGGTAAATATTGAGTCCAGTGGCAGGGGTACTTATCAAGTGGACAGCTCTGTCTTGGATGGCGTCGAGCTTCTTGAGTGTTGTTGTAAATGTATCCATCCTGGCGAGCGGTGAGCATTCCACCATTCTCCTAACTTGAGCCATATAACATTCCTCGAAATGAAATGGTCCTTATTAGAAAATATATATTATTAATTAATCCAAAGACTCATATGGAGAGCATATTATAGTAAAACTGCTTCTATATATGTGGACTATCTGTTGGACTATAACCTGGTGTTGTAAGATTCCTTACATTTGACTATCTGTACAGAGTGCAGTAAATTTTTCAAGAACAAAGCCAAATTGCCTGATGATACACAAATTCAGTCTCACACTTTAGGCAAAGACTATTAGATGTTTTTACATTACAGTAGTATTGTTGATTCCCAATTAATGTAATGTAAAAACATCTAATACTCTTTGCCTAAAAGGTGAGACTGAGTTTTGTGTATCATCAAGCAATTTGGTTTTGTGGAGTCGATGACAATACGAAAAGTTTTAAATGGCTCATGGGAATTCCTTGCTATTCTCTGTAGTTATGACTAATAATAAATGTGTATCATCCCAGCCCACAAGTTGAGCATATCATTGGCATGTTGAGCATGCCATTGGCACCTTTTCATCACTGCCACACTTGTACAATCTACAGGATGCATTGCAGTCTCACACTCAGGTTACCTCAACAGCATCTTCCTCCCCTGCAACCTCTACCACTGTGAATGACAGGAGCAGCAATGTCTTGGCAATACCATCACCTCCAAGTTCCCCTCCAATTTACATGCCAGGTGCCTAGGTTGGTATTGGGTTCCCTTGCATTTTAATGAAGCTAGAGTGTATAGAGTGTTATCTGCTGCAGAACATTGTACTACAGGAAGGCCTCATTATGGAAGTCCTGGAGGGGGAAGGAAGGCACCCAAATACAGCAAAGATATCAGGCAGAGGAGAGGTCTTCTCTTGACTTCCACACAGAATCACAGAATCATAGAATGATACAGCACAGAAGGAGGCCGTTCGGCCCATTGTGCCTGTGCCGGCTCTTTGAAAGAGCTATCCAATTAGTCCCACTCCCTACTCTTTCCCCATAGCCCTGCAAATTTTTCTACTTCAAGTATTTATCCAATTCCCTTTCAAAAGTTATTATTAAATCTGCTTCCACCGCCCTTCAGGCAGTGCATTCCAGATCATAACAAATCGCTGCTTTAAATTTTTTTTCCTCATGTCGCCTCTGGTTCTTTTGCCAATTACATCTGTGTCCTCTGGTTACCAACCCTTCTGCTACTCGAAACAGTTTCTCCTTAATTACTCTATCAAAACCCTTCATGATTTTGAATACCTCGATCAAATCTCCCCTTAACCTTCTCTGCTCTAAGGAGAACAACCCCAGATTCTCTGGTTTCTCCACGTAACTGAAGTCTTTTATCTGTGGTGCCATTCTAGTGAATCTCCTCTGCATCCTTCTGAGGCCTTGACATTCTTCCTAAAGTGTGTTGCCAGAATTGTACACCATACCTAGGTGTCTAGCCAGTGTTTTTTAAAGGTTTAGCATAACTTCCTTGCTTTTGTACTTTTATGCCTCTATTTATAAAGCCAAGGATCCCATATGCCTCTTTAGCAGCCTTCTCAACTTATCCTACCACCGTCAAAGACTTGTGTCCGTACACCCCCAAGCCCCACTGTTCCCTCTTTAAAATTGAACTATTTAGTTAATATTGCCTCTCCTCATTCTTCCTACCAAAGTGTATCAGTTGGACTAATAGTTCTGTATACATCTTCACTTTTGCTCCATAAATATGCCATAATCTACAGATCTGTCTCTGTGTTCAACTATTCAGTAAGCTCCCATTTATACTACCTAATGAAAGCAGCAGCCACAACCTTTTCAAAAACAAAGTTAGCACATACAATTTTAGTGCCATCATAATTTTATCAGCCCATACTCTATGGGGGTAATTTTAGCACCCGCTATCGGGTGCGTTCTCGGCGGGGGGGCCCCCGAAAATCGGGGAATCCCGGAGCGGGACCGGATCCCGTCTCGATCCCGCCCACTTCCGGGTTCCCCACGGACGCGCCGGCGTGCGCGCGCAGCCCCTGCTGGTGGGAATCCCGCAGGCAATTAAAGCCAGCGGGATGCCACTTGACAGTATTTATTTAGGTATTTCAGGTCATTAGCTGACCTGATTAAGGGATTATGTGGGATTTTAGAACAAAGTGGGACTGTTTCCCGCACTGGGGGAAACACTCCCAGGTCAAATGGACGTGTTGCAGCTGTCAGCCAGTGGCAGCTGCAAAGGTCCATTTGACAGGTTGGGGGGGGGGGGAGACCCTCACCCATTGCAGGAGGCCATTCTGTCACTTGGGACAAAGTTTGGCCTCCACCACCCTCCTCCTGACAGTCAAAGTCACCAACTTGCACACTTACCCCGGGGTCCAGAGATATGTACCTACCTTGCGGACCCCCTCAGATGTACATCTTGCGGATGGGGGCTGCCGTAGCTGCAGTCATGACCTCCTCGGAGGGAGAACAGCATCACCAGACTCACCAGCCTCGCCATCCACGCTGTCCACCTCTGACACGTGGAGTTCCACAACAGAGTGCTGTGACACATCCACCTGAACAGCAGGAGGGAGGGCTACCGCAGAGAGAGATGTGTCGCAGAGGGCACTACCCTCGCCACAGGGTCCACAGACCGAGGCTCAGCCTCCTGGACCTCTCTGAGCAGCAGTGCACACGGAGGCTCAGAGTCACTCGACATGTAGTCGTGGACATCTGCAGCCTCTTTCATGCCGAGCTGCTCCCGGCTGGCCCGAGCACCATCTTCTTACCTGTCGCTGTCAAAGTCACCACTGCCCTCAACAACCTCTCCTCCGCATCCTTCCAGGGTGCAACCGGGGACATCGCCGATGTCTCCCAGTCGTCTGCGCAGAAGAGCCCTGCAAATACACCTACACCCACTCTGCAGTGACACAATGGGTGGCATCAGTTGTGGCTCCTCATAGTGATCCTCAGGAGCGGGCATTATTGCACAAACCAGACAGGATTCGCGAAGACATGGCAGTAGTGGTGCCAATATAATATGTAATGTGAGTTGTTCAGAAATTCAATACAAGTAACACCCATGACAAACCCTCAAACACCCTTGTGCATCCCCTTCATGCTCACGACACGTTTGCCTTACGCTGCCTACTGCACATATGTGATGCATGCCCTGTGGCTGCAGCACAGGTAGTGGCAGGTTGAGTGAGGCTGGCTGTGAAAGAGATGCACGAGAGGGTGAGTATGAGATAGAGCCATGAGATTGTATGAGGATTGGGTTGAGTGGTAGTGGCGGGATGAGTACTGGCGAGGTGAGTAGGTGCAGGTAAGATGAGGATGAGGTTTGAGTGGGTGTGAGGGGTGATGTGACAGAGTAGTGTTGGCAGTGCTGAAGGAGATGTGGGGTGGGGGCAGTGATGTGGCAGACAGAGTGTAGGGGAAAGACTACGTGTACTCACTTTGGCTGACCTACTGAGGTCATTGGAGTGCCTCCTGCACTGTATGCAGGTGAGTGATATGTTGGTGGCGCTGGTGACCTCCTCTGCCACCTCGAGCCAGGCCTTCCTGGTGGCAGAGGCAGGCCGCTTCCTCCCGCCCGCCGGGAGGAAGATCTCTGTCCTCCTCCTCCTCCTCACCCCATGTATTGATACCTGGAGTGAGGCATCATTAAACTGGGAGCAGCCTTCCCCCTGGGCTGCTCCATGCTGTAATTTTTTCTATTTGTAGCAGCATCTGTCAGTGGAGGACTGCCCCTTTAAATAGAGCGTCTCCAGCTGACAGATCTTACTGCGCATGCGCAGTCCGCCCAATGCGCAGATCAGCAGTGGGGAACCCGAAGGACCAGGTAAGTGGATCCAATTAGTGGATTGTCTGCTACGATCGCACGGGAAACTGACTAATTTCACCGGGCGCATTACCCACGCGCCCGATAGCCCCCCCGCCGAGAACCCGCAGCCCTGCTAACATCGGGCCCTATGTGTGTGTGCATGTGTGTGTGTGTGTGTGTGTATGTCTGTCTGTGAGCCGAGTGCTTCTTGCTGCCACTGGAGCAGTATGTGAAGTATGAATTCTTAAAAAAAGAAAGGGCTTGCATTTATTTGAAGAGCGCCTTTCACATCCTCAAAACATTTCACAGCCAATGAATTACTTTTGAAGAGTAATCTATGTTGTTTTATGGGCACATCTGGCAGTCAATATGTGCACAGCTAGGTCCCACAAACAGCAATGAGATAAACGACCAATTAATCTGTTTTTGATGGGCCTTGAAATTCTGTCGGGGTTGTCCCACTCTCCCATTGTAATTCTGGCAAGAGATTGGTGGAACCCCCTCAAAAATACAGAAATCTGGGTCGTCTCTGTTCTTTTGGGAGTTCTACCAATCTCCCACTAGAGTTATGATAGGAGACCAGGACAGCCCCTGTGAAATTTCAGGGCTGTGGTGTTACTTGAGAGATGAATGTTGGCCAGGATACTGGGAGAACTGCCATGCTAATTTTCGAATAATACTATGGGATCTTTTATGTCCATCTGAACAGGCAGATGGGTCCTCAGTTTAATATCTCATCCAAAAAACAGTACCTCCAACAATGCAACACACCCTCAATACTACCTTTAAATATCCGTCTAGATTTTGTACTCAAGTACCTGGAGTAGGCTTGAACCCAGCACCTTCTAACTCAGAAGTCGAAGGGCCCCCACTGAGCCAGAAGGCATTCAATTTAGCTCTCCGCCTAGATGTTATCTGAGCAGCAGGAGTGCATGAGGTGGCTGGTTGTTGTGTCTCAAAATGAGCCTTTTGGTACTGAGGTAACCCTTGCTTCAAGGCAGCTTGGTCCTGCTGCAGGCAGCACTTCTTGTGCCACTGCATGTGTGACCTGACCCTGTGTCCTTTCTACCAAACGTGCAGGCATCAGAGAGGGCTGATGGAAGGGTCTGTATATGCTGCTATCCTGAGAGATAGCATCACCACCCATGTGTTTTCATGCCATGCTGCTAGTGCTGGGCATTGATTCAACATGGCTACTGATATGCAAGAGAGCAGACCTAATTGTTCCAATGAGACCAGCAAATCTCTTTTTGATGCGGAACTGTAACCAATAGCCAAGCTTCTCCAGACTGGAAATGACAGCCCTCTCCAATCTGGCATTTCAGGCCTTGGCAGATCTCTGAGGCTCTCCATCTGTCCATCCCAAACAGTGCTTTCCTCCTGTCACTAACCCTAAACCACTAAAGCACTTCCACATCAAAATAAGCAAAGTGGGTGAAGGGATGGAGGGGAGTTCTCTGCCTTATAACAGACCTTGCAGACATTTTTATGGGCAGATATTTCTTCTATGCAACCAATAGTATTGAGGGTGTCTCGCCCTTTAAACTATTGAAGGCATTTAAATCATTCAGCAGCATGCTGCTTCTTGTCACCAAAACAGGAGAGCTCTCAAAAAGAAGTATTTCCAGTGCCTGCACCTCAACCACATATCACCTCACCTAACTCTGGCTTGGCCAGCGATCGTGACATCAGGCGGGTCTTGCTTCACCACACTTCCACCAGGCATCACACCTCCGCAGAGATACGAGGCTGACTTCAAATATTTGCACATGCAACACAGTCCTCACTGCTTATAGCAGGCTCAGTCATACAAACGCGATTTGCTTGCTATACGCGATGGCCAGTATAACGTGGTAACGCTGTTACTGTACTCTACTATATAACAAGAATGTTCCTTCTGTGTAGTGATCTTTTGCCCAGTTGTTTCCAGCTCCACTCTGACCTGCAGTTTTATTTAAACTGCAGTCAGTGCTTAGTACAAACTGTTACCCCAGACCACTTTGAGAGGATTAGAAGGGTTAAATTACACCAAAGGCAATTGAACATTAATGAGCTGTTATTTACTTATTTATTTACTTATCTTTGTTCTTGCATTCAGTGCACCTTAACGAGGTGCAAACTAGTAAGTAACCACAATTGTTTCTGCCCAAAATAAACAAATCATTTAAAAAGAAAAAGGGTAAGACTTGAATTTATATAGCGCCGTTCACAACCTCAGGATGTCCCAAAGCACTTTACAGCCAATGGAGTACTTTTGAAGGGTAATCACTGTTGTAATGTAGGAAACACAGGCAGCCAATTTACACACAGCAAGCTTCCACAAACAGCAATGTGATAATGACCAGATAATCTGTTTTAGTGATGTGGGTTGAGGGATAAATATTGGCCAGAATTCCCCTGCTCTTCTTCGAAATAGTGCCATGGGATCTTTTACATCCACCTGAGAGGACAGACAGGACCTTGGTTTAACATTTCATCTGAAAGACGGCGCCTCTGAAAGTGAAGCACTCCCTCAGTGCTGCACTGGAGTATCATTGCAGATTTTGTGCTCAAGTCTCTGAAGTGGGATTTGAACCCACAACTTCCTGACTCAGAGAGAGCTATCACTGAGCCATGGGGACTAAGTGATGGGGACTGTACTTAAAATGTCACAGCAGGTTTCAGCATCTAGAGCCAGCCTTCATGGAGGACATTTATTACTCAACTTTGAGTTATTGATGGGTAAGCAGTGAAGAAGGATATTTTACTAAAGAGTCCAAAGTTATCCCACGGAGTGCAATGCCAGTAATAAACAGCCAGCTTATAAACTATTACTATTTACATGTAACAGTAATTTTGAAACACCAAAGCTGATGGGAGCCACTGTGAACCCAATGGTTCAGGTCATTAATGTGCTAGATACCAGGTTTACAAACATACAAACATACAAAATTGACAGGCAGGAAAAGACCAGCTGGTCCATCAAGACTGCACCACACCTTGATGGTTGGAGCATCATGACTAGACACTTCCTCCTTCTCTGCCCCCTCTCCTCCCCCTCTTCTCCCTCTCCCCACCCCCCTCCCTGCCATGTAATCTCCTGGGAGAGGGAAAAAAAAGAGAAAAAAGCCCAGGACCAATAACGGAAAAAATACTCTGACCCCCTCAGGAGATCACAACCAGTCCAGGAGATCACATGGACCAAGTGTTAAAAGGTTTGATGGCTGATCTGTACTGTGTTAACAAGTTGTTGCCAGGACAGTGGTGGGGGTACTCCAATTGGCTACACTCTGCCATGGTGCGGCAGGATGTGTGTTCTTCCATACAATTTCCTGAAAAAGCTGCTTTGTGAAGTATTAAGACTTATCATTTAAAGCTCCCCTTGCTTGATAATTTCACAGAGGTCCTACGCCATGTTCTGTGAGATATTTATTTGCTGAACCTCATACTCGTGCTTAAAAGCAGATTTCCTCCTTAGCCTATGAATTCACAGTCCCTTCAGTGATACTTTTTGGCATCATATTCTTCCACATGACTGCAAAAAGTGTCTGGTGTGAATTCCAATCCATTTAAATGATTGTATTAACCACTGTGAAAACTGCTGATATAAAATGCCTTAGATATTGCTTTTGGTGTAAACTTGATGTTTTCTTCTAAAATGTTGAGCTGAGGGTCATGAAGTATATAAACCTTTTTAGATACTTAAGGCAATTTTTATCATTTCTATTTAGACAGGTGACCTTCGAACAGCTTCTTTAGTATGCGCTGAATGACTACAAATTCCTCTTTATACCTCCTGGGTTTGTATGGTATAAATTCAATGGCTGACATTCTTGACATTCTACAGACAGTGTAATGTACACTTTTAGCCTTTAACCTGACTAAGGCATAAATGACAGTCACTAAGCTTCACAAATACTAGAATGCATCCTCACATGTATTTTCTTTGCAATTTCTGTCCCAATGTCCTTGTCCAGCCTTCTTTGATACCTTCAAATTGACATTTGTGATTATCTCAAACAAAAGCATAGCCTTGGAGAACAGTCATACCCATTGATTACAGTTGCTGCTACTTCCATACTTGTTGCAATCAAGTCAGGGAGATTGGAGACTAAATTTATGTTTTGATTTGTGAGCAGGTCAAGAAATTGGAGTACCTTACCTTGAGCGTAAAAGCTGGCTGGGGAATAAACTAGCTGTTGTTGTTTTTTCACAATCTGTCCCAGTAATTTACCTTACTAGTCCTGGTGTTAAGGTTATTCCAAGTTTTGGGTGTTCCATAAATCTTCCTGCAATTGTCCATTAAACTGGCCATAGATCAAGCAAATTGACAATTAATCCAGAAAAGGCAAAGGTTTTCTTACTCTATAGCTTTAACCAGAAAGATTTCTATGGCAATTGAACATCCACAATAGATAAATTGGCTTGTCCTAAAAGGATTTGGCAAATGTTGTTCCCTCTGTCCCCAACACTTCTCTTTAAACCATTGTAATTTTACTAATTTGAGTACATAATCTAGGCTGACACTTTAGTGCAGTACTGCACTGTTGAAGCTGCTATCTTTCAGATGAGATGTTAAACTGCCCTCTCATGTGGATGTAAAAGATCTCATGGCAGTTTTCGAAGAAGAGCGGGGGTGTTCTCCGGGAGTCCTGGCCAACTAACATCACAAAAGTAAATTATCTGGTCATTTTTCTCATTGCCGTTTGAGGGACCTTGCTGTGTTCAAATTGGCTGCTGCGTTTCCTTACATTGAAACCGTGACTACAATTCAAAAGTACTCCATTGGCAGTGAAGTGCTTTGGGACATCCTGAAGTCATGAAGTGCACTATATAAGTTCTTTTCTTTCTTTAATTTAACTTTGCAATGTTTTTCAGTTCAAAATGTTAACTTTCCTTTTATTCTTTGATGTATTTGTGATGACATTACTGATGATTCCAACATTTCGTTCGCTTCTTCATTCCAGTGTCAGCAACAAAATCTCCCAATTTAGGTATAACATGGACAAGATACAGTCTAAAATTCCCCTTAGTCTGCATCAACAATGTGAAAAAGACTTTTCAATTCACCAACATACAATTTTCCATTTCTCATTTCAAGTATCCTGATGGCTTATCTGTGTGAGATTATCAATTTGTGTTGAGTTATCGGCAGTTTTGTGCTATGGCCCCTTGTCCACAAGGAACTGAGTTGAGACTCCCCAAACTCATTTCACATAGGATCCTTAGAGCTGGCAGAGAGAGAAGATTATAATTGCATCCGTTTGGGCTGGATATGAGCCCAAGTGCCTCAGATTTAAAAACCCTGTCCTTCCAAGTGGTTTCCTTTAATTTAATGAAAGCCTTTGGAGTTGTTCTTAAGAACAAGTGAGGAGTCATTATTAATTTTTGATCATCTTAGCTCTGCATCACAGGGAAAGTGGCAGGAAATGCGTATCTATAATAGTAATAGGATATTCTCAAACATGGCAATATAATAGTACTTGTATTTATATATTGCCGTACCTTGACAAAATGACTCAAAGTGCAAAACGCAATTAATTACTTTGAAGAGTAGTGATTGTTGCTGTGTAGGCAATTGTGACAGACAATTGGCACTCGGCAATATTGCATTAAGTGTAATAAGATAAATGACCAGTTAATATATTTTGGTTATGCTGGTTGAGGGAAGGCTGTTTACCAGGACACCAGGAGAATTGCCTGCTTATCATTCAACAACGCATGGGATTATTAATGTCCACAGTAACCACATGAACAGAGAGGCACGGTCCTGGTTTAACATCTCATCTGAAAGGATGGCAACTCTGACAATGCAATACTTCCCTGAAGTGTCAGCTTCAATTATAGATGGAATTTTCCAATTTGGTTGGCAGACTTTGCGCCTGCCCAATTCGGCTTCTAAAATTCATTCAAGGGATGTGGGCATCGCTGGCAAGGCCAGCATTAATTGCCCATCCCTAATTGCCCTTGAGAACTTAGTGATGAGCCGCCATTTTGAACCGCTGCAGTCCGTGTGGTGAAAGTTCTCCCACAGTGCTGTTAGGTAGGGAGTTCCAGGATTTAGACCCAGCGACCATGAGGGAACGTCAATATATTTCCAAGCCAGGATGGTGTGTGACTTGGAAGGGAACGTGCAGGTGGTGGTGTTCCAATGTGCCTGCTGCCCTTGTCCTTCTAGGTGGTAGAGGTCGCGGGTTTGGGAGATGCCGTCGAAGAAGCCTTGGCGAGTTGCTGCAGTGCATCCTGTAGATGGTACACGGTGCAGCCACGTGCGTTGGTGGTGAATGTTTAGGTGGTGAATGGAGTGCCAATCAAGCGGGCTGCTTTGTCCTGGATGGTGTTGAGCTTCTTGAGTGTTGTTGGAGCTGCACTCATCCAGGCAAGTGGAAAGTATTCCATCACACTCCTGACTTGTGCCTTGTAGATGGTGGAGAGGCTTTGGGGAGTCAGGAGATGAGTCACTCACCACAGAATATCCAGCCTCTGACCTGCTCTTGTAGCCACAGTATTTATGTGGCTGGAACAGTTAAGTTTCTGGTCAATGGTGACCCCCATGATGTTGATGGTGGGGGCTTCAGCGATGGCAATGCCGTTGAATGTCAAGGGGAGATGGTTAGACTCTCTCTTGTTGGAGATGGTCATTGCCTGGCACTTGTCTGGCGCGAATGTTACTTGCCACTTATCAGCCCAAGTCTGGATGTTGTCCAGGTCTTGCTAGATGTGGGCACGGACTGCTTCATTATCTGAGGGGTTGTGAATGGACATGAACACTGCAATCATCAGCGAACAACCCCACTTCTGACCTTATGATGGAGGGAAGGTCATTGATGAAGCAGCTGAAGATGGTTGGGCCTTGAGGAACTCCTGCAGCGATGTCATGGGGCTGAGATGATTGGCCTCCAACAATCTTCCTTTGTGCTAGATATGACTCCAGCCACTGGAGAATTTTCCCTCTGATTCCCGTTGACTTTAATTTTACTAGGGCTTCTTGATGCCACACTCGGTCAAATGTTGCCTTCATGTCAAGGGCAGTCACTCTCACCTCACCTCTGAAATTCAGCTCTTTTGTCCAAGTTTGAACCAAGGCTGTAATGAGGTCTGGAGCCAAGTGGTCCTGGCGGAACTCAAACTGAGCATCGGTGAGCAGGTTATTGATGAGTAAGTGCTGCTTGATAGCACTGTCGACAACACCTTCCATTACTCTGTTGGTGATTGAGAGTAGACTGATGGAGAGGTAATTGGATTTGTCCTGCTTTTTGTGGACAGGACATACCTGGGCAATTTTGCACTTTGCTGCTGGTGACCCCAGCGAATTTTCTGGGTCAATCTCATTTAAATAATTTTGGTGAACTAAAGGGGGGCTTCCCAGCGCAGGAGAGGAAAATGGCTGATGCGGACCTCATGCAGCACTGAAGTGGGGCTGTCGAGAGTCCAACTTTATCTTAACTTTTTAATTTCACAGGGTCCTAGTGGGAGCTTTTTAGAATTTAAATGTTTTCCCACCCTCCATAATAACACTAGATATCAGCTGCGGCTCAGTAGCACTCTTGCCTCTGAGACGGAAGGTTGTCGGTTCAAGCCCACTCCCTAGACTTGAGTATATAGTCCAGATTGACACTCCAGTACAATACTGAGAGAGAACTACACTGTCGGAGGGGCCCTCTTTCCAATGAGACGTTAAACCACGGCCCCGATTGCCCTTTCAGATGGACGTAAAATATCAGGGCATTATTTTGAAGAAGAGCAGAGGAGTTCTTCCCGGTGTCCTGGCCAATATTTATCCCACAACCAACATTACTAAAACAGATTGGGCACTAAATTGGGCCGTGTAGCGCCCGTTTTTTTTCGGCGTTACGCGTCCTCTCCAATATCCAAGATGGCATCTTGGCTGCACATGCACGTTTCCAGCGTGACGTGCGTCGGATACCATCTTAGTATAGGAGTTAGCGCATGCGCAAATACTGAACACCAGAAGCACGTAAAGTAAGGAGAAAATGGGTACAATCAGTGTGCAATGCTGATTTAAAGTGATAGACACGATTTTGGGACTAAACACTCAACTCAATGCAGACTTAACCCCGACCATCTGAACGTGTCTTAGAGTGCCTGGAGGACCACAACCAGCACTTTTTAAAGGGACCATGCAGGATTTACAGGTTAGTGGCTGGATTATTGCTTCTGGCTGCCGAGACATTTGTAACTGTTTTTGGAGGTCTCCTATACTTGAATACTAGGACGTGGGTCATAGCCTAACATTTAGAGCCAGGACGTCCAGGAGTGAAGTTAGGAAATGCTTCTACACACAAAGGGTGGGAGAAATTTGGAACTTTCTTCTGCAAACGGCAGTTGATGCAAGCTCAATTGTGAATGTTAAATCTGAGATTGATAGATTTCTGTGAACCGAAGGTATTAAGGGATATGGGGCTATGGTGGATATCTGGAGTTAGGTTACAGGTCCGCCATGATCTCATTGAATGGCGGAACAGGCTTGAGGGGCTAAATGCCACTGCTACTTACTGCCTCTTGATATGCACAACCTTCTCCTGCAAGAAAGCGGGACGTGAGTCTGGGTGATGTGCCAGTCATGGTTGAATAGCTGCCAGTGTGTGTGGTCTGTGAGTTGTGGATGGGAGGCTTACAACAGTGGTAATGTGTAAGGGTGAGAGGAAGCATCTGATTGAAGAGTTGAGTACTGATGGAAAGAGTTTGTTGGCATGTGGGTGATGGGGGTGTAGTGCGTGGAGCAGTGGATGCGGCTAGTGGTGTCGTTGGTAGGAGACGCCACTTGACAGTTGACCTCACTCACCTTGACCACTCATGTCAAAGCATTGAACTTCTTCCTGCACTGCATCCATGTTCATGATGCTGTGCACCTGGCATTGAATTGTCCCTTGCTGTCTCCCACTGCCTTTTGGGTATATGTCTGGAGGGCCTCTTGCCCCCACCCCCGCCCCCCCACGCCTGTGGATATAGGATGTCCCTCCTTCTGTTCAACTCTTGCACCAAGGCCTCTAGTGCATCAGCAGAGAACCTTGGTGCACGCACTCTCGCAGACCTGGTACAAACTCAGATCGGCAGATTGATGAGCTCTGGCATGCAGATTGGAGGATGTTGGATTTAGTAATGCGCAACCTTTATTCAATGTTTTAACATAGCTCTACATAGGGACGGGAGCTGCATCTGTGTTTTGCATGTGCGATGTCTGATCTCCGTTCAGACGCCGTGCAGACAGCAGACTGTTATTTTCAGCAAATAACAGGTACCAGCTACCTGCTACCTTTAAGAGATTTTTAAGAGACAGCATGCCTATAAGAGTTTGGGGCTCCCCCTGCTGGTGGAAAGTGCGAATTGCATCGGATCCTTGTGTCAACGCCGATTCGGAACGCTGAAGGTAAGTCCTCAGGCCTCATGAAAGTCTCAACCTGCCTGTGCAGAGGCCATTGGCTGCAGGGTAATAGCGGATTGTGCTACCCGCGCCCAATAATCGGCCCTATCCAATTTTTTTTCCCACTATTATCTTGTCATTTATCTCATTGCTGTTTGTGGGACCGTGTTGTTTGCAAATTGGCTGCCATGTTTCCTACAACAGTGACTACACTCAAAATTACTTCATTGTAAAGTGCTTTGGGAATCCTGAGGTCATGAAAGACACTATATAAATGCAAACTCTTTCTTTATTTCTAGATGCCAGTTACCTGCTGGCATCCTTTGCATCTAGTGTTGTTATGGCAATAATGATGAAAATGGGTAGTTGATGTCACTCTGTTATTATCGTCCACTCTGAATACACCCACCCATATGTGGCTGTATCTATTCAACAATAGTAGAGTCGTACAAGAGTCGTACCTAGCACAAAGAAACATGGTAGTGGTTGTTGGAGGCCAATTATCTCAGCCGCAGGACATGGTTTCAGGAGTTCCTCAGGGCAGTGTCCTAGGCCCAACCATCTTCAGCTGCTTCATCAATGACCTTCCCTCCAACATGGGGTCAGAAATGGAGATGATCGCTGACGATTGCACAGTGTTCAGTTCCATTCGCAACCCTTCAGATAATGAAGCAGTCCGTGCCCGTATGCAACAAGACCTGGACAACATCCAGGCTTGGGCTGATAAGTGGCAAGTAACTTCCACGCCAGACAAGTGCCAGGCAATGACCATCTCCAAAAAGAGAGAGTCTCACCACCTCCCCTTGACATTCAACGGCATTACCATTGCCGAGTCCCCCACCATCAACATTCTGGGGATCACCATTGACCAGAAACTTAACTGGACCAGCCACATAAATACTGTGGCTACAAGAGCAAGTCAGAGGCTGGGTATTCTGCAGCGAGTGACTCACCTCCTGACTCCCTAAAGCCTTTCCACCATCCACAAGGCATAAGTCAGGAGTGTGATGGAATGCTCTCCACTTGCCTGGATGAGTGCAACTCCAACAACACTCAAGAAGCTCAACAGCATCCAGGACAGGGCAGCCCGTTTGATTGGCACCCCATCCACCACCCTAAACATTCACTCCCTTCACCACCGGCACACTGTGGCTGCAGTGTGTACCATCCACAGGATGCACTGCAGCAACTCGCCAAGGCTTCTTCGACAGCACCTCCCAAACCCGCGACCTCTACCACCTAGAAGGACAAGGGCAGCAGGCACATGGGAACACCACCACCTGCACGTTCCCTTCCATGTCACACACCATCCCGACTTGAAAATATATCACCATTCCTTCATCGTCGCTGGGTCAAAATCCTGGAACTCCCTACCTAACAGCACTGTGGGAGAACCTTCACCACATGGACTGCAGCGGTTCAGGAAGGAGGCTCACCACCACCTTCTCAAGGGCAATTAGGGATGGGCACTAAATGCTGGCCTTGCCAGCGACGCCCACATCCCATGAACGAATTTTAAAAAACACACTGTTGCTTCCGGTGGAAAACCACAGAAGTGGTGGTCAGCAGAATGGTTTCCCAGCTGATTTCCCAACACTGCCTATCCCAAATACACTCAAAAATGGCAGAACACCTGCTGAAAGTCAGGGTTTATATGCTGGAGTCCTGAGTGTGGGGCTCAAGTCCACAATCTTCTTACTTAAAGGCAAGCCTGCTGCCAACTAAGCCATATTGATGCACAAGCTGACAGATAATTTAAAGAAAAGGGTGACATTATAATTTGCTCACAGGAAAAGATGCTACAAAAAAACAGGGCAAGGTGTGGAGGAAACACATTTAGTGACGTAAGGCCCTTAGCACTGTTTCAAGGTAAGGTAAAATGTTTCAATTTTCAGGTCCGTACTAAAGCATTAGTCCTGAATGAGCTTCACAATTGGCCCCAGCACCCCAGTATTTGTTTGTAATAGTGTCTCCAACCTAAACCATTAACACCATGCTCTGCAAATTCCAAAAACCAATGGATTCATTATTAAAGTTATAGCAAATAAAATAAATCAATTAAAAATTTAAACCCCTTTAATTTTGTCGTTTTTAAATATCTAGTACCTCAGTATATTGACACAAGTGTTAGATTTTAATTTAAATGTCAATTTAATTTTCATTGAGCACTAAACCTGTATTATTAATGTCGTGAATTTATTTTTACAGGGATTTAATTTATATGGATTAAAAATAATAATTACATTTCCCTCCTTATTCTGTCATTAATTTTTATCCCCTTAATTTAGTCCTGCTCCCTAATGTCACACTCCATTCCCCAGCTGAAAGTCTGTCTATGTCCTTGTCATTCTGTAATTGCCCACTAGGTGATGTCCCAACAGGGCCCAGTTTGACTGGCTTTGCCTCTTGATTTTACTATCTTTTGCAGAGAAAGCACCTTTTCCTAACAGTCCAGCTAATACCAGTAAATTATCATGCAGCAATGCTTGGCTTGAACCCAGATCTCATCACTTGATAATAATGAGCACTGTACACCAACACACTATGCCACCAGGTGTTTTCAATCGGTTAAAATTTAACCACTAGGACTATAATGACTCTATCTTCGATTTTGTTGTCAAATTTATGTTGCTTATTCTGCTCTCTACGGGCCATTGCACTGATGATGTCCTAAGTTGAATTTAAGCCACAGTCTTTGCATTATTCGTTGATTGGCACCATTTATACTGAAAGAGTGAAGCACCATATAAAAATAAAGTACAGATTTAAGACTTCAGAGTGCATTGGCCGGCTGCTCGTTCCAGCAGCGAAGAGGCCCCCACGATTTTGAGGCCCTGGCCTCATGTAAATTGGGCAGATGAGCTCCGGGGCGCTAAACAGGTATCCTGATTCAGCTTGCTTCAAGATTGGGCCAGGGAGGTCACCAGCAAGGTAAGTTGTGGGGGAGGGCGGGTCACAATCATGGAGGGTGGGGGACGGTAGCGGTCCAGATTATTTTTATGGGCCCTGGAGGAGCACACCTGCTCTTCTGGAGCCCACAAAAATAATTTGGCACTTTCCTTTGGCGGGCCTCTTCAGTTCCATCGCCCGTGGAACTGGTGGGAGCCTGCACGGTGCACACTCCAACGAGTTCCAACCAGAAATGGCAATCAGGTTCCTATTTATGTCATCGAACCCCGATTTCCATATTAAAAGGAGCCTATCGCCTGAACCAGGCAGGCGCTTTGGGCCAGCTGATCGCCGGTGTTAATGGGGCGGTAAGGTTACCAACCCAGTTCTAAGGCTATTACCACACCGTTAATGCCAGATGAAGGCAGTGACAATAAGGAGTGGGAACGTGGATGATTTTTCTGCTGACCAAACCAAGGGGCACTGTGTTCTTGCTATTACCATCTCCTTGCTGAGACCAGTTGGCTCAGCACAGACCAGGGATGGAATCTGGGACCCTCTTGGTTTAATGGTTCATTACCACACTGGGCAGCTCACTTATTCACTAGCTATATAAAATTTTATGTGCTGGTTATACTGCATGCTTGATGTTGTTATAGCCCGAACATTGCAGTCATTTTTTTTGTTGCAGCCACTGCGAACTCAAGTCCCCTTGATTGATCTTACTGGCCACTGGGCCAAGTCAAATGTGCAAAGGAACACTGATTACACACAAAACAACACTTCAGCATTGATAAAATGAATGCTTGAAAGCGACGATCCTGATACTGCTGTTCAGCCAATGCGTAGCTAATTTTTAAAAATCTTTAAACTGGACTCAGGTGACCCACTGTACCCACAGTACTGCCTTTCGATTTCTAATCATGGGAAAGAGCTAATTATCCTGTCAATGCTTTGCTGTCATTAGATATCCCCATCTGCTGTTTAAACGTAACGTAAAACACTTCTTACCCCATCAGGATGTAGGATAAAAAAGGCATTTTTTTGTGGGGGGAGGGTTGAGGGCATGACTATGTTAGCAGGGAACAGTACTGCCTCTTCATTCCCCTGCATATATCTATGACACTAAATCAACTGCTGGCCATTAGAATAGATATTCAGAGTAGTCAGTGTAGAAATATTTTGGATATACTGAGGCTGATGGTGGGTGCCCAGTACAATTGGTCTTGGAGGCCTGAGGCCTACAATGCTTACCAAGGTGCATAGCACATCACAATGTGTCCAGCTAGCACAAAAAGGTGCTGGAAGCCTATGCCCCCAAAATTATGTTAATCAGGGGACCTCCCCAGAACGTGACTGGAGTGGCTGAGCAGCGCACCAACTGTTGGACACCCATTGCTTTAAGAGGCTCAGAAGGAGACTTAATATTTTTTACCGTTCAGGGGCCATCTTCCTGATACAGGGCCACCCTTAATTATTTGCCCTTTTTTTGTTCGGCCTTTAACAAGTCCAATCCAAAAAAGGAACTTAACTTTTCAGTGACTGCAACAAAAAATAAATGGCTGCAATGATCAGCCAGCCAGCACCACTTCACTGGTTGGTGGCAACTGATATTCTGGCTCCCGCCGCTCATGGTGCTCCCAGTATGTCAGAGCCAGAAGTATCATTGAAAATGAACTGATGTCACATTATGGTGCGAGTTCAGCACAGATGGAAGGAGCACCTAGGGGGCAGCGATTCATGTGTTGGGAGCATATCATTAGGCCCACTGTTACCGCACAATTTGATCAGTTAACTTTGGAATAGAATTCAGGGATTATTGGAATAACGAGCACTATTTTACCCCGATGAATGCTTTTTCATGATCCAGGAAGGTGGCAGCTGGGAGAGATGGTCTACCATTCATAGGTTTTGTTATGTTTCTTGTACTAATCAATAGTGTGTCAATCAGAGAAGAGTGTGCTGCTTTGTATTTGTCGCTTGGTTTGGTTTGACCTGCACTCATCCAGATCTATAAACTTGCATCAAGCCTGAGCTGATAAGAGTGCTGTTCCTTTCTTAACTTCAACAGCAATGGAAAACTTGGCTCAGAACCAAATTAGGTTACTTTCCAGATTGGTACCTAGGCCAACTAGCCATTCTTCATGTGACAACCTTGACATTGGGTGTTGACAGACTATTTGACTTTGTGCGGCATCACAGATAAGCCTGATCCTCTCCTTATCCAATGTCAACGTAAGCAGACCTTCTACCAAAGATCACATGATAACCTTGGATTAATTTTCTCTCACTAGCTCAGGAGAACTAAGCCCAATTGTATCAACCCTACTGCCAACTTAATGAAGATCAGGCAGCTTAGTACAGACCAAAAATCCAACCTGGTACCTTTTTGTCCTGTTGGGTTCAGTGACATACTGAATTGACCAACTGAGCCAGTGAAAGATCTAACTTGCACTCATTTTTTAAAAATAATTGTTCCTTCATTTTAAGCACAAGTTTATAATTTTCAAGAAAATTATTTTGGTGAAGACAGTACTTTATCAGTATTTTATACCAGAGATCAGTGTTTTCAGATCAGAGACTAGAAGAACAAAAAGAAAAGAAAGCAAACCAGAAGCACAGACACAGATTTCCAGTTGTAAATTATTAATGTTCTGGATATAAATTTATGATCGGGAACTAAATTCTAGAAGGAGGAAACTTAAGTTCAAAGAAAAGAGAAAACAGTGGAACAGGAGTTTCTTTGAATGTTGCACCTAGATTTTCTGAGGGAGCTGTTTACTCCTTTTTCAAAAGTCTGCCTTTGACTCATGCATTATCATTGGTCAGTCACCTAATACTGGTTCAATCTGAATCATTAATTCATTGCTAGTCTGGCATTAATTGGATACTACTGACAAGGTGACCTGCTCCACCAGGGAGGGTTCATTGTTGTATCTCTCGCTCTGGATAAGCATGTTGCCCAATATTTTAAAGGCAACATTAACTAAAGATATAAGCCTACATTTACCACAGAAATATGAATTGATTTCATTTTCTTAAGTGCAAGATTCGTGGTTGGAGGGAATTTGCCTACTTTGATGGTATGATTAACGTAAGAAATACGATTTCTAGACCAAATCATAATCATGTATCCCATCCTGCAAAGCTTCAGGCGCTTGGCTAAAAAGGGATGCTGAATGAAACGCAGACCTTGCACCTGTGAGAATACAAAGGGAGCCAACATTCCATGGGAAATGGTATGTCTAACATCAGGCAAAGTGATTGGGAAAATTGCAGAGACAATAGAAGCATGAAACAGACACATTGAAGACCATTTGTCAGAAACAAATAACAAAAGTCCCAAGCAATAATTAAAGACTCAGGACATGGACACAGAGTAATCATGTTATGATAATTGCAGGAGTTTTGTTCAGATAATTAGGTAACCTTCAACCTATAGACTGGCATATACAGGATGAGACATCGTAAATGTCTGCATCCAAACAGTCCTAATACACAGAAAAAATAAGGGCATGTCCCTTCCTCATAAGCTAGATAGAATTGACAACAGTTAACCCCATAGAAAAGGTGTCGGACAAACAGTTAACATCATAGAATGGATATCCGAAAGATGTCCAGAACAATGGGCACCCTGGGGGGTATATGTCCAGGACAGATGAGATCATGGGACTAGTGGCGTTAAGCTAATAGAAGCTAATATGCTTCAGAAATATATAAGAACTGAGGCACTATCCCACTAAAAGTTAGAAGCAGCATCTAGGGACTAGCTGAGATCCACACATCCTACGAACCAGGTCTGATCGCCCTGAAATTTCCGAGGGACAGGTTGTACCATCTTTGTTTATTTGATATAACTATATTAGAATGTTGTTACAAAATACTTATTGTTTGGTATAACTGCATTCGAACGTTGTTCTTGTGTCTGTAAAAAAGCTTGCATGTTTAGTCACACTCGGGCCCGAATCATCGTGGAAGTTATTATTAAAAAGGATTAACAACCCTTGGTAGCATTAATAATAACATATTTCCAACAATTGAGGACCTCCAACAGCAATGAGCCTATCTGTGTCAGCACAGATACAAAAATCTCAGCAATCTTAGCCATCTAAGTAAAGGGATTTATTGTTGCCTGGTTCAGTTCTTGTAAGTTAAAATGTTCTTATGTTTCCCTGCCCCTGAACAAAGAAAAGGAAGATTAATTTTTTGGAAAAAGTTCTCCAAATCTATTCCTCTGGGGAAGTGTTCATAAAAGTGCAGTTACTCAGAAAATGTCTTTGTAGTGTTATTGCTATCAGAGGTTGACATGATAGTGCAATAACAATCTTGGGCGGTTTGGCTCTGGACTGCTCAATCTATCCCTTTAAGGACGTGAGCTATGACTAACATTTGAGGGGGGTGGCTGAAATTGGTTTCGAGCAGTAGCACAAAATGGGCGCTAACGAATCGGCAGCCCATTTTACACCCCTCCCAAGTTTCTTTTCCAATAAGAAAATTGAGCGGGGTGTAAAATGTACAGCTGATTGCTATCGCCTGTTTTGCACTACAACCCTCGACCAATTTTTCACCCATAGAATTCAAGAAATTTTCTCCCCTGCCCTTTGGCAGGTAAATGCTGAAGTGACCCCTGACCTGTGTGGAGGTCACTGTGTTCTGTATTTTTACTGGACAGAAAGGCGTGTAATGCTTGTGGGCCTCTACATGAATTCCTGATATGCATGCCTGTCACAGGAAACTCTCCGTTGGGAATACCCCATAATATATTTTTATAAAGTGTGACACATGAATCTGCATTACAGTGTGACATCTGAAGTGTGATGGACACTAAGTGAGTGCCTTGCAAACTTTTCAATAGATAGATAGAAACGACAACTTTGGATTTTTTAAGCAAAACCAATAGTTAAAAAAACTAAAATCCAACTGCAGTCTTTTAATTAGTAATTTTTGTGCTTTTTACTGGATTAAAAAAAAAGTTTGCAAGGAGTTGTTCTCTCGGAGTTTTAAAAACTATTCCAGTAATTGCTTTCCTCCCAATTCGACCAAAGAACTTCCTATTATAGTGTTACTGAGCAGCTGGAAATGCCTTTGGGAAGTCATTTTCATGTGTCCTCCAGATTACTTACATGTCTTTGAACCTATAAACAATAGAAAATGTGTGCCCTAGGCTATAGCATTCACATTCTTCTAATCTCATTGCTTTACAGTATAGAAAAATTGGATAGCAAGTTCTCAGGCAATTCTATATTGATCTATATTGATCCTGTATTGCAAGGTTATTGCTTGATCCTAAATAACCTGGCTCTCTATTTTTGTTTAGTTTTGCTTCTTTTTTTGGCAAACAATTTGCTTATCAAAGTGATGAATATTAATGTTAGGAAATTGAACAATTTATTATTTCAGGCACCCAGTGTCAGCATAAAACACTCCCAAATCAAGCATAGCAAGGTTAGATACAGAGAAAAGGGCAAATTTTCTGGTCCTAGCACAGAGGCAAAGGGAACAGCTCAAAGAAGGCATTAAACTCACTAGCTGACCTTGCACGATTTTGCAAAGTCTGTTTATTTATATATCATCTAATCAGATTAGGCAGAGAACTTTTGGATTGAGGAGCTGTGATTTCCAGTGTTGCAGCAGCTCTGAAAGGGCCGCTGCTGGTATTTATGCTGCTGGAGACTTTCCAAGGGAAAATTGTTGAAAACAAACAGTGCGTTTGTCACAGACTCTATGGCCTCAATTTTTACAGGTGGAGGGAGGAACAGGAAGGATGCGCATGAGCCCGGTAGTGGGCGGCGCACCCGGACAGGTCGGGGACGTGGAGGCCCTGCCGATCTTAACGACAGAGCCTCATTTTAATAAAACTTCACGGACTTCTGCTCAACACCCGGCCAGATTCACTGCCAGGTCAGCAGGCGGGACCGGGAATTTGGCTGCAGGAGGCTACAGCCAGTGGGAGGAGGGCTTCGAGGGTTAGCTTGAGGTGGGCTATGGATTGCCACACTTTGCGCGATCAGGGAGGAGGCCAGGGCTGAGGAGGCCCAAAGAATCCATGAGGGGCCTGGGGGAGCACTCCTGCTCCTCCTGACCCACAAGGAGTTCAAAGAGAAGGAGATTTTTAAAACTTATCTTGGCCTCTCCTGGCCAATTGGCTCCTCCCGCCATGCTTCTGCTGCTGGGCAGCACACAAAACGGGACTTTCCTTGCTTTGAGGTTAATATTTCGTCGTGGCGCCACTAATGTCATCAGGCCACCAGGCATCTAAAGCTTTTCCCCATCTGCTTTTAGCAGGAGCCTCGTCGTGGGCCTGAATTGCTGCCATTGATATTACGGAGGCCGGGATTTCAATTTTCAAGATTTTAACCCCTCCCCCGACCCATTCCTGCCCATTGGGGGAGGTGGGGAGGAGGTTAAAATTGAGGCCTATGAATCAGTGCTCTCCTTTGGTGGCTAAGAATGATCCAGTAACACGGAACATCAAGATTATTGTCACTTTCACAGCTACCAGCAGATCCTTTTCTATCCTAGATGTTGCCTGATGGTCTGGCTGAAGGAGATGGTATAACTCTGTCCTACCTCCCTGGTGAAGTATGTGTGTGAAGGCAGATCTCCTCCAACATATCCAGGTAATGGTGTCTTGGTCTATAGACACAACTCCTTAGGGCAGGGCGGGTAAGGGCAACTTGCCTCTGGTGTTGACAGACCTGACTCTTGTGCTTCTCACATGCTCCCTTTCTTCCTTCAATACTATGAGGAACACCCAGGGGAATTCTTATCTTCAGATTTCTGATTGCTGAAATCAAAACTGCTCTTTCCAGAAATAATGAGATGGAAAAAGTAGGTAGAGGTAAAACATAAAATACAAAATAAATAAGGCAAAATCAAAAACAATAGCAGGGAAAGTATTCTAGATACTTGCAACAGGATTCTAGATAATGGGTTGTGAAAGGCCAGATTGGCCGTCCTGGTTTCACTCATTTTATATGGGCTTACAAAGCGGGCAGTGCCCATGTCAGGAAAGCTGGGAATTTGTACCTTCCAGGCATTTTAATTCATTTGCATAACTGTTATCCCTTACACATTTTGTGAGAAAGCATTCTTAAGACTCAAATCATGCCAACCAGAAAATTGTGCTATGTTAGAATTAGGCCTAAGGTCTGTTTGCTTTATTTCCCAATTCTCGCTTGCTTGATCCAATGCTTACACAACTGGCAAAGCTAAATGGAAAATTGTCCCCAAAATATTTATTCTACTTTGTTCAACGATTTTATGCCTTGAAACCATTTCAGAACACCTTACATAAAAACATAAGAAATAACAGCAGGAGTAGGCCACACGTCCCCTAGAGTCTGCTTCGCCATTTGATAAGATCATGGCTGATCTTCAACCTCAACTCCACTTTCTTGCCTGATCCCCATATCCCTTGATTCCCTTAGAGGCCAAAGGTCTATCGTTCTCAGCCTTGAATATACTCAACGACTGTGCATCCACAACCCTTTGGAGTACAGAATTCGAAAGATGCACAACCATCTTAGTGAAGAAATTTCTCCTCATCTCAGTCCTAATTGGCTGACCCCTTATCCTGAGACTATGCCCCCTAGTTTTGGACTCTCCAGCCTGGGGAAACAGCCTCTCAGCATCTACCCTGTCAAGCCCTCTCAGCATCTTGTATGTATCAGTGAGATCACCTCTCACTCTTCTAAACTCTATAGAGTATAGGCCCATTCTACTCAATCACTCTTCGTTGCACCGCCTCTAAGGAAAGTATATCCTTCCTTAGATAAGAAGACCAAAACTGTACGCAGTACTCCAGGTATGGTCGGACCAAAGCCCTTTACAATTGCAGCAAGACTCCCTTAATCTTGTACTCCAATCCCCTTGCAATAAAGGCCAACATTTCATTTGCCTTCCTAATTGCTTGCTGTACCTGCATGTTAACTTTTTGCGTTTTGAGCACAAGGACACCCAAATTCCTCTGAACACCAACATTTAATAGTTTCTCACCATTTAAAAAATATTCTGTTTTTCTGTTCTACCCACAAAAGTGAATAACTTCACACTTCCCCACATTACAATCTATCTGCCACCTTTTTACCCATGCACTTAGCCTGTCCACATCCCTTTGCAGACTCTTTGTGTCCTCCTCACAGTTTTCTTTCCTACCTAACTTTGTATCATCAGCAAACATGTATACCTTACACTCGGTCCCTTCATCTAAGTCATTAATATAGATTGTAAATAGCTGAGGCCCAAGCACTGATCCTTGCGGCACCCACTAGTTACAGCCTGCCAACCTGAAAATGACCCATTTATTCCTACTCTCTGTTTTCAGTATGTTAATCGATCCTCTATCCATGCTAATATATTACCCCCAACCCCATGAGCCCTTATCTTATTTAACAACCTTTCATGTGGCAGCTTATCGAATGTCTTTTGAATATCCAAATATACTACATCCACTGGTTCCCCTTTACCTACCCTGCTAGTTACATCCTCAAAAAGCTCTTATAGATTTGTCAAACACGATTTCCCTTTCATAAAACCACCTTGACTCTGCCTAATCATATTAGGATTTTCTAAGTGCCCTGTTGCCACGTCTTTAATAATGGATTCCAGCATTTTCCTGACAACTGATGTCAGTCTAACTGGTCTGTAGTTTTCTGTTTTCTCTCTCCCTCCTTTCTTGAATAACAGTGTTACATTTGCTACCTTCCAATCCACTGGGACCATTCTCGAATCTAGGGAATTTTGGAAGATCACAACCAATGCATCCATTATCTCTGCAGCCACGTCTTTTATAACTCTAGGATGTAGCCCATCTGGTCCAGGGGATTTGTCAGTTTTAGTCCCATTAATTTCTCTAGTACTTTTTCTTTACTAATATTAATTACTTTAAGTTCCTCACTCTCATTAGGCCCTTGGTTCCCCACTATTTCTGTTATGTTTTTTGTGTTTTTACTGTGAAGACAGATACATAATATTTGGTTAACATCTCCACCATTTCCTTATTCCCCATTTAATATCTCCTGTCTCAGCCTCTAAGGGACCAAAGTTTACTTTTGCTATTCTCTTCCTTTTTACATACTTGTAGAAGCTCTTACAATCTGTTTTTATATTTTTTGCTAATTTACCCTCATGTTCTATTTTCTCCTTTTTTATCAATTTTTTGGTCATCCTTTGCTGGTTTCTAAAACTTTCCCAATCCTCAGGTTTACTACTCTTCTTGGCAACATTATAAGCCTCTTCTTTTAATCTAATACTATTCTTAACTTTTTTAGTTAGCCACAGATGGATCACTTTTCCCGTGGAGATTTTATTCCTTTATGGAATGTATATTTGTTGAGAATTATGAAATTTTTGTTGACATGTTCACCATTGCTTATCTACCGTCATATCTTTAAACCTAATTTCCCAATCTACCTTAGCCAACTCACCCCTCAAACCTATGTAATTGGCTTTGTTCAAGTTTAACACTCTAGTTTTAGACTTAGGTGCATCACTCTTGAACACAATGTGAAATTCTATCATATTATGATCATCTTTCTTAGAGGATCCCTTACAACAGATTACTAATTAACCCTGTCTCATTACACAAGACACGGTCTAAAATAGCCTGTTCCCTGATTGGTTCCACAATGTATTGTTCTAGGAAACTGTCTCGAAAGCATTCCATGAACTCATCCTCCAAATTACTTTTGCCAGATTAAAGTCCCCCACGATTATTGCATTATCATTGTTATAAGCTCCTATTATTTTTTGATTAATACTCTGTCCCACAGAATAGCTACTGTTAGGGGGCCTATAAGCTATTCCCACCAGTGTTTTCTGCCCCTTGTTATTTCTTATCTCCACCCATACAGTTTCTACTTCCTAATCTTCCGAGCCAAGATCCTTTCTCACTACTGTTCTTATTTCATCCTTTATTATCAGGGCTACCCACCCTCCTTCTCCATTTTGTCTGCCTTTCCGAAAAGTCAAGTACCCTGGAATATTTAGTTCCCAACCTTGGTCACCTTGCAACCACATCTCAATAATGGCTACTAGATCAAACCCATTTATCTCTATTTGTGCCATTAATTCATCTATCTTGTTAAGAATGCTTCATGCATTCAGATAAAGCATCTTTAATTTTAACTTATTATTATTTTTCCTTGATTTGACCTTATTCACTGATGCATTATTACATTACACTTTACTTATTTTTGCCAATTGAACCAGTGTGGCATTTTTCCATTTCCCACAACAGCCAACCTGTGGCTCTTCTGAATGAGATTGCCACCACTGGAGTGCCAAGTCACAACAACAACAAAAACAACAACAACAACAACAACAACAACGTAGTAAAACATCCCAAGGGACTTCACAGGAGCGTTATCAAACCAAATTTGACACTGAGCCACATAAGGACATTTTAGGTCAGGTGATCAAAAGCTTGGTCAAAGAAGTAGGTTTGAAGGAGCATCTTAAAGGAAGGGAGAGAGGTAGAGAGACAGAGAGATTTAGGGAGGGAATTCCAGAACTTAGAGCCTAAGCAGCTCAAGACACGGTCGCCAATGGTGGAGTGATGAAAATCGGGGATGCGCAAAAGGCCGGAATTGGAGGAGCGCAGAGATCTTGGAGGGTTGTAGGGCTGGAGGAGGTTATAGAGATAGGGAGGGGATAGGGAGGGGAGAGGCCATGGAAGGATTTGAAAACAAGAAAGAGAATTTTAAAAACAAGGCATCGCCAGACCGGGGGCCAATGTGGGTCAGCGAGCACCGGGGTGTGAGTTAGGATACGGGCAGCAGAGTTTTGGATGAGCTCAAGTTTACGGAGGCGGTTTTATGATATGGGCCAAAGCTAAAGATCACACTGTACCTTATAACCAACAGACACATGAGACCATCATCCCATCAGTCTGGTTTAAAATCGATGCTCCGTTGGTGATGGACCAATGTCCAACTCATGAGTAGTGTTTTTTGCAAGAGAGAGGCAAAAAATGCAAAATAATGTTGACTTTTTGTATTAATTCATTAGCAAATTAACACAAATCTTGGATTGTTATGGATGATAAATTTTAGTAGATGACTTTCAGCCAATACAGCTTTTGATAACTTTCCTGATAACTATTCAATGCATTAATACAGTAATTTATTTTACATAATGTTAATCCTCATTTTTTTAACTAACAAAATACTTACAGTGATGATTCAAGAGTACATTTTATTTCTGGGCAAATTTTAGGTTTTCTTTCCAATTACATAGAGTTTTACAGCACAGAAACTGGCCATTCAGTCGTACAGGTCTATACTGTTTTTTATGCTCCACATGAACCTCCTCCCACCTTACTTCATCTCACCCTATCACCATAATCTCGTATTCCTTTCTCCCTCATGTACTTATCTAGCTTCCCCTTAAATTTATCTATGCTATTTGCCTCAACCACTCCATATGGTTACAGGTTTCACATTCTAACCACTCTCTGAGTAAAGAAGTTTCTCCTGAATTCCTTATTGGATTTATTAGTGACTATCTTATATTTATGACATTATCTCTACATCTACCCTATCGAACCCCTTTGTAATTTAAAAGACATCTATCAGGTGACCTCTTGGTGTTCTCTTTTCTAGAGAAAAGATCCCCAGCCTGTTCGATCTTTCCTGATAGTTTACTCTCTCAGTTCTGGTATCATGCTTGTTAATCTTTTTGGCACTTTCTCCAGTGCTTCTAAATCCTTTTTATAATATGAAGACCAGAACGGTGCATGGTACTCTAAGTGCAGTCTAACCAAGGTTCTATGTAAGTTTAAACTAACTTCCCTGCTTTTGAATTCTATTCCTCTAGAAATGATCCCCAGTGCTTTGTTTGCACTTTTTATGGCTTTGTTAACCTGTGTTGCTACTTTTAAAAATCTGTGTATCTGTACCCCTAGATCCCTTTCTGTTTTTACCCCATTTAGACTGTTATTTTCCAAGGAGAAGGTGGCCTCCTTATTCCGCTGACCAAAATGCACCACCTCACACTTACTTATATTAAAATTAATTTTCCATTTACGTGCCCATTCTGCAAGTTTCATAACATTTTCTTGTACTGGTTGATATTTCTGAGAGAGCCAGTAGCATGCATTAAAAATGAAGTCAATGGCCCAGAATTTGCTGGATCAGGGCAACTCGCAGTGAGCACTGTGAGTTGGATATTTTTCCTCACCCTTCAGCTCCAATTAATTTTGCGTTGCAAATTGCTGTCAGCACAAATTGATAATGGCGTGACAAGGTCAGTGGGACATCTGGGACCTTGGTGGATGATGGGACCAATGGTCTATCACCTTAACCAATGAAATTTAAGGATTTGAATGGTTAGCAAAGCTCTGAAGTGGCAGCTTGGACATCTGATGTTATTTAAACAACGTTTATTAAAATATCACTGAATTACGTGCCTATGGAACTTGACACATAAATATATGAATAAAATAGCCTCATGCCCAGAGCTCAGATTGTTTTTTAATTCATGAAATTCAGGAATCGTAGACAGCTGCTGTCTACATACAAAAGCTGTACATTTTATAGCAATTCACAACAAATCAAATTTGACAATCTTCTTCTCTGCTGGTCAGAAACATTTTCTTACTTTGCCAGCCAGTTACTAGCCCATGTATTCTCAATCAGTGACCAGTAAAGCTTTTTACAATCTGTACTGTCTTTGTTTCCTTTCAGTTCTATCATTTAGTTATATTCTCTAATGCATTTTTTCCCCTGTGAAGGATTTACTTCATTTTATAATTTCCCCAGTTTAACTTGCATTCTGATTGTGTGCTTTATGTGGCATGTGCAGAACAATTATCATTAATTGCTAGCTGGTTTCAAAGTGGAAGGCCATTGGAAACATAAATTACCCCATTAACAGGGTCCTTACGCCATAAACTAGTAGCCCTAACTTTCTGCAGCAAGTTTAATTCATTTTTACAGCACAAATGCAGCAATTTCTTAACAGTCATATGGAGGTTGATGGCAAGCTCTGTTTTTTTGAGATTAACAGCGGAGCGACTCAAATCGTCCAGCAATTTGTGCTGATTTGCAACTCATGGCATATCTTTTCCTCGTCACAAATGGCTGTTATTTTAATGCATTAATAACGGCGTGTGCCGTGAACTTGCCGTTATTTTTGCAGCAAATTTTGGGCCATTAACTTTTGAGATGCAATGGCCCTGAATTTCCTTGGGCAGGAGAACTGTGGAACCCACTGGAAAACTGAAGGGTCCTAGATGCAGCAGGTCTCCACAGTTGTAAAGGACAGATCCTCTAATCGCCCCTTACAAGGCAAATATCGTTCACATCGTTCACCTGACGAAGGGGGAAGCCTCCGAAAGCTTGTGAATTTAAAATAAAATTGCTGGACTATAACTTGGTGTTGTAAAATTGTTTACAAAAGGCAAATATTGTCAGGGAACTGGAGCTGGGTGAAGACGCCATATGCCAGAGATTCCTGCTCACGGGCTCATTTAGGACCTGGAATTCTACTGCAGGTTGATTCATCCAATGAGATGAGGCATTTGGGTTAACCCCCCCCCGCTTTTACACAGGGGCCAAAGGGGATATGGTTGGGGCCTGATGGAGGCTGGATAACACCCCCCCTGCCCTCCTCCATGGAAGACATGCTAGATTTTCTAGCTGCATGGGGCAGGTGCCCACCTGCTCTATTCAAATTAAAGAAAGAAAGAAAGACTTAGATTTATATAGCGCCTTTCATGACCGCAGGACGTCCCAAAGTGCTTTGCAGCTAATTAAGTACTTTTTTAAAATGTAGTCACTGTTGTAATGTAGGAAACACAACAGCCAGTTTGTGCACAGCCAGGTCTCAAATTAGGTGCCCTTACACTGATCCTGCAAATTCTGGCAGGGTTAGCGCTTGAGGGCGTCAGTGTGTGAGAACGCAATGTAACTGCTGGGATAGCAGCCCACAGATTGTGGGGCTTATATATTTATCAAGTGTTTTATAAACAATTAACATTTTATGCACATTAAGAATGCTATTAGAGGATGCTGAAAAATGCAGTTTTTAAACCCCCTCATCTTATGTCAGGGGGATTCCCTTCAGTTGCAGTCAGGTCGAATGGACTTCCAGTGATTATACTTGCTATTCACCTGCTCTTCCATTTTTCTGTGCTTTTACATGTCAAAGGTTTATCTGGTCCCAATTATGAAATGAGCATATCATTCTTTACATCTTTGGTGTTATTTTAATCTAACATTTTCTAATACCAAATTTTCAAAAACATGATTTTGCAGAAATGACTTTGGTCAATATTTTCCTCATTGTGTAAATCATAATTTAAAAACTGGAGTGCATAAACTGGTGAGAAATATTAATGCTATTCATAAATTCTCCTCAATTTAGGTTATTATCACATAAAGGTAATTTCCTCACATTCAAAAGTGAAGAAAAAAGTCTTGTTAACCAATTGCTAATTTCAAAAATGTGCTGTTGACCCTTTTTGCCTTAAAACAGTTGGTGATTTCTTCAACCTAGAAATAACTGAAAGAAAATTATATTCTCACCTTGTCAAACCTACCATCAATTTGCAAACAGAGGGGAAGTGTCTAAGTCTCAGTTGGCCATACTATCTGAACTAACATGGAGGCGTTAGGAGGGATGCAGGTGATCATCTGCTATCATCTCCAATCCGACCTCTGCTCTCACACATGACTGCCACTTCAGGCATGGCCTCAGTGCTTAAATCCCACTTAGTTCTGTAGAACTACAATTTGATATGAAATAAATGAGATGTCAGTGCATTTTCTTTGCGGGTTAAATGTACACTCTCAGCATATTAAGGAGTTTCCTCAAAGTGATTTATGCCACAGTTGTGCCTTTTTAAAAAATAAATTGCACCTGCCAATCGCCAGCATCCCTGTGAAATGCTAGACAGTCGTAACCTTCTACCCCCTTTCTCTGTCTCCTCAATCCCAAGAGGTAATGCTCACCCATAGTCAGCTTCTACCTTCCTTTCCTGTAGTTCTATCATAGCAATGGAGGGTACAGGACAAGGAACATAATGATGATAATGTTGTTGATGGTAATGATGATGAGAGGGAGCAGCAGCAAGGAAGACATTTCTCCATCATGCATATGATGTTGACGATGATGAGGAATAGGACGATGAGAACTGGGACCTTTCCCCTACAGCTGCACGATCCTGCCCCAACTTCCTCTGCCCTAACCTGTGCCAACACACAACCTGCTTCATTTGCTTCATCTTTCCCAGGCACCAGCTCAGATACTTTCACCTGCAGGGAATTAGATAGTGGTAGTGAGGATGTTGCACTGGGTGATTCACAGAGCATAAGGGACCTGGAGAAGTGGGGAGTGGATGAGAAAGTGACACCTTTCCAGTGGAGACTGAGATTTGATTTGAAAGGGTAGATATGAGGAAACTATTTCCTTTGGTGAAGGGATCAAGAACCCAGGGGACATAATCTTAAAATTAGAGCTAGGCCATTCAAGAGCAAAATCAGGAAGCACTTTTTCACACAAAGGGTGGTAGAAATGTGGAACTGTCTCCCCAAAAGGCTGTGGATGCTTGGACAATTGGAACTTTTAAGAATGGGATAGATAGATTTTTATTAGATAAGGATATCAAGGGATATAGGGCAAAGAAAGGAAAATGGAGTTCAGGCGCAAGTCAGCCATAATCTAATTGAATGGCCCGAGGGGCAGAATGGTCTACTCCTGTTCCTAATGTTCCTATGATCAAGTAATCCTGGCAGCTGCTGTGCCTTATAAATTTCAGTCTAACTTACCCAAAGTGCATTAGTAGTGCAAACCCAGGAAACTCCCAGCTGCTGTGCCACTGGCTCTCACTCTGACATAAGCAAATGAGACCAGTGAGGACTTGGTGTGTACGGTAGCATAGTGGTTATGTTACTGGACTATAATCTAGAGGTCCTGGACTAATAATCCAGAGTCATGAGTTCAAATCCCACAATGGCAGCTGGGGAATTTAAATTCAATTAAATAAAATCTGGAATAAAAAAAACTAGTATCAGTAATGGTAACTATGAAACTACCGGATTGTCGTAAAGGCCCATTTGGTTCACTAATGACCTTTAGGGAAGGAAACCTGCTCATCCTTACCCGGACTGGCCTGTATGTGATTCCGGACCCACAGCAATGTGGTTGATTCTTAATCGCCCTCTGAAATGGCCAAGCAAGCCACTCAGTTGTACAAACTCGCTTCAGAAAGCCACAATAAGAATAAAACCGGATGAGCCACCCGGCATCGGACCACTAGGCACCAGACCTGACCAAGGCAAAACAAACCCAGTCGACCCTGCAAAGTCCTCCTCACTAACATCTGGGGACTTGTGCCAAAATTGAGAGAGCTGTCCTACAGACTAGTCAAGCAACAGCCTGACAGAGCCACATTCACAGAATCATACCTTTCAGCCAACGTCCCAGACTCCTCCATCACCATCCCTGGGTATGTCCTGTCCCACCGGCAGGAAAGACCCACCAAAGGTGGCAGTACAGTGATATACAGTCAGGAGGGAGTGACCCCGGGAGTCCTCAACATTGACTCTGGACCCCATGACATCTCATGGCATCAGGTCAAACATGGGCAAGGAAACCTCTTGCTGGTTACCACCTACCACCCTCCCTCAGCTGATGAATTAGTCCTCCTCCATGTTGAGCATCACTTGGAGGAAGCACTGAGGGTAGCAAGGGCACAGGATGTACTCTGGGTGGGGGACTTCAATGTCCATCACCAAGAGTGGCTCGGTAGCACCACTACTGATCGAGCTGGCCAAGTATTGAAGGGCATAGCTGCCAGACAGGGCCTGCGGCGGATGGTGAGCGAATCAACACGAGGGAAAAACCTACTTGACCTTGTCGTCACCAACCTACCTGTCACAGATGCATCTGTCCGTGACAGTATTGGTAGGAGTGACCACCGCACAGTCCTTGTGGAGACGAAGTCCCGTCTTCACACTGAGGACACCATCCAACGTGTTGTGTGGCACTACTACCGTGCTAAATGGAATAGATTCAGAACAGGTCGAGCAGCTCGAAACTGGGCATTCATGAGGCGCTATGGGCCATCAGCAGCAGCAGAATTGTATTCCAGCACAATCTGGAGAGAAACTTGGAGTGGGAGAGGGAGGATCCAGTTGCTGGTCCACGTAGGTACCAACGACATAGGTAGGACTAAGAAAGAGGTTCTGCTGAGGGAGTTTGATGAGCTAGGGACTAAATTAAAAAGCAGAACCACAATGGTGATAATCTCCGGATTATTACCTGAGCCACGAGCAAATTGGCACAGGGTAAATAAGATCAGACAGATGAATGCATGGCTCAAAGATTGGTGTAGGAGAAGTGGGTTTTGATTCATGGGGCACTGGCACCAGTACTGGGAAAGAGGGAGCTGTTCCGTTGGGACGGGCTTCACCTGAACCATGCTGGAACCAGTGTTCTGGCAAACCGAATAACTAGGGCGGTAGAGAAGGCTTTAAACTAAATAGAGGGGGGCAGGGCTCAGTTGGGGCGAAGTTTAGATTGATAAAGAGAAAAGACACGGAAGTAGTACAGGAAAGTGATTGGGGTAATGATAAACAGAATGTGTCAGGAAGGGATAGAGCATACAAACTTAAGAGTGCACTAGCAAATGGGGCCGGGGTAGGAAAGAGCGGTAAAAAGACAAAATTAAAGGTTCTTTATCTGAATGCGCACAGCATTCGTAATAAGATAGATGAATTGACGGCACAAATAGAAACAAATGGGTATGATCTCATGGCCATTACAGAGACGTGGTTGCAAGGTGACCAAGGTTGGGAGCTAAATATTCAGGGTTATTTAACATTTTTGAAGGATAGGAAAAACGGTAAAGGTGGTGGGGTAGCTCTGTTAATAAAGGATGAAATTGGTATAATAGTGAGAAATGATCTTGGCTCAGAAGATCAAGATGTCGAATCAATTTGGTTGGAGGTAAGAAATAGCAAGGGAAAGAAATCACTGATGGGAGTAGTATATAGGCCCCCTAACAGTAGCTACACTGTAGGGCAAAATATTAATTAGGAAATAAGGGGGGCTTGCAAAAAAGGTAATGCAATAATCATGGGTGATTTCAACTTTCACATAGATTGGACAAATCAAATTGGCAAAAATAGGAGGAGTTCATAGAGTGTATTAGGGATTGTTTCTTAGACCAATACGTCGGGGAACCAACCAGGGAACAGGCCATTTTGGATCTGGTAATGGGTAACAAAACAGGATTAATTAATGATCTCAAAGTAAAGGATCCTTTGGGAAGCAGTGATCATAACATGATAGAATTTCACATCCAGATGGAGAGCGAGGATCTTGGGTCTAAAACTACTGTATTAAACTTAAATAAGGGCAGTTATAAAGGAATGAGGGCAGAATTGGCTAAAGTGGACTGGGTAAACAGATTAGATGGTATTATGGTGGATAAGCAGTGGCAAACATTTAAAAAGATATTTTATGACTTACAACAAAAATATATCCCTGTGAGGAGAAAAGACTCCACAAAAAGGGTGAACCAACCATGGCTAACTAAGGAAGTAAAGAATGGTATCAGGTTAAAAGAAAAAGCATACAACATGGCAAAGATTACTGGTAAGCCCGAAGACTGGAAATACTTTAAAAACCGGCAAAGGATGACTAAAAGAATAATAAAGAGGAAGGAAAATAAATTATGAGAGTAAACTGGCAAGAAATATAAAAACTGACAGTAAAAGCTTCTACAAGTATATAAAAAGGAAGGGGGTAGCTAAAGTAAACATTTGTCCTTTAGAGGATGAGACTGGAAATAATAATGGAAAACAAGGAAATGGCAGAGGAATTGAACAGATACTTTGTATCTGTCTTCACAGTAGAAGACACTAATAATATACCAATAACAGTAGAAAATCAAGCGGCAAAGAGAAGGGAGGAACTAAAAACAATCACTATCACTAGAGAAAAAGTACTAGGTAAACTAATGGGTCAAAAGGCTGACAAGTCCTCTGGACCTGATGGCTTGCATCCGAGGGTCTTAAAGGAAGTGGCTACAGAGATAGTGGATGCATTGGTTGTAATCTCCCAGAATTCACTAGATTCTGGAAAGGCCCCAGCGGATTGGAAAACTGCAAACGTAACACCCCTATTCAAGAAGGGAGTGAGACAGAAAGCAGGTAACTATAGACCAGTTAGCCAACATCTGTCATTGGGCAAATGCTAAAATCCATTATTAAGGAAGTAGTAGCAGGACACTTGGAGACTCATAATACAATCAAGGAGAGTCAACATGGTTTTATGAAGGGGAAATCATGTCTGACAAATTTATTAGAGTTCTTTGAGGAAGTAACGGCCAGGGTAGATAAAGGTGAACCAATGGATGCAGTATATTTGGATTTCCAAAAGGCATTTGATAAGGTGCCACATAAAAGATTACTGCAAAAGATAAGAGCTCATGGTGTTGGGGGTAATATACTGGCATGGATAGAGGATTGGCTAACTAACAGAAAACAAAGAGTCGGGATAAAAGGGTCATTTTCAAAATGGCAATCTGTAACTAGTGGGGTGCCGCTGGGATCAGTGCTGGGGCCTCAACTATTGACAATATATATCAAAGACTTGGATGAAGTAACAGATGTCTTGTAGCCAAATTTGCTGATGATACAAATATAGGTGGAAAAGCAAGTTTCGATGAGGACACAAAGCGTCTGCAAAGGAATATTGACAGGTTAAGTGAATGGGAAAAAAATTGGCAGATGGAATATAATGTGGGAAAATGTGAAGTTATCCACTTTGAGAGGAAAAATAAAAAAGCAAAATATTATTTGAATGGAGAAATAATAAAAAATGCTGCGGTACAGAGGGATCTGCGTGTCCTCGTACATGAAACACAATAAGTCAACATTTAGGTGCAGCAGGTAATCCGGAAGGCAAATGGAATGTTGGCCTTTATTTCTAGGGGGATGGAGTATAAAAGCAGGGAAGTCATGCTACAACTGTACAGGCTGCTGGTGAGACCACACCTGGAGTACTGCGTACAGTTCTGGTGACCTTATTTAAGGAAGGGCATACTTGCATTGGAGGCAGTTCAGAGAAGGTTCACTAGGTTGATTCCAGGTATGGAAGGGTTGCCTTATGAGGAAAGATTGAACAGGTTGGGTCTATACTCATTGGAGTATAGAAGAATGAGAGAAGATCTTATTGAAACATACACGATTCTGAGGGGACTCGATAGGGTAGATGCTGAGAGGATGTTACCCTCATGGGGAATCTAAAATGAGGGGGCATAGTCTCAGAATAAGGGGTCGCCTGTTTAAGACAGAAATGAGAAGGAATTTCTTCTCCCAGAGGGCCATGAATCTTTGGAATTCTTTACCCCAAAAAGCTGTGGAGGCTGAGTCATTGAATACATTCAAGGCTAAGTTAGACAAATTTTTGATCAGCAAGGGAGTAAAAGGATATGGGGAAAGGGCAGGAAGGAGGAGTTGAGGAAAAAATCAGATCAGCCATGATCTCATTAAATGGCAGAGCAGGCTCGAGGGGCTGAATGGCCTACTTCTGCTTCTATCTTTTATGGTCTTATGGTCATGGTCCGGAATATTCCTCATTCTGCCATTACCAACAAGCCAGGGATCAACCCTAGTTCAATGAGGAGTGTAGAAGAGCATGCCAGGAGCAGCACCAGGCATATCTAAAAATGAGGTGCCAACCTGGTGAAGCTACAACACAGGACTACATGCATGCTAAAGAGTAGAAGCAACATGCTATAGACAAAGCTAAGAGATCCCACAACCAATGGATCAGATCAAAGCTCGGCAGTCCTGCCACATCCAGTCGTGAATGGTGGTGGACAATTAAACAACTAATAGCAGGAGGAGGCTCCGTGAAAATCCCCATCCTCAATGGTGGCAGAGTCCAGTACGTGAGTGCAAAAGACAAGGCTAAAGCATTTGCAACTATCTTCAGCCAGAAGTGCCGAGTGGATGATCCTTCTCGACCTCCTCCCGCTATCCCCACCATCACAGATGTCAGTCGTCAGCCAATTCAATTCACTCCACGTGATGTCAAGAAACAGCTGAGTGTGTTGGATACAGCAAAGGCTATGGGCCCCGACAACATCCCGGCTATAGTGCTGAAGACTTGTGCTCCAGACCTAGCCGTGCTTCGAGCCAAGATGATCCAGTATAGCAAGAACACTGGCACCTACCCGACAATGTGCAAAATTGCCCAGGTAGGTTCTGTCCACAAAAAGCAGGACAAATCCAATCCAGCCAATTACCACCCCATCAGTCTACTCTCAATCATCAGCAAAATGATGGAAGGTGTCAGTGACAATGTTATCAAGCGGCACTTACTCACCAATAACTTGCTCACCGATGCTCGGATTGGGTTCCGCCAGGACCACTCGGCTCCAGACCTCATTATAGCCTTGGTCCAAACGTGGTCAAAAATGCTGAGTTCCAGAGGTGAGGTGAGAGTGACTGCCCTTGACATCAAGGCAGCATTTGACCGAGTGTGGCACCAAGGAGCTCTAGTAAAATTGAAGTCATTGGGTATCGGGGGAAAACTCTCCAATGGCTGAAGTCATACCTAGCACAAAGGAAGATGGTAGTGGTTGTTGGAAGCCAATCATCTCAGCCCCAGGACGTTGCTGCAGGAGTTCCTCAGGGCAGTGCCCTCGGCCCAACCATCTGATAAGTGGCAAGTAACATTCGCGGCAGACAAGTGCCAGGCAATGACCATCTCCAACAAGAGAGAGTCTAACCACCTCCCCTTGACATTCAACGGCATTACCATCACCAAATCCCCCACCATCAACATCCTGGTGGTCACCATTGACCAGAAACTTAACTGGACCAGCCACACAAATACTGTGGCTACAAGAGCAGGTCAGAGGCTGGGTATTCTGCAGCGAGTAACTCACCTCCTGACTCCCCAAAGCCTTTCCACCATCTACAAGGCACAAGTCAAGAGTGTGATGAAATACTTTCCACTTGCCTGGATGAGTGCAGCTCGAACAACACTCAAGAAGCTCGACACCATCCAGGACAAAGCAGCCCACTTGATTGGTACCCCATCCACCACCCTAAACATTCACTCCCTTCACCACCAGTGCACTGTGGCTGCAATGTGTACCATCCACAGGATGCACTGCAGCAACTCGCCAAGGCTCCTTCAACAGCACCTCCGAAACCCATGACCTCTACCACCTAGAAGGACAAGGGCAGCAGGCACATGGGAACAACACCACCTGCACATTCCCCTCCATGTCACACACCATCCCGACTTGGAAATATATCGCTGCTCCTTTATCGTCGCTGGGTCAAAATCCTGGAACTCCCTCCCTACTTAGCAACACTGTGGGAGAACCTTCACCACACAGACTGCAGCGGTTCAAGAAGGCGGCTCACCACCACCTTCTCAAGGACAATTAGGGATGGGCAATACATACTGGCCTTGCCAGCGACACCCACATCCCATGAACGAATAAAAAAAAAATCGCAGGAAGGCTCAGAAAGCGTGATGGAACTCGGAGGAAGCATTTTAAAGGCGTACATTAGTCGGAAACTACTTCCACCCAATTTTCCTTACTTAGACAATTTCCTACACTGTTCATATATCACTAATGCACTGAAAACAGTGAGGAAATTCCCCCCCTATGTAGCAAACTTCTGCTGGGAAAGCACATACTGTAAATCACCCTGTCTGCCAACTAAATCAAAACTGCCTTTTCCCACAGTATAATGTATAAAAACAATGGGAGGAATTTTTGCCTTCGCTGTTTGGGTAGCAAACTGGCAGAATGGATCACCAGCCTGTAATAGAAACTGCCCAGTTTTCATTCCATCGAGTGCTATACGGGCGAACGGTGAAGATGAAAACTACCCCAATGGGTTGTGAAATTGTGCACTTTAGCAAGTAATGTTACTTAATGTAATCACTCATCACGTCTTATCTATGCACTTGCCTTACATTTCAGCCAAGCCTTTAATTTTACTGCAACATTAAAAACTGTACAAAGCTGTTCAATGTGCCAATTCCTACCTTTAGGTCTGCTATCCTGCTAATTATGGCCATGTTGAGCCAGCACCCAGTGCCAGTGCATGGCAGGAATGGGCATGGATGATTGTGCTGTCTCTCATTACATACCCTACAGTTTGCACATGTAACAAAAAGGACACAGAGCCAGGCTGCCCATACAGCAGCATGAAAGGTACAGCGTGCAGCATGTCCATCTCAGGAGACGAGGGCCATCTTAGTCCCGGAGGCTTCTATTGCAATACAGAACTAATGCCACTGAGGCAGCACCTAGCAGAAGCACGATGCTAAGTTTAAAGGTACAGACATCACAAACTAATAAGATCCTGACCAAAGGTCATTGACCTGAAACATTAACTCTGTTTCTCGCTCCACAGATGCTGCCTGACCTGCTGAGTATTTCCAGCATTTTCTGTTTTTATTTCAACATTCTAGTGGTGTACTCAATTGTCACTCTGCTGCATGAACAGTCCTCATTATATTGGTGCTCAGGTCATGTCCTGGAAAACCACACAGTTGTCATGAGCCATGGCTGCAGAGAATAGCCTAGTGAGATAATTGAGTTTGTAAGAGACAAATCTGACAGGAGGTGCACCGAGCAGTTTGAATGACAGAAGCAGTAAATTCTAAAGATGGAAAATATTGGCCTCTGAATGGAAGGTTAGTACTGATAAATAATTCAATAATTCTTTGCTAAATCCCACCTATCCCTTCAACGCATCAATAAAAAGGAGGTAGTTCAAGGCAGTTTTCATGGCATTGTCACTATTGCTTAATTCGGAGCCTTGTAAAATCACACTGTATGATATTAATAATGAACGTGTTGTTAATGCATTCATATAAAATTCCTCCAGCCACTATTTTAACAAAGGTGTTAACATGTTTATTTTAAATAGGTTTATTTTAAATAGGTTAAAAGCTTTATTAATATTGCTGACAGGTATTTCATAAGAACAAGTTAACGCATTCATTAATATGATACGGTACAATTTGATGACCAAAATTCAACACAGTTGGGTAAATTTTGCGAGAAGAGGCTCCCATCACTGAGCTTTGATCAGCAGCAGCGTGAATCAGAGACTCTGGGCACAGAGAGCAGAGAATCGGATTCACGACACTTACGATTTTCAGGGAATTTGGTGAATCGGGAGCAGTGACTTCTGTGCCCGATTCTCGGCTCTGTGCTCCCAGCAAGTGTGGCTCTGCAGCAGATGCCTCATCTCCACAAAATTACCCCAGTCTGCCAGGTATGGTCTTGCCAGGGTGTTGTGAAAGCTTAGAATAACTTCATTCTACCTATTTGACTATATGTCCTACCATTCAATTTTGCTGCATCGTCTGAATATTGAAAGTGATAGCGGTGATTCGGATCTCAAAAGTGGACGGAGATCTATTATTCAGGGTTTCCTTCTTCTTTATGAAGTGTGGAGTTTTTGTTTGGTTGACGGAGGGAGAGAGCTCCAGTTCAAAGCGCCTGCCTCAAACAGACAGGAAATTCAATTAGCTATAAATTTGGGGGGCTGGGCATCCTGCAAGCCATTTTCTAATGTCCCGGTACACAGGCCGTTATTCCTAAATCACATCCATGTGGAATCGGCGCCAAGGTTGCTACATGATGGTGAGTATATGAATGGTTACGAAAGCGACACAGTAATGTTAACGGAAATGTCTTCCAGTAATTTTTAACCAGTTTTTCCTTCTTTTATGTTTTCTTTTCTATTGGCCCTTAGGTTCTCATGAACCTTTCTGCCAATTGTTCTTCTTTGTTGCCTGAGTATCATTATTGGAACCACTGCAATTGGGAGAAGAACAGGACCAATGGAGAGATGCCAGGCATGTCAGGCTGCACAAGAGATGTTCTATGCCCATCCGCTGGTACCTGCACACACTCATCTGCAGATGGAGATGAACATGTTTTGCTTTGGCAGACAACTAGTGTGTAGGAGGCTACTAGTCCCAAAGGAAACTGGGATAACAGACGCAATGGTACAATTACCATAGGTGAATGCTGGACTAACTGAATATTGGATTCTTCTTTGGAAGTGTTCCAATCACAGTATGTTATGCTTTCAGTGGCACTGAATGAAATAAGGCATGCCAGGCTAATCAATTGCTAATGTGCCTCGATTGGCTTCGGCTTCACACACAAAGATGGTACCAACCATATTTGCAGACCTGCCTGGCAATGACCATGGGGAGCTGTCTTCAAAGGGTCTGAGCCATCAGAGAGGTAGATGCAGAGCTATATCCTGCAAGAATGCCTGCAACCACCATTTAGCGTGGGACTGGCACATCCATGAAAATAATAGTCAGCTGTGGCCTGCAACTTGGTTCCACCTCCTTGCAGGCATGCTGCTTTACTGACCCATGGGGGGTGGTGTCTTGGAGCGGCACAGAGGGTAGTCTTCCTCCCTCATAATCACCTCATGCAGCAGCACCTCCACTTCAGCAGACATCAAACAGGAGCTCAGGTACTAAGCTGCTCTGTGACTCATCTGCATTCGTGCTTGTACCTTCGATTTCCTTTCCCTTGAATTTTGTCCATCACTTCTTAGTCTCTTGCCCTTTCAGCTTTAGCAAATGTCATTTATGGGTTGAAATGCCTTTTGAACTTTCCAAAGGCTTTAACCAATTTTGTCACCCTACTGTGACATTCCCCTTTAATTGTCCCCTTCTTTTAAATTTCAATTACACGTAATTTTACACTCCTACTAGTAGTGTACAATAGAAAAGGGGGAGATAATTGATAAACGAATCAAACTTAGAGAGGATAAAACCCCTGGACTGGATGGATTGCATCTGCGAATATTAAAAGAAGTTAGGGAGGAGATAGCAGAAGCACCATTACATAGATATAAAAACTCATTAGAAAAGGGAATAGTGCCAGGGAACTGGCGGACAGCTAATGTTATTCCATATTTAAAAAGGGAGCTAGAACAACTCCAGGGAACTATAGACCAATTAGCTTAACGTCTGTGGTAGGAAAGATTATGGGATCTTTATTCAAAGATGTAATAGAAAAACGTCTAGAAAACAAAAATATAATAAAGAATAGTCAACATGGATTTCAGAAGGGAATGTCATGCCTGACCTACCTTATTGAATTCTTTGAAGAAGTAACAGAAAGAGTAGACAAGGGTAATATAATAGCTGTAATATACTTGGATTTTCAAAAGGTCTTCAATAAGGTACCACATTGTAGACTCATGACCAAGGTCAGAGCATGTGGAGTCAGGGGACAGGTAGCAGAATGGATAGCAAGTTGGCTACAAAACAGAAAACAGAAAGTAGGGGTTAAGGGTAGTTACTCAGACTAGCAAAAGTGCTAGGACCACTATTATTCACCATTTACATAAACAATTTGGACTCGGGAATTGGAAGTACAATTTCAAAATTTGCGGTCATCACCAAATTGGGGGGGTATAATTAATACAAAGGAGGAATGCATCACAATGCAAGAGGACATTAATAAACTTGCAGAATGGGCATGTAATTGGCAAATGAATTTCAATATAGATAAATGCGGGTTGGTGCATTTTGGTAGGAAGAATAAGGAGGCCACATACTATTTGAATAATAAGAGTCTGAATGGGATAGAGGAGCAAAGGGATCTAGGGGTACAGATACACATATCACTAAAAGTAGTGACACAGGTTAATAAGGCCATAAAAAAGGAAAATCAAGCAATGGGGTTCATTTCTAGAGAGATAGAATTGAAAAGTGGAGAAATTATGTTAAACTTGTATAGAACCTTGATTAGATCACACTTGGAGTACTGCACACAGTTCTGATCTCCATACTATAGAATGGATACAGAGGCATTGGAGACGGTGCAAAAAAGATTCACAAGGATGATACCAGAACTTAGAGGATATACTTATCAGGATATACTGAACAAGCTGGGGCTCTTTCCTCCAGAAAAGAGAAGGCTGAGGTGTCATTTGAAAGAGGTCTTTAAGAAAATAAAAGGGTTTAATAGGGTAGGCGTAGAGTAAATGTTCCCACTTGTGGGGAATCCAAAACTATAGGTCATAAATATAAAATAGTACCAAATAAAGCAAATAGGGAATTCAGGAGAAACGTCTTTACCCAAAAAGTGGTAAGAATGTTGGGTAAGAATTACCCAAGGAGTAGTTGAGGCAAATAGCATAGGTACGTTTAAGTGGAAGCTAGATAAACAAATGGGGGAGAAAGGAATAGAAGGGTATGCTGTTAGGGTTAGATGAAGTAGGGAGAGAGGAGGCTCGTGTGGAGCATAAACGCTGCCATTGACCAGTTGGGCCAAATTACCTGTTTCTATGCTGTAGTTTCTATGCAACTTGATGCAGTGTGCAAATTTAATTTGTCATATGTTTCCCCAATTGCATACTAATCTAAATAATTTTACAAATCTTTTCCACACCTACTTTCTTCACTGTTCTCCCTATTTTTGTTGTGCCAGAAAACTTAATAAGGCTGCAAATGATTTCAGCAACCAGGGCATTTAAGATTCACTGAGGTCAATTTTAACCTTCTGAATTGTAGTTAACGGCCTCAAAATGGGATTGATAGCCTTATTGCCCTGTTAACCCCAACAATAGGCTGCTGCGACTTTCGCAGGGTCCTACAGTTGGGTGCCTTTTGACATAAAAATCTGGGACCTATGACACACCTAAGACCCCGATTGCCATTTTAGGCTAGAACTGGTCAGAGCATACCTCTGCCATGCTGACTTAAAAATACTCAGGATACTTGGTATACTACAGGAATTGGATAGTTAGTAAGTATTTTTTTATGTACATTATTCTGCTTAATACCTTCAACTATTCTCATCTTTAAGGTCCTCTTTTCAATTTAAATATCTCTTTTAAACTGCTTCAGCAATTTCCTAAATGCCACTCAGAGTTCTCTCCCATCTTTTTGCCCTGTGGGCTTTGTATAGTTTGTTTTTTCCATTTTTTATTCCCATTTTAGTTGACTAATCTCTTCTTTTGAGCGAATGTTTTTAACTGTTGCCTACTGTCTGACTGAAATGTGACCACTCACTATACATTACCACTTGGTAGCACATGGTGGGCTTCTCATGGCATACACATGAAGGAACTGTCAGGCAGATAAGAAGATTGCTCATTTTTTTAAATTAGTTCATGGGATGTGGGCGTCGCTGGCGAGGCCAGCATTTATTGCCCATCCCTAATTGCCCTTGAGAAGGCGGCGGTGAGCCGCCTTATTGAGCCGCTGCAGTTCGTGTGGTGAAGGTTCTCCCACAGTGCTGTTAGGTAGGGAGTTCCAAGATTTTGACCCAGCGACGATGAAGGAACGGCGATATATTTCCAAGTCGGGATGGTGTGTAACTTGGAGGGTGTGTGACTTGAAGTGTTTTCATTTTTCTATAAGGCTGTAAGGCCATCCGACGGTGAGGGTATTAATCTCGGTAAAGTGTTATCTAAAAAGCATGGAGCAAGAAAAGACCATTAGGGTGAAATTGGTCTTGGGTAGTAGAACAAAATGAGAGAGAGTGAATTGACAGCCCATTTTACAGCCCACCCAATTTTCCATGGAAAAGAAAATTGAGCAGGTTGTAAAACAGGCTGCCAATTCACTATCGCTCGTTTGCTCTATGGCCCAAGACCAGTTTTAACGCTCATTTATCTCATTGGTTCTGTTCCTTCCATAGGCTGCCTAGCATCTTTTCTATCATGCTCTTTAGCTGATTTATTTAATTCCCATAGGAGGCTGAAGAGCCAGGTAAAACTTTAAAAAAATAATTTATGTGAAATTTCTCCTTAATCTCCTAAAGTCATTTGACAAAACTTCAGGATACAAATCTAATATTATAAATGTCCATTACCCACAGTTAAAGTGATCTTGACTGATGTTTTTCTCCCATTCACAGTCCATTGAGGAAGAAATATCTACCCATTATCTCCCAGAAATGTAAGTCAGGGTTTTGAAAATGGATATATTTAAAATACCGGTATGATCTATGTTCCCAGACTCTGCACTTGAGAATTAGCATGAAACTGAGTAAAAACTGTAATTCTTTCTAGAACAACTGAGCAGGATTTGTATATAGAATCCACAAAGGATCCAAATCCTCAAGCAGAGCCTTAAGGGCTCATAATGGAATGCCAGCTGTGTTCTGAGTTCAGCCAATCTATATCAGTGCCGTCAGAATTTAATGAAGCCATCAAGGTTTTATGTATTATTGTGGAGTTGTGTACAAACTTTGAACTATTCCTCAGATAGGGAGGTTCAAAGAATGCTAAAATTCGTTAATGCTTCAAAATGTATATAAAGAACGTGCATTTATACAGTGTTTTTCACAATCTCAGGATGAACCAAAGTGCTTCACAGCTAATTAAGTACTTTTGAAGTGTAGTCACTGTTGTGATGTAGGCAAACGTGACAGCCAATTTTCACATAGCAAGGTCTGGCTGTCATGAATGCAATAATAAGAAAATAAGAACTTAAAAACATAAGAAATAGGAGAAGGAGTAGGCCAAACAGCCCCTCGAGCCTGCTCTGTCATTCAATAAGATCATGGCTGATTTTTTACCTCAACTTCGCTTTCCCATCCAATCCCCAAATCCCTTATAGAATCATAGAATTGTTACAGCACAGAAGGAAGCCATTCGGCCCATTGAGTCTGTGCCTGCTCTTTGTAAGAGCAATCCAGTTAGTCCCATTCCCCCGCTCTTTCCCTGTAGCTCTGCAAATTTTTTCCCTTCAAATATTTATCCAATTCCTTTTAGAAGGCTATAATTGACTTTGCATCCACCACCCTTTCAGGCAATGCATTCCAGATCATAACTACTCGCTGCGTAAAAATGTTTTTCCTCATGTTCGCCTTTGGTTGTTTTACCAATCACCTTAAATTTATGTCCTCTGGTTCTCGACCCTTCCGCCAATGGGAACAGTTTCTCTTTATTTACTTTATCTAAACCCATCATGATTTTGAACATTTCTATCAAACCTCTCAACCTTCTCTGCTCTAAGGAGAACAACTCCAGCTTCTCCAGTCTATCCACAAAACTGAAGTCCCTCATCCCTAGAACCATTCTAGTAAATCTTTTCTGCACCCTCTCTAAGGCCTTCAAATCCTTCCTAAAGTGCGGTGCCCAGAATTGGACACAATACTCCAGTTGTACCCATGCTTCCCCTAGAGTCCAAAAATCTATCTATCACAGCCTTGAACATACTCAACGACTCAGCATCCACAGTCCTCTGGGGTAGAGAATTAACAAGATTCACAACCATCTGAGCGATGAAATTCCTCCTCATCTCTGTCTTAAATGGCCAACCCCTTATCCTGAGACAATGCCCCCTAGTTCTTGACTCTCCAGCCAGGGGAAACAAACTCTCAGCATCTACCCTGTCAAACCCCCTCAGAATCATGTATGTTTCAATGAGATCACCTTTCATTCTTCTAAACTCCAGAGAATATCGGCCCATTCTACTCAATCTCTCCTCCTAGGACAACCCTCTCATCCTAGGAATCAATCTAGTGAACCTTTGTTGCACTGCCTCTAAGGCAACTATATCCTTACTTAGATAAGGAGACCAAAACTGTACACAGTACTCCAAGTGAGGTCTCACCAAAGCCCTGAACGATTTTAGCAAGACTTCCTTACTCTTGTACTCTAACCCCCTTGCAAGAAAGGCCAACATGCCATTTGCTTCCTAATTTCTTCCTGTACCTGCATGTTAACTTTTTGTATTTCTTGTACAAGGACACCCAAATCTCTCTGAAGACCAACATTTAATAGTTTCTCACGATTTAAAAAACATTCTGTTTTTCTATCCTTCCTACCAAAGTGAATAACCTCACATTTCCCCACATTATACTCCATCTGCCACCTTCTTGCCCACTCAATAAGCTGTTAATATCCCTTTGCAGACTCTTTGGACTCGAATTTAGCAGGCCTGCGGGTTCCCAGCGGGTGGTCCTCCGGGAGCGTGGAAAACGCGGACGGCTAATTGTGTGCGTCCCCCACGCGATCGCGGGATAATTGGACCCATTAAGCCCTGCTTCCGGGTTCTGCGCTCCCCAGCTGCGTGCCGGCCGGCTGCGCATGCGCAGTACCGTCGACGCGATGTCGGAGCTCCAGTTAAAGGGGCAGTCTCCCAAAGCCCCTCCTGCTGCAAGCAAGAGGTCTGGGAGAATGGCTCAACAAAGGGGAAAGGCTGCGCCCCGTTTTTCAGATCTGGCACTGCAGCTGATGCTGGAGGGCGTGAGGAGGAGGAGGGAAACACTCTTCCCAGAAGATGGGCGCAAGTTCCCTGCCACCGCAACCAGGAAGGCATGGGCAGAGGTGGCGGCGGAGGTGAGCAGCAGGGGCAACACCCCAAGGACTTGGGAGCAGTGCCGCAAGCGCTTCAATGACCTGACTAGGTCTGGCAAGGTGAGTACACCAACGCACCCTCCCACATCCCGTCCCCACCATCACGCCAAGCAGATCACAACGCCCTCCTGCACAGCCACCACTGCGCTCCATCAGCAATCCTCACAGCCACTCATTCACCATCCTCGCCGTGCACGCAAGTACCCACCGTCCCTGACCCCACCCGAACACTACCACACACCCCAATCCCCATGCAATGGGATGGGCACGTGGCCCACGCTTCCTCCCATCCGTTCCGCGCCACGCTCAACCCAACCACACCGATGCTCGATGTGTCTCACGATGCAAGACGCACCCACTCACACATCTGTGTTTTGCCTTCACAGGAGAAGAGAAGCAAGAACAATAGGGAAAGGGCACGCACCGGAGGTGGGCCGCCGCAAGTGGTGGAGCTCACCGACGCAGAGGTGGAGGCGCTCGACCTCGCCCGCACGCGACATTGCCTGTCGGTGGCCGATGGCGAGTGTGTCGCTGCCGAAACGGCCGGTAAGGGAAAGCTGACACTCAACACCCATGATCGCGAGTTACCGTCTCATCACCTGCCATCAGGCGCACTGTCAAGTTGGTCCACATGCCTCAAAGTGCCCTCTGTTCTCTTGCAGGTCCGTCTTTGGGTCAAGCGAGCGTGGAGGGCGATTCCTCAGAGGACATGACGGTCTCTGAGGGTGCATCGTCACATCAGAGCCAACCATCCACCAGCGCAGAGACACGCACCTCGGTGGGTCCCCCTCGCCAACTAGTTGGGGTAGCACTTGGTGAGTCACTGCGCACGAGTGAGCATGAGCAGACCCTGGTGGCAGGGGCAGCCGCGGAGGGTCCGCGACGGAGGGAGCACTCATCTCCAGGCTCTGCTCAGCCGGACCCAGATGCTGAACCCAGGGGGCCACCAGTGAAAAGGAGAGTCGTCGAGGGCCACCAGCTAATTGCTGAGGTACTGGCAGAGGTGCCGCGCGCATTGTCCACAATAGCGCAGGCGATGGAGGAGTCCACCTCCTGCATGTGGGCATTGGTGGCGCAGGCACAGGAGGGTACCGGCGACACAGTGTCGCTGGTAGGTGCGGGACTGTCTGCGGTGGAGGACAGGCTGGCCTCCCTCGAGCGTCACGCACAGCTCCACTTCGAGTCCTTGCAGGCCCTGACAACGTCTGTACGGATTCAGGGTGAGCAGCATTCCGACGCCACCAACAGGCTGAGGGATACACTAGGGGTGGCCTTGCAAGGCCTCACACATGCCATCCAAACTGCCGTCCAGCAGGGTGGAAGGGGTGATGTGGGCCGAGGCCAAGAGAGGGATGATGGTGACCGGGGACATGGAAGCGGGGACGCCTCTCAAGGCGTCCCCACGTCCCACCCGTCGCCCACCTCTCAACCAGTACCCGCAATGGTGCCTCCTCTCCAGGTGGCCGAGTCTGCCCCTGCCCCGGTGCAGGAGGAGCAGTCTGTGGAGGTGCCCTCACGGGCACCGAAACCCAGGGGCCGTCCGCCAAAAGCATCTACCCGGTCAAGGCAAGAAGACGAGCAACCTGCCACTACCTCTGCTGGAGCCACAGGGGTAGCACCACGTAGGGGTTCCTGGAGAAGAATTGCAAAGGCCTTATAATCACAAAGGGAATACACCAGGGTGTTTATTATTTTGTACTTTGTTTCTTATATAATGTCACATTCCAGATATTAAATAGTCTATTCTCACCACTCCTGCCACCTCTCGTCCATTCTTCCGCGGCTTGTGCAGTAGTTGCGTTCCGTGGAGGCCATCATGACGGCGAACACCTGCTGCCACCCATTGGGCACACTGCTGTGGGTGCAGGATTACTGGCAGCACTCTTCAGTGGAGGGGGCTGGTATGGCCGCTCGCATGTGCAGGTGAGGAGATGCGAGCGCCTCGCAGTGTCTGACTCTAGGAGAACCGTTGACGCATGAGTGCGTCCCTGGCCCGGCGACCATCCCGGTGAGTCGCGGCTCGGCGCATGGGTCGTCCAACATCCTCTGGCGCGTCCTCCTCCTCCGCCTCCTCCTCCTCCGCCTCCTCCTCCTCCTCCTCCTCGCCCTCGCCTTCCTCAATGTGGGTGGCGGGTGTGGATGGGGCCTCCTCCAGCGGCACCCCTCTCTGTTGGGCCATGTTGTGCAGGGCACAGCAGACAACTATGATTCGTCCCACTCTGAATGGTGTGTATTGGAGCGCTCCCCCAGAACGATCAAGGCACCTGAAGCGCATCTTGAGAAGCCCTATGGTCTGCTCAATTGTAGACCTGGTAGCAGTGTGGCTGTCATTGTACCGACGCTCCGGCTCGGTGATGGGGTTCCTCAGAGGTGTCATGAGCCACGTGTGTAGGGGATACCCCTTGTCGCCAAGGAGCCAGCCGTTGCCGGCGTTGGGTGCCTGCAGGATGGGCGGGACGGCGGACTCCCTGAGGACGAAGGCATCGTGGCAGCTGCCGGGGTATCTGGCGCACACGTGTAGGAATCTCTGGCGGTGGTCACAGATGAGCTGGGCGTTCATGGAGTGATACCCCTTCCTGTTGATGAACAGCCCTGGCTCATGCGGAGGTGCCCGTATTGCGATGTGGGTGCAGTCGATTACACCCTGCACCCGTGGGAAGCCGGCCATGGCATGGAATCCAACCGCCCTCTCCATCTGGCTGCGCTCGTCCATGGCGAAGTTGATGTAGTGGGAGGCCCTGCGGAACAACCCATCGGTGACCTGCCTTATGCACTTGTGTGCAGAGGACTGACAGACCCCGGTGATGTCCCCGGTGGCACCCTGGAAGGAACCGGATGCGAAGAAGTTGAGGGCAGTGGTGACTTTGACGGCAAACAGGTAAGAAGATGCTGCTTGGTCCATCAGGGAGCAGCTCGTCGTTAAGGAGGCTGCAGATGTCGGCGACTACCTGGCGATTGACTCTGAGCCTCCGTATGCACTGCTCCTCGGAGAGGTCCATGAAGCTGAGCCTCGCTCTGTACACCCTGTGCGGAGGGTAGTGCCTCCTGCGACGCATCTCTCTCTGCGGTTGCCCTCCCTCCTGCTGTGCAGGTGGGTGTGCCGCAGCACGGTGTTGGGGGGCCCCACCTCTCCGAGGCGGACGGCGTGGACTGCGAGGCTGCTGGGGCTGGTCATCCTGTTCGTCCTCCGACGATGTCAACGCACCACCCATCTGGCAGGTGTTGGTGTGAGGGGTTGTGCAGGGTACGTGGGTGGATCCTCGGACTGGGGCTGCGGTTTCGTGTCGGTCTGTCCTCTGGCTTGGCGGGGGTTGGTGGAGGGCAGGGGTTGCCCTATGTGACGCGGTGGCCTCCTGCGTGGGTGAGGGCTCTCCCCCGTGGAGCGCACCTTGGCACCTGCCACAGGCTGCTGGCTGCAACACGCCTGGTTTGAAGGGTACTGTTTCCCCCAGTGTGGGAAACTGACTGCGTTGAACCTAAAATCCCACACTTCCTCTTTTGACAGCTGCTTCTGCTCATTAACTGACCACAACGAGCAAGTTAAGTGCTCTCAAGTGGAACCCCGCTGGCTTTAATTGCCTGCGGGATTCCCACCAGCGGGGCTTTCGCGCGCAGCCCCGCACGTCAGCGCGGTACCCGGAAGTGGCCGGGATTTCGTCCGAATCCGGTCACGTGATCGGAGATCGGGATTTTCGGGGCCCCCCCGCTGGAAACCCGCAGGTAACCCGACCCTAAAATCGAGCCCTTTGTGTCCTCCTCACAGCTGACTTTCCCACCTAGATTTGTACCATCAGCAAACTTGGATACATTACACTTGATCCCTTCATCTAAATCATTAATATAGATTGTAAATAGCTGAGGCCCAAGCACTGATCCTTGTGGCACTCCACTAGTTACAGCCTGCCAACCTGAAAATGACCAGTTTATCCCTACTCTCTGTTTTCTGTCCATTAACCAATCCCCTATCCATGCTAATATATTACCCCCAGCCCCATGAGCCCTTATTTTGCGTAACAACCTTTTCTGTGGCACCTTATTGAATGACTTTTGAAAATCCAAATATACTACATCCACTGGTTCCCCTTTATCTACCCTGCTGGTTACACCCTCAAAAATCTCGAATAAATTTGTCAAACGCGATTTCCCTTTCATAAAACCATGTTGACTCTGCCGAATCGTATTATGATTTTCTAAGTACTCTGTCACCACTTCCTTAATAATGGATTCTAGCATTTTCCTGACATCAGGCTAATGTCAGGCTAACTGGCCTGTAGTTCCCTGTTTTATCTCTCCCTCCTTTCTTGAATAGCGGTGTTACATTTGCTACCTTCCAATCCGCTGGGACCATTCTAGAATCTAGAGAATTTTGGAAGATCATAACCAAATGTATTGACTATCTCTGCAGCCACCTCTTTTAGAAATCTAGGATGCAGGCCATCATGTCCAGGGGATTTATCAGCTTTTACTCTCATTAGTTTCTCAAGTACTTTTTCTCTACTAATATTAATTACTTTAAGTTCCTCACTTTCTTTAGCCCCTTGGTTCCGCACTATCTCTGGTATGCTTTTTGTGACTTCTACTATGAAGTCAGATGCAAAATATTTGTTTAACATCTCTGCCATCTCCTTATTCCCCATTATAATTTGTCCTGTCTCAGTCTTCCTTTTACATACTTGTAGAAGCTCTTACAATCCATTTTTATCTTTTTTTTATTCGTTCATGGGATGTGGGCATTGCTGGCAAGGCCAGCATTTATTGCCCATCCCTAATTGCCCTTGAGAAGGTGGTGGTGAGCCGTCTTCTTGAACCACTGCAGTCCGTGTGGTGAAGGTTCTTCCACATTGCTGTTAGGTAGGGAGTTCCAGGATTTTGACCCAGCAATGATGAAGGAACGGCGATATATTTCCAAGTCGGGACGGTGTGTGACTTGGAGGGGAACGTGCAGGTGGTATTGTTCCCATGTGCTGCTGCCCTTGTTCTTCTAGGTGGTAGAGGTCGCGGGTTTGGGAGGTGCTGTCGAAGAAGCCTTGGCGAGTTGCTGCAATGCATCCTGTGGATGGTACACACTACAGCCACGGTGCGCCGGTGGTGAAGGGAATGAATGTTTAGGGTGGTGGATGGGGTGCCAATCAAGCGGGCTGCTTTGTCCTGGATGGTGTCGAGCTTCTTGAATGTTGTTGGAGCTGCACTCATCCAGGCAAGTGGAGATTATTCCATCACACTCCTGACTTATGCCTTGTAGACGGTGGAAAGGCTTTGGGGAATCAGGAGGTGAGTCACTCGCCGCAGAATACCCAGCTTCTGACCTGCTCTTGTAGCCACAGTATTTATGTGGCTGGTCCAGTTAAATTTCTGGTCAGTGGTGACCCCAGGATGTTGATGGTGGGGGATTTGGCGATGGTAATGACCTTGAATGTCAAGGGGAGGTGATTGGACTCCCTCTTTTTGGAGATGGTGATTGCCTGGCACTTGTCTGGTGCGATTGTTACTTGCCACTTACCAGCCCAAGCCTGGATGTTGTCCAGGTCTTGCTACATGTGGGCATGGACTGCTTCATTATTTGAGGGGTTGCGAATGGAACTGAACACTGTGCAATCATCAGCGAACATCCCCATTTCTGACCTTATGATGGAGGGAACGTCATTGATGAAGCAGCTGAAGATTGTTGGGCCTAGGACACTGCCCTGAGGAACTCGTGCAGCAATGTACTGGAGCTGAGATGATTGGCCTCCAACAACCACTACCATCTTCCTTTGTGCTAGGTATGACTCCAGCCACTGGAGAGTTTTCCCCCTGATTCCCATTGACTTCAATTTTACTAGGGCTTCTTGGTGCCATACTCGGTCAAATGCTGCCGTGATGTCAAGGGCAGTCACTCTCACCTCACCTCTGGAATTCAGCTTTTGTCCATGTTTGGACCAAGGCTGTAATGAGGTCTGGAGCCGAGTGGTCCTGGCGGAACCCAAATCGAGCATCGGTGAGCAGGTTATTGGTGAGTAAGTGCCACTTGATAGCATTATCGATGACACCTTCCATCACTTTGCTGATGATTGAGAGTAGGCTGACGGTGGGTTAATTGGCCGTATTGGATTTGTCCTGCTTTTTGTGGACAGGATGTACCTGTGCAATTTTCCACATTGTCGGGTAGATGCCAGTCTTGTAGCTGTACTGGTACAGTTTGGCTAGAGGCGCGGCTAATTCTGGAGCACAAGTCTTCAGCACTACAGCCGGGATGTTATCGGGGCCCAGAATCTTTGTTGTGCCCAGTGCACTCTGCCTTTTCTTGATTTCACGTGGGGTGAATCGAATTGGCTGAAGACTGGCTTCTGTGATGGTGGGGATATCGGGAGGAGGCCGAGATGGATCATCTACTCGGCACTTCTGGCTGAAGATGGTTGCAAACGCTTCAGCCTTGTCTTTTGTACTCACATGCTGGACTCTGCCATCATTAAGGAAGGGGATGTTTACAGAACCTCCTCCTCCCGTTAGTTGTTTAATTGTCCACCATCATTCACGACTGGATGTGGCAGGACTACAGAGCTTTGATCTGATCCGTTGGTTGTGGAATTGCTTAGCTCTCTTTATAGCTAATTTACTTTCATATTCTATTTTCTCCCTTTTTATCAATTTTTTGGTCATCCTTTGCTGGTTTCTAAAACTCTCCCAATCCTCAGACTTACTACTCTTCTTTGCAACATTATAGGCCTCTTTTAATCTAATGCTATCCTTAACTTCTTTAGTTAGCCACAGATGAATCACTTTTCCCATGGAGTTTTTAGTGCTCAATGGAATGTATATTCGTTGAGAATATTGAAATATTTCTTTAAATGTTTGCCATTACTCACCTGCCATCACCTTTTAATCTAATTTCCCAATCTACTTCAGCCAACTCGCCCCTCATACCTATGTAATTGGCTTTATTTAAGTTTAAGACTAGTTTCAGATTTAAGTACGTCACACAAACTCAATGTGAAATTCTATCATATTATGATCACTCTTCCCCAGAGGATCCTTTACTCTGACATTACGAATTAACCCTGTCTCATTACACAATACAAGATCTAAAATAGCCTGTTCCCTGGTTGGTTCCATGGCATATTGTTCTAGGAAACTGTCTCGAATGCATCCCACAAACTCGTCCTCCAGTTCGCCTTTGCCAATTTGATTTGTCCAGTCGATATTAAGATTAAAGTCCCCCACAACTATCGCATTACCTTTGTTACAGGCTCCCATTATTTCTTGATTAATACTCTGTCCAACAGTATAGATACTGTTAGGAGGCCTATAAACTACTCCCACCAGTGTTTTCTGCCCCTTGTTATTTCTTATTTCTACCCATACTGATTCTACTTGCTGATCTTCCGAGCCAAGATCCTTTCTCACCACTGTCCTTATACCATCCTTTATTATCGGGGCTACCCCCCATCCTTTTCCATTCTGCCTGTCTTTTCAAAACATCACGTACCCTGGAATATTTACTTCCCAACGTTGATCACCTTGCAACCATGTCTCTGTAATGGCTATTAGATCAAACCCATTTATCTCTATTTGTGCCACTAATTCTTCTATCTTTTTATGAATGCTTCATGCAATCAGATCAAGAGCCTTTAATTTTTAACTTTTTACCATTTTCCCTGCTTTGACCTTATTCGGTGGTGCACTATTACCATTAAACTCTCTGTCCCTTCCTGCCACACTCTGCTTATCTTTACCCAAATCACTACATTGCATAGATTTCTAAAGTTCTGCTCACCTGACGTCCACCCCCCCACCCCCCCAACCCCGCTCCAAACACCTTTTTTGTTTAAAGCCCTATCTATAACTCTGGTTATTCGATTCACCAGGACACTGGTCCCAGCCCGGTTTAAGTGGAGCCCATCCCAACGAAACAGTTCCCTCTTTCCCCAACATTGGTGCCAGTGCCCCATGAATGGAAACCCCTGTCTCCCACACCACTCGTTAAGCCACGCATTTAACCCTCATTTCTGTTTGTCCCTATGCCAATTTGCACGTGGCTCAGGTGGTAATCCAGAGATTATTGCCTTTGAGGTGCTGCTTATTAATTTAGACCCCAGCTCCTCAAACTGTCTCAGCAGAACCTCATTCTTAGTTCTACCTATGTCGTTGGTTCCTACGTGAACCACAAAAACTGGATCCTACCCCTCGTGCTCCAAGTTCTTTTCCAGCTGCAATTAGCTATCCTTAACCCTGGCACCTGGCATGCAACACAGCCTTCGGGACACTTGGTCATGGCTGCAGAGAACAGTATCTATCCCCCTGACTATACTATCCCCTACCCGCTACCACATTTCTTTTTACTCCCCCCACTTGAATGGCTTCCTGTACCATGGTGCCATGTTCAGTTTACCCATCCTCCCTGCAGTCTATGCTCTCAACCATACAAGTAGCAAGTACCTCGTACCTGTTGGACAAGGTCAAGGGCTGAGGCTTCTCCATCACTACATCCTAGGTCCCTATACCTGCCTGACTCACAGCCACACCCTCTTGTGTCTGGCCACTGAATGAATCTAAAGTACTACCCAATCTAAGGGGTGTGCCTGCCTCCTGGATCAAAGTGTCCAGATGACTCTCCCCTTCCTGGATGCATTGCAATATCTGCAGCTCGGACTCCAGCTCAACAACTCTGAGCCGATGTTGCTCGAGTTACAGACACTTACCGCAGATGTGGTTTCTCGGGATCACGATGGCCTCCATAAACTCCCATATGCTGCAGTCACGACATACCACCTGCCCTGCCATCCCTATCTAACCTTACTTTATTTATTTACTTTATTAGAGTTTTTATTCATTCGTTATTCTTAGTTTTGTTAACTAACGAGTTTATCTACTTTAAGTTATTGATTTAAGCTCTTAGTTTAACACACTGCCCTATCTTAGAGAGAAAGAAATAGTAATTCTCACCAACCAATCACCTATCTGCTGTCCTATGATGTCACTCTTTCAAATTTCTGCCTGTGTGAGCGAAAGAGAAAGAGGCTTCGGGCCTCCTTTTACTCACTCTCAGGCCTCCTTATACCCGCTCTCGGGCCTCCTTATACCCGCTCTCGGGCCTCCTTTTACTCACTCTCAGGCCTCCTTATACCCGCTCTCGGGCCTCCTTATACCCGCTCTCGGGCCTCCTTTCACAGGCTCTCGGGCCTCCTTTTACTCACTCTCAGGCCTCCTTTTACTCGCTCTCAGGCCTCCTTATACCCGCTCTCGGGCCTCCTTATACCCGCTCTCGGGCCTCCTTTCACAGGCTCTCGGGCCTCCTTTTACTCACTCTCAGGCCTCCTTATACCCGCTCTCGGGCCTCCTTTTACTCACTCTCAGGCCTCCTTATACCCGCTCTCGGGCCTCCTTTCACAGGCTCTCAGGCCTCCTTATACCCGCTCTCGGGCCTCCTTATACCCGCTCTCGGGCCTCCTTATACCCGCTCTCGGGCCTCCTTTTACTCACTCTCAGGCCTCCTTATACCCGCTCTCGGGCCTCCTTATACCCGCTCTCGAGCCTCCTTTTACTCACTCTCAGGCCTCCTTATACCCGCTCTCGGGCCTCCTTATACCCGCTCTCGGGCCTGCTTTCACAGGCTCTCAGGCCTCCTTATACCCGCTCTCGGGCCTCCTTATACCCGCTCTCGGGCCTCCTTTTACTCACTCTCAGGCCTCCTTATACCCGCTCTCAGGCCTCCTTATACCCGCTCTCGGGCCTCCTTTCACAGGCTCTCAGGCCTCCTTATACCCGCTCTCGGGCCTCCTTATACCCGCTCTCGGGCCTCCTTATACCCGCTCTCAGGCCTCCTTATACCAGCTCTCGGGCCTCCTTTCACAGGCTCTCAGGCCTCCTTATACCCGCTCTCGGGCCTCCTTATACCCGCTCTCGGGCCTCCTTTCACAGGCTCTCGGGCCTCCTTATACCCGCTCTCGGGCCTCCTTTTACCCGCTCTCGGGCCTCCTTTTACTCACTCTCGGGCCTCCTTTTACCCGCTCTCGGGCCTCCTTTTACCCGCCTCGGGCCTCCTTTTACTCGCCCTCGGGCCTCCTTTTACTCGCCCTCGGGCCTCCTTAAATCCGCTCTTTGGCCTCCTTTTACCCGCTCTCAGGCCTCCTTTTACCCGCTCTTGGGCCTCCTTTTACCCGACCTCGGGCCTCTTACCCGCGCGTCTCTCGTCCTCCTCTCCTGCTATATAATGACCAGATAATCTGTTTTAATGGTGTTGTTTGCAGGATAAACATTGGCCAGGACATCAAGAGAACTCCCTGCTCTTCTTCAAATAATGCCATGGAATATTTTATATCCACCTGAGAGGGCAGAGGGGGCCTTGGTTTAACATCACATCCAAAAGACAGCACCCCAAACAGTGCAGCACTCCCTGACACTGAAGTGTCAGCCTGGATTATGTGCTCAAGTCTCTGGAGTAGGGCTTGATATATTAAAGTCTTGTATTAATGTTTATTCTGTCCAATATATTTGCCGTATCCCAATTCTGTGTCACACTCAGGTGCACACCGTGTAACCCATGCAAATTTATGTGTCTTAATTGGTTTAAAATTTTGTACTCATAAAACAGTGACAGATCATAACTACCCAAACACATAATGCACCAATCAGCATGTAGAATGCAGTTGTGAAAACAATCAAGCAGGAATTTAAAAAATACTTATGATCAAGAATCAGGAGTCAGCAAACAATTATTCTGCAAGAGCAGAAGGGGAGGAATGAATGAAAATGCTCCAAATTTTTTTTTTGGAAGTCCTTTTGGGCACCACCTTCCTTTCTCTACAGAGCTAACGTTTAACAAACACAAAAAAAAGTTACAAAATTTACAAGACAATGATTAAACTTATCTATACAATAGCATCATCTGTATATGAATTGACTCTATTAACATTTTCTATTGGAGGTCTGTAGCTCGTTGAGAAGTCTGAGGCTTGAGTTCACGAGACTTCCCAGAGCCATTACCGCCAGCTGAAGAAACTCAACAAGATAAGATGCTGCAACTCCCAGTATGCATCTTGGCCTGTAACTTTCTGATTTCTCATTATAATTGACAGTAAGACCAGTGGAGTATGCCAAGACTTGTTGTTTGTAATCCTGCCCTGATCTTGGCTCAGCACAGAATTGCTAATGATGGGGATGAAAATTTTTATGAGCAATATTAATATCCATTTTTTTTGCATAAAACATCAAAACAAGATAAAACATAAACTCTTCGACTGCTGAAAAAAAGACAATGTAAGTTATTATGTTCCAGGGGTTCTTTAATTAGCAAATGCAGCAAGTTGCATGTATGACAAATGAAACTTTGCACTTTGAAATCCTGCCTTTGTTTAATTCTATTTATATTTTATGTTGCATTCTCAATGGTTATTGCTTAATTTGTGTTTGTTTGATAACTCAAAGGAATAAGGAAAAAGCAATTAATATAGGCAATAAATTCTGGGAAGACTATACCATTATTCAAGTTTGCAGAAAGGTTTAAGCAGTACCTTTTAGTAACGCTAAGTACTGTTGTAGAGATATTTGCCCTCAATATAAAAAAATCACATCGCTAAGCAAATGGGGCAGAGTGCCCATTTGATATACTAGATGAATAATTGATTCCTCCCATGAGACATGCAGGGATTTATTTATTTATGTAGCTGTTGTATTTGAAGGAACAAATTTATTTATTGAAATCGTTTGCAAGGGAAAACAATATTTATTTTTCAAAACCAATCAAAAGATTTTTTACTTAATTGACCGTAAGCAGAACTCATACAAACATTTTCAAAATTCTTTCAGGGGAGATCTGTACCCCTTCCTCATGCCCCCAACATCTCCTCTTGCAACAGCATAACCTCGAACTCACCATAAGCAATGCCACGGGAGCTCTGCCACAACAATAGTAGATCTTCTGTGGCATTGCTCATAGTAAGATGTTTAATGACAGCAGCATTATACCATATAACACACAATGACCCGAAAATCCATGGGCCTGTGATCCCAACAAATCATGCCCTCCAGAAGCCCATGACAATGACACCAGCAAACTTTCCAGGATCAGGAGAAGTTCCCTATTTTCCATCACAATGATGAGTGTTTGAGCCTCTATGGATGTAGCTCAGGTGCTGACCTGCTCCCAGAGGCTGCAGTGTTCTGTGTCTGCTCTGAGAGGTTGTCAGTGCCCCCTCCTCCAGAAAGAAGAAAAATGTGCCCATGCATCTCCCTTTGTAAAGGGGTTGCTTTAATTCATTAAATTATTTTTTAAATTGGCGTTCCTCTTTGGGGGGTCCAAACCATAATCCAAAACCGCCCTTAGGTGGCCTGATATACCTGGTCCTAGCAAGTGTTCTGCCGCTGGTGCTGTACTGGGTCCCTCTGTGGGCTGGAGATGTGTGAGAACTCCCGGAAATTGGGAGTTCCTGCTCCTCTTATGCCACTGGCTCCACCCTTTACTTGGCCTTGTGGAATCTACCAAATGTATCTGGATGCTGACCTCATTTCCAGTCCTCTGGCACACTCTTGCCAGAGTTGTGGCAGGACTGAACCACAAGGGCTGAGGATTTTTAGCCCGAATATATTATTTTGCTGCTGAGGTTCAGTGGTGTTGAAGCTATGTTAAGACCATAAAGTATAACTGCTTTAAGGAAGCACAGCCTGAGGTCAAAGAGAGTTTAATTTCTGCCTGATGAGAGCAGTTTGCAGATTGGCAGGTGTTTGTAAATTTTTGGCTGCAACTCAAAAGAAAACAGCATGAAATAACTGCCTTTCTTTTTCATTTTTTATATTGTTGACATGTAGATTTTAGAAATTTGCACCCTCAAAGCAGAGCTTCATGTGCCAGAAGGATAAGGTCAGCAGGCAGATGGGAAAGCCCATGGGAATCACCTCCAAGTTCCCCTCCAAGTCACAAACCATCCTGACTTGGATATATATTGTTGTTCCTTCAGCATCACTGGGTCAAAATCCTGGAACTCCCTACCTAACAGCACTGTGAGAGTATCTTCACCACATGGACTGCAGCAGTTCAAGATGGCTGCTCACCACCATCTTCTCAAGGGCAACTAGGGATGGGCAATAAATGCTGGCCTTGCTAGCGATGCCCACATCCCAAGAATGAATTTTTAAAAAGCACGTATTAGGAATTTGGGTGTAGTGGTCAGCTGCCATGTAGGATTTTTCATCCATTAGTTCATAAAATCTGCACTTTTGAAATGTTACAGATGTTCTGAACACCGTTTATATAATAAATAGATATACAGATAAGCCAATCGTTCAATAATTATAGAAATTAGTCACTGAAGCTGCTCATCTCCCTTAGCATTGTTCATGGATAGACTGGAGCACAGAAACAATAATTGTTTATATGATTTCATCATTGTTTATCATCAGATGCGAATGTTGTTTCATTGAAAATGCACAGTGAAACTGGTTAACAGGTATGTGTGCAAGTGCTTGTGCACGGTAAAGCTCCATTGTATTTTTGTTCAATATTGTTTTGTTTTAATTTATCTGTGCTCCTTCTTCAAACAACAACAACAAATTGCACTTATACAGCACCTTGAATGAAAAAAAAATGGGTGCCAAGCCAAAGAAAGAATATTAGGAGAGGTAACCAAAAGCTTGGTCAAAGAGATGGGTTGTTAGGATGATCTTAAAGGAGGAGAAGGAGGTAGAGGGGTTTTGGGAGGGAATTCCAGAACATAGGACATAGGCGGCTAAAGGCTTGGCCGCCAATAATGAGGAGAAGGGAGGGGGGAATGCACAAGAGGCAAGAGTTAGAGAAACAGAGGAACTGATTTTAACTTTTGGCAACGGCGGAAAATTGACGGTAGTGGATCGGCCGCCCATGAAACACACTGCCTGATTTTCCTTTGCATTGAACCAATGGAAAGGAAAATCGGACGGGTATATAACGGACGGCCATTCCGCTACCACCAATTTTCCGCCATTGCCGAAAGTTAAAATTACCTCAGAATAATCGGGTGTGGGGGATGTTGTAGGGCTGGATTAGGTTACAGAGATAGAGAGGAGATAGGCCATGAAGGCATTTAAACATGAGGATGAGAATTTTAAACCTGAGGCAAAGAAATTAAGCAGGTAAAAGCAAATCCTATCCCCCAATTCTTTGGTTGGTTCTTGCTGGATTCTGAAGGATGGTCGGATAAAAAAAGAAATTCTCTGGGCGTGTGGCTCGCATACATCAGGTGGAACTCCCTACCTGAGGGATAACAACAACATTCTGTTAGCAGGGGGCACCAGAAGACCAGATTGCTAACATTCACCATGCAGTTCTAAGGACCCTTGTTTGATTGCAAGCGATTGTTCTAACTGCTGGACAAGGACTGAGAGCTCTGATGAACTGCGTATTACAAATCCCAGTTGTCATGTAGTAATAGTTCAATATTCTGTATTTTATAACTCCATCTGAATTTGGAAATATATTGAATTGCTTCTTTAACTTATTGAGGGGTCAATTTAAGTCTAGGGCAGCCCTCAGCAGCCTGCTCGTTCTGGGAGCAAAGAGGCTGGAGCCATTTTGAAGCCCTGACTTCATTTAAATGGCATCGGCAAGATCCCAGTCGCCAAACAGGCTACCCGCTGCAGTGTGCTGGATTCAGGCCAGCCTAATATCGGGCAGCCCACAGGCCGGCGGGCTGGCAGCAAGGTAAATTTGGGGAGGGGAGGGTGTGTTATGATTGAGGTCTGGTGGAGCCCGGGGCAGCAGCGGCCCAGATTTTCTGGGGCCCGGAGGAGCACTCCTGCTCCTCCTGGCACTACAGAAATCATTTAAAACTTGGCTTCTCATGGTCTCTTCAGTTGTGCTGCTAGTAAAACTGGATGGAGAGTACACAGCGTACGCTCTGACCAGTTCTATCCTAAAATGGCAATCGGGGTCCTATGTACATTATAGGACCCTGTTTTGCATATTAAAAGGGGCCTGGCTGCCTGAAGCAGGAAAATGTTTTGGCCGCCCCCGCGAAAGCAGCAGCGGGCCAATGGTTGCCGTTAACCATGCAGTAAGTCTTCCCACCCCATCTTGAGGCTGTTACTGCCCCATTGATGCCAATTTCGGCAAGTTAACCCCGGTGCAATATTTCCATCTATTCATTGTGTAAAATCATAACACAAGTCTATGGTCAATCCAGTATTACCCATTCAAATCATTGTTAATTCACCGCTGTACGCAATTTACAGGGTCGGAAAGTGAAAGGAGACATATTTGTAATCATAAGGGATATTGTCCACACATGTATACTATTGCCAGGCCATTGAATGGTGCAAATGAGCCCAAAGCCACAACACCATTTGTGAGATCTTAACAGGCTGAAAATAATGAAAGCAAAGGTTCAAACTGGTTGATAATCCAACATATGTTTTAGTATGGTATTACATTTAACTTTTTATAGAAAAGGCAAAAGCGTTTCCACGGGCAAATTTAAATTCAAGGTGATTTCATTGCAGCCACAAAAATCACAGTGGCTACTGAAAAGTGTAGAAGAGTTTGTTTTTGTTTTATTCATGAGAGATTTAGTATCGAATCACGTTTTCACTAATAGACCCAGGAACTCATATATTGTACTAATACAGGGCCTTTTAAAAATTGCAATTTTATGTATGGTACAAAGTATATATTTTCTTCTCATCTGAAGTATGGAAACTAAGAGTATACAATGAAAATCCGTCTGTTTGTGTAAGGACAGCAGCTGCATTTAATGGTCTTCAATACTAAACTGTCAGGCATGAGCTTAAATTACACCATTTATTTTGTAAACAATTTTACAACACCAAGTTATAGTCCAGCAATTTTATTTTAAATTCACAAGCTTTCGGAGGCTACCTCCTTCCTCAGGCTACCTCTTTCCTCACCTGAGGAAGGAGGTAGCCTGAGGAAGGAGGTAGCCTCCGAAAGCTTGTGAATTTAAAATAAAATTGCTGGACTATAACTTGGTGTTGTAAAATTGTTTATAATTGTCAACCCCAGTCCATCACCGGCATCTCCACATCATTTATTTTGTAGCATTCCCGGATGTTGCTGAGTCTTCATCACTAAGTTCCACCTCTGCAACATCACCTGCCTTTGGATCTACCCTCCCTAAACCCCTCCACCACTGCCACTAAAACCTTTGCCCACGCTTTTGTCACCTTTAGTTTGGACTTCTCCAATGCCCTCTTTGTTGGCCTCTCATGCTCCACAAACTTCAACTGATCTAAAACTCAGCTTATATCCCATATTATATCCCGCTTACCCATCACCCTTGTCTGCGCTGACCTACATTGGCTCCCTGACTCCAACAGATTGAACGTAAAATCCTCATCCCATTTTTCAAATCCATCTACTGCCTCATTTCACTGTATGTCTGAAACCTACTCCAGTGTCTTATGTCCCCTCTCACTCCCTCCAGTCCAACAATTCCAGCCTCTTGTACATCCCTCTACCGTCCATTCACAAAGTCTTCAAATGACTCTGCCCTACTCTTTTGAATTTATTTCCCTAAAATCCTTTAACCTCTCTACTCTCCCTCCACTGTTAAAAAACCTTCTCAAAATCTATCTTTTCAACCAAGCTTTTGGTCAGCCCTCCTAACTGGCCCACCATGGCTAGGTGTCCCTTGCTTTATCCCTTTATCTGTTTATTTATTTCCTGTGCACCCCACACATAGGAACATAAGAACAGGAGTAAGTCATTCAGCCCTTCGAGTCTGTTTCGCCATTCAATGAGATCATTGTTGATCAGTAAGTATCCTAACTCCATTTAGCCGTCTTGGCTCCATATCCCCTTAATATCCTTGGCTACCCTTGGTAATATCCCCATAAAGAACCTTGGAATGTTTTCTTTGTTAAAGGTGGTGCATAAATGCAAGTTGTCGTCGTAATTATGGAGAAGGTAAGCAGTACAACTCAAAGCTCCTGTACATTATTAAAGAAATTCCTATAGGTAGGAATTCACTTTAACAAAGCCTATTACTGGAAGATTCTCTAACAGTAGATGAAGGTAAAAGAAAAAGCATTAGTGCTTATGGTCCTCTGATGGCACAGTGGTTAAATGCACCATGTGATGTGTTACTAAGCAATACAGAGTGAGAAGGCCCCAAGTTCATATTCCTGCTTTGTGCTGAATTAGCTGATCGCAGCAGGACAGCTACTGCAATTGTCTTCATTGTTCCTGGATCTTCTGGAGGAGGAAAATTGACCAGGGACTCTGCTTGTGATCACTATCCATCAAACTCTGCTGGAAAGTATGCTAGTGTAAACTTTGGATGAGGACAGATTCAGGCTTAGCTGTAAGGCCTCCCCATAACTGATTACTGTTACACCTGAACAAAGAAATAAAGACTGACATTTATATAGCGCCTTTCATGACCTCAAGACATACCAAAATACTTTACAGCCAATGAAGTATTTTTGAAGTGTAGTCACTTTTGTAGGAAATGCAGCAACCAATTTGAGCACAGCAAGGTTCCACAAACAGCAATGAGATAATGAGCAGATAACCTGTTTCAGTGATGTTGGTTGAGGGATAAATACTGGCCAGGACACCAAGGTGGGAGGAAACTCCCCTGCTCTTCCGCACAATAGTGCCATAGGATCTTATACACTCACCCGAAAGGGCAGACAGAGTCCCAGTTTGAGCACAGCAAGGTTCCACAAACAGCAATGAGATAATGAGCAGATAATCTGTTTCAGTGATGTTGGTTGAAGAATATTGGCCAGGACACCAGAGGAAACTCCCCTGCTCTTCCACAAAATAGTGCCATGGGATCTTATACGTTCACCTGAGAGGGCAGACAGGGTCCCAGTTTAATGTCTCATCCAAAAGACAGCACCTCCAACAGTGCAGCACTCCCTCAGTACTGCACTGGAATGTCAGCCTAGATTTTGTGTTCAAGTCTCTGGAGTGGGACTTGAACCCACAACCTTCTGACTCAGAGATAAGAGGGCTACCAGTGAGCCACAGCTGACACATTTTGCAATAAGTTATCGGCGAATTGTCATTGCTTGTGAAACCATACCCTAGCATGTGTCAAGAGAAGAAAGAGGGTTTTCTTTAAATAAGATGCATTAGCTGAGAAATTGACTGTAAAAATTATTACTTCTGATAGGTGGCTACATAACTAAGTGCATATGGTTACCAAGGAACCTGCTGATTTCCACTCTGAATTTCAGCAGCATTTTCATCAGCATCTTCAAAACTCAGAGGGAGGTATAAGCATTTGTAAATATTAAAAGTTGCATTCCCCAAAATATGTATAAGAAATGCTACTGTTTTGTGATAAACTTTTCCATCTGGAAAATTTGGCAGGTTTTGACAGCCAGCTTGCATATCAGGCTTAGTAAAAAGGTACTGAAATTTTCCAGCTCAGATGAGTCCAGATTGGCATGCAGACCTGAGTGTTATTCCCAAATTCTGACCTGGGTTTAACATGGCGGAAAATAGTTTTACCAGTGAACAGGTTATTGAGCCTGTGTGTGTGTCGGGCAAGGGAGCTGCAACAATTAAATTAAATCTTAGCTTATCTGGTCATTATCACATTGCTGTTTGTGGGACCTTACTGTGCACAAATTGGCTGCCACATTTCCTATGTTACAACAGTGACTACACTTCCAAAAGTACTCCATTAGCTGTAAAGCGCTTTGGGATGTCCTAAGGTCATGAGAGGCGTTCTATAAAAGGTGCAAGTCTTTCTTTTTTTTCAAATCATATTGCGATAGGTTACAAGACCTACTCCATCAGGTTCCATTTGGATCAGTCTTCACCAATAGCAACAGAGTAAATCCAGTATAATTCAACTAGTCTAATTAATATCTGACAGAATTTACAGCAAACGATGTGTGTGCAGCATATTAACGTACACAGAGGTATTGTGTGTTGATACGGAAGAGATTCACCAGTATTGCTGCATGGAACGATATGTGCAACAAACCTTCTTTACAATGTATTACATTAGTGCATTGTCACAAATGCAGATACTGAACTGGATGCAAGTACAACATTTATGTGGAGGAAATATCTTTTCTGTTACGATTGGCACAAGTCAAACCAGCCTCTACATTAAAATATTAACAGCAGCAAGACTCCCAGGTTTAAAGAGTGACTCATGTGACAGTATATTTTAGAAACTCTAACAGTTGCACCCAGTAGGATGAACTGGCAACACATGCCAGCTTCAAATCTACATGCAACATGGGACTGAAGAACTGAAACGGAAAGGAATAGAAGAGGGTGAAGACAGAACTGGGAAAAATATGTTTTTTAATTTCAAAATCAGATATATATTAGTTAAATTTTCACTTTTGCTTTTAAATAATTTGTTTGTTATTGTAATTGCTTTTACAACAACCTCATATACTATTTGTAAATCATTTGGAAACAAAGTAGAAACTGAAAAACAAAATCCATTTGTCTGTGCAATGTTTACAATGAGGGTCAAATTCCTGCCTCTGCTAAAATTGTGCTACAGTCACGCCTTTAATGTGAAAAAAACCCCAAAGTGCTTCACAGAATATGCAAATGGAAAACAGAAGCCAGCTGGGTAAGGAGAGATTGAGAGTGGAGAGGGGCAGGGGTGCAAAAGAAGCTGGATTTGGAGGAATGGGGTGTCCAGGAGGGATATCGGGCTGGAGGAGGTTTCAGAAATGATGTGGGATGAGGCCATGGAGGGATTAAAAGACAAAGACAAGGATTTTAATTTTAAAGTATTGGGGGGTGAGAAACCAATATAGGTTAGCGAACACAGAGGTGCTGGGCAAGCAAAACTTAGATTAAAAAGCATGAGCAGTGTTGCAGCCATGTATAATAAATTAGCATCATCTGTTTTTTAAACAAATGTGTCATCTGGTTCTGTTCACAGATTTACGAAGTACTGGCTACCAAGCCTTAGGTGCTGCAACACTTGAAATAAGCGCCACAGGATGGCTGTTTGAAATACGTCAGCCACAAGAGAACTGGGTCCTACAGCAAAATCCTGCATAAAGGCCTTCAGAGAAAAATGTTAAAAAGAAAGACTCGCATTTATATAGTACTTTTCATGACCTCAGGATATCCCAATGCGCTTTACAACCAATTAAGTACTTTTGAAGCGTAATCACTGTTGAAATGTAGGAAACGCGGCAGCCGATTTGGACACAGCATGATCCCATAAACAGCAATGTGATACTGATCAGATAATCTTGTTTTTTTCAGTGATGTTGATTGAGGGATAAATATTGGCCAGGACACTGGGTAAATCCCCCCCTGCTCTTCTTCAAAATATTGCCATGGAATATTTTACATCCACCTGAGAGGGCCTCGGTTTAACGTTTCATCCAAAAGACGGCGCCTCCGTCAGTGCACCAGTGCACTGGAATATCAGCCTAGCTTTTGTGCTCAAGACCTTATAGTGGTACTTGAACCCAGACTCAGAGGTGAGAATGCTACCACTGAGCTACGGCTGACATTCAAGAGGACTCAAGAGAGTTCTCAACGGCAACATCCAGAAGCAGTGTGGATTAGGGTTGCACGTTTTACACCATTAATGATCAGACTGACTAAAGAGCCAATTCTGTGTTTGTGGTGTTGCCCCTCTTCAGCAGTGTGTGGAGCCTACAGAATCAAGAAGAGAAGCCTCAGTGCACTTGGTGCTGAATATTTGATTCTGCGACTGGAAAGGTTTTTCAAGATTTTCAGGCAGCATTTTGTGCATGCGCTGCCTTCATTGCAGAATATAGGCCCTGAATTTCCATGGGGATTGTCCTGATCTCTCGCGGTAACTTTGGCAGGAGTTCGGTTGAACCACCAGAGAGGCAGCGTCGATGACCGTTTTCCGCCAATCACACCGTTTCTCTGGGGGTTCCGCCGATCTCCTGCCAATGCTGTGGCGGGAGATTGGGACATTACCCGTGGAAATTCAGGGCCGACAAATTTAAATTGGTTGTACTGAAGATTGTCCGTTCCTTTTTTGTAACGCAGCTTTTGATTTGCTGAGTGCCCATTTAAAGGAGGCACTCGAGCTGTTCATTGAAGAACTCCACCATTTAAAACTGGGTTCTCATGTTATTGACATTCGCATTCTGACTGCTGTTTTTGACTTCATTAACTGAATTTTTTACATTACTGGTAGTGTTTTTCTCATTCAGCCGTCTTCTGCTGTTTTCCTTCAATTCAGCACTCCTTTGGTGCCCACCTCCAGCAGCAGCATTTGCACCGTCCCCAGTTCACCCTGCAGCTGCAAGCAGTGCTACCCATGGGCTTTCTACTGGGTTCAGTCAATGGCAAGGTCGGATTTGGAGGAGGAAGGGCCAAGTGCACTGGCATGGCAGGTGGCTCAAAAATTATGCTATACAAGCCAGGCACAGCTACTGGGATGTTGGAATAGATTTGCCTCCTCTGTCTACACTTCATCAGGTCACTGAATTGTGCAGTATCCTGGTGCCAGACCTGCAGGCGATATCCAGCTTCAAGGCAGCCCTGCCACAATGAATTGGATCGTTTCAAGTTACTACTGGTGACATTTGTCAGATAAGTCAGTTGTCCACACAATATTGCATCAAATAGATCGCTGCAGCCTTGTTTACCCGGGAAGAAGAAATGAGGGAGTGACTGGAGAGGGCCTAGTACTTCCACCAGGTGCTGGGTTCCCAAGAGTGCAGGACATTATCAGTGACATCAGGCCGCCAAATAACAATCCTGAAGCTGAAGTGAATCAAAAGAGATTTCAATCCATCAATGTCCTGGTGGCCTCCGACCACGGCAACAGAATAATGCAGGTGACTGCAAAATACCCTGGTAGCTGCCACAAAGCTTTTGTCTTGTAACAGTCAACAGTGCAACCAGTCTTTGAAGAATCAGGTAGAATGGACAGATGGCTGCTTGGAGACCATGGATACCCTGGCTAATGACATCATTCAGGACTCTCCCCCCATTGCCCCCCCCCCACAACACACACACTGAGACCGAAAAAAAGTAAAATGAAGCTCATGTTTTCAACGAGAAAATAAGAGGGACAGAACTATCATTCACTCTTCACTGGGGTTAGCCACCAAATAGAACAGAAATACATTTCCGCAGGGCAGTGTCCTAGGCCCAACCATCTTCAACTGTTACATTAATGACCTTCCCTCCATCATAACGACAGAAGTGGGGATGTTCGCTGTTGATTGTACAGTGTTCAGTTCCATTCGTAACCCCTCAGATAATGAAGCAGTCCATGCCCGCATGCAGCAAGAACTGGACAACATCCAGCCTTGGGCTGATAAGTGGAAAGTAACATTCGCGCCGCACAAATGCCAGGCAATGACCATCTCCAACAAGAGAGAGTCTAACCACCTCCCCATGACATTCAACGGCATTACTGTCGCCGAATCCCCCACCATCAACATCCTGGCGGCCACCAATGGCTGGAAACTTAACTGGACCAGCCACATAAATACTGTAGCTATAAGAGCAGGTCAGAGGCTGGTTATTCTGTGGCAAGTGACTCTCCTCCTAACTCCCCAAAGCCTTTCCACCATCTACAAGGCACAAATCAGGAGTGTGATGGAATACTCTCCACTTGCCTGGATGAGTGCAGCTCCAACAACACTCAAGAAGCTCGACACCATCCAGGTCAAAGTAGCCCGCTTGATTGGCATCCCATTCACACTTTAAACATTCACTCCCTCCAACAATGGCTGCAGTGTGTACCGTCCACAGGATGCACTGTAGCAACTCGCCAAGGCTTCTTCGACAGCACCTCCCAACCTGCGACCCCTACCACCTAGAGGGACAAGGGCAGCAGGTGCATGGAAGAACACCACCTGCACGTTTCCCTCCAAGTCATCCCGACTTGGAAATATATCGCCGTTCCTTCATCGTCGCTAGGTCAAAATCATGGAACTCCCTACCTAACAGCACTGTGGGAGAACCTTCACCATACGGACTGCAGCGGTTCAAGAAGGTGGCTCACCACCACCCTCTCAAGGGCAATTAGGGATGGGCAATAAATGCTGGCCTTGCCAGCGATGCCCATATCCTGTGAATGAATAAGAAAAAATTACAATATGGTAAACAGATAGGTTCATCCTGTATATTGGGGTGGTTTGCAATATTGGGAAGCAGAATTGGTTTGCCAAAATTCACAAAAGTAGAGATGTCCCAATTTGCATGAAATATGGTATTTAGTGATTACCTGCAGTCGGTGTACACAGGTCAGTTAACCGCGAGCTGCCCGGATTTCTCTCTTTTAGCAGCAAGGGAACAACCCTTGCTGCTAAACCCTTGAGTGTTGTAAGGGCTCTCAGTACCGTAAACACCTACGTTTTGCCGCACCTTCTCCAAGCATTCCGGGTGGCCTGGAGTTGGTTTTACAGCCGGCTCACTGCGCTGCAGCAGTTCTCACTGAGCAGAGCGCCTGCCAAGTCTCCGGGTAAGGCAAACGCAGAGGTTTTCCGATCAGTGCATGTGCTTTTTTGTTGCTACACCGCTGACAGACAACTCGCCCATGCAGACAGGGCGTCCGCTTCTCCACGGAGAGAGATCCGCCCATCAGAAAGAGAGAGAGGACTGAGCATCTTGAGGCGGTACAGTGGGAGACTGCGCATTGCTAAGAAATGTACAGAGCTGAAATATTACTTTTTTAACATTTCAGTCTTGGGGGAGGGGGGAGGAAGAAGATGAAAATACTCTCCATATTCGATCTGAAGGTATAATATTTGGGTTTTAACTGGGTTAAAGGCTACCAGTTCCTATTGGGAGCGCTGGATGGCGCTATTGATCCATTTCTGATACTGCGTCTGATTTTGCTCTGCTAAAGCAGCCCATCAATCATGATTGGAAAGACTTGTGCATCTCCTGTGCGCGAAGGTTTTCAATGCTTATTTTAATCTCCATACGTGCCAGATTTCCTTCAGTTTACATTTTGCTGAACGTAGTCACATTTGCGTGATAAGCAACATTTACTACTCGTTACACAAACCTATATGTAATTGATTTTTCCAATCAAATGTACATTGTTTTTAAGGTTTCAAATGAATTGCTCGAAAATCTATCTAAATCTATTCTTGCGATGAGACTTCAGTTGCTTCTCATCAAACGGTTCGGGGCTTGCTCCCAGAGTCTATGGGAGAAGCCTTTTTTTTAGAGCCGGCACTAGCGATCTCAAGTGAAATCGCATTGCCTATTCCAACTCAGGGCTGACATGATCAGAAGCACAGACAGATCCGTACCTGTTGGAATCCAGCAAATGCGAGGAACATGCATTTTGTTCTTACCTTTAAGTCCGATTACCTTTCAATACTGTGAGATGGCTCGCTTGCAGGGCGTAATGCTACAGCAATGAACAGTGCAACATAAGTAATATTCTTTGCCTTTGCAGTTCTGACGAAGGGTCATCGACCTGAAACGTTAACTCTGATTCTTTCTCCACAGATGCTGCCTGACTTGCTGAGTATTTCCAGCATTTTCTGTTTTTATTTCAGATTTCCAACGTCGGCAGTATTTTACTTTTGATTCCTTGCCTACAAATAGTTTTCTCACGCCAGGCAGTCTGCCTTCCCTTTAACTGTGACATCTTGCTTTCTGGCGGCTTCGTTTATGTCTGCATGTAAGAAACTTAACACCAGTAACTAATAGAAGCGATGGATTTGATAGCTATGCCTGGAAGTGGTATGTATTTACTGTTATATGCTTAGGGTGCATTTAGACAACTGTAGCGACGCTGCAAAGTGGTTTGGCTTTGCACCGACTCTGCAATTCCAATGCAAATGTAGCCTGGATCCAGTCAGCTCTCGACCTGTCGCAGGAACAAGGAGAACTGAGGCTCCCCGCAGAAGGGATCATCACTTCGCTTTGCTTCAGTATCAATTTGGGTTTTAACACCCAATTTACGCTAACCCCCCATGTTTAAGATCTGTGGCAAGCCGAAACTGCTTTGTATCGATGCTAAAGTTGTAGCGTAAATGCACCTTTAGAATCATACTTTGCACCAGCTGAAAATATTACATTATCCACGCCTGGTCAATTTATAACTAATTTCTAAAGAACTGCTATCCCTCCATGATTTGGATTATGCATTGATCAGGAGTTCTGTACAATGCGAGTGAATGGAAATGGTACATTGAAACGATTTGCTTGAATTAGGATTATGCCTGTACGTGTATTATTTCTTCATGCCCTACATCTGATGTTTCACCACCATAATTGTACATTATGCAATACATAGGAAGAATTACAAGGCATTTTTGCTTCAAAAATGGCAGTTATTGCAAAAAAATGAGCCTACCTAACTATATGATTATCTTAATTGGACATTACCGATATAATCAAAGGTTGCATTACGCCTTTGGTTTTACTACTCCTGTCACTAACCTGGCTAATGAGTAGCAGTGAAACAAATATTGAGAAAGAATACATTATTTTACATTATATTGGAGAATTTGATAGAGGATAAAGGAATGTTAGTTATGATCTAAGAAAATGCACCCGTCTCTTGAACCGACACAAATGAGCTCTAGCTCAGGTTATATTGTGTTAAGTGGCGATATGCACTGGATGCAAAATCTTTCTGTTATTCATCATCCAAAGTAACAAGGGAATAATGCTTCTGATCTGGATGATCCTTCATCCGGAAACTTGTGATCTTTGAGATTCTACTTCACGTCTCATTACAAAAGGAATAGAAAAGCTACAATGTTGAAAGAAGCTGGCCACTGCCATAAGAGAAAAGGAGTAATTTTACTCAAAAAGTTCCCACATATAAAATTAGAAGTTATATTACCATACAGGCAGCAGTGAATTTAGGAAGATAATCCAGTAATAGGGGCCCAAATGATGAACATAAACGTTGAGTTTTGCTTTCATGGTTCCTGTATACTGAGACTGAATCGCTATGTTGCAATTCATTAAGGGATATCCAGTATTTTCTATGTATTATAAAGGCTAATTTTATACAACGAATTTGGGTGTAAGGTAAGTTAGATCACAATGCGTTCATTTTGTGGTTCACGGTCCTGGAATAATTTCCTTAACCAGATCAACAGCACACCAAGCACGTATTTCTTATTTCACCACGAAAGGGTGACGTGTTTATAATAATGCCATTCACGTGATCAAACGTCCTAGGGTGTTTTTACAGGAGAGCCAGTGCACATCGTACACGAAGTAGAGGGGAAATTTGACAGGACCTGACCGAATGCACGGTTAAAGGAGTATGTTTTGAGGAGACGTCTCGTCTGAGGGTAGAGAGAGAGAGATAGCAAAAATGTTTGGGGCGAGAATGTAAGAATGCAAGGATGTGGTAATTGAAATGCTCTGCCACCAATGCTGGAGCGGACAGAGGGATATGGAACAGACCAGAGTGGATGAACGAAGAGTTCACGCAGAACTATAAGGAAGCTACATCACTAGAACATTCTTCCACTTTTTGCCAAATAATAATCTTGGCAACCATAATCCCCAACTAAAAACATGAAACCCCACGAATCATGGCATATATAGAAAATACAATGGGGTCTCACTAACCATGATTATATGACGAGTGGACCTGATCATAATATATGAATAACAGGCACCTTAATGTATTATTTAGTATGGCTCACTTATTTGATCTCTGTTATTCAATGGTTCTGTAGATTGTATGCTTTGTTAATACACTTGTATAAAATACATGGTTATATATAATCCCATTCTCCATCATTCACGCATTGCATCACAATCTCTAATGGTGGCACCCCATGCGCCTCTCAACTCCAACCTGGCCATAATTGCTAAAGTATTGGAATTTTCAGGGTTTTTTTTACATTTAAAAATTAAGAATTAACCCGAGGTATGGTACAACAGGATACAGAATGGGGGTGAATTGCCACTGAGATTCGCCCGCCGAAACTTCGGCGGAAACCATGGAATAAATGTCATAAACAACATTTATACCACCACCACCCCCCGCTTTCCACGGCTCTTCCGTCGAAGTTACGGCGGACCAATGGGAGCACCTCCACAGAAGACCTTATGGTCCCGTGAAAGGCCCAGTTCACATAACTTTTTCTTGTCTCGTATATTTTCTAAATCTTGGTATTACTATTTTGAAATAAAAACGTGCCACACAAATGCTTCTGGGTGTAAATATACCCATTCTCCCCAAAATGCATCACGAAGAATGTAAGCATTCTATATTGTATACAAATAATGTGCTGTGTGATATAATTGCTCTTCAATATTTAAAATACAGTGTCCACCACTTCTGATTTTTTTTGTACCTTTATTCTTTGCGCAGATTATTTTATTTCCAAGGCTCAATATTTTCTATTCTGCAAACAGCGAAAGCTGCCATCTCCAAACAATTCTGGGGTACGTGATGATATAGGCTAATGCGGTGCAATATTATTTTCATTTTTTCCCGAGTGATACGACTTTCCAGGGATTACAAGATGTCACTAATGCCATGCGATATACAAAAGCTGCCGAATTCAGCTGTTGCAGGTTTACAACGACCAGCATACGTGACATCGGACGCCTTACTGAAAAATACTTCGTCGATGATTTGTTTCATACTGGTGTTGTTTAATTTGCAAAGTAGCTCTTTAATTTAAATATTTATATGCCCGAGTTTTTTCCCCAGTAAACGCGCTGTCAACAGAAGATGAAGGGAAATTACAATGGGGAGGAGGAGGAGAAATTTACCAGCAACCTTTAATCAGATTAACCAGCGAGCATCATCTGAGGCTATTTTCTAATCGAGTTAGTTACTGCTGTGCACTCCGAACAGGGTCAGGAAAATTCACATAAAATCGACAAGTAAAACGGCAAAACCGTGGCAGTTACGTACGTTTGGCATGCGTTAGACCCCTTACGTGCTGTCTCCTCGGATTTACGCACAGCAGTGATATTTGAGTCACTCTTACATTTCCATAGACTTTCGTGTATAGCAATGTTAATCCCTCAAAAGAGGTTCACCAGCTGCGAAGATTTTTTTTCTGATTATTGGTTTGTCACGTTTAGAGTGGGATTATTTCCACCAGAAGAGCTGTCTGTTTTCAATTGCATCGAAGGAGTGTTTCATATTCATTACAGTCATGCAAAAATAGTTCTCACGCACGAAGCTTCCAAACTAGTCAAAGCTTTCACATCGCAGTTTAATGATGTCAAAGAATACAGGCAGCGCCAACTGTCAAAGGGCAACTATTATCGCATCCAACACGGGAATAGAATGCAATACAGATGGAAAACTGGGAAATATTGACATGCAGCAGAGAAAGCGAGATACAAATACACGCAGACACAGCAATCACACGCTTACCCAGACACACACATAATACTCATGCATACACACATGCATTTACTCACGTGTACACTAACAATCAGGCACAAATTATTTCTACATAAACTGGGAAAATCCTAAATGGTTTAGAGTCAGAATTGTTAAATGTAATGTATGAATATCTTCTTGACCCAATGAGTCAAGGAATCCGCCAGAAGCAATGTTCATCTTTATCTGGTATTGGTGGAAAAAAACACGTACACAAAATGGAAGCGGTAGCACCCCTGGAAGGGAGCGAGCAATCGTAGAATGATAACGTTTAGTATGAACTGGGAGTCAAAAAAAACATAAGATTAGGAGTCTTTTACACATAACTTTAAAAAGGGCTAAATTTAATGAAAGGAGGAAATAGCCAAATCAAATAGATTGGGTGAGTTTGTTTAACAACAGTGTATCACCTTTAAATGTGTAATGCTCAGCATGCTAAATAAATACATTCCCAAAACCAAAAGCACAAACTAAATAATCATACCCCTAAATGGATTAACAAATTAAAAATTAGATAAAGAGGGAAAATTGCACACATGCTACAGGGAGAAAGGAGAAGCATGTCATTGGGATCAATATAAGAAAATAAAGAAACACGTTAAAAGGGTGATCAGAAGGGCAAAGAGAGACCTGGAAAAAAGCATAGCAGCTGAAACTAAGCATAACAGTAAAAAGGTCTCGCACTACCACAACAGCAAAAAGGCAGACAGAGGAGAGGTGGAAACCATAGAAGATACAAATAGGCTCAAAACTGAAGATGAATACAAAATAGTAAATATTGAATCACTACTTCCTTCAAGTATTCATGGGGGATGACATGAGGCAACATGCCCTCCCCAGACAAAGATATTGCAAGTAAAATCAATGGGTCATTTTAACTCACGGCAATGGTGTAAAATGGGTGATATTGGACCCATTGCCCATTATACATCTTGCCTGATTTTCCTTTCCATTGAAGTCAATGGCGGGGTGTTTAATGGGTGGCTGATCAGATACTGTCCATTTTATACCATTGTCAAAAGCTAAAATTACCCCAATAATGTTGGTATAAATGAGATGGAAGTCCTCAAAAGGTTAAAAGAGCTCAAAACAAATAAATCCCCAGGGATAGATGGTTTCATCCCAGAGTCCAGAGAGACTAGAGAAGAGATTTGTGAAGCACTGGCAGTCATTATGATGGAGTCAGTGGAGACTGGGAAGGGGGGAGGGGGGGGGGGAATGGGGTGGTCACAGTGTATTGGACACATGCTAAACTAGTGCCCAAATTACAAAGGGGTGATAAAACAGTCACAGGCAACTATAGACTCATTTATCTTACTTTCATACTATGTACAATAATGGAATTGATGATCAGGAGTAAACTTGAGCATCATTTGTACAATAACAGTGCAGTAAACAGCAGTCGATGTGGATTCAGAAGAGGAAGATCCTGCCTGACCAACCTGCTCAACTTCTTTGAGGAAGTGACAACCCAAATGGACTATAAAAGCCCTATGATGCAGTGTACTTTGACTTTCAAAAGACTTTTCATAAGGTTCCACATGAAACCTAGAAACATAGAAAATAGGAGCAGGGGTAGGCCATTCGGCCCTTCAAGCCTGCTCCTCCATTCAATATGATCATGGCTGATCCTCTATCTCAATAACATATTCCCGCTCTCTCCCCATCCCCCTTGATGCTTTTTGTGTCTAGAAATCTATCTAGCTCCTTCTTAAATATATTCAGTGACTTGGCCTTCACTGCCTTCTGTGGTAGAGAATGCCACAGGTTCACCACCCTCTGAGTGAAGCAATTTCTCCTCATCTCAGTTCTAAATGTCCTACCCCATATCCTGAGACTGTGACCCCTCGTTCTGGACCCCCCAGTCAGGGGAAGCATCCTCCCTGCATCCAGTCTGTCTAGCCCTGTCAGAATTTTATATGTTTCAATGAGATCCCTTCTCATTCTTCTAAACTCGAGTGAATACAGACCGAGTCGACCCAATCTCTCCTCATATGACAATCCTGCCATCCCAGGAATCAGTCTGGTGAACCTTCGCTGCACTCCCTCTATGGCAAGTATATCCTTTCTTAGGTAAGGAGACCAAAACTGCACACAATACTCCAGATGTGGTCTCACCAAGGCCCTGTATAACTGCAGTAAGACAGAAAGGCTATTAATCAAACTCAAAGCTGTGGGAATTCAAGGTAAAATCTAGGATTGGATAAGAAACTGGCTGAAAGGTAGGAAACAGTCATTAAGTGAAAGTGGGGGTAAATACTGAGTGGGATATTTCAGGACTCAGTGCTATTCCTAATTTACATAAATGACCTGGATTCAGAAACTCAATTCAAAGTAGTCAAATTTGTAGATACTACCAAACTAGATAGGGAAATGGAATCGGACAGAGCAGCTCAGAAAGTACAGAATGAATTGGATAAGATGTGCAAACGGGCAGAACAATGGCAGATAAAATGTAACACAAACAATTGTAAAATGCCATAAGGAAGGAAAAATAGATAACATGCAACTTCTATGATTAATATTGAAATAACTAAGTATGAAGCTGAAAGAGACCTAAGAATCTCAGTAGACATAACATTAAACATGTCCAATGCAAAACAGCAATCAACAAAGCAAATAGAATGCTGAATTATATATCCAAAACAGCAGAATATACCTCAGAGGAGATAGTGATCAAACTTTATAGTGCACTGGTCAGACTGCACCTTGAATACTGTGTCCAGTTTTGGTTGCCAAGAAACAAGAGAGACATTCAAGCAGAGAAGAGCCACAAGGCTGATCCCTAATGTCAGGGGTTTAAATTATGATGAAAGACTGGAGACCTACATCTGTAACATAACTGCAGTCATAAAATAATCTGGTTCAACACTCCAGCACAGAAGGGAGGCATTTAAGTGGTGATCTTAAAGAGGTTTATAAGATTCTGAGGGTATGGAAAAAGTTAACCCAGAATATTACTTTAAATTAAACTGCTGGAGTAGAACAAGGGAACACAGGTTCAAACAAGGAAAAGGTAATTTTGGGATGCATTTAAAGAAATTATTTTTCACATTAAGAGTAACCAATGCGTGGAATAAACTTCCAGCTAGAGTAATGGAGGCAAATACCCTAGAATAATTTAAGAAACAATTGGATGCTACAGTTAGGAGTGAGGCATTAAGCTCTCTCTGGTTGGACACATTAAGATGGGCTGAATGCCTTTCATAATCTGTAATTATCTTGTGATCTTCTGAAACACATGGTCACAATCTCTTAGGCTGCAGTTATACTACCACTTTCACATTGATATAAAATTATTTCGAATGCACATTGATGCAAAAATGGCAGTATGACTTGGGAGTCAGATCAATGATCTGATTCCTGAGTACGCTAAGGGAAGAGTTGTGAGACCACCTCTAGTAGGTGTTCCAACACCTTGAATGTATTATGACTCCAACCTGATGTAAAGGCCCAACGGAACTTTTGGGAATTTTATTATTTATTTTAATTTTTTTTAAAGTTAGGAGGAAATCGGCACACCAGCCGTCATCTCATAACATTAACCGGGAGGAAGAGCTCTGCATGTACATGAGTGTATAGAGTGAGACAATAATCCGAGACAAAATTAATTGGCACTTGGAAAAATATGGGTTAATAAATGAAAGCCAGCATGGATTTGTTAAAAGCAAATCGTGTTTGATTAACTTGATTGAGTTATTTGATGAAGTAATGGAAAGGGTTGATGAGGGTAGTGTAGTTAATGTTGTGTATATGAACATTCAAAAGGTATTTGATAAAGCACCACATAATAGACAAAATTGAAGCCCATAGGGTTAAAGGGGCAGTAGATGCCTGGATACAAAATTGGCTAAGGGACAGAAAGCAAGAGAGTAGTGGGGAACAGTTGTTTTTCATAGTATCATAGAATCATTCAAAAGTTACAGCACAGAAGTAGGCCATTCAGCCCATCAAGTCTGTGCCAGCTCTATGCAAGAGCAATCCAGCCAGTTCCACTCCCTCACCCTATCCCCATAGCCTTGATATTTTTTTCCTTTCATGTATTTATCCAGTTCCCTTTTGAAGGCCACAATTGAATCTGCCTCAACCACACTCTCTGGCAGTGCATTCCAGATCCTAACCACTCGCTGTGTAAAAAAGTTTTTCCTCATGTCACCTTTGGTTCTTTTGCCAATCACCTTAAATCTATGCCTTCTGGTTCTTGACCTTTCCGCCAGTGGGAACAGTTTCTCTAGGAACAGAGGAACATAGGAACAGGAGTAGGCCATTCAGCCCCTCGTGCATGCTCCGCCATTTGATAAGGCCATGGCTGATCTGTGATCTAACTCCATATACCTGCCTTTGGCCCATATCCCTTAATACGTTTGGTTGCCAAAAAGCTATCTATCTCAGATTTAAATTTAGCAATTGAGCTACTATCAATTGCCATTTGCGGAAGAGAGTTCCAAACTTCTACCACACTTTGTGTGCAGAAATGTTTTCTAATCTCACTCCTGAAAGGTCTGGCTCTAATTTTTAGACTGTGCCCCCTACTCCTAGAATCCCCAACCAGCGGAAATAGTTTCTCTCTATCCACCCTATCCGTTCCCCTTAATATCTTATAAACTTCGATCAGATCACCCCTTAACCTTCTAAACTCTGGAGAATACAACCCCGATTTGTGTAATCTCTCCTCGTAACGTAACCATTGAAGTCCAGGTATCATTCTAGTAAACCTACACTGCACTCCCTCCAAGGCCAATATGTCCTTCCGAAGGTGCAGTGCCCAGAACTGCTCACAGTACTCCAGGTGCAGTCTAACCAGGGTTTTGTATAGCTGCAGCATAACTTCTGCCCCCTTGTACTCTCATCCTCTAGATATAAAGGCCAGCATTCCATTAGCCTTATTGATTATTTTCTGCACCTGTTCATGACACTTCAATGATCTATGTATCTGAACCCCTAGGTCCCTTTGGACAGCCACTGTTTTTAACTTTTTACCATTTAGAAAGTACCCTGTTCTATCCGTTTTTGATCCAAAGTGGATGACCTCACATTTGTCGACATTGAATTCCATTTGCCACAGTTTTGCCCATTCACCTAATCTATCAATATCCCTTTGTAATTTTATGTTTTCATCTACACTGCTTACAATGCCACCAATCTTTGTGTCATCGGCAAACTTAGATATGAGACTTTCTATGCCTTCATCTAAGTCGTTAATAAATATTGTGAATAATTGAGGCCCCAAGACAGATCCCTGCGGGACTCCACTAGTCACATCCTGCCAATGTGAGTACCTACTCATTATCCCTACTCTCTGTCACCTTTCACTCAGCCAACTTCCTAACCAAGTCCGTACTTTTCCCTCGATTCCTTGGGCTTCTATCTTAGCTAACAGTTTCTTATGTGGGACCTTATCAAATGCCTTCTAGAAGTCCATATAAATAACATCCATTGACATTCCCCTGTCCACTACTTTAGTCATCGCTTCAAAAAATTCAATCAGGTATGTTAGGCACGACCTACTTTTCACAAATCCATGCTGGCTCTCTCTGATTAACTGAAAATTCTCAAGGTGTTCAGTCACCCTATCCTTAATTATAGACTCCAGCGTTTTCCCCACAACAGATGTTAGGCTAACTGGTCTATAATTCCCTGGTTTCCCTCTCTCTCCTTTCTTAAAAAGCGGAGTGACATGTGCAATTTTCCAATCTAGAGGGACAGTTCCGGAATCTAGAGAACATTGAAAGATTATAATTAGGGCATCTGCAATGTGCTCACCTACTTCCTTTAAAACCATCTGGTTCTGGGGATTTGTTACTCTTTAGTGCTATTATTTTCTTCATTACTGTTGTTTTACTTATGTTAATTTTATCGAGTCCCTGTCCCCGATTCAATATTGGGATATTGGGATTTCCGGCACGCTATCCTCTTTTTCTACTGTAAATACTGACGCAAAATAATTATTCAACATGTCCGCCATTTCCCCGTTGCCAGTGACAATATCCCCACTTTCAGTTTTTAAGGGGCCAACAATGCTCCTGACCACCCTCTTTTTCCTAATATAACTATAAAAGTTCTTTGTATTAGTTTTGATATCCCTTGCAAGTTTCTTTTCATACTCTCTTTTTGTAGCTCTTACTATCTGTTTTGTGACCCTTTGTTTTTCTTTGTATCTTTTCCATTCGCCAGGATCTGTGCCATTTTTTGCCTTTTTGTATGCCCTTTCCTTATGTCTTATACTGTCCCTCATCTCTTTAGTTGTCCATGGCTGTTTCTTTTGGCAAGTAGAGTTCTTGCCCCTCAGGGGTATAAACCGATTCTGTATCATGTTAAATGTTTCTTTAAACATTTCCCACTGATCATCAGTCGTTTTACCCATTAACAGATTTGCCCAGTTTACTGTGGACAGTCTCTGTCTCATTCCATTGAAGTCGGCCTTACCCAAGTCTAGAATCTTAGCAGCTGATTCACTTTTTTCTCTTTCAGACACTACATTGAACTCGATCATGTTATGATCGCTATTGGATAGATGTTCAGCACAGTTAAGCTGTTAAGTAAATCTGGTTCATTACTCATTACTAGATCTAGTATAGCTTGCCCCCTTGTTGCCTCTAGGACATACTGCTGTAGAAAACTATCCCGGACACACTCAAGAAATTCACTACCTTTCTGACAGTTGCTAGTCTGCTTTTCCCAATCTATGTAAAGGTTGAAGTCCCCCATTAAAACCACTATGCCTTTCTCACACGCTTGTCTGATCTCTGCATGTATACAATCTAGCACTTCAGAGCTGCTGCCAGGGGTCCGATACACAACTCCCACTTTGGTCTCAGATCCTTTCCTATTTCTCAATTCAACCCATAAGGTCTCTGTTGGCCGCTTACCCCTCGTTATATCTTCCTTTATCATTGAAGTGATTTCATCTCCAATCACTAAGGCTACTCCTCCCCCTCTTCCATTTTCCCTATCTCTCCTGTAGACCTTATAACCCGATATATTTAGTTCCCGATCCTGACCATCCTGCAGCCATGTCTCAGTAATAGCTATCATGTCATACCCTCCAATTTGAATTTGAACCTGTAGTTCATTTAATTTATTCCTTATACTCCGTGCATTTGTATATAGAACTCTTAGTTGGGCCACACACCCTAGCCTGACCTTCAGCTTTGATGCTGGGTTAATCTCTTTACGCCTTCTAGTTTTCACTTTATCTGTAGTGCCTAAAGTACACTTTCTTTCTGCTGCTCTAGGCTTTTCCCTTTCACTTGTTCTTGAACAAGTGTTTGTACTATTTGTATTGTAAATTTTCCCTGGGTCTTCCCCTCTCTTGCTGCTCTCTACTTTACTCCCTTCTGACTCCTCGCTCAGGTGCCCATCCCCTTCCACTCTAGTTTAAACCTTCCCCAACAGCACCAGCAAACACCCCCGCGAGGACATTGGTCCCGGTCCTGCTCGGGTGTAACCCGTCTCGCTTGTACAGGTCCCACCTTCCCCAGAACCGGTCCCAATGTCCCAGGAATCTAAATCCCTCCCTCCTACATCATCCCTGCAGCCACGCATTCATCCTGTCTATTCTCCTGTTCCTATACTCACTAGCATGTGGCACTGGTAGTAATCCTGAGATCACTACCTTTGAGGTCCTGCTTTTTAGTTTATCTCCTAACTCCTTAAATTCACCTTGCAGGACCTCATCCCTTTTTTTACCTATGTCGTTGGTACTGATATGGACCATGATTATTGGCTGCTCACCCTCCCCCTCCAGAATGCCCTGCAGCCACTCCGTGACATCCTTGACCCTAGCACCAGGGAGGCAACATACCATCCTGGAGTCACATTTGCGGCCGCAGAAACGCCTATCTGTTCCCCTTACAATTGAATCCCCATCACTATAGCCCTGCCACTCTTCTTCCTCCCCTCCTGTGCAGCAGAGCCACCCGTGGTGCCACGAACTTGGCTCTTGCTGCTTTCCCCTGATAAGCCATCTCCCCCAACAGTATCCAAAGTGGTATATCTGTTTGAGAGGGAGATGGCCCCAGGGGACTCCTGCTATACCTGTCTAGTCCTTTTACTCTGCCTTGTCGGTCACCCATTTCCTTTCTGCCTGCGTAATCTTTACCTGCAGTGTGACCACCTCACTGAACGTGCTATCCACGATAGTCTCAGCCTCACGGATGCTCCACAGTGAATCCACCCGCAGCTCCAGCTCCGAAATGCAGTCAGCCAGTAGCTGCAGCTGGAAACACTTCCTGCACACATGGTCGCCAGGGACAATGGTAGTGTTCATGACTTCCCACATAGTCCCAGAGGAGCATATCACGGGTGCGAGCTCTGCTGCCTTAGATTTACACTGCGTTCACCTCTCAGACTCTCCTCCCGCTCTCGGTCTCTCCTTTTTTACTGTGCTCACCTCTCGGACTCTCCTGCCTCACCTGTGATTTACACAGTAGTTTTCTCTTGTTGCAGGTCTACTACTGCTTTTATCCCCACTCTCAGTCTTCTGCTGCTCAGGTCCGCCGCCACTCTGTGGAAAAAGTTAGGAAAAGCAAGGCAAAGCAGCACCTCCTTCCCCCACTTCACCGAACTCCCACACTCACCAAATTCTCAGTTGACCACTCGGTGCTCCGTTGCACTCAGTGCTGGTTGCACTACAGGTCCCTGTATTTCTACTGTTTGTGACTCAGATGAGTCAGGCCTGCTCTCTATCTACTCTGTCTACACCCTTCATGATTTTGAATACCTCTATCAAATCTCCTCTCAACCTTCTCTGTTATAAGGAGAACAACCCTAGCTTCTCCAGTCTATCCACATAACTAAAGTCCCTCATCCCTGGAATCATTCCAGTAAATCTCTTCTGCACCCTTTCTGAGGCCTTCACATCCTTCCTAAAGTGCAGTGCCCAGAACTGGACACAATACTCTAGTTGCGGCCAAACTATTGTTTTATAAAGGTTCACCGTGACATCCTTGCTTTTGTACTCTATGCCTCTATTTATAAAGCCCAAGATCTCGTATGCTTTTGTAACCACTTTCTCAACCTGCCTTGCCACCTTCAAAGATTTGTGTATAAATACCCCTAGGTCTCTCTGTTCCTGCAGCCCCTTTTAGAATTGTGCCCTTTAGTTTATATTGCCTCTCCTCATTCTTCCTACCGAAATGTATCACCTCGTATTTCATCTGCCACGTGTCCACCCATGCCACCAGCCTATCTATATCCTCTTGAAGTCTATCACTATCCTCCTCACTGTTCACTGCACTTCCAAGTTTTGTGTCATCTGCAAATTTTGAAATTGTGCCCTGTACACCCAAGTCCAAGTCATTAATATATATCAGGAAAAGCAGTGTTCCTGGTACTGACTCCTGGGGAACACTACTGTACACCTCCCTCCTGTCCGAAAAACAACCGTTCACCACTACTCTGTTTCCTGTTGCTTAGCCAATTCTGTATCCAAGCTGCTACTGCCCTTTTTATTCCATGGGCTTCAATCTTGATGACAAACCTGTGGCACTTTATCAAATGCCTTTTGTAAGTCCATATACACCACATCAGCTACATTGCCCTCATCTACCCTCTCAGTTACCTCATCAAAAAACTCTATCAGGTTGGTTAAACATGATTTGCCTTTAACAAATCCATGCTGGCTTTCCCTAATCAATCCACACTTGTCCAAGTGGCTGCTAATTCTGTCCCGGATTATCGTTTCTAAAAGTTTCCCCACCACCGAGGTTAAACTGACTGGCCTATAGTTGTTGGCTTTATCCTTACACCCTTTTTTGAACAAAGGTGTAACATTTGCAATTCTCCAGTCCTCTGGCACCACCCCTCTATCTAAGGATGTTTGGAAGAAAATTGCAATTTCTACCCTTACTTCTCTCAGCAACCTAGGATGCATCCCATCCAGACCGGGTGACTTATTTACTTTAAGTACAGCTAGCCTTTCTAGTACTTCCTCTTTATCAATTTTTAGCTCATCTGACTGGAGGGAAGTGTACAGTGATGCCCCCCAGGTGTCAGTGTTGGGACCACTGCTCTTTTTGATATATATTAATGACCTGGTCTTGGGTATACAGGGTGGTAGCGGATTTCTCCGTTACTGTCGCAACTATGGGTTGTTAATCCATCAACAATAACTTCTGCTTGATTCTAGCCCAAGAGGTTATAAAATAGCAAGTTTAATAGATTGACTCACAACAGAGTTTCACTACAGCTGCCTTCAACATTACATTCAACAGTATTATAGTTGTAATACAACTGTCTACAGATTACATTAAATGACAAGCAATCAATACAACCTGAAGGACTTCCGACCATACCTTCTTGAGAGCTCTAACTTTTGGGAGGGAACATGCCCTATCTTTACACTATTCAGCTGCGTTGTTCTGTACGTAAGCACTGCTGGTCTTATCTCATGTTTGTAAGTCCTCCCACTGTGCTGATGCCACGTTAGCAACTCAAGATAAGCTATTTTAGGTAACATAGCTAATAACCTCAACATCTATCACTGTTTACAAGCTGTTATGTTCTTCTAAGGAATGCATCCTTCTTATCTGAGTACAGCCCCCCTTATTCAGCTTTGCACGGCCCCACAATGTCAGTTTCATAGCAACTACATCTCTTGTTTTGGTGTAAACCACCTTCTGACGTTAATGTAATCTATTCGGTGGTATCCCTGATGTTCTGCTGTGTGAGCTTTCCTTGTTCTCACAGAGATGCTGAACATTTGCCCTCCTAATTTCTGTGCTTGTTTTAAACCATATTCTTACATAATTTCAAAGTTTGCAGATGACACGGAATTTGGAAATGTAGTAAACTGTGGAGGACATTAACACTTCAGGAGAACATAGACAAAGTGGTGAAATGGGCAGGCACATGGAAGATGAAATTTAATGCAGAGGAGTGTGACATGATTCATTTTGGTAGGACGAATGAGGAGAGGCAATATGAGGCTAAATGGACGATTTTAAAGGGGGTGCAGGAATAGAGAGAACTGGGGGTATATGTACACAAGTCTTTGAAGGTTGCAGGACAAGTTGAGATGTCTGTTAAAAAGGCATACAGGATTCTTGGCTTTATAAATAGAGGCATAAAGTACAAAAGCAAGGATGTCATGCTAAACCTTTATAAAACACTGGTAATGCCACAGCTGGAGTATTGTGGCCAATACTGGGCACCACACTTTAGGAAGGATATCAAGGCCTTAGAGAGGCCACAGAGGAGATTTACTGGAATGGTTATATGGAGAGACTAGAGAAACTGGCGTTGTTCTCCTTAGAACAGAGAAGGCTAAGGGGAGATTTGATATATGTGTTCAAAATCATGAAGGGTTTTGATAGAGTAAAAAGGAGAAACTATTTCCACTGGCTTAAGGGTTGGTAACCAGAGCTCACAGATTTAAGGTAATTGACAAAAGAACCAGAGGCAAAATGAGGAAGCTTTTTTTTACACATCGAGTTGGAATGATTTGGAAAGCACTGTCTGAAAGGGTGGTGGAAGCAGATTCAATATTAACATTCAAAAGGGATAAATACTTGAAGGGAAAAATGTTGCATGGCTATGGGGAAAGAGCAGGGGAGTGGGACTAAATGGATAGCTCTTTCAAAGAGTTGGCGTAGGCATGATGGGCTGAATGGCCTCCTTCTGTGCTGTATCATTCTATGATTCCATGATTCTATGGTTCTAACTCCTTCACTACTGTGCACAGTATAGTCATAATGATAGCTCGGACTCATCTTAAACCAGCATCCATAACATAACTGCAGTCATAAAAGAATCTGGTTGAAGAAAGAAAGTGTTAAAGATACTAAATATTGTAGAAGAACAGTTGTTACTTACAAGCAAATTGACCTTAAGGAAAATGATGAAGATTGCCATTTTTCTAAAGCCTGAACTCTAATTATAGTGCTGCAATAATTGTAAGGCAAAATATTCTTGTGAAAAATGAGAAGTGGAGGATAAAAATAAAGTGGCCAAAATGTTTTTTTACAATATTTGGCACGGTGATATGAAACGGGTGCAAGGAGTTTGTTGAAATAAAAATAAAATGCTTCAACATGAATTTCTTATTTTTTAAAAAAAGACAATAAGATTAGGATTCTGTACAAATTCAATTGTTAATGGTATTTTATATTTATTAACTAAAACTCGTTCTGGTTCAGAAATCATGATACAAGTTAGTTTAAGTTATACCATGCACATGAAAAATATAGATAAAGAATTGGGGTCTTATGAAAGTCCCATTAACTGGATGTCAGCACATTAGGAAACAACATCCTTAATCTTGTTTCTAATGAGCAGACGCTGTCAATAAGCACCGTGGTTATTCACAGTGTTTAATGAGCTCCATGAAAATGTCCAGCCTAATGATGCAGTTATATGCACCTACTGGTTTAAAACTGGTATGATATGGAAATTGCAAAGAGTCAGAGACATCAGATTTACTGCCTGCACTACTCCATTTTTAAATCATGAAAAGTTGAAATCTGTGCATACATTTTTGATGTCTGGTTATACTACAGATACTAATTTCAGGCCAGTATCTGTGGTGTGGTGCTTAGTCAGCAGAGCTAGGGTATACTGTGCCTCAGATTGAACTTAGTGACAAAGGAGCTCAGCAAATACATACTTTGAAGCATAAGGCTCAACATCACAGTCAGAACTTTGTGCTGCATGCATCCAAAAATGTTGGGAGAGTGTAGGCCGGAATGCTGCTTCTCTTATATAACTTTACAATGATTGAAACATTAGCTGATAAAGCTTCCAGGAGGTCCAATAGGACCTGAACATTTTTAAAACATACATCTTGTACCAGACTGGCATGGACCTAGGATGGACTTTAACTGGTGGGAGACTGTCTACTGGAAGAGATCGCTCACTGCTTGCATTAGTGCATAAGTTGTACTGTCACATTAATAAACACCTGAAACTTTCATACTGGCACAAGATTGGCAGTATAACTACCCTTAAATACACACAGCTCTGCACACAAGCTGGCTGTCCTGTTGGTTCTTTATTAACATTGAAACTTTAAAAGGCAGTTTCAAGTTTCAGAACAAGGTGTCTGAGTATTTTTAACTTTAAAATTAAAGTTTAAAAATTTATACTTGCATCAGTTTCTGTTATATTACAGCCGGCATGGTCAAAGTATTCTGAGCTTTTGATATTACAGAAGAGCTTCCACTTGAAACGCTTTTGTAATTGTACAGGTTTCTATGGTTGCTGAATTATTCTATTTACACTATGAGTGGGATTCAGCAGCAAGGAACAATTGTGCAAGATTTGTGTACAGTCTATTCTTAATTCAAAGCTGCTTAGTTCAAATTATCAGACAATTTGATTTTTAGTGCAAAATTCCCACTTTCTAGTGTTACTTATGGTGCTTCATTCAAATTATTGGACATCTTAGTGTAAAAATAACTATTATCAAGAGTAGACCATGTAGTTATTACGAAGTCACATTAATGACTTTTGTTATTGGGACCGTCTCCAGTGCCTGAGGGAGGTCCATGCAGGTCAACAATAACAAAATGGAAAGTGCTGGCAATATTGACATATTGTTAGTCTAGACTGACAGGCTGACAGCCTACCCCTCCTATGGCCGAATTAAAATGATAGAACAGAGGGAAGTGCCAATAATAGCAGGCACTTGCCTTTGCTACCAATGGCAATTTGCTGTTGGAAACATCCAAGTTAACAATCTCCTGAGGAGGGATTTGGTGCCTTCAGCAGCTTTGGAGTTAAGTTATTAATGGCACAGAATTGCTTTTGACAGAGTTCTTGCCATCAGAAGCACCACAATAAGGAAACAAGGCAATTAAATCACCTCACACCTTACATTGGACATCAAATCATAAACCCAGTTATACTGCATAGTCTGTATCACTGTGAAGCCAAAAGCACTATGCAGGGACACAAAATGTGCCATGTAACTGCCCTAGTAAGCAACAGAAAATGCAAACAAGTACCAAACCTGCACCAGGGGCACCATGTTGTATTATTGTGCTACACTTGATGACTTTATACCCATAGAATGTTTATGCTTCATATAGATGATGACATAATTCTGAACATACAGAACTGTGCCTGAAGGAAATAAAGCTCACTCTGACATCACTCCCTGAAAAAGAAGAAAAAAAGAACTTGCAATTACCTTTCACATCCTCAGGACGTCCAATGAATTACTTTTGAAGTGTAGTCACTGTTGTACTGTTTGGAAACATGGCAGACAATTTACATGCAGCAAGATCCCACGAACTGCAATGAGATAAGTGATCAGTTAAATTGTTTTTGGTGGTGCTGATTAAAGCGTAAATGCTGGCCAGCACACTGCCTCTGCTATTCTTTGAAAAGTGCCATGGAATCTTTTACATCTGACTGAGCAGGCAGACAGGAATTCAGTTTAACATCTCATCTGAAAGACAGCATCTCCAACAATGCAGTGCTCGTTCAGTGCTGCACTGACATATCAACCTAGATTATTTACTCAAGTCCTGGAGTTAAAGCATGAACCCACAACCTTCAATAATACCACCACTGAGCTAAGGCTGACACGAAGTCCCCACGTCAATATAGTTCATATCTAAAATTAAGTTTAAATCATCTCACAGTATTTTTATATTACAACTTTGGCACTTCAGCCTTCTCCAGCCCTACAACCCTTTGAGAACTCTGCGTTCCTCAAATTCTGGCCTCTTGTGCATCCTCGATTTCCTTTGCCCCACATTGGCGGCCATGCCTTCAGCTGTCTAGGCCCTAAGCTCTGGGTTCCCTCCCTAAACCTCTCCACATTTCTACCTCTCTCTCCTCCTTTAAGACGCACCTTTAAACCTACGTCTTTGACCAAACTTTTGGTCACCTGTCCTAATATCTCCTTATGTGGCTTGATGTCAAATTCTGTCTGATAAAACTGCTGTAAAGTGCCATGGGACGTTTTACTTCATTAAAGGCACTATATAAATGCACGTTGTTGTTGTTGATGCAAGGTGGTTTAAAGTGACAGCTTAACTCCAGGTTCATTTCTCAACTTGATTCTGCAGAGCAGTATGAAACTTACTGGACAGGACAGTCTCACAACACTTGGGGTTTACACCTCATGGCGTATAATTCAAATTAAATGTCAAACCTGATTTAAGAGGTGCTGAGGATGTCCTTTGGATGGCCTGGACACTTTTTGAACTCACCGAGAGCTTATTTAAATGTACTGAGTATATTGACAGTCTCACCCATGCTCTCTAAACATTTAAATTTTAACGGCCAAGCAGCAGAGCTCTGCATGTACTTAAGGGCATCTGGAACAGAGGAAGCTAAGGTGGATCAAATAGAAGTTTTCAAGATTATGTAAAGTTTTGAGAGGATAAATAATGAACGATCGTTTACACTGGTTGATGAATCAGTAACAAGGGGCATATACTCAGGATTATCACTAAAAGGATGATGGGAATGTTAGAAAAATATTTTGTACAGAGGGGTTAGAACATAGAATTTTTTGCCACAAGAGGCGAATGATGCAGAAACTATCCATCATTTTAAAAATAATTGGATAAAAGTATGTGTAACAGAAGAATATGAAAGGATCTAGGAAAAGGCAGGAAAATTAGACCAGTGTAGGCAGCTCAGTTGGAAGAGCAAGCACTGGCACAGGTGTGATGGGCCAAATAGCCTGGGGTGCTTTAATTTCTATGGTTCTTTGCACAGACTGCGCAGAATTTCAAAAAGAGCCATGCAGTATTAACAAGGTACTGCCTAATTGCAACCTATACTGAAGCTCATGTCTCAGATGGCATATAAATGCAAAGAAAGAACTCACATTTATAGATTGCTTTTCATGACCTCAGGACATCCCAAATTACTTCACAGCCAAAGAATAACTTTTGTAGTGTGATCACTGCTGGAATGTAGGGAAATGCAGCAGCCAATTTGCACACAGCAAGGTCCCACAAACAGCAGTGAGGTAAATGACCAATTAAACTATTTTAGTGGTGATGGTTGAGGGATAAATGTTGGCCAGGACACTCGGAAAACTCGCCTGCTCTTCTTTGACAAGTACAGTAGGATCTTTTACCTGAGAGGGCAGATGCGACCTCGGTTTACATCTCATCCTAAAGATGGCACCTCTGGCAGTGCAGCACTCCCTCGGTATTGCACTGGAGTGTTAGCTGAGAATATGCGCTCAAGTCCTACAGTGGGGCTTGAACCCGTGATCTTCCGACTGAGAGGAGAGTGCTACCACTGTGCCAAATTGATACCTACCCTCAGTTACTTCCTAATCTGTGTCACATTTAGATAGCAGGAGCCCTGGAATACTCTGTACTGGCTCTTGGAGCTGATCATATTGACTATACTGAAAAGTGACTTTGTCAATTTATGAATTATCAGGTTAGTCCGCTGTTGGGATACAGATAATACCCGAAGATCTTCTCATCACTTAGCCTGTACAATTACTACACCATGTTGAAATTTACTCTGAGAAAGTTATGGATTAACAACCCAACAACTTTTAAGTGTAACTTATATTTATCGTAATTATTTTATTTTAAAGTATGCAAATAATTAAACAAGGCCATAAGAGATTACATCGACTCTTTAAAACCCTTCGGCGTGTCCGGGGGGCTGGCCAGCCAAGGCCACAATCCCCGGTGATTAGGGATAATACTCATTCCGCAGAGTGACTTACTATGGATTTTATGCCACCACTCAAGGAATTATAGTATTATGTATCTTCATTTATCTGAACTAAATGAGCTCAACTTCTACCAACAGTCCGCTTGTTTTGTGCTGTTTGATATACCGTCTGGCATTGGGGCATCGAGCGCATGGTCAAATGCGAAGAATCAGTTCACTTTCTTGTTATTACTCTAAAAACAAATTAGAACATTACTTTGTTAAAAAAAATCAAAACGAACACACTCGCTGTGGCTAAATCTCTTCTAAATCCAAATAAATGATGCTTTTATCCAACAGCGAAAGTGTAAGCGACAGACATATTTCTTATAGTGGATTTTTAAATTCTGTCTCTGACTTCAAGCTTAAATAAGTGGGGACGAGAAGATAGGCGAGGATGGTGACAGAGCAGGAGAAACCCATACTATCCAATAACTACTTAGAAACTCGCCTGTTTATCGCATTTAAAACTGCGATAAAAATGTATCTCTAGATGAATCAATAAATGCATTTCCAAACACTTTTTACAGGCAGTTTATTACTTTCCTTGCACAATGGTACACACGGAGCCCATCGTAATCACGACTATGGCTATTAATATCCAATGCAGCAGTTGTTTTTCATTCTAAGAGTTTTCACAGAGACCAAATGGGAGACCCAAACAAGAAAACTGATTTACAACCTGTACACCGTTCTTCACTGTTGCGAGGTCACGGGAGACAATCGCAGTCTGTTGAAACTCGTAAATGTGTCAAAACACAGATTATGTCCTTAGCAACAGTGAATGAGGCGGAGGGGTGGGGGTGGGGGGCATTTTTGCTGGTCTGACGTATGAGTAACTGTAAACCTGGCCATTCTGCAGTCAGTAGCCCTTTCGTTAGATTGCTCTCCAGTGCAGTTTTTATTCAACCAATACTTCCTCGGTGAAACATTTGCTTTGTAACCATGACACGGTCAATATAAATCAAATGCAATTAATAGATTTTTGCTCTCTGACGGCTGGCTCGTGAGATCTTGAGTAATTGGATACAACCTCGTAAATTCTATCCCAAATATGCCAAGAGTAGTCTGCCGATCTTATCTAGAGCTAAATCTTTATCGCAATTTTAAATAAAATGCGATAAAACAGGCACGTTTCTAAGTAGTGATAGGACAGTCTGGGTTTTTCTTGCTCTGTTGCCATCCGAGTCTGTCTCCTCTTTCCCACTTATTTAAATTGGACGTCGGAGACAGATTAAAGCAGTCAAGCCGGAATACAGCGTTCCTATCTCAAGCAATGCGTCCTGGCGCTGCGCAGTTCAAAGTTTGGCACCTGGGAGCTTGTTTAGGAACATGAGTAGGCCATTCAGCCCCTCGAGCCAGTTCCGCCATTCAGTGATCAATATCCGAACTCCATCCAGCCTTGGCTCCATATCACTTAATACCTTTGGCTAGCAAAAATCTATCCAGCTCAGATTTAAAATTATTAATTGAGCTAGCATCTACTGCTTTTTGTGGGAGAAAGTTCCACACTTCTGCCATCTTTTGTGTGAAGAAATGTTTCCTAACTTCTCTCCCGAATGGTGTGTCTCTCATTTTTAAGGTTGTGTCCCCTTGTTTTAGACTCTCCCACCAGCTGAAAAAGTTTCTCTGTGTCTGCCCTATCAATTCCTTTCAAAATCCTAAAAACCTCAATCAAATCACCCCATAAGCTTCTATATTCCAGGGAATACAAACTTAGTTTATATAATCTCTCCTCATAATGTAACCTTTGAAGCCCTGGTAACAACCTGGTGAATCTGCATTGCACTCCTTCCAATGCCAATATATCCTTTATAAAGTGCAGTGCCCAGAACTGTACACAGTATTCCAGATGTGGTGTAACCAGGGCTTTGTATAGCTGTAACAAAACTTCCTCCCCTTTATATTCTAGCCCTCTAGTTATAAAGGCTAACAATCCACTAAGCCTTTCTGATTATTTTTTGTACCTGACTGCTACATTTTAGTGATCTGTGTACATGAGCCCATAAATCTCTTTGGAGGTCCATTGTTCCTAACTTTTCACCATTTGAAAAATGCTCGTATCTATTCTTTTTTGGTCCAAAATGGATGACCTCACACTCCTTTCAAAATCCTAAAAATCGCACACTTACCTCGATTGAAATCCATCTGCCACAGTTTTGACTACTCACTTATTCTATCAATGTCTCTTTGTAATTTTATGGTCCTCTCTACACTACTTACTATACTACCAATCTTTGTGTCATTGGCAAACTTGGATATATGGCTGTCTCTTGTGTTATCTAAGCCATTAATAAATATAGTCAATAGCTGAGGCCCCAAAACAGATCCTTGTGGGACACCTCTAGTCACTTCCTTCCAATTCAAGTACTATTAACCCTGCTCTCTGTCTTCCACCACCTAACCCATCTCCTAACCAGGTCAATAATTTGCCTTCAATTCCATGAGCTTTAATTTCTCTTATGTGACACCTTATCAAATGCCTTCTGGAAGTTCATATAAACTACATCCATAGACATTCCCCTGTCTACTACTTTAGTTACTGCCTCAAAAAATTCAATTAGGTTAGTTAGACATGACCTATTCTTTACAAATCCCTGTTGGCTTTCTCTAATCAGCTCAAAATTCTCTAAGTGTTCAGTCACGCTGTCCTTAATTATAGATTCCAATAACTTCCCCACAACAGATGTTAGACTAACGGGTCTAGAATTTCTTGGTTTCCCTCTCTTACCTTTCTAAAATAATGGAGCTATATTTGCAATTTTCCAAAATAACGGGGCAATTCCTGAATAAAGAGCGCTTTGGAAGATTATGGCTAATCACCTACTTTCTTTAAAACCCTAGGGTAGAAACCATCAGGTCCTGGATTTGTCAGTCTTCCGTGCCATTATTTTTTTCTAATACTGTTTTCTTGCTTATGTTAACTTTAGCGAGTTCCAGTCCTTGATTCATTATCAGTTTCTCTGAAATGTCAGGTATATTATCCTCTTCCTGTACTGTGAAGACTGACAAAAATTCATTATTCAACAAGACTGCCATTTCCTTACTTTCACTTGCAATGGTACCTGCATCTGTTTTTAAAGGGTCCACATTACCCATGACTACCCTTTTTTTCTAACATAATTTTAAAAACTTTTTGTGATAATCTTGATATCCCTCACAAGTTTCTTTTCGTATTCCATTTTTGCAGCTCTTACTATCTTTTTTGCCTTCCTTTGCTGTTCTTTAGATCTCTCCCAGTTCCCTGGGTCTACACTATTCTTTGCACTTTTGTATGCCTTTTCCTTTAGTTTTATGTTATCTCTCCCCTCTTTTGTTGACCATGGCTGTCTTATTTGGTAAGTAGTGCCTTTGCCCCTTACGGGTATGTACTGGTCCTATATTAAGCTAAATTCGTTTTTGAAAACCTCCCATTGTTCATCTGTAGCTTTACCCAGTAGCAGTTTTGACCAGTTTGCTGTCATCAGTCTCAGTCTCATCTCATTAAAGCTGGCATTACCAAAATCCAGAATCTTAGTAACTGTGTTAAATTTTTCCTTTTCAAACCTAACATTGAATTCAATCATATTATGATCACTGTTAAATAAATGTTTCCTTACTGTTGGATTATTAACTAAGCCTGGCTCGTTACTCATTACTAAATCTAATATGGCCTGCCCTCTTGTTGATTCTAGAACATATTGCTCCAGAAAACTATATTGAATGCATGCAAGAAATTCACTACCTTTCTGATTTGAGCTACTCTGCTCTTCCCAATCTATCTGAAAATTAAAGTCTCCCATTAAAACAACTTTGCTTTTGCTACAAGCCTCTCTAATCTCTGAATTAATACATTCTGCCACTTCATTGCTGCTTTCAGGAGGCCTGTAGACAACTCCCATTAGAGTTTTAAATCCTCTCTTATTCCTCAATTTTAACTATAGAGTCTCCACTGATTGCTTTCCCTTACCTATATCCTCTCTTACTAGTGTTGTAATAGTATCTTTAATCAATAAGGCTAACCATCCTCCTCTTCTAGTTTTCCTATCCTTTCTAAAGAACTTATAACCCGGAATATTTAACTCCCAATCATGACCAGCTTACATCTATGTCTCAGTAATGACCACCATGTCATACACTCTAAGCTGTATTTGAGCCTCTAATTCACTCAATTTATTTCTTATTCTCTGTGTGTTAGTATATAAAACTCTTATTTGGCAAGAGACCCTAAACTGTCCTTTTGCCCTGAATGCTGTCTTTCTCACACCATTTAACATAACTCTTTTCTTATTTGTCACTTTTGCTGTAATTACTGTAGTTATTTTAGTATTCCCTTCACCTGGGGTATTTATATCACTGTTTGTGACCTGAACTGTGCTCTTATCCCTTTTCTTTACCTTTGAACTATCATTTTTACTATTGTTTCTGACTGAGCCCTCCCCCTCTTCCCATTTATTAGTTTAAAGTCCCTTTTACCACCCTATTTATCCTTTCCACGAAGACCTTGATCTCCGTCCTTTTCAGGTGCAGTCAGTCCCAATAGTACAGCTCCCTCCTGTCCCAGTACTGGTGTCCATGTCCCATGGAATGAAACCCCTCCTTCCCACCCCATCCCATAGCCATGCGTTCATCTTTCTGCTCTGTTTTTCCCTGTAGCAATTAACACGTGGCTTGGGTAATAATCCTGAGATTACCACCCTTGAGGTCCTGCTTTATAATTTAATTTAAAGCTGAACTGGTCATTACTTATTTAGAGAATGAAACGATGGAGATAAACCGTTTTGGAATGATCGTATACAGGCGCAGTTCATCTCCCGCCTTAGAAAAATGAAAAGTTAAAGAAATAATAATAGCTTCTGTTGGCCTATTAAACTGGATTTGAAAGTTGACTAAGATTCCTGGACAAGAATCAATGCAAAGAGAATCCAGTTATTCACTTGTTTAAAACATTGAGCATTTTACACTAACTTTATTTCTAATTTCCTCGTAGTGATTTATTTTGAGCGGCTCCCACTGATAAACCCGTTTGAGAGTGCTCTCGACCTGGTTTAGTATGAGTTTCCAATATGCTGAACTGACCAAATGCAATTTCTTTGAAATTCGGCTCACTTGTTCCTTCGCTTCAGTTATGGGGGAACTGGGCTGCTCCAGACAGTTAATCCACGAGTCATTTGACTTTCTTTTTAACACAGTTTCGAACATGGGATAGATAAATAAACGGGGTAGCAAAATGACTGTAACTAAGCTGTCCCCCTTCACAAACACGCCAAACTGTTTTTTTTTCCCAATGAACAGGTTCGATGCAATTTGATGGAAAAGTCACGTTATAACACAAACTGCATATTCAAACGCAGAATGATGCACCATTTAGGGATTTAAAGGGTTAAATCGGCAAAATTTGGGATATTTTCATCGCTGCTGTGGGAACAGTGGGAATTCGGGCGAGACTGAGTAAAAACCAGTGAGGGTCAGTTAAGAGAGAGAATTTCTGCTTCAGTTCATTCCGAAAGCAAGAGCGCCGAAGAACAGTTTGATTCAGTCAATTCTAAATACCCAAGCGGCCTGAAGGAGATACAGTGGAGAGGAGAGGAAACAGTCTCCGTCTAATCGAAGACCAAACGTCGATGGGATGGTGCAAATGAGGCCTGACAGAATCACAACTGAACGGGATTGTAGTTCTACCAAATAACTTCCCGTTCACTCCCTTTAAGGAGATTTCCTGATCAAAGCATAATATGTTGGCCCACTTTCTCATATTTTCATTGCTCAGTCCGATGAATATTGTCAGTGCCGCGCACGTCAATCATCCTTCTTACTGTACGAACTCAAGAAGGGAGAGTTTTCGTTTCCAGTTAGATTGACCAGCTGCAACTATTAAAAGTTGGTTCCAGTGGCTCGATGAGTAAATGCACCGCCTGGTGTGGTATTGAGCCATACAGACCAGTTAGCTCTCAGGTTCCATCTCTGGGCAGTGGTGAATTCAGCTGCAGTGTGTTGATCTCAGCAGAGGTCAACCACATTAATTTATATTGAGCCTTTAACTAAAGGCCCTTCACAGCAGTGTTATCAAACAAAATTTGACACTGAGTCAAATAAAGAGATATCAGGAAAGTTGAGCAAAAGCTTGGTCAAAGAGGTAGGTTTTAAAGAGCATTTTAAAGGAGGAGGAGAGATAGATGATGAGGGGTTTAAGGAGGGAATTCCAGAACGTAGGGACTAGCCATCTGAAGGCACTGCCACCAATGGTGAGGCAATGGAATTCGGGGATGCCAAGAGGCCAGAATAGGAGGAGTGCAGAGATCTCGGAGGGTAGTTGAGCTGAAGCAGATTACAGAGGTAGGGAGGGGCGAGGCCTTGGAGGGATTTAAACACAAGAATAAGAACTTTAAATTTGAGGGTTGCTGGGAAAGGCTGGTCAATTGGGAATGAGCCACAATTGATCTCAGCTTTACTCGGATAGGGAGGAGCAAAATCAACCAGGATCCCCACTCCTGAAACTCGTTCAGAGACTACGGGCTGCTGAAAAGTACACTTGTACAGATGTCAGGTGAGAATAGGATGGAACTGGACTGTGCTGTCCCAGGATCCCACAGTCTGCCTACACCCTGGTCACGGGAATAATAGCCATTTGGGAAGAAACTTCCATCACCTCCTCCACAATGGAACTATAGAAGAAAGACTTGCATTTATATAGTGCCTTTCACGACCTTATGACCTCCCAAAGGGCTTTACAGCTAATTAAGTACTTTTGAAGTGTGGTCACCATTGTAATATGGGGAAAGCAGCAGCCAATGTGTGCACAGCATGGTCCCACAAACAGCAATGTGATAATGACCAAGTAATGTGTTTCTAGGTGCTGGTTGAGGATATTAGCATGGATACCTGGAGAACACCCCTGCTCCCCTTCGAAATAGTGCCATGGGATCTTTTACATCCACCTGAGAGGACAGACGTGGCCTCGGTTTAACGTTTCATCCGAAAGTCAGCACCTCCAACCATGCAGCGCTCTGTCAGTACTGCAATGGAAGTATCAGCCTGGATTGTGTGCTCAAGTCTCTGAACTTGAACCCAAGCCCTTCAGGCTCAGAGGGGAGATTGCTACCACTGAGCCACGGCTGATCCTCTAAATTCTTTAGATTTAGGGCAAGAGGGGAAAAAGTGAAAACAAAATTAACTTTAAAAAAGCGCTTATTCCATTCCCGATCAAAAAATAACACCCCCCTTGCAAAATAGTGATGTGTTTATCAGGACTGACGTTATCAGAAGTTAGTTATCTCAGTAAGGCTCCATTGTATTGTCGGATCAATGGGAGTTCTAGGTGAAAGTAGATGCTGGGTAGATTTTTTGATCTGTTTAAAAAGCATTCCTCTTTACATGATCAAACTTAAAACTTCTACCAAGATAAATGATCTCTATCGAGCCGGATGCAAACCTTAATGTTTGGGCGACGGTCTGCTAAAACCGATCTCAGGAGGGCTTTGCTTTCAGGGCTCTTGGGCTGGCGTCATGTAATTCTTATTCACATTATTCATTCCAGTAATCTGTTCTCTGCTACCAGCGGTTATTAATTTTCTCGAAGGCGAGATTTTTTTTTATAAAAGGTAATTAAAATTAAGCCAAATAATGCTACTCGGGTGGGTTGAAGATATGCACGTAAGGTTCATCTGTAAACTAGTGCAGTCATGGTGCTCAGGTGTAGAGCAGGGGTGGGTGGCTTCGAGCTAACTCGACACCAACACATAAAACATATGGCGCCCAGTTTAACGAACGAAAAACTAAACTTCCACAAGCCGGGGGATGGTGCTGTGGGGAAGCGGGTGGTTGCAGAAATCGGCCAAACGTCTCGCCAAACCCATCAACAAGTAAAATTTAAAGTCGCCACTTCTTTAATGCATCGTTCAATTCGGCGTTTGCATTCTACCCTAACCAGATTTCAGCTCAGGCGCGGAGACTTTTTATTCAAGCAGCAGTTTTGGTGAGGGAGTATACAGTTTAAAAAGTAATAAAGGTCAATCAAGAAAGAAAAAAACGTTTTAAAAAAACCCTAACCCTTTATGGAACCCCTTTCTATCAGAGTCAGTTTCACTCTGATTGTGCGTCTGTGAAGCGCCTTGAGGCGTTTTATCACGTTAATGGCGCTACATAAATGTAAGCTGTTGTTGTTGTATTAATAAGAGACGTATTATATCATGGAATAAAACTACAGAGTAAAGGATGAGTGTGTGTAAGGGAGAGAGGTGAAATGCTTAATTCTCTGGCAGAGCTCCTACTCGATAATAGCTGAGCTCTCCCCTGCCAGTGCGTATAAACAGGGTTAGCGAATTTGCTGGATAGGTTTTGACCTAGCGTTCCTTTGGTAATTAATTTAAACGGCACATTACACTTTTGAATGATGAATGGTTCACTTGTTTATTGTTATTCCTGCTGTAATCATTCTGCCGCATCCCAGGTGGATTGCGAATGGCTGCTCTGTCGTGTGCGTGCGAGTGTGGAAAATTATGCAGCTGGTTCGTGTCCCAACAGCATTTAAAGGGACCTGTACTGGAATCCAAATCACCAGCCCCAGGGGGCTCAGCTATCAGTGCTGGAGACGAAGATCTACTCTGTCAGAACTGAAACAATGCCGCCGACTTTCTACCATTGCAGCAATAGTAGTTGTTACTCCATTATGACAAGAATAACGTTTCGATCCATATTTAGTATAAGTGTCTTCTCTCGAGGCCCTTCTGATTTACCAAAAGCACAGAGATATTTGGTTGGTTGAGCTTAAATGTGTCGGACTGTTAAAGATGTCAGGAAGAAACATTTTATCACAGTTCTCCTCCTCTGTTTTGATCCAATTGCGCTGTGTTCAAAATATGGGGATTTCCACTGCTGTTTGTCTCAGTTGAAGCTCTGACTGGGGCTATTCAGATTAGCGTCAGCAGGAATGGCAGTTTGTCATTCGGAGTAGAGAAGATGGAATAGTAGCATTATTGTTAAGAAATGGGTTGGAATTGTCAACACTGGTTTTCTTATAAAACTATTTTCATGGAAATGTTTCGGTACACGCCTGTACTGTGCTACATTAAATCCCGCTGGCATTTCATGCCTTTCCTCACTGATCTAGACTGGTTCCCCGTCCCCCAAAGCATCATGTTCAAAATCCTTATCCTCCTCTCTAGGTCCCTGCATGGTCTTGCCCCACCCTATCTCTGAAATCTTCTCCAGAGCCTATATCTCCCATTAGCACTCTCTCCCTCTGATTCCATCCTTCTATGCATCCTTCCCTTCCCCATTCACCTCAACAGTAGTGGCAGAGCCGTCAGCTACCTAAAATCTACTCTTTGGAACTCCCATTTTGAACCTCTCCACCTCTGCATCTCTCTCTCTCTCCATCTTTCAAAATTTCCTCAAAACCCATCTCTTGGACTTAGCTCTCGGTCACACCTCCTAATCTTCCCCTTCCTGGCCCAGACTCCATTTTACATGCACCAGCTTGTAAAACACATTGCACTATGTATTTCTGTAACAGTGCTATATAAATGCAAGTTGTTGTAAACTTTGACCCTATAGCCTGTAGCTGTATGGTGAACACAGGATCTGCTCCCAAGTGGATATTAATGTCTGTAGCCAGGCACCAAGAGGTTCCAGGGACCACCTAGGTATGACTCTCCCCTCAAATCTTTCATCTCCCTGCTGAAAAATACCACAAATTTCCATCATCATCTCTTCACTTAACACCGCTCTGATCAAGAACTGAGCAATAGCTCAAGTCAGAACTCAAGAACGTTACTATTCTGAAAAGGGACAATGTAAGGATTAGCATCAGCGCGGGAGAGCATCCCTGTCACTGGGGTTAGAGTAAGAAGGAAGGGTTAGGATTGCCGTTAGGGTTAGGATAAGCGCTAAGATTTGTACGAATAGGAGCTTTCTAATTCCGATTTGGATTAGGGTAAAACCTAAAATCAGCAAGAAATCTTGTCATTGGGTCTTGGGTTAGGATAAGGAAGAATAGTAAGTTTGTTGCTTTGGGTTGGCAGAAACTAGAACCTCTTAGGGCTAGAACCAATGAGAGCCTTATCACAGATTATGCCGATTACGCCATTTTCCCGCTGCTATTTCGACGAAATTACGGCCGAGGATCGGGAGAACCTCCACGGAAATTCACCCCCCCCCCCCTCAGAGTGCTTGCGTGCACGAAGCTCTGCTCCCGCCTACAATTCAATGTTTTGAGAGCGCTTGGTGAGAATATGGGTTTCCCCTAAACATTATCTTTTGTAAAAAAAAACTCTGCCTATGTTTGTAGAGTCCCGAAGGTTCAGCAGATCTGGTACCGAATTAGAGTTATACTTCACACTGTGTCAAGTCAAAGTGGTGTCTGACATTTCCTCGGGGGGAGGTTCAAACCTGAAGTCAGATAGGAACCCGACGCTGGAGTTAATAATAGTTTCAGTTCTACGTAGCTAGCATCGACACAACAATGGCAGTATATCTAATCTATGAAAGCCTAGTCCAATGTTCCACGGGGCAAATTTGGCATCGATTAACTTTGGAAAGTGTCGGATCGTTTCAACCCCCTCAGTTAAACTGATCCATGTGATGCCTTAAAATTGAGACTTTTTAAGTAACCTCTAATAGTATATAAGCTGTTCCATAATAACGTGCGTCCAATAACAGGGCAATACCCCCGGATTTAATTGGACGCGCAATGTTCTGGGCCAACGTGCGATGTCCAGTGGGAGATGATGCTTGATTTCTCGGTACAGGGAGGCATGTCACCTTTTAAAAGTGACAGTAATCATTTTTTTTATCATGCACAGGACAGTGACGGCCACGGTTAAAAGCAAGGTAATAAATCATCTCAATTTTGCTCTTTTTCATATTTATGAGTACCTGGAGGTTTGAAAGAAATTCAGTAGAAGACATTCTGGTGCACATCATCCATTACTGATACACGATTCCTCAGTGAAATATTTATTAAGGTACATTTTTTTGAGGTTGGAACAATTTGAAAGCCATCTTGATTTCCTCCGCAATAATGTATTCAAAACAATTGAATGTAGACCGTCCAGGGATGATATTGTCCATTTATTTAAGATTTGGAGCTTCAAATTTATCATGACCTTTAAAAGAAATGTGTCTGTGTTCCCGGATGATCTTCTTCTGATTTTCTGATCATTCAGTTTTAAAAGGCGTCGTGGTCCAGCAATGCCTCGCTTTTAAAATTCTCATCCTTACTTTCAAATCACTCCACGGCCTCATCCCTCTCTATCCCTGTTACCTCCTCCAGCCCTACGCCCCTCCGAGATCACAGCGTTCCTCCAATTCTAGCCTCTTGCACACCCTTGATTTTCATCTTTCCAACATTGGCAGCCAGCTGCTGAGGCCCTAAGCTCTGGAATTCCCTCCCTAAACCGCTGGGCCTTTCTACCACGCTCTCCTCCTTTAAGATGTTCCTTAAAACCTACCTCTTTTACCAAGCTTTTGGTCACCTGTCCTAATATCTCCTTATGTGGCTCAGTGTTAAATTTTGTTTGATAATCACTCCTGTGAAGCACCTTGGGACGTTTTACTACATTAAAGGAGCTATATAAATGCAAGTTGTTATGTTGTTGCTGGTCATATCAGTTTTGCTTTCTATACATAATGTTGTGTGTGGTTTGCCAAGATAATTTCAAAATGCATGGTAACTGTGAATACTGAATGCCAAAGATCCAACTGTTTGACAAAAAGCTGATGATGTGTGTGTGTATATATGTGGGGGGAGGTCACTTCTCATTTTTTTATAAAGGTTAGTAAAAACAAAGGTGTAGCATACAAAATGATTAACAACATTCATTTACAGTTTCATAACCCCAACTATTTTTAATAGTTTGCCTGTAAATTCTAAGTATTCAGTATAACCAGCATGTTTTGTCTGATTAGTTTAAATATGCAACTTAGTAAACAAGAACAGGTTGAACTATATCAGTTCACTACCTGTTTTCTCGTCTTATTATTCTGGCCATGTTATGCTACGGGCCTAGGAAAGGCCCAGTGGGAGTGATATTGGGACACACCAGCACGTGAAGGCAGACTAAACATGATGTTGATCCCATTAAGGGAATCAGTTTTGAAAACATTTATTGTATCTAACATGGTCTTACCTCAAGCACAGACTACCCTAAAGTGCACCATTTCATGAAGTGAGAGTGACCTGTTGTCATTTTTTGTGGCTTAATCGGGTATTTGCCATGTTAAAAACTTCCAATGTGATTATTCTGTTACTTTGTTTCAAACTCAGCGTTGACGTTGAAAGTTGAAACCCACATCCTTACATTTTATTTTGATGACATTCTTAAATGCCATTCCAAGTTAACTTTTCGAAGGAGGCTCTTAAAGACATTTTGTGACATGCTAAAATACAGTTTTCCGCAGTTCGCCTTAAAGTGACGAACATTACTGCAAATAATGCATATATCCATCTGCAAGCAAATTGAAGAAAACTGCATTTAAGCAAAGAAAAAGGTTTCGTGGTTACAATTTTAGGCTGCAGATAAATTACAACTACCAGTGTCAGACCAGTAGTTGTGAAGTGTGATGTGCCATCATCAGATCGGTTCTATTGCTTGCTGTACACATCCGTCTAGGTTGCAGTGAGGTCAGTGACAAAGGAGCTCTGCCCAGTTGCTATCTTTTTTCTTTATGTGAAGACAGAGTGACGTTAAGTGTCCGTCCCCTAATAACATTAAACACATTGCACACAAGAATTGAAAAAAATGTGCAATTGCACACAAAGCAAACTGCCACTTTTCCACCAATGAGCATCTGAAGCCACTTTGCAACGATCTGAAAATGGTACCCTAACTGCAGTTTTAAATTATTATTAGAATCAATTATTTATAGTAATGCCAAAGGTCAAACATAAGAAACATAATAAATAGGAGCAGGAGTGGGCCATAAGGCCCCTCGAGCCTGCTCTGCCATTCAATAAGATCATGGCTAATCTTCAATCTCAACTCCACTTTCACGCCCGATCCCCATACCCTTTGATTCCCTTAGAGTCCAAAAATCTATCGATCTCAGCCTTGAATATACTCAATGACTCAGCATCCACAGCCCTCTGGGGTAGAGAATTCCAAAGAGTCACAACCCTCTTAGTGAAGAAATTTCTTCTCATCTCGGACCTAAATGGTCGACCTCTTATCCTGCGACTGTGCCCCCTAGACTCTCCAGCCAGGGGAAAACAGCCTCTCAGCATCTACCCTGTCAAGCCCCCTTTCAATGAGATCATCTCTCATTCTTCTAAACTCCAGAGAGTATCGGCCCATTCTACTCAATCTCTCCTCATAGGACAACCCTCTCATCCCAGGAATCAATCCAGTCTACCTTTGTTGCACTACCTCTAAGGCAACTATATCCTTCCTTAGATAAGGAGACCAAAACTGTACACAGTATTCCAGATGTGCTCTCACCAAAGCCCTTTACAATTGCAGCAAGACTTCCTTACTCTTATACGCCAACCCCCTTGCAATAAAGCCCAACATACCATTTGCCTTCCTAGTTGATTGTTGTACCTGCATGCTAACTTTCTGTGTTTCGTGTACAGGGACACCCAAATCTCTCGGAACACCAACATTTAATAGTTTCTCACCATTTAAAAAATATTCTGTTTTTCTATTCTTCCTACCAAAGTGAATAACCTCACATTTCCCCACATTATACTTCATCTGTCACCTTCTTGTCCACTCACTTATCCTTTCTATATCCTTTTACAGACTCTTTGAGCCCTCCTCACAGCTTCCTTTCCCATCTAGCTTTGTATCGTCTGCAAACTTGTATACATTGCATTCAATCCCTTCATCTAAGTCATTCATATAAATTGAAAATAGTTGAGGCCCAAGCACTGATCCTTGCGGCACCCCACTAGTAACAGCCTGCCAACCTGAAAATGACCTGTTTATTCCTACTTTCTGTTTTCTGTCCGTTAACCAATTCTCTATCCATGCTAATATAATACTCCCAACCCCATGAGCCTTTATCTTGTGTAGCAACCTTTTGTGTGGCATCTTATTCAATGGCTTTTGAAAATCCAAATATATTACATCCACTGGTTCCCCTTTATCTACCCTGCTAGTGACATCCTCAAAAAACTCTAATAGATTTGTCAAACATGATTTTCCTTTCATAAAATCATGTTGACTCTGCTTAATTATATTGGGCCAGAACTCACACAGAGTGGTGAGGCTATGCTCACTGCAGCTTCTGCGAATTAAATTAACAAAAGTACTTACTGCAGGCTCTGTGGCATCAACTTGCTTGATTTTGAACTTTAAAAAAATTGTGCACTATCAATTCAGCCTCTGAGCAGCATGAGTTGACGGGCATAGAATAATCTGTGAGAATAGAAGACACGCCCACAAAATCTGTCAGGAAGAGAAGTCACGCCCACAGATTCAGGCGTCACTGCTCAAGCGGGCAAGCAGACTTCATTCATTTAAAGTTAGTTAATCTGTATGTCATTGGAAATAAAAAAAACATTTTTTAAATATAAAAAGCCAAAGAAATAATTGAATTAAATTAAAGGCACAGAAGGGAAAAGTTAAAAAAAATAAATTTTTTAATTTAAATTTTTTTTTCAATCACCAAAAACTATTAAAATAAGGAGTGATATGAGACTCCACATTTTTAAATGTTAATATTTAGTTGTTTGGCAGTCATTAAGACTATCCATGCTGTTAAAAGTTAGTTTAGACCTGGTATTTTTAAGCGTACCTGTTTGGTGGCGTAAATAGTTACTTTCCAGCTGGGCAGATGAGCACGTTTACACTTTATCAATGATTTCCCTGACTGATTGTAGCATGCAATGGCCCTTTAATTCGAAGCTGTCATATTGCCTGCTCACCACTAGGGGCAAGTTCACGATTTTTGCGTTGTACTACGCATGTGCAAATGTGGAAACTTGCTCCTTCCATTCACCACTAAAAACTGGCAGCATTGTTGAGCTCCACTGTTATTTCGGGAGTGAGTTCTGCCCCATTATGATTTTCTAAGTGCCCCATTAGTGCGTCCTTAATAATAGATTCCAGCATTTTCCTGACTGCTGATGTCAGGCTAACTGGCCTGTAATTCCTGTTTTCTCTCTCCCTCCTTTCTTGAATAATGGTGATACATTTGCTACCTTCCAACCCATTGGGACTGTTACAGAATCTAGAGAATTTTGGAACATCACAACCAATGCATCCACTATCTCTGCAGCCACCTCTTTTAGAAGGAATCTTACAACACCAGGTTATAGTCCAACAAATTTATTTTAAAATCACAAGCTTTCGGAGATTATCTCCTTCGTCAGATGAATGAATGAAAAGGTTCTCAAATCGCATATCTTATACTATGTTGGGACAGCATCACACCAATTAAAAGGTGTCGTTGTTATTCAAACAGGCCAGTCACGGAGAACAGCACGTCCCAGTACACTCGATATACATTGTGTCTATTACACAGGCAGGCAGAAAGAAACTCAAAATGGTAGAGAGAGAGAGAGAGAATTTTAAAAAACATATAAATTTTTTCCCCCTTTTTGCTGGTGGGGTTACGTGTAGCGTGACATGAACCCAAGATCCCGGTTGAGGCCGTCCTCATGGGTGTGGAACTTGGCTATCAACTTCTGCTCGATGATTTTGCGTTGTCGTGTGTCTCGAAGGCCGCCTTGGAGAACGCTTACCCGAAGATCGGTGGCTGAATGTCCTTGACTGCTAAAGTGTTCCCCACATCATGACCTCTTTTAGAACCCTAGGATGTCGGCCATTAGGTCCAGGGGATTTGTTGGCTTTTAGTCCCATTAATTTCTCCAGTACTTTTTCTTTACTAATTTTAATTACTCTCTTTAATTACTCCATTGGTTCCCCACTCTTTCTGGTATGATTTTTGTGTCTTCTACTGTGAAGACAGATACATAATATTTGGTTAATGTCTCTGCCATTTCCTTATTCCCCATTCTAATTTCTCTTCTCTCAGCCTCTAAGGGACCCACGCTTACTTTCACTACTTTCTTCCTTTTTACATACTTGTAGAAGCTCTTACAATCTGTTTTTATATTTCTTGCTAGTTTACTAGCATGTTATATTTTCTCCCTCTTTATCAATTTTTTGGTCATCCTTTGTTTGTTTCTAACACTCTCCCAATGCTCAGACTTACTACTCTTCTTGGCAACATTATAAGCCTCTTCTTTTAATCTAATACTATCCTTAACTTCTTTAGTTAGCCACCGATGGATCACTTTTCCTGTGGAGTTTTTATTTCTCAATGGAATGTATATTCGTTGAGAATTATGAAATATTTCTTTAAATGTTTGCCATTGCTTATCTACCATCATATCTATTAATCTAATTCCCCAACCACCCATTGCCAATTCACCCCTCAAACCTATATAATTTGCTTTGTTTAAGTTTATGACTCTAGTTTCGGACTTAAGTGCGTCACTCTCGAACTCAATGTAAAATTCTATTATATTATGATCGCTCTGCCTCAGAGGATCCTTTACTATGAGATTACTAATTAACCCTGCATCATTACACAAGACAAGATCTAAAATTGCCTGCTCCCTCATTGGTTCCATGATGTATCAATAGATCAAATATGTGATATACAATTTTGGAAGTGAATTAAAGAGTGCACCCTAATTTAGATGACATCATAAATCACAAAAAGAGATTGATTTAAGTAGATTATACCAATCATGGGAATCCCCAAGATTATGTTTTATCCTTTAATTCACTTTCCATTATTTGCTGTTTGGTGTAACATATGCAATGTATGGATCTTAATAATGTATCTTTCCTTTTGTTTAAACAGTTTCTTGTAGAGTTTCACTACTTTAGTGTGAAGTTTACAGAAAGCCATGGCATTCTTTTGTGACATCAATACTGTAAATTTACATGGCAAACTATACACAATGTAAAAAAATCACTAAAGTCTCTCTACACATATCCAAAAGGGCGATAAAAGGAGGATAGATGATACATGTGTGTAAAATATTACAGTAGAAAGCAGATGGTGAGTTACAAGGCTGTAATTCAATTGAGTGGTTCATGTGACATCATAAACCATAAGCATGAGGCTCAAGCAGTTAGTGAACATCAACAGAATCCATGAGAGAGCCTTAAAGGCTCAGCCAGCCATTTATTTATTATTATTATTATCGTTATTATTATTGAGGTACCAAGGTGATAGACCTAGATCCATAGTGCAGATTAAAAAGAGTAGAAGAGAAGATGAGGTAAATCAAGATACAGTTGTCAGGCGATGTCAAGCTCGGGTTTTAAAGGCCTTTAGGTTGAAGGAAAAAAGGTGACCGAGGGAGCAACACAGCTGCAAGTTCTTGGAAGAAAATGAGATTGAGTAGGAAATAGTGCAATGAGTCTAGATTTCAATTCAGTGAGAGGTGAGGAGTACTTGCAAGACTGTAGAGTTTAAGAGGTTAGAAAATGAGGTATGCTCAGAGGAATAATGGCCAATATAGTATTGATTAAAATAAAGTCAAGAAAGCTTGTGCTGAAGATGAAGGTTGGATTTAAAGGTGAAAGAGGGATCACCTATTAGATGACAAGCTTTTTCTTGTATCCTGTCAGGATTTTGACAGAGCATTTGAAAAAGCTTCTTCAGATATGTTGCAAATGTTGGATGGACTTTATGGAAAGTTAAAGGCTAATGAATGAGTAAAAGTGTTGTGACACTGTGTGATTCCATAACCATGTATCAGTGAATCATAGAATCATGTATTTCTGTCACTTTGTGATTCCATATGTATGTACTAAAAAAAAACATTCTGCCTTCCTTACTGCTGGTGTCAGGGCTACTGACTAGTTGTAGTATTGAATTCAAGCTCTTGTAAGTGAAAGCTGATTGTACATAGGACGTGAAAGTATACAGCATCATGATACTGAAGTGTTAATAGCTTTATTTTTCAGGTATCTGACTGTAGGGCTTAAATGACTTTATATGAAAACAAAACTTGAGCTGTTCATGAATGTCATCCAAACCCCTAGATTAGAATACTGCACTTGATTCCTTTCCAGATATTTAATATTATGCATGTGAACTTAAAACGGCCTCTGTTTAGACTTCAAGTTGCTGTAGTATTCATAATACCTGAGACATAGAAACACTTGAAAGTACAGAACAATGGGTAGTTTCAAAACATTCTATTGAACTTTATGAAAGATTCCCAGCTAGTATTCTTTTGACGTGGTGGGTTGTAGTGAAATTGGTTCAGTTGTGGTGAGGCTTAAGGTGCAGTTATATTGTTATTTTCATTGCTATTCAAAGTAGTTTCAAGTACACATCGATGTGAAAGTGGCCATAGGACTAAATAGTCACCTTCTGATCTAATTCATGCATACACCGAACATGAGAGACCTGAGGCCCCTCTAGTAGATCATTTTCACACTAAGAGTACTGCTGGACCTCCTGAATGTTTTACAAACATAATGTTCAATGTTTTTAATTTTAGGATAAAGCAGCTTAGATAAAATAGTTCTTCGGCCCACTCTCTTCTAATATTAAAATGTAGCCACCCAAGGAGATCAGCTCTGTATATACATCCTTTGTCAATAACCTCAGTGTGACCTGTACAATGTGCAGTCAGCAGTTTACCTGAAGTCTGCCAGTATGCATCACACTCCACAGGTACTGGTCTGAGCATGGTAGCTGCAGTATTATTGCAATGTTAGTTCTTCAATTGTGTTGATTTAGAATTTTTTTCTCCTTGTTGCAACATGATGTAGGATCTGTGGAGTTACTGGTGATAGTGACAAGTGACAGTATTTGTTTGTTGTTTCTCACAGCAGTTCACAGATCTGTACACCACATGGTAGATATAGTGAATAATGGATACGTGGGAATGACCATAATGCAGTAATCTAATCAAGGAGTTCAGATGAAGCTCTAGCAGTCTATAACCATCACCTCAACCCTTGATTAGATTACTGCCTTGAAATCACTCCATGGTGTCATTAATTATTTATAATATATTTACTGTTCATTTTGTGGGTTGGTATTACTCTGTTTCAGCCTATTTTTTCAGTCACTGTCATTGCTGACAGCAACTATTTGCTTGCACCATGTTATTGATACACATTGAAGTTCACACTGAAGAATTAATGATTGCTGCATATTTATCATAAGGTGTGGTTTCAATAGATTACTGGAAAACTCAATGGTGAGTATATTTATACCATGTGCTAGGTTGCTTATTCTTGATAGTTTTCAGTTGTGTCTATTCCATGGCTTTTTTTTCATAGCACAGGACTTTTAGCATGGATATAATTCCACTTTGTTCTCACAATTAAATTTATTTCAGCTCTTCATCATGCCATTGTCTTCAAGACCATCTCTCGCTCTCCTCATTGCCTACTGTAACTAACTCTCATTCACTATCTGTTGTTATTTTGCCTCCCAACCCCTCTACGTCACATCATGCTGATTACAGCCCTCAGTTCCTCCCTCAACATCTTTCTTCCTGTCTCCCGTTCACTCCCTCCCTACAACTTGCTGTCACATTCTGCCCCTCTAAGCATTCAAAAATGATTATTTGCACATTCAAACTAAAACTGAATCTTGCTGATCCGTTCAGCAGCATCAGCACTCCCCACATATAATAAGGACACAGATATTTCACCCACCAAAAATGGACTGTATGGTAGAACAATATTGAATATTAAACTGCCAAGTGTGGAGTGATTATTTATGTTTCCCGCAGCAATCTTCCTTATATGCCTGTCTGAGTTAGAATGGCAATTTAACAATAATTAGTGCCATACTAAGTGGGCATTAGTCCATAGCACAAAATTGATCGTATGGCACTAATTATTGTTAAATTGCCATTCTAACTCAGACAGGCATACAAGGAGGACTTGTTCAAAAGTCCAAAATAGATTTTAATCTTGTTGATGGTGGTAAATTATTTTTCCATTCTTTAACATTAAGTTGCAAGAAATACCACAGATTTACACCCAGAAAAGCACATAAATGGATTCTAAGGCCAACACATTTAATTGTTTTTAACAGTTAATTTTCTGTGATCCATTAGCAGGGCTATTGGAAATTTGCAGTCATGTTTTTAATAGCTGAATTCAAGAAAATTGTGCCAGCCTGTGAAAACTACATTTTTCCACAAAAATCATTCTACGCCACACCCCAATTCATCCCTCATAACTGCTTCCAACGCCTACCCAATGCTGCTGTTGCTCTGTAGGATCAGCCTCTTGATGCATGTTGTGGGCAGAAATTCCTGATATTGGAATAATTTTGTGAGATCAGGAATTTCTGCCTGCAGTATACAGCAGAATTTGATTCCCCCTCCCCAAGCAGCAGCAATGGAGAGGCTCCAGGAGCAGTGGTGTAGGATGAGTCAGAGAAGACTGGCAATAAACTGGGGGGAGAGGACAAAGTGTGAGGGATCAAAACAAGTGCCCGGGTGAAATGAGGAGAAAGGGAGAAGTGTGCCAGCATGAAATGGGGAGATGGAAGGAAGAAGAGCGCTAGGGTGAACTGAGGAAAGAAGATTGGCTCCGTGAGCTGCGGAGAGGGAGGGGAGTGAACAGCCCCATTGTGAACTGGGAGGGGCGGGGGGCTGCGAAGAATATTAACACTGTGATGTAGGGAAAGAAATTCCTCCATTAACTTCCATAAACGGGTGGATTAATGAACTATTTAGAACAATTGGATTAGTATCAGAGAAAACCAATACATAGCCATAGTGGGCCACAATGAGGAGAAATCGCCGCAATTCTTGCCACAATCTTTTGCAATGTTCCAGTGGCCTGTCCATAACCAGACTTGTCAACATCAGCTGGAAGATTCTGAAAAGAGTCGTCCGAATTGGAACACTGGCCCTGACAACACACTTTCCCTTGTGCATTATTTTCATCCTGAAAACGTCAGTTGTAGAATTCAGATAATGCACAAAGGAGGGAAGCTCCAAGCTTGGCACCACCAGGGTCTGTATTTGGTAATGAGAAACAAACTTCACCGAATCCGCTCACAGATATCGTCTGAATTGATAGCATCAGCATCAGTTTAACATTTCAGAATTGGCAGTATGTTGTGTGAATATATCCACAATTTAGACCATTGTGAAATGTTAGTCCAAATTTCGCATAGGATATCTTGTCTGCGTGTCTCTTCACAGCCTCACATTCCACACATCTAAAAATAAGTACGTGCTATTATTTAAGTCGCAGATAGGAGGCATGTATACCCAACAGATCGCGCCACATGCAGAGATTTCACCGTGTGTCTACCCCAGCGAGGACATGCTGATTCCAGCACTATCTTTTCCAATGAACTATTCCAGCTAATTCTAACAAGGGCAGTTGACAAGAACTCATTACGGGAGGTGGTTTTGATATACTCTGAGAATAAAAGTCAACTAGTATATATTCATTCAAAAAGAATATCAGCTAAAGAGCAATTGCAGTTGGCTTTATATATACACACACAAAAAAGGAAGATTCATTTTAGGATCAAGATGTCCAGCCTTTATTTCCGACTGTGTCTGTAAAAGGAACCACGAAGCACGTATTGATTAGACGGGTGCATTAATATTCTGATAGACCATAATCTACTTTTTATTGATCAAACCTTTCTTTTATAAACTGCCCCAGCTCTCCGCATCTCATACGTGAGACGGAAATGAAATTAGCTATTCGCGCCTACGGAGCCCTTTCCTCCCCCTCCCAACCGCCACTGTTCGGCTGTGCGAGTAAAAAGCCGCAGAAATCGGTCTCTTTCGTCTGCGGAAATAACACAAATGCCCAGAAAGAGCTTATGCTTTCTGCAAAATCAATGTACACCCCTGGGAAAATACCTCTTAATTTATCTATCTATCTATCTATCTATCAATCAGTCATATATATATATTGTGCAAAACGCTGCCCAGGCGCTCTCAGAAAGGAGCCCAATCTCTCCCCGTGCTCACATTTAACCCTCATGCTATCTGACTGCAGGAGACAGCCGTCATATTCTACTCTGCTGACATCGGAATAGGCTTGAAGCATTTTTACACGGCAAAGGCACAAGTCCCAACAACGAGCGCAATTAGGGAGTATTTAGTTTAAGTCGCATTACATCGGTGGTATTACTGTTTATTGATACCGGTTTATATTTTTAAAAAAAATCTTGATCCTACCAGAAGCTTTAGGATACATATCTGGTACAAAGCGGAGTGCTGATTGTAAGGTGGCAAATATCGTATGAATATCCTAGCTTCGTTTCTCGGAGTATAACATTTTATTTTGTGCATTTTCGGTGTCAATATTAAACCCTTTCCTACCTCAATCATAACATAGTCGACGTGCGATACAAGATTGTGGAGATGAACCGAACAAATCAGCACCCCCCCCCCCCCCCCCGTCCCCCGCGATGAGAAAATCAACTGTTTTAGCTGCGAGCAACACTCAGGCCATTTGCCCCGTGCTTACAGATCTCTGCTGTAATAACACGAACTCCCTGCTAATACCAACAGAATCAGTCGGCTCAACAGAGACCGTCCGTTAGTGACGCCCCCACAACATGTGGCACGTGTCACAGAGGCAAAGACCCTGATTAACTGGAGCCCTCCAGAAAATACCGATACAGCCAGGGGTGTAAGCAAAAAACAAACCAAAGGATACGTTTGGATAAATGACTGACATTTCGCAAAATAATGTAATAGAAAGCGATGTAGCGCTTTGTAATAGTGTAGAGTGGTATTGTCTGTACTAAATAGCAATCTGGACTGGCGGTGAGGGATTACTTTTGGGAGAGATGCCAAAAAGTCGAAGTGCCTCCTCCTTAATAAAATGCAAGATGGTAAGTATCTGCATATCTGTTGAGATTTGTTTTGATTACATATTTAATACTCGCCTACATCATTATAGGGACTCTGTAGAAAGATGAGATTTTTTAAAATCAGAAACTGTGAAACAAGCAGAATTGCTTTGGAAAAACACACACACACAGCCAGTATACCAAGAAGTACATTTAGCGCAGAGGGTGGTAAAACCATAGCAAAAGGAGTGTCCCTTTGTATATGTGCTGTGATCTGATCTGATTAGTACAGGCACCTGTGCGAGTGCAGCCCATTAACCCTTTAGGCAAGTCCGCGGACTGGGACGGGTCTGTACGGCAGGCGAATGAGCCGACCCCGCCCACTCTGCCGCCGATTGGTCGGAAGGGACCTGACGCACAGCCCCTCGTTTCCCCGGTGCTCGCCAATAGCGGCGGAGCGCTCAAGGTGCCCAGGGCGGCCATTGGTTGGCGCAAAGAGGGCGCTACGCAAAAACAGAGAGCTGAGCCCAGAGAGCTCCAATCTGTCAGTAGAGAGAACGGCAACCAGGAGCTGGGGATTGCAACGTGAGAGAGAGAGAGAGAGGGAGGGGGAAAAGCAAACAGTAAGAGGCACTAAAAGAAAAAGAGGGAAGAGAGAGAGAGAGAGGGAGATACAAAAAACCCAGTGAGATCCAGATTAGGGAGCCTGAACAACAGAAAGTGTTTTGATGATAAACTCTAGACCCCAATTGCCGTGTTTACACCGAGGATATGAAAAAGGGTTTGATGTGAAACCAAAGCCCCGGGGAATCTCTCTATCCAGGCCACTACAGAATAGTGTGAGATCAAACGATCATTTCACTCATTAGAAAAAAAAAGTTCAGCTGCGGGTGCGATGAGGCTGCTTCACGCAACTGGCGTTTGCGGACAGATGTGATGGAAAAATCAAAGCAGGAGAGAGCGCGAAGTTAATAATAATTAATATTTTTTTTAACAAAAAAGAAACACCACCCTGAACTTAAAAAGGGTCGCGATTTGGTTTGGGCTGTGGAGATGAGCGTCTTATTTTTGCTGGTTTGCATCTTGGTCGACCGTGTTGCCTGCCAGATCCGCTATTCGGTGCCCGAGGAGCAGGAGCATGGGACGTTCGTGGGGAATATCGCCGAGGATTTGGGATTGGACGTGACGAAACTTGCCGCCCGCAGGTTTCAGACGGTGCCGAGCTCCAGGTCTCCCCACCTGGAGGTGAACCTGGAGAACGGGGTGCTGTTCGTCAACGAGAAAATCGACCGGGAGCAGATCTGCAAACAGAGCCCGACCTGCCTGCTGCACCTCGAGGTTTTCCTGGAGAACCCGCTGGAACTTTTCCGCGTGGAGATCGAGATCGTGGATATTAACGACAACCCGCCGAGTTTCCCGGAGGCGGACATCACGGTGGAGATCTCGGAGAGCGCCTCTGCCGGCACCCGCCTGCCGCTGGAGAGCGCCTTCGATCCGGACGTGGGCAGCAACTCGCTCCGCACTTACGAGATCACCCCAAACAGTTACTTTTACCTCGACGTGCAGACCCAGGGAGACGGCAACAAGTTCGCCGAGCTGGTGCTGGAGAAAGCCCTGGACCGGGAGCAGCAGGCGGTCCACCGGTACGTGCTGACGGCCGTGGACGGGGGGCTGCCCCAGCGGACGGGCACTGCTCTGCTCACCATCAAGGTGCTGGACTCCAACGACAACGTGCCCGTCTTCGAGCAGTCCGTCTACACGGTGAGCCTGCCGGAGAACGCGCCCGTGGGCACCCTAGTCATCCAGCTCAACGCCACCGACCGGGACGAGGGCAAAAACGGCGAGGTGGTGTACTCCTTCAGCAACCACGTCTCGCCCAGGGTGAAGGAGCTGTTCAGCATCGAGCCCAGGACGGGTTGGATCGAGGTGAAAGGGGTCATCGATTACGAGGAGAGCAGCCTCTACCAAATCTACGTGCAGGCGAAAGATCTGGGGCCCAACGCGGTGCCGGCTCACTGCAAAGTGCTGGTGAAAGTTACCGACTTGAACGACAACGCCCCGGAGATCAGTTTCAGCACCGTGTCCGACTCGGTGAACGAGAGCGCAGCCCCGGGCACCGTGGTCGCCTTGCTCAGTGTCACCGACCGCGACTCGGGCGAGAACGGGCGGCTCCAGTGCGAGATCCTGGGACAGGTCCCCTTTAAGCTCAAGTCGTCCTTCAAGAATTACTACACCATCTTGACGGATGGGCCACTGGACAGAGAGACCACCGACTCCTACACAATCACCATCATGGCGAAGGACATGGGGTCGCCCCCTCTGGCCTCCAGCAAGTCCATCAAGGTCCAAGTGGCCGACGAGAACGACAATGCGCCCCGCTTCTCCCAACCTTCCTACGACGTCTATGTTACCGAGAACAACGTTCCCGGGGCTTATATTTTCGCAGTGACTGCTGTGGACCCCGATGTAGGGCAGAATGCCTACATCTCTTACTCCATATTGGAGTGCGATATTCAGGGGATGTCAGTTTTTACCTATGTCTCCATAAACTCCGAGAATGGCTACCTGTACGCCTTGCGCTCTTTCGATTACGAGCAGCTCAAGGAGTTCAGTTTCACCGTCCAGGCCAGGGACGCAGGGAGCCCTCCCCTAGCCAGCAATACCACCATCAACATCATCATCATGGACCAAAACGACAACGCGCCCTCCATCGTGTCGCCCGTGTCCAGGAACGGCAGTGCCAAAGAAATCGTGCCCCGCTCAGCTGACCCGGGCTACCTGGTCGCCAGGTTGGTGGCCGTAGACGCGGATGATGGGGACAACGCTCGGCTCACCTATTACATCGCCAAGGGGAATGAGCTGGGACTGTTCAGGATGGACTGGAGGAGCGGGGAGCTCAAGACGGTCAGGAGGTTGTCCACCAACAAAAAAGACCCCAGCGCCCCTTACGAGCTCCTGATCGAGGTGAGGGACCATGGGCAACCACCTCTGTCGGCCACCGCCACCATCCTTGTGATGGCCGTGGACAGCGCCGTGGATCGCCAGGGAGAACGGGGCAACAGAGCCGGGAATCCAAAGGAGAACTCGTTGGATCTGACCCTCATCTTGATCATCGCCCTGGGCTCGGTGTCCTTCGTTTTCCTCCTGGCCATGATTGTGCTGGCAATCCGGTGCCAGAAGGATAAGAAGCTGAACATCTACAGCTGCCTGGCCAGCGAATGTTGCGCCTGCTGCAGGCAAGCGAGGAACAGGAAGAAGAAGCTCAGTAAATCGGACATCATGCTGGTGCAGACCACCAACGCCAACGCAGCTCAGGTCTCGGTTGAGGAAGGGGGCTTTGGCCACCACAGCCAGAATTATTGTTACCAAGTTTGCCTGACCCCGGAATCGGCCAAAACAGATCTCATGTTCTTGAAACCGTGTAGCCCAACCAGGAGTACGGACGCTGACCACAATCCTTGCGGGGCCATCATAACTGGGTACACGGACCAGCAGCCCGACATCATTTCCAATGGGAGTATATTATCAAACGAGGTAAGATACTTCAACTGCGCCGAGAGGGATCTACATTTTCCCCTTGCCCACCTATTTTCTCTAATTTTGCTCATCTCAGTTTATCCTCACATTCCCTCATACCTTTCATATAATCCTTTACTTTAATTTCTCTGCCGCACATCTTTAACTCACGATCCTCTGCTGTTTCTCACTTGAAATCCATTTGAGATTATTTTCGGATGCACCTACATGCATTACCTTTAGAGCAACGAAGGGCATCATAATATGAAATGTCATTGTAAATGCAGCCAGATCGCACCGATAGACTACTATGATTTAAGTAAATAATCTTTGACTTCCAGCATAGATTGGAGAGTAAAACTGCTACGCAAGAACTCTTGTCTTTGCATGAGAAGAATGGCTTAACCCTTTATTATATCGACCAGAAAGAAGGGTAGTATTTTAGTTAATCCCCATTAACCATTTGAGTATTGACAGCGGTTTACACCCTGCAATACGGTGACATCGTTAAGAGCTCCAACAATCTGACGTATTGTGTCAAATGAAAGGATGTAAGGGTAACGCGCCATTCGCTAAACATTCTAAGGAGAAACATATCTAAAATACTGTCCCACTCTTCAACCTGCAAAAGCTACCCTGTGCCTTAAAATGTTAATCAATCTTGATCCTTTGCCAATTGGAGCTTTGAACTATCCTTCAATTCTGTAATTGTACAGTCATTACGAGGTCCAATGTCATATTAGTAACGGTAATTAAATTTCTCCATCACAGTGATGCCTTCAACTAAAACTGCGTGCGTTAGTCCGATTCTTTCCTTATGTTAGTACATATAGAACGGTAGTAATGGTGCAGTCGGTTCACGTTGCCTGCCTATTAAGTAACGATTGTTGACTTGATGATTTACTGAACAACTTTTCCTTTCCAGACAAAACACCAGCGGGCCGAACTCAGTTTTCTTGTGGACAGACCCCGTCGAGTTAACAGGTAGGCGACTCATTGAACTGGAGCGCTCGCCAGATTTCACTACTTGACAAGATAGAAGGGCCCTATTTGTGTTCAATATCGGGCGCTAACGTTGGCGATGCTTTTTTTCTTCCAGTTCTGCTTTCCAGGAAGCGGATATAGTGAGCTCGAAAGACAGTGGCCACGGTGACAGCGAGCAAGGGGACAGTGACCACGATGCCACCAACCGAGCCCACAACCCTGGTAAGTGCGATTAGTGATATTCCAACGTCTACCTCTCCCTTTTTTGCGGGTGGGGGGCGGGGGGTGTTGGTGATGCATAAATTGTGCATACCATTACATAAAACATAATAAACAAGTTCCTCGGCTTACTGTTTTTTTTAAATAGCGAGCTGTAGTATTTAATTCACGTTCCTTTGATTGTGTTGGTGCATCTCAGTAATTCACCAAACTGTTCGGATGTATGAATGAGTGGGCATATCAGCACAGTATGCACATGTGTTAGTATTGAATTAAGAATAACGTGCAGTTAACTCAGCAGCTCGAATTCACCCCGTGGTGCGTGTTTCATGCATATTACAGCTGAGTCAAAGACTGAAAGAATTGTGTGATGCACTATTCAGCTGGATGGAGGAAGGGGCGTGTTGTTATTTACTGCTCATCGCGTCGCGCCGAATCCCGGTTTCTTTGTAATGTATACTGATTACAAGCTGTCCTCGAAGAAACTCTTCTCAGTCTAATTTCCCTCTCCTTTTTTTCCTTGGGTTGCTTTCATCTAACCCGTCTACTGTTCATTATGGAAAACACGTTTGGTACTAACGGCCGCTCAATGGCCCCTTTATTTTTCCGCCGTTAATGAATATACAATCTTAATGAGTCCTCGAGGACTGGCATTCGTCTCCATCATTCCCCGTTTGTTGTTGGACGTGATGGAATTTGGAAAGAAGCGGTTGTCGCAGGGTCAGGGAATTCAAAAGTACACAAAGCAATGGGCTTTGCCAGATGTCCCACCTCAGCTCTTACTGGAGGGATTAAATAGTCTTATGTGTTACTGCTTCATATAGTTCCCAAAGCCATGCTTTGCAAATTTCCCAAACTCTGCGGATTGAATCGTCAAGGATTACGGGTCGTTTTTATTAAAAGTGCCTGTTTTGTATATCCTCCTGCTCCTCTTTCAAAATGGAGGGTTATTAAATACACCCACACCACAGAAGATGGCAGTAATGCAAAACTTAACAGACTCCTCAGGCCCTTAAGCACTACATTTCAGAGTGAAAATTATGTCTGAGGATAGAAAAAACTTCCCAAAACTTATATATGTGTGTCTTCTTGTGAGTGTGAAATAACGGTAAAAGCAGCAACAAAAAAGGAAATGTACAATATCATTGAATTTAGTCAGTGAACCACACGCTTATGTTTGCCATTCGCTAGATTTTAAACTGAGCAATCTTAAGAGTCACAACATTTTGAAAAGCTGTCAGTGATCCAGTTTGATTAACAAGTAATTCTGGAAATTAGACCAACATAGGCTGTAATCGGATTAAGGGTCTAGTCAATTATTCCATTTTTACCATGAGACAGTTTAGAATCATGCACATTTCGCTCGGAATAATTCCAAAGCTGCTTGTTTTAATGGCTTATCTATGTCACTGTTTCAACGCATTATATTTTGTGTAATGTTAAACAACTAGAGCAGATTTACATCACCCCCTTCAGCTAGGCAAACTAGCTAAATGGTACCGGGAATTGTATTGTACCGGTATATCCCGGTACCATTTAGTTTGCTTGTTTCAATACAGTCTCCCGTTCCGTTAGCTAATGTACAATATATTTCCCTGTAGCTTTAGATAACCTATTGCTTTGGTGCAAAAGTCCCCATCTAACTTCATGCAGTGTGTTTGGAATAATACAGTCCCCTGTGTCGGTAATAGTGCGTTTATCTGATGGGATTAAAAAACCCGCATCTCGAAAGTATCTTTAATGTCCTAGTCCTTCTTGATTCCTGGTGCTGTTATCTGGGATCATCTTACAGAAATACACGGGTGAAGATGACGAAAGCTGCCTGAATTATGTTAGGTGCGCTTAATTGAATTAGTGTTGGTGCCAAATCATCCCAGGAAGTACAATCGTTAGCATTTGCATTGCTGTTTTAAAGATACCTACGCAAAACGGACACCCACCCAAGGATGGAGAAATTAGGAGGGAGAACCAACAGCTTTGTCAAAGAGGTGGGCTTTGGGGGGATATTAAAGGAAGACTGAGTGGTGGCGGGGTTTAAGAAGGGAATTCCAAATCGTGGGATCTAAGCAGCCGAAGGCCCCGCTCCCAGTGGTTGGGAGAAAGGGGGGAGGGGCGATGCACGGGACAAGAGGCTGAAGTAAGTCTTAGTTACATCAGTACTTGCAATTTAGGTAGGCCAAATAACATAGCAGAAGTTAGTTTGTGGGCAAATTCAGAACTAATCTAACCTCCAACCTAAAATCTAATTAGTGTTAGTCAAACGAATTTGGGTGGTCTCCCCCAAGTTCCCAGTAGGCATGAGTCTGGAGTATGAAACAATTAATTCAGCACTATCTAGACACCCACTCATAGAAAGCCCTCTAGGATGGCTCATGTAAGAAAGGAAAATGGACCACGGCAGAACCTCTGATGCTGGGATATCTCACATTGGGTAGGGATACATTCCTAGAACAATTGCCAAATGAGGGTGTTGTACTGACACTGGGTGCCAAAATGAAAAATGCCAATTTTCCACCAGTAATATCGCTCAACTGATGGAAAACAAGAGAAGAGAGAGGTGATCTCATTGAAATATAAGATTCTGAGGGAGCTTTACAGGGTAGATGCTGAGAGGTTGTTTCCCCTGGCTGGAGAATCTAGAACTAGGGGGCATACTTGCAGGATAAGGGGTCGCCGATTTAAGACTGAGATGAGGAGGAATTTCTTCACTCAGAGGGTTGTGAATCTTTGGAATTCTCTACTCCAGAGGGCTGTGAATGCTGAGTGGTTGAGTATATTCAAGGCTGAGATAGATAGATTTTTGGACGCTAGGCGAATCCAGGGATATGGGGATCAGGCCGGAATGTGGAATTGAGGTCGAAGATTAGCCATGATCTTATTGAATGGCGGAGCAGGCTGGAAGGGCCTATGGCCTACTCCTGCTCCTATTTCTTATGTTCTAAAAATCATCCAGATAATTTAACACAAGCCCTTGACCCACCAACTCTCTGCCTGATACAACTGTATACCTTGTAACCAGAGATCATCTCCTACTTAAACACGAGGTACTAGAATTGTTCGATCTGGTTTAGCATGTTCAAGCACCGATACACAGTATAGGGAAGTGAAGGAATGCACATTTGGTTCCCTTTTTCCAATGATCCTCGATCTCAGCCACAGTGCCACGAGAGAGGAGTAAAATATGAGAATGGGTGTTTACCTCTTTGGTACGGAGTGAAAAGTTGCACCCGGGAAATCCCGAGAGCAGATCATCCATCAACCTTCTCGAACCCAGGATGTGCTTGTCTTGAGGGGGGTGGGGGTTGGGGCAAAACGAGAATTCGTGCCCCATCAAAAACCATGCCACAAAACATATCAGAATCAACTAATATCCCCCGATAAACGTTGGAAAAACGTCTTTGCTACTTATTCTTGTCATTGAAGAAAATGTACATACAGATGTTGGTGTTGCACTCCCTAAGATTGATATTCTTTGTTGAATTTCACGAAGAGACGGTGTTTCTCTGCAGTATTTTTTCAATGTGTAGTAGAATATATTACCAGTAGAACATAGATGGCATCACATGACTCCTGTTTTCTGTGTACACCATACATTGGGCAAGTAATTGAATAGCTTTTAAAGATGTTAACTTAAAATTGAAGGTAAATTGATGCATGAGTTGTAGAACGGCACTTATGATGCCCTCTTTCCCTGAGTGCCTACTTAGTTGTGACATTATCTCCATGAAATATAGGGGAAAATCATGGAGATTGGGTCATCAGGTGTGGTATGAAGTACAAATGAAGAGAAAACCTGAGAAACACTAGATCCCTGGAAGAAGAAACGTTGGCGCATGTTAAACTTATTTACAGCCGTAGCTCATCGTTGCTCTTTTTTCACTAACGTATTTTGGTGTCACCAGGTTTCAAAAGCTCATAATTGAAAGCAATGTTGCATTCTTCCAAAGTATTTAAAGCGAGTAGGGAAAATCCTGATAATAAGAGCATATATAGATAGATTTAGATTATAGCCAAAAACTTGAAGGGATTATTAATTTAAATATTGCAAAACACCAGGATGTAAGTCTCATGGGTTAAGTACAAAGTGAATTACGTCACACTTAGCTGCAAAAAAAAACAAAAGTGAACAGGTAGTGTGACATCTCCAAACTTTATTTGGTTTGAACAGCCTGTTTTGAGATGGAACGTAAGACATGAATAATAAACCAGGAAGCGTCGAGATGTGTCTGCTGACCAATTTAAGGAAATAGTCGAGGATGATTAATAAGTTCTCGTGTTCCCCGAAAACGAGGAACATGAAAATATGCAAACCCTACTTTACAACGGTGAAAAATGAACGAACGACTTATGGAAATAAGCAACGGAACAGACCCCGGGAACGTGCTCCTCATTCAAGGCTATTTGGAGGCATCCTCACAAGTCCGTGTCGACTCAATGCTCAGGACTCGGTAGAACAGGCAGACTCCGAAGCCCTTCGCCCGCTACGATTGCGTTTCAGCACACAAAAAAAAGGTGTTGATTTCTTTTAACAAATAGTGACCGTGGGCGTTTGTCAGCCTTACAAATTGCAGAGAAAAGGGCCGGGATTGCGAAAACGCCGAGCCACTGCCGATCGAATAGCAGCAGGCTTTTGCAGTGTAAACATTAGTCAACTTGGAACAGTTTTAGTAAATGTCATCATGCCCGTGTGATTGCATTTTAAATATCAACCCGAAACGTCGAAATGCTTTGTACTGTTTGAACAGCTCCGAAATAAAATCAAAATCAAACTGCAAGAGATTCCCCAATCGTAGCCGCGAAGACCCTACATGTCGACAGTCTTTTTTATTTCCCCTGTATAAAAAAAACCGCTGCTGGTGATCCCGTTTCCAGTTCACGTACGCAGTCTGCAACAGCTCACTGATCAGTAATTTGCTTTCAGACTTCTGCATAGCAATTACTGATGTAGGGCTGTGATCGAAGTCTTGCATTTGCATAGCACGAGCTTCTTTAATTTAACATTAAAAAAAGTCATTTTGAAGAGAGATGAATGCATGATAACAACCATGGCCTCCCTGCCTCTCCCCCCACCACACTCCTCGCCTCCTTATTTAACTGGCTGTTCACTCACACTTGTAGCGCCTCGAGTTAGTTAACAGGCGTAACGCCGATCAGATGAAGGGGATGGTGACGTTAAGGACTGGGTTGAGACCAGGGCTGCATTGCAAATATTGTGATCATTCTCTTGTATTTCGCATACCAGATTTCTCACATCAGAACTTCTGAGTGCTTTAATTGCCATTGGTCTAGTTGCTCCCTCACTGATCAACTGCAATGGGGCCAGGCCATATTGACAAAATCTTTCCTAACATGTTAGCTTACTAGTGTGAGGATTAGATTTGGAAGTTTTGCATGTCGTTTTGACATGCTTATATATATTTTGTATTGATTCCTTTTCTTAAATAACGTCACCCTTATCGTTGCCTCCTACCAACCTGACTGTTGAAGAGCGTGTCGTACAATCTCTCAATTCAAATTGAAACGTGAATGCTGCGCTGGTTTGATCCGTGTATGTAATATATGTGTGTGACATGCAAAAGCTGAAAGGGGCGCTATCTCTTTAAAAATGTCTGATGCAACTCTTTACAATTGTTTCATTTTTCAAATGGCCTATAGCTCCATAGATATTGGCAGGCGATTGTCTCATGGTTTGCCACCAATAAAGCCCATGTCAATTGAGCCGTTCTTTTGTCAGTGGAAGACCCACTAGGCTCCAACTGCATGTAAGAAAACACTGTTGTATTTACATAGACAAGTGCCTGCCAATAGAACATGCAGTAACAAGCACACGTCAATAGCATCTCGCTCCGTGACAAACAGAACCGAAGAGTGTTTCTCCATACAAATTAAATCAATTAGTCACATCGTTCCTCAGAATGAGAAATACTTCAAACTGACATGCTTCTGGTAATAATTGTAATAGCGAATAGTACTAATAATTACCAGCTTCTTGGGTGAAGTTAGCCAACTACCCAGATTTTAAAAAAAAGTTGGCTTAAAAGTAAAAGCCCATGGGATCTAAGGGAAAGGGGCTAGTTGGATCCAAAATTGGCTCAGTGGCAGGAAGCAAAGGGTAATGGTTGACGGGGAGGGGTTGCGACTGGAAGGCTGTTTCCAGTGGGCACCTGCAAGGCTCAGTAGTAGGCCCCTTGCTTTTTGTGATTATTTTAATGATTTGGACTTGAATGTGGAGGGCTTGATCAAGAAATTTGCAGATGATACAAAAATTGGCCATGTAGTTGATAGTGAGGAGGAAAGCTGTAGACTGCAGGAAGAAACAATGGACTGGTCAGGTGGGCAGAAAAGGGGCAAATGGAATTCAATTCAGAGAAGTGTGAGGTAATGCATTTGGAGAGTACACAATAAATGGGAGGATACTGAGAGGTGCAGAGGAACAAAGGGACCTTGGTGTGCTTGCCCACAGATCCCTGAAGGTAGCAGGACAGGTCAATAAGGTGGTTAAAAGGGCATATGGGATATTTTCCCTTATTAGCCAAGGCATAGAATATAAGAGCAGGGAGGTTATGCTAGAACTGTATAAAACATTGGTTAGGCCACAGCTTGAGTACTGCATACAGTTCTGGTCACCACATTACAGGAAAGATGTGATTGCACTAGAAAGGGTACAGAGGAGATTCACGAGGATGTTGCCAGGGTTGGAGAATTTTAGTTATGAGAAAAGATTGGATAAGCTGGGGTTGTTTTCTTTGGAACAAAAGAGGCTGAGGGGAGATTTAATTGAGGTATATAAAATTATGACGGGACTAGGTAGAGTGGATAGGGAGGACCTATTTCCCTCAGCAGAGGGGTCATTGACCAAGGGGCATAGATTTAAAGTAATAGGTAGAAGGATTAGAGGGGAGCTGAGGAGATTTTTTTCCACCCAGAGAGTGATAGGGGTCTCGAACTCACTGCCTGAAAGGGTGGTAGAGGCAAAAACCCTCAACTCATTTAAGAAGTACTTGAATGTGCACTTGAAGTGCCGTAACCTACAGGGCTATGGACCAAGTGCTGGAAAGTGGGATTAAGCTGAATAGCTCTTTTTCAGCAGGCACGGGCATGCTGGGCCGAATGGCCTCCTTTTGTGTTGTAACTTTCTATATATAGAATGGATGGAGTACTTTAAGCGGAAAGTAAATCATCCAGTGATAGCAGGTATTTGCCTCATAAACCCAAAGGAGGAGTGAGCTCTGTATAGCCTAATCATTTGTGATTTCTTTTTCCATAAACCATCTAGTCCCATTGTGATTCTCATATGCACCTCATGTTGACTGATTTTATGAGTTTATTTAAGTTTTTCTTAAAAGACATAATGGCTTTATTCTGTGGGGATCGCCCATCACACAGAGCTGTTGCATGTCCTGTGATAGAGTTGTTGTACTGTGATACATTCATGCAGAATGTGGTGACTTTTACGTGCAGATAGGCTGGCAGGTGTAGATAGCACAGAATAGCAAACAGCAGCGAGCAAGGTGTTTTATAATAGTAATTTTCAAGAAATGGATCTTGTGGAAAAGATTCAATAATAAATCAGTGCAAGGAAGTTGGTATAATATCCCACTCTGTGCATTATTTGACACATCAAACATTTTTGGTTTCAGAATTAGATTCCTGCAGATAATTATCAATATTCATTATGAATGTACGGTATAAAGTAATATAATCTCAAAGAGTTGGCTAACTACATTTTTCTTCCTTAAGAATGTGATAGTTCATATTTTGAAAAGTTTTCTTAATTTTAATATATGAAACGATCGTAATTTCAATTGATTTTAAAATATCCATGTTTTGTTGCTGGCGTGTAGATTTATGTGCCTATTTGTTTCTCGTTAAAGCACTGCACTTTATTTCATTGCTTGAATACACATCCCTTAAATACAAATAGGCCTCCACTAGTTTTAATAGCCAGGGGGAGCTCAGTGACAACGAAATCAGGTTTCATATAATAATCTCAATACCTTTGCCTTTTATCCCTTAAGACTTCTTTGCTTTGTATCTGTCTTCATTCTTTTCGATTATAGTTTTCCCCTTTCTCCTGCTTTATTTTTCTTTTCTTCTGCAGTGGAGGCACTTAGTGAACAAATATGCTTTGAATAGAAGCAAGCTGTTCTAGTGGCAGTCTACAGTGCAGCTTGCTGAGACAAATTGTGCCACGATCTCATTCATTATTACTAAATTGATAATATCATACCAGTCCATTCCATGTAGCTAAATAAATGTTCTAATCGGCCAATCCATCTTGCTGAGCTAATGATGCCATACTGGATCTCTCTTTGAATTTGCTTTGATTGGTATGCTGATTGCATCGTAACAAAGCTTTCTTTTTAAAAGTATAAATGTACAATACTCAATATGAAAGGAAAGAATTTTTTTTAAAAATCATAATTTTGGCTGCTTCTGAAATAGATTTTTTTCAAACTGGAATTTGAAAATTATATTGATCTATCAGGTCACCAAACTATATGCATTTGGATGAGGTAATATAAGTGTTATCAGTCTTAGTTACAGAGAGAATGGTACATAGAAAATGGATAGGACCACTGTAATACACATTTTTCTTCAAACTTTGAGTTGATTTGGGTTTTGAATGTCCAGTGTTCAAATGTTTTTGTGAAGCCAAATGTGAACCCTGTATACATTGTTATTTTAAGCTGCATTCCTTGGATCAAACAGGAGTGACTTTATCAAGCACTACCAGAAGCCAAATAGAAGCACTACTGTCAGGATGTACCCTGCTGCTCTCCCATTACATTACTAGGCAACAGATGCATAATTCACTAGGATTCATATACCTACCATTAGATTGCCAGTTGCCAGGTACTTTAGGTACTTTTTGCCATAAGCAAGCATCAGTCACTGACTGGCCATCCACTTCTATTGAAGTAAAATGCACAGCAGGATATGCAGAGTGGCTGAATACATGATTAGAGGGAATGCTTTTCCTCTGTACATGGGTACTGCCATTTTGTAACAGGACAGTCCACCCTGAACACAAAATGGTCCAAACTAGATGAAATTATGATATTGCCAAAATAACCTACAAAATACTTTTAATTAGGTCATCTTAGGTATATATTTCTCCTAGAGCAGAATTATTCTTCTCGTCTCCTAGAGCTGAACTATTACCCATACATCAGTGACTTTTGACATTATAACTGCTTAGAAAATCTCCCCGATTGGATTGCTGTGGACTTGGCTTCGCTTCTTACAGATCTCACCAAAAAAAAATCATCTGTTTAATATACTCCGGATGATGAATTTTGTGTAAAACATTTAACCCCGTGATCATATTCTATGAAATATGGTACTCAGCAAGCTACATAGTATCACTTTCAGCCCTTTCCTTGCAGCATATACTCCAGCTATTTCCCCAGCCAATTTCCCTTCTGTCACACAGATTTTTGACCCTTATCTCTCTGCTTGATAAACAACTTATAAGTCACAAGAAAAGTGTAAAATTTATCGTTGAGAGGGCATAGTCCAGTAACAGAAACTCTTAGATCTGTGCAGAGTTGCCTGCTGTCGTCTTCGTTCTGTTTTTGTTTGCTTTGCGCTCGTCAGCCATATGGTGGTGAGGCTCAGTTTTCATGGCTTCATTTCTGTGTTAACGTTTTTACTCAGTGCCATTGCCCTTTTTTGGTGACACGACGGTGATATCTGAAACAAGCTTGTAAGAGGAGTAAGTGTTTTACCTGCTTCTGTAGGCACGGACTTCATTTTTTATTGTGCTTGATAAATCTCCTCAGTAGAAGTCCCAGAGGAGAGAAGAGGCAGGTTGTAAATAGAGAGCTAGGTTTAATTACATGGCTCTAGGCGCTTCAGTAGCACGAGCACTGGTGGCTTGGCGACAGGTCCATTTTAGCTGGTATGAAATTATATTACATACATCTGTTCATTTCCTATACTTGTACTAACTCGCAATTTGACAGACAAAATGGATCAATTTTATGATCACCCGAGATGTGATCACTTTTGTTCTAAGGCGAACCTTTTGTAGGTAATTGAATCTTATTAGATAATTTCATTTTTGAAAATGGAGACTCCCTGTTCAATTTGAAATCTCATTTTGTTTGTTTTGGAATATCTCCGAATGGTAAGTGCTGATCACATTGGCAATAGGAGGACCACTTTTGAGGAGATACTGACTTCATTTTTTAAAACATTAAAATATCTTTGATGTGGCTTGCACTTGTCACTCATTTGCCACTAGTGGTTAAAGTGCTTCAGAGCAGTTTGTAAGCAGACGTGGCTTTATAATCTTAGCAAGCTGCATTTTCTTTAGACTTGAAATATTGGAAATCTATCTCACTTTAACCTCGGCTTACAACCTGCCACTACAGAGGGGAAATGTACAGCGGGATATTCAAAATGGCAGGATACACGTGCAGATGGATGTTTCATGCCTCTATACTTGGCTGCTATCATTTTGTAAATGGACAGTCCAACTTGAACACCAAGTAGTCTGAACTGAGCAAGATTTTGGCATTTGCAAAAATGCACAAAATTTTCTTAATTAGGTCACTTAATTTTACTTCTCTTAGAGTAAAATTATTTTCCTATGTTCTCCTACAAGTTAGTACATTTTGTCATCACAACTGCTTGCATATCACTACAGTGCTCTTGCACTGTCAGACACAATAATTCCTCTTGTAAAGTTCCCTCAATGATGCCATCAACAGGGACTTTTTAAATATAAATATGCAAAAAAAATTAGAAATGCGCAAAAGTAACCAGAAAAATTGTTAAATTGGTTCATAATCTTTTCAACTGTTAAATCTTTTTTTTAATTGCCTTGATAGTGAGACTTATTCTTTAAGACTGACATTTTCTTTGTCATGTCAGTCTTCTTATTGTTATGCACATTAAGGTTTGACCTTAATGGACATTGATTAGTGAATTCCACTGTGATTTTAACATGTAAAGTGCTCCCAATAATAAGCTGCCCCCAGTTATTTAAAATGTTCTTTCCATTTTTTTCCTGTCTTTCTCCCCTTGCAGGCCGTTCACCGAGATGCATCCTCCTCCAGCTGGGGGAGAGCAGGACGGTCCAGGATGCAGACTTCTCCACGACTGCTGTCAATGCAGCTCTGTGAGCGGCTGGCAGGAGGTGCGATTTGAGCAGGGTGCGTTGGACAATGACAGTTCTCTCTCTTTCCCCTCCCTCCACACTCCCTCCCCGAGAATGGAATCCCTCACTTCCACATAGCGCTTCCTCTAGGGGTCTGGTTGAGAACTGATGAAGCTCAACCAACTGATTTCGAGTGACAGGCAGCCCTGGGACTCAAACATATGAAGTTCTGGTTGGGAATGAAGCATGAAACTGCTTGTGTTGCCTTGATTGCCCTCGGTATCTTTTTAGGGATAGGACTTAAGCGAAAAGATCGCTTACCATTTCACAGTGGAACCCTCTTAAGATCAATTTTTATATGCCAAAGGGAAAAAATCTCAAAAGGAATGATTAACCTAAATATGAGATTGCAGGAGAATCTTTCCCACAGCAATTGTATTGCTAGCATGTAAAATGAAACTCTGAAGGAATATTGTCGGATTATAATTTGGTTTGTAAACACAAGCATATCAAACAATATCATCAGTGAGGCAGTGACATCATGTGCTACCAATTGCATCTTTCTTCACCCTTTTTATCTTTTAGGCTGTCCCCTTCCGATTTTCTCTCATCCCCTCCTATTGATTGACCCATGCCAGGGTGTTGCACTGGCACTGGCCGTCATCTGGTACCTCATCACACTGGCTATTCTTTGTGTGAGCCTCAATTTTAAATACCAGGAAACTATTTGAGTTTGGGGGTGTATCACAGCTGAGCCTGCTCATATTATCACCCAAAATATCACACAAACATACCATATCACTGTTACTCAATAGCAATCAAAAGCAGGAAGCTTGGCTGAATTTTTTTTAACTTCCTTAGCTCAGCTTTGCTGAGGCCAATTGGGTGTCTGTATTGCCGTTCTGGTTGAGATCATCTCGCCCAGCAGTGACCAGGAATCGAGCCTGGTACCTTCCTAGTCTGTGTGGCTGATTTCCACATAGGGCAGCAAATTTAGCAACTTAGCGACCAGGGAATCAACTTTATTTTTTGGAGACTTTTGTGTTCCTTAAAGTAAGGGATGTTTGTGCTTGGGAATGGAACATTTCAATTTTGGGCACTCTGTATCGGGTACTCCCAAATGAAGTTCGGCATAGTTAGATACAGAGTAAAACACCCTTTAGTCTGCACCAACAGTCACATTAGCTCCAACTCTGGAAAGGCAACCATTCTTCACCAATGCAATGTTTTTTCATTTTCCGCCTCAGACATCCTTTGGTTTCTCTGAGTAAGATTGCCAAATTAGGGCAGCTTTGTTCTGTGGGTCCATGCCCACTAGGAAATGGCTGAGAATGCTTAAAAAAAATAATTTCACACAGAGCCAGTAGACAGAGGAGAGTTTCACCTTATTGGTCTGTGCTGGATTTGAGCCCAGGTATCAGAGGTGAAGGGCCTGTGTCTAATACATTGCATTATCCAATTCCTTTTTTTATCTTCAGCTACGAACAGAAGAAAAAATAGTAGTGCTAATGATGTCCAGGTTGTTCCATTTCAGGAAGAATGGCCATCGTGGTAGATGTTTCTGAGTGAGTTGTTCCAAGAACTTCAATCTGTTGCTTGAAATTCCAAGTGGCAACAAAAGCTCTTAGTTTTTCTTTAAGTTGATAAATCAACCTTTGTTAAAGTAAAAAAAAAGAAAAATTACAATTAGTCATTGGATGGATAGTGAACAGTGTTATTTTCATTGTTAAAATATACTTAAAACACAATATGGGGTTGAGTTGACTGCTTTTCATTGGTATTATGCAACTTCAATAAATATCTGGAGACTTTTGTTGTAGTATTAAAATAAAAGACATTTTGGTGCAGAACCATTTCTGTAACCAGATGCTATTAGTTCCTTTAGGAATTACAGTGCTATAACAAAGGATGTTATAGACATCTAGTAGCAGTTAAAGCTGTGATCATCAAACAATGAATGTATTGAAAGTTCAATGTAAGACTCCCTCTTCAGATCTTTTAATGGATGTACTGCATAGTATGTGTGGACTTTAGAGAAATGCAACATTTTAATGCTCAAGAATCTGGAACATTTAAAGCAAAATTAAATCAAAAGTCAATGTATATGGTGCCATGCGGATTTAAAGAATAAAATTATTATCCTTCTAAGTGAAAAGGTCACACCCTAGTATTGCTGTTTCATGAAAAGTAAGGGTCAGATTTTCCACTCATTCATAGTCAATTGCTTTTTTATGTGATTTCCGTCATGGTGTAACAAATGAGTGAAAACTGTCAATTTTGAGTTGGAACATTTTTGAAATACAGGCAGCATAACTTGAGAGCAAATTCTACTTAAGAGCAAGGTTATTGCATGCACAGATTTTCCCCCCTTTTCGCTTCTGTTGGACTAAATTCTTGATAAAGGAAAAAGTATCTGCGTCAAGGCCTCACAAGGCCATACTTGAAAGAGATGGTGAATATTGGGTTGAATCTATAATATATTAAAGATCTTATGTCTGTGTGCAATTCCTTTTCTATTATAAATTTCTCTGTTCACATTTGTAATGGTAACTGCCTCTGTAAACTTTTTATGCTGTAGTTGCACCTCCTCCCCTATGGAGGCACTGCAGCACCACCACTGACGGGAGGGTGTAATTTGAGTGACAAGTTTACGCAGCCAGTTTCCATTACAAATATATACATCGGAATTTATAATAAAAATAAGGACTGAATGTATAACTTTAAAATGGGGACTGAATGATGTCTGTATGCCCTGTTACAATTATAACCCTGCTTCATATGAGAAACTACAGTTGGTCTTGATTTTCCGTGCGCAGGGTGACAGGAGATTAACTGGTATTTTCATTCTAAAGTACCGAAAAGGAATAGTAAATAGGGTAAATGTTTTTAATGTAAAGTGCCCAAAGGGTATGGTAAATGTTGAGTTAAATAATTTTGGTACAAAGTACGATATAGATGCAAGGCACCAAAAGGAGGAAGTAACTACAGGATTAAATGTTTGAGGATTAAGGAAAAGGGTAATTGTAGATGTGCATACTTTAATGTAAAGGACTTGAGATGTGATCTTGATGGCCTGACATTAAAGTATTCCGCAGACTTATTTTTTAAATGCTTTCTTTTCTTTCACTGAAAACCTTTGTAGAAGACTTCTCTTTGGAGCTTGGAAGGATGACATTTCAGTGAAAAGGATGCAGGCAGTAGGCTCACTATAGACCATGTCTACCAGCTACCAATAATTTGAGTGTGGTTGGATTGTTTACAAATTAATCAACACTCATCTTTTTATTCTTCACATAGTCCATAGCAACAAACATTTAACACAGATTGCATTAAAAATGCTCTAACTGGTATTCAACAAGATCAATTATGTTCTGGTCTGTGCTGGCTAGTGGATATGCTCTCCAAGGATTCCCACTGTATGCCTTATGTAATAAGAGCATTTCTGCTTCACTGAACTGGTGAACTTGTGTGACTGAAAGAGAAACCCTTCAGCCAAGGACCTTTGTGTAAAGAAAGAAGTGTTTAAGAAAGTAAGGATTTGTCAAGCAGTGGGCGAGTTATCTCTTAGTTACCAATAGTTGCTATTGTATATCTCCTGGTGACTGGACTAAGCATGGGATATTTGTATGTGCCCTTGTGCCTAAGACAAGACATGAACCAGAGAAACCTAATGAAGAGGAGGGTAGGGGGAAATATAACATAGATTTTTAAAAAGTGAGGAAAAATAAGAATGTTCAACACAAAAGGGGTAAGTACGTATTTTTTTCAAGTACCCATGCATTTACTTCCTCCCTTTACAGCAAGCGTCCCTTATGTTTTGTGAGTGTTTAGCAGAAGTCCACCCCAGTGATTGAGGGTAATCTTGCACATTTTTGTGCTTCCTTTTTGTCAAGTCTAAAGCTGTTAAGTTAATAAAGTTTGCTTTTACTTTTAAAGCTTACTGTGCTGTGTTCTGAATGATGTACTTAAAGAAAATAGATTAACAGAAATTTGAAGAAAATATATATCGACAGTAGGAGTCAGAGTCCCTAATAGGACTAGTTCCTGTTAAAAGTTTAATTTGGGGGCTCTTTTGATGATTCACTGTGTAAATGCACCATGTGGTGTGGTATTTGTTCACACAGACCCAGATGGTCTCAAGTTTGATTCCTTGATTGTGTTGAGTTAGTTGGCCTCACCTATGGCGTGAGTTGGGATGCTACAACTCACTTCAGTGTCTAGGGCCACACAAGTTGATGGCTACCTCCAGCCAATGTGGTACTGAGCCATGTACAGGTCTGATGCCTGAACATCAGACCTCAGTGCATAACACACTGACCATCAGAGCATAAATCATACAGCAGACCCCATTTAATAGCAAGTGTTAGCTGATCTCAGCTGGTGTAGTTATAAGAGTGCTACAATTGGCCTCAGTGCTCCTGGGCTAGGAAGAGGTGAAAAATCAGCCAAGGTTTTCACTTCTGATCACTACCCATTGACCCTGCTGGGAAGTGCACATGTGTGGACATTAGGTGAGGACAGGATTGATGTTTCATAGTTGAACGATCTACAATATTCATTTCTCATGGAGAATGGACACTTGTGTGAGGTAAAGGTTTGCTGCTGGCACCCATTCAACCACAACTCAACATGAGTAACTACCTTCAGGAAAGGAGGGGACAAATTGGTGTAGGGGTTTAGCCAGTTGAATTAGATACCAGAGAACTGCCAGTACCGGGAGATAATACCCCAACATGAATTATCATCTTCAGGCAAGAGGAAGAAAATTGTGGAGGGAGACCAAATTTTGGTGATAAATCCCATTAGATTTAGAAGGATTCAGCAGTTTAATTTGGAATAGCCTCTGCTGCCTCATTCAAGTAGCTGTTCTTCATCTATGAACCTGGACAGTGTTGGTAAGCCACTTGACCGTGGGGACATTATCGTCAAGCTCAGTCATGAGTTCACCTAATGTCAACATATACAAACACACACACTTTCCCAGCAGAGGTCATTGGATAGTAACCAGAAGTGGGAGTTCTGGTTGACTTTTACTCTTTGTACCACATGCGTGCTAAGCCCATCTACAGTGTCCCAACTGCCATATTGGCACAGGTGAACCAGCTCAGCAACCGAAGCAGGAACCTTTTAGTTTCTATGGCACAGCAACATGCCATTTTTACCAACTGAGCCACTGGTGGAGCTAGGAAACTTACTAATTTTGATATTTATCTTTTCTTCCTCAAACCTCTGTGTAACATTAAGGGATGTTTCTTATGTTCAAGGTGCTATATAAATATAAGTTGATGTTTAGGACCATCATGGACTCGATGGGCTGAATGGCCTCCTTCCGTGCTGTAACCTTTCTATGATTTCTACGAAAGTGACCTGAAGTCATGTAGTCTGTTCATCCTCTGGTTTGAGTATTGACATTTCAATCTTAAAATGATCATTGCCTAAAATTTTCATTATAATATTTTTATTTCAAATGGGCTATGAACTTATGGGTTAGATATTAGTGCTCTCTTACACTGTGCAGTATTTGATCTTACCAGCATTGATCTAAAGAGGGCTTCGGTATAATTTATGATTGAACACAAATGCACTTTTTTTTTGTTAATCGGAGAAAAAAATATGCAACTGTTAAAAATTTCAGGGAGAAAGCTCAGTGTTTTAAAAAAGCGGTGAGCTTCATTGTATATTTCTTCAAAGTTGTCTCCACAGATTGTTTTTGCATCCTTGATTTTTTTGTTCTCTTGGAATAGCCAACCTGAATTGTGACATTGCCTTTGTGTCTATTATCACCTTGTTGCTTATGTAGCAAATAAAGTTTCCTAAATGGTTGCTAACAGAACTTTCAGTCTACTGGAGAAAGTAATATAAAAGGTCTTCAACACGGTCACTTTACATTTCAATTATCCTCACATTTTTGTTCCACAATTATCCTGCTACTGCTTCAGCTTTCTAGTAAAACCTTTCAAATTCATAACACTGCAAAAGCTCAACTCTCCTAGGCACTATCACGTGGTGTTATGAGTTAGTAGACTGTTCTTTCACCTCGTAGCTCTTCGATAATTTAAAAAATTCAAACTGAGTTTGAACAATTCAAAGTTTGGACAATCTTAACCCAGTTCCTCTTGGGTGGGAGTTCGCAGCACAAAACAATCCACTCAATTTGCAATCTCATTATTGTTGGTGTTATTATACAATAACATGGATATTGATTGTAAACAAGCATTGGTGTAAATTTAGCATCAAATTTGCAGTCGCTCTGAATTATGAAGCAATCCACGTATACTGCTGCTTGGCAGAAAATGGCAGCTTAACCATCGACTCATTTAATGTCAGTTCCTATATATTATGGAGGAGTCAACATAGCACCTCAGTAAACATTGCAAGTTGTGAAATCACGGGGGGGTAAAATTCAACTTTGACAGAGGCACAAAACTTGTGACAGGAGATCGGCTGCCCATTATACACCCCAATGGAATGGGAAATTGGGCGGGGTGTATAATGGGCAACCGATCCATTACTGCTCCTTTTGAGCCCCCGCCGAAGTTGAATTTCAGCCCCACAATGTCGTAACATGCTTGAAAATTGGTCTCGCCCTTATTCAACCACCACTCCCTCCTCACAAGACCAGGAGGCTTGGGCCAGTAGGTAGCTTTCCCAGTGTGTCAGCCAGAACAAACTGGTTACAATCACTGGGTGTTTTGTTTTCCTCTAAAATGTGGAATGCCAGTGTACATGCATGGGATCCTGCATATTTGCAGTGATAGTCAGAATTTCTGAGGAATCTGGAGCAGCAAATACTGCCAGATTCCTCAGAAATTTGGTACTACCAGGGCTATATGTGTATAGCCCTGGTAGTACCAAAGAGGCAGCATTGTTTAATGTGCTTCATGCATAATGGGAGGGGCACCCATGCTCATTTCTAGGGCAATAGTGATTTAGAGAGGTCACAAAGATAAGGCTTGTTTGAGAATAAGAATCTTCTGAAAAAGGAGTTAAGGTACATTGTTGAGGCAGAATAGAAGGTGTCTACTCAACATTTAAAGTGGGAATGTTCCCACTACTTCCATCATTCATCTTGATGAGCATAAAAATAATTCACAAATTTTAAAAAACATTCTCAGTCAGAGCAATGCAAAAAAGTGCCTAAAGTGACATTGGAATCTATCACACTAGTCCTTGTGGCTTGTCTTGTAACAGATTGAGAGGGTAACCCTCTTGAGAAGTTGTCCTATGAGGAGATATTGAATAGAATGGGCCTACACTCTCGGGAGTTTAGAAGAATGTGAGGTGATCTCATTAAAACATAAGATTCTGAGAGGGATTGACAGGGTAGATGCTGAGAGGCTGTTACCCCAGGCTGGAGAGTCTAGAATTAGGGGTCATAGCCTCAGGATAGGGGGTCGGCCAATTAGAACTGAGATGAGGAGAAATTTCTTCACTCAGAGGGTTGTGAATCTTTGGAATTCTGTATCCCAGAGGGGTCACTGAGTATACACAAGGCAGGGATCATTAGATTTTTGGACTCCAAGGGAATCAAATATGTGGATCGGGCGGGTAAGTGAAGTTGTGGTCGAAGGTTAGCCATGATTTTATTGAATGGTGGAGCAGGCTCGAGAGGCTGCATGGCCTATTCCTGCTCCTATTTCCTATTTCTTATGTTCTTATGTTCTTAGATAAGCTAACGAGGCAGTTTCACTGGCGCCTGATGCCAGCTCATTAGTGTTGTATATATCTTAAAGCTGTATGAACATGCATGCCTTATCTGTAAATAGAGCTGTTCCACTGTCTGTGTGTCACATGTGGTGCCTGCAATATCTCCAAGTAGAGTCACTCTGGGTATAAGCGTAAAACAGCTTTCAATGCATAAATGAGAAGAATGGTGAAAAACTTCCTCCAACAGCATCGCAAGTCAACAGGACACAAGCATAACCTTTCTGCTTGTCTGCGTCAACAAGCAGGGTAGATATTCCCTTTAAAAAATGCATGTTTAAGATTGCATAAATTCACAATAGGAAAATCTACAGGTGATGTTATCTAGAGGAAGGGTTCATTAGAATTTTAAAATGCCCTTGGCCCTTCACTTCTGAATGTAGTGCTGCATTTGGAAGACCTTTGTTCATTTTACCATGGGGAGAAAGATTAGCTGGAGGAAAAATCATTTGGTGTACCCTTCCCTTTTGGTGTTTATCTCAGTGTACAGAACACTGTACTTTAATTAAAGACAAATCGTGGAAATTTGCCTCTAGCACCGGAGGAGTGTGGTGGGGAGAGAGCAATATACTGGAGACTCCAGTGAAATAGTGAAAGACCTGTCAGAACCTTCTTAACTAATATAGAAATGACATCCTGAACTCCTCATCAAAGGTCAACGTTCCTAATATCATAATGTTTTATTCTGATTTCTTTTTGTAGGTGCTGACCTCTTTTCCAATTGCACAGAAGAATGTAAAGCGCTGGGACACTCGGACCGATGCTGGATGCCCACCTTTGTACCCACAGATGGCCGCCAAGGTCCTGATTACCGCAGCAATCTGCACGTCCCTGGCATGGACTCTGTGCCTGACACCGAGGTCTACGAAGCTCCAGAGCAGACTGGGGAGAAATCCTTCTCTACATTTGGAAAAGAAAAAACACATCCATCTAATTTGGAAAAGAAAGAATATGATGCACTTCTGCCCAACACACGTGCGCCTTACAAGCCGCCATATTTAAGTGAGTGTTTATCCAATCAAAAATTCGCTGGTTATCAATTTACCTTGTTCTTTAGATGAAAACTAAGTTTCTGCAGAGAAATTGAAGTGGACTTTAATGACAGTACCTATAAATATACTGAGTAATAACTTGGAGCATGGCTATACAAACTCTCTGTATTACTTAAACAGGAAGTAAATTCACTTTTTTATAGAGTGTAATAGCAGGTTTTGAGCATCAAGCTGAACTAGAAACCTGAATCCATCTGAATTTCAGTAGATTAGTTGAAGTCAACATGTTAAGTGCATTGGGAGAGTCCACTCAATTAAATCAACTCTGGGCGCATTTAAAATGTACTCAGGAGATGCAAGGGGCCGTTGTGCACTTTTCAAACCAGGTTCGACATCGCACTGGAACTATACTCTATGTGGTGTCAAATCCAAGCAGTGTGAGACTGCCTTCTCTGGGGACCTCCCAGTGCTGTGCCTTAGATTCAGATCAAGCCTTCACTTTGGAATTGTACTGCAACTTTAGTGGTTTTCTTCACAATTTTTGTTTGTGGTGGTCAGGATGAGATCAATGTTGGGGCACAAAACATTTTCTCAGTTTTTGTATGCAGCTCGTATTTATATTAATCAAGATTTTTAAGACTGAGACATTCCACTTCAAACTCAAGATGTGCAAGTCAAGGAGATTTACTACGTTACAAGCATACAACTGTGACTAACCATTCCATAAATAAGTTGTTTGCTGCCGTTTTACCGTAGTTTGACATAGAATTTGCTCCAAAGCTGGCAGCATTAAGTTATACTACCAGTGTTGCGTTGCTCTGAAATCAGGTTAAAGCAGAGTACTGGATGTTCATACTTAAACAGCCTGCTGATTGGTGTCCAAATGCCAGTGAAATTATTAATGTTAACAATGTGCTGATGGCCCTCCTGGCTCTTTATCGACATTAAAAATTGAAAGCTGGACTTACCGGATGGCTTTGCTTGTAAAGGCAGTATGTGGCTGAACTGTATGATGGAGGAATGTCCCAGATTCAGTTCTTGGTCTGTGCAGATGTAGCTGATCTCAGTTGAGCAGCCATTGAGGTAATACAATCATCTTAACGCCCCTAAGGAAAATAGGTCAGGGCTTCCATTCCTATTCACTATCCAGCAACCCCTGGCAGAAGTGCACATGTGTAGATTGGCTGAGGACAGAACTGTGCAGGGTTGCTATGCAGATGATTTTCCCTATCTGGGCTCAGGCAGGAAGATTGGCTATTTAGACAAGGTACCACAGGGTGCACAGTGCCCATGGAACCATACCCACCAAAGAATCAATGCCACCTGGAGAGGGAAAGAGAGAAAATTGGCATAAAGTCTGAATTTTAAAAAAACAGAAGGGAAAGACAGTTCAATGGACCAGCAGGGAATTATTTTAACTTTTAAAATGAAAGTTTAGAAAGTTCACTTGATAGTTGTTGCAATTATACTGCAACTGAGGTGAAGCTGAAGTGGTGTGAAACTACTTCATGGAGATGGCCTGATGCCCAAACCTGTACTGATGCTAAGTTTGGCTTCAGTTGTACTGCATATTTCCTGTTGCAGTAAAGCCTAAGCCATAACTGGCCTATTAAATGTGAACATTATCTTACATAATCACACACTAAAAGAGGCACTGAGGTAAATTTTTATCTTCAGTGTTCCTGGTGCAGAGTTTTGCGTCCCGTGAGCACATATAATGAGGAAGGAAGAAACAATTCAAACCAATAACAAGAGTTTACCCCACTGTCTTTATCGCAGCTAGGAACAGTCAGAACAGTTGGGCAATTCTCTCTTCAGGATAGCATTACATGCAAGTAATGCATTGACATGTTTTGATGAAGACTGCATCGTCATGTTGCCATATTGGTCAACAAACAAAACAGGCTTGCCATACTTTTTTTCAATTAGCGCTGCTGCCTTAGAGCCTATTTATATGCGTGTATTTGCCATTTAAAAACCAACATATTTGCTCTTTTATCTTTATGATCAGCAAACAACTGTGCCTTTTGTATGCAGTGTTTAAGATGCTGATGAGTGATCTATGGTTCCATTTGTGAAAACCCTGCAGTTTGCTTTCTCCCTGTCTGAGCTGGTGCATCACATTGGTTTGCACTTCCCTATGTATTCAGCTCCTTCTCCACTAATGAGCCTTCAGTTCAGTATTCCTGTTAGATCTGGGAGACCTATAATTTTACAAATGTTTTTTCTGTGAAGTTAATTGTATTAAAATGACTTTCTTTCGTTTTGGAGCCTCTTGAAATTGTACATATTGTAAAGTGCTCTCAATTTACATTTAATAAGGTCGTTTTAAATTCATTGCAGGATTAACACGACTGTACTACTGTGCTCATTCTTATTTCAATCAAATAGCTTACTCTTTCTTATTAGGTGTTTGAATTTGCTAGACATTTATTTAATCTATTTATCAACAACAGGCCCATTTATTTGGGTTCAGAAATGTAGCTGTTTTTGGCTTGGACTGTCATAACATAAGCCAGCATACCAAAGATGTTGGACTTTGGCTGTTCTATAGTGAAGAATAATTTTGTAATTGTGGGCCAAAAATAGGGATGACAACCCAAAGTGAAAAGAACATTTCTTTTTTTCAGTTTTAGTGTACTGAAGCAAGCTACATTCAAAGCTCTTATTGTGATTGTCTGTACACTGATTGAAATTAGTCCGCGTTGGAGAGATGGTTGTACAGTGGAATAGACATTGGTCTTTTACCTCTGCCATCTGGGTTGAAATCTAGACTAGAGTGATGAGATAAAAGTCTCTTATGTTTGCTGCCTGTAAAGGTCCTATGTGGTTTGGGTAGTATGCCCATAGAACAAAACAGCCCCGAACGACACTAATTTGGAAGTCACTTTCAGGATGGCTGTCGTGAGAAATTAAAAAAGCCACCCTTGCCGCTCTTTTGAGTTTGTGGTTGGGGCTGAGACACACTATTGGGCAGAGTACAGTGTGCTTTATGGTGCTTCTAACTGTCCTGAGTCGAACCTGGATGTGCTTGATGCTAGGGACCTGAAATGGAAAGTGTTCTTTTTCCGAGCATTAACATCCCTCATTTTGATAAGCACAAAGTTCAGACAAAACTAGGAAGTGTGTTTGCACTAGTGAGTGTAATATACAAATATGGAGGAGCAGAACTTTGAAATACAATAACAAATAATGGAGAAATATAGTAAAATATTCACGTGGAGAAGTGGATATTAGCAATACTTAAACACAAATGGAAAAAGGAAATTTGTAATATATGCAGAAAAAAGCATGGAGATTGATGATTGGTAGTGTACACATGTGGAGGAATGGAGACTTTAGTTCTGCATACTTATGTGCACACATGGAGGAGTGGAGACTGATTTATTTGGTGACTATTGAACTAGTATGCAACTTTCTCACTCATGATAAATAGTGCTCGTGCATGAGTCTCCCAGGGAAGTGTACCTGGTCCTATTCTATTCCTTTTGATCAATTACCTGGGGAATGGCATCAAAAGTGACAGTCTTTTTGCTAATGATACCACCCTTCACAGAGTCATTAATTTGCCATCTGAAAAAGAGGGGATTGAACAACTGTAGGCAAATATTAAAAAAAACTGAACAGTGGCTGACAAATAGTATGTTATCTTCAGCGATGAGAAGACTAAATCAATGGTTCTGTTAAGAATTATGTCCTCTGTAAGGTACCAAGTGTTCTTCAATTACAAGCATCTAGCTCCACAATGTGGGTAATTAAATGTGAATTATAATGGGGCAGATGAAGATATCAAGGTGACTTCAGAATAACAAATTTCAAGAAAACAGGATACTGGTTACAATCAGATACACCAGTATTGTACAATTGCTATACTGAAGTAGTGATGGAATATTATAGCCCTGTTTGTCAGTATAAAAGCAACCCTATTCTTTGCTCTTGGACTTGGACCAATCTGAAGCCATTAAGTCCAGTGGATTGGAAGACTGTGTCCCACTCCATACCAAAAGTCTTTATTCTTTAACATTACAGAACATGTAGCTCAGCTGTCAGTCACATATTTGTGACCACAAAAGTCACTTATGCTTAAGCCTGAGACACATGTTTATGTCAGAAACACATTAGCTACATCTTAGTATTCTCTACCAATCCAAAAAAAATCCTCACTCACTGCTAGGAGCAACGTTTTATGTATTATTTCTTCTACCTATAGAAAACTGGCTCAGTGTTTTTGCCTGGAACTGGCCCTTGTAGGAAGCAAAAATCCAAACACAAAATTAACCATTACCTGCTGGATCAGAGTAGTTGAAATGTAAATTAGGTTACAGGAAAGCTTTGGGCTTACTACTTGATTCCCTACCACAAATTCTCCAGGGCTTTTATGCTTCCAGGAATAGTGAGGCTCAAGACATCTGTCCATTGCCTAGGGCTGCAGTACATTGTTGTTCAAGCAAATATACAAGAAAATTAGAATATTTTCTTAATGGTGAGAGACTAGAAGCTGTGGAGGAGCAAAGGGATATGGTGTCCATGTACAAAAATCGCTAAAAGCTAGTGCACAGGTGCAAAAAGTAATCAAAAGGGCTAATGGAAAGTTGGCCTTTATCTCCAGGGGGTTGGAATGCAAAAGTGAGGAAGTGAGGCTTCATCTTTATAGAGCCTTGGTCATCTAGAGTACTGTATTCAGTTTTGGGCACTGGACCTCATGAAGGATATATGAAGGAGTGGGTACAGCACAGATTTACTGGAATTATTAGGGCTGAAAGAGTTAAATTGTGGGGACAGGCTGTATAAACTTGGTTTGTATACCCTTGTGTTTAGAAGGTTTAGGGGTGATCTAATCGAGGAATTTAAAATGATAAAAGGATTTGATAGGGTAGATACAGATAAACTATTTCCTCTCATGGGGGAATCCAAAACAAGGGGGCAAAATCTTAAAATAAAAGCTAGGCCATTTAGGAGTGAAGACAGGAAGCACGTTTTCTTTCTTGCTCTCTTTTTCTTTCTTTCTTTCTCTTTCTTTTGTTTTCTTTCCCTCCGTCATTAGGGTAAGAATGTCAATGTTAGTGAATGGAACAGTTGTTCATTTTGAGGACCAAATGTCAGCATCAAGTACTCCCCTGATAGAAATAGCAAAATAAAGATCCTTCTACTTTTACTCCAACAACATGACTTAACTCCAAACTCAGAAGAGCATTCCAAACTTTCAACTTCTAGACCTTTCCTTTCTGAGCAAGATTGTCTGTGAGTTTCAAAATTTTGGGCATGTTCTTGCAGTGGGCATGGACCTACTAGGAATTAAATTGAGGTTCTGCAAATGATTTCATGTAGAACTCTTACAAATAACGAAGAAATGACACTTTCAACTCATAGGCCAGGTTTAAAGCCTGGCCTCAGAGATGAAAGAACTGTTGTGCTAATCCACTGAAGCACCTAGTTCCCTTTTCAAACTGTTCCTTAAATATTGTGGCTCAGTATTCCTCTGGATTGCAATCTGTGCTGATGCTGACACTAACACAAGGGGGGTAATTTATACTTTCAATGGAAATTAAAATCAGGTGAGATGTATAATGGGCGGTTGAATCAATATTACCCATTTCACACTATCACCCAAAGTCAAAATGACCCCCAAAATGTATAAGAAAAGTACGGAACATGAAATAGGCATTCAACCCATTAATCCTGTTCACTCCTAGGAACAAGTAGAATTTGCCCTGCCAAGAAATCTGCACAACCCACTCATAGGGAGGAATTTTAAACCCCAAGAACGGGTGGGTTGGGGGCTCCAACATGCCCACTTCCAGGTTTAATGGAGGCGTGCTTGGATGTGTGCGAGTAACCTACTCACTGCTGTCGGCACCTTAATTAGTTCAGGTGGGCGGATAGTTATCGCAGCAATTAACGTCCTCATGAGGCGTTAATTAGGTCTTTTTAAATTGAATTTTACTGACCTTTAAATTTAACGCCTCCAGCACGGGTTTCCCAGGGCTCATGAATCTCACCAAGGAAAAGAAGGCGAAAAGGGCCGGATCATGAGGTAAGTGCCATTATTGCACTGCTCATGGGCCAGTAGGAGCAGGATTGTTTCCAACACGCCCAACAAGCTTACCTGCCGCAATTGGACCCCCGCGATCATCTGACCCCCCCCCGATCTCCGACTTCTCATCTCCCCAACGATGGGTGACTTCTCACTTCCCCACCCCCCCCCACCCCACGATCGGTCCCCCATCCAACCCCCAAAGATTCTAATCTCTCCCCAACCCCACCCATCCAACCCCCAAAGATCCCGATTCCCCCATCGAACCCCCAAAGATCCCGATCTCTCCCTGGCCCCACCCTTCCAACCCCAAAGATCCCGATCCCTCCCTGGCCCCACCCATCCAACCCCAAAGATCCCGATCTCTCCCTGACCCCCAAAGATTCCGATCACTCCCTGATCCCCCCCATCCAACCCCCAAAGATCTCGCTCTCTCCCCGATCTCCCCCATATAAACCCCAAAGGCTTTAATCTCTCCCTGGCTGCTTTCCCGTCTGACAAGCAGCCGGTCAGCCTGTTTATCTGTTTGGCTGCCGGGCGTGAAACCCAGAGGTAAAATTTTTATCCTTCAATTAGATTGTGATCGCAGATTCTGACCCGCTCACCTCACTTTCGGGTTTCGTGTCCGATAAACTTACCCCGCTCGCTTCCTGGCTCCAAGTTAAAATCCAGGCCGTAGTCTCCAGGGGAAGGCACTCAAACTCTGAAATTTCCCCACAACTCTAGAAGGTAAATCAAATCAAACTCCAAGATATTAACCCATTCTTACAATTCACACCATTCAACACTGAGCAGTTGCTTTCCACAGATGGTTCAGCCACAGCAAAGGGACCATTGTGTTCCATAAAGCATTTGATCATCTGTGTCTATGCGTATACTTATAATCTTCAATTTCATTGTTAATCAGATATTTAGCGATCTCTTTTGAAAGGGTTAATCAGTGCAGCACTAACTGCTTTTGCCGAGTATCTATTCCACATATCCAGTACCGTTTGCTGAAAAAAAATCTTCTAATCTCTGTTCTCATTTGAGGCTAGTTAATATTGTGGTCATGTCGTCTAGTGCTGTGATAACAGTCTAAGCTAAATAATCGGCTCAAATCTATATTACTCTTGTTTCTCGTGACTTTAGACTAAGTCAAATTCTCTCAATATTCTTTTCTCCAATTGAAATGAGTTGAGCCTCAGAGCCTTTCTTCACAAGTTCAAGAATCGTCCTTGCTGTTCAGTAAACTCTCCAATGCATCAGAGTTCTTTTGGAGGTAGAATGCTCCAACTGCATATAGTGTGGTCTTACCAAGGAGTTATATGGAATTTGACATACTGAAACATCTTCAAGATGTATCCCAGTATGGATTGACAACAGCATCACATTGATTGGATATTTCAGTGAATGGTCTGTAATCATACCCAAATGCTTTTCCTTTCCACCATTGCTCATTTATTCTGTACCACTGTTACTTAACAAGCTTCTTTATTACCTTTGTTAAAATGTATCTCTCATTCCTTAGCTAATCCCCTTCATTTGTCCTGATCTATTTGAATGCTTTTAATCTCCCATACACTAATCAGTTGGCTTCATAGCTTGGTACGATCCTCCCTATTATTGATGAAACATGTTAATGGAAGGAACTCCGAAGTGACTGCTCCCCAGTCAGAGCTTCTTCCAATTATCATCTTCTATTTTTTAATTACTTTGGGATAGGACAGAGTAGATAGAATCAGACTGTTTCCAATGGTTGAGGAATCTAGAATGAAGGGACATAGACATAAAGTGAAATGTAAGAGATTTAGGACTGAGTAGGAGAAACTTTTTTACACAGAGGATTGTGAGGCTGTGGAATGTACTACCAAAATTAGTGATTGAAGCAGAGATTGTGTCAACGTTTAAGAATAGGTTAGAGAAGTGGCTGAAGGAAAGGGGAATAAAGGAATATGGGAACAGAGAAGTCACATGGAATTAGGACAACTGCTGTGTGAAGGAAAAAACCACCATCGCAAACTGGTTGGGCCGAACGGCCTGTTTCCGTGTTGTAATTTTAATGTAATTCAATGTAAAAAAAATGTTCAAGTCAGCTAGCTAGTTTGCCCTTAATTAAAAGTATAGCCTGAAGAACATTATTATTGCTTTCTGAAAATCCACATAAATTATATTTGGCTGGTAGCCATTGTCCACCAGATATTGGAGGCATGATTTATTACCTTTAAGTCCAAGCTGACTGCTTCGTATGGCCAATGCAATCTTTAGATGAATGTTGATAGCATTCCATAAAATGCTTTCCATTATCAGTCTAAGCTGGAATCTAGCCATGATTCCAGAACTGAAAGGACAGTGTGCTAACACACTGCAGCACCTGGCCCCTCTCTGTCTGACAAACTGCCTGGAATAGTCATGTGTCTGTTTTGGAATTTTCCAAGCAACCATACCGGGAAGGCGAGTTGAAGGAAGAGATATGCTGATCAGATTCAGGATTGGTAGACACATTGGCCACTTCTCCATTCTGTTTTTCCTTCAAATTTGCACATGAAATATTTAAATATTTGGATACAAATGAGACAAAATTACATAGAATTACATAGAAATTACAGCACAGAAACAGGCCATTCGGCCCAAATGGTATATACCGGTGTTTATGCTCCACATGAGCCAATGAAAATGAAAAAGTAAATAAAAATGTTTGAACTGGAAAATTAAAAGGGAGATTAAGAAAAAAATAGAAACATTTACAAAGCTTCTAGATAAAAGAAAGAGTTGAGCATTGGACCAAATTGAAGACTATATGGGAGCAAGTTTAAAAGTGATTGGGAGGCTAAGAGAGAACTGGAAAAAGGGTACAGCAGAAAATGCCAAAAAATTATTTTAGTACTATAACAGTAAGAGGAAAGTAAGAAAGGAAATTAAAACCCAAAGGAACAGTGTGGAGTTCTCCATGAGAATGAATTAATATAATAAGCATACTGAATTACTTGTTTCTGGGAGGTTTTGAATAGGAAATGGCAATAACAATATACCAGCCAACATTAAAGACACGTATGTCGTACATGCTTCAGGGCTTTGATGATCATGAAACAGAGCTTCCAGATAGGCTCAACTGTGATAATTTTAACTTTGGATGATAGTGCAAGTTTTACACTATCGGCTCAACTTCTATTGAAGTCAATGAAAATGAAAATCAGGAAAAGTGTTTAACGGGTGGTCGAGCTGATATCGCGTGTTTTACACTATTGCCAAAAGTTTAAAAATTACCCCCGAAAAGTTGAAAACCCAATATATTCCTCTGGTTGAATGAATTATATTTCAACTTTCTTAGAGAAACAATGGAGGGAATTTGTGAAGCACTGAGGGGGATAATGAGCAAGTGAAAAGTTTCAACAGATTGGAAACATGCAAGTTTAGTTCCAACATTTAAGAAGAGGGAAACACCCATGCTTCACAATTGGACATGCATTATCCTGATCTCTCATCAGAAAACAAATGAAATCAATAGTCTGAAACAAATGGAATTGCACTTGTATGAAAATAACTTAATAAATGCTAGCCAATATGGCTACCAAAGCACCTAATCAACCTTCCAGGTATTTTTTTTTTATTCGTTCATGGGATATGGGCATCGCTGGCGAGGCCAGCTTTTATTGCCCATCCCTAATTGCCCTCGAGAAGGTGGTGGTGAGCCGCCTTCTTGAATCGCTGCAGTCCGTATGGTGAAGGTTCTCCCACAGTGCTGTTAGGAAGGGAGTTCCAGGATTTTGACCCAGCGACGATAAAGGAGCGGCGATATATTTCCAAGTCGGGATTGTGTGTGACTTGGAGGGGAACATGCAGGTGGTGTTGTTCCCATGTGCCTGCTGCTCTTGTCCTTCTAGGTGGTAGAGGTTGTGGGTTTGGGAGGTGCTGTCGAAGAAGCCTTGGCGAGTTGCTGCAATGCATCCTGTGGATGGTACACACTGCAGCCACAGTGCGCCGGTGGTTAAGGGAGTGAATGTTTCGGGTGGTGGAGGGGGTGCTAATCAAGCAGGCTGCTTTGTCCTGGATGGTGTCAAGCTTCTTGAGTGTTGTTGGAGCTGCACTCATCCAGGCAAGTGGAGAGTATTCCATCACACTCCTGACTTGTGCCTTGTAGATGGTGGAAAGGCTTTAGGGAGTCAGGAGGTGAGTCACTCGCCACAGAATACCCAGCCTCTGACCTGCTCTTGTAGCCACAGTATTTATATGGCTGGTCCAGTTAAATTTCTGGTCAATGGAGAAAGACATGTGATATAGTGCATAGTGCCAAAAGGCCTTTGATAAAATACTGTAGGAGAACGCTTTACCAACTAAGGTCAGTGGCTGTCAAAGATAAGACATGGATGTAGATTTGTAGCTGGTTAAGGAAAAGAAACCAGAGGATAGTTTTTACTGGAGTTCGGTCAAAATGGAAGAGGGGTATTGAGTTGGATGCCCCATGGGTCCACGCTGCAATCCCTTCTGTTCCTGATATACGTAAATGATCTGGATTAGCATTAACTATGCAAGATAATTAAATTTGCAGCTGACACCAAACTAGAAGGAACTGTGTGCTCAGAGGAGACAGCCAAGATCTTAAAAAGACAAGAGAGGTACTTTTACAAGTCCAGGTTGCCGGTAAGGAGCCTTGCCCACCGACAGAATATATTGGAAATTTAGTCTCACTATGCACTGCCCATGATTTTCCAATCATTAGTTTTTCATCTGTTTAATGGTCATGGGCAATGTGCGCCTGAATTTAAAAATGCACTACCAGCAAGTAAGATTCCTTACTGGCAGTACAGACATACAAAATTAACCCTAAGGTTTGCACTTAGACTGATCAGTGGCAAATTAAATTCAGTACAGACAAATACTGAATATTAGGAGGCACATATACACTCCAGGGGTTGAATAAAGCTTGCCACGAAAAATCTGAAAGAGACCGAGGGGTATTATTTGACTCATTGCTCACCGTGTCCCAACTGTGTGAGGCAGCAATACACAAGGAGAACAGAATGTTGGGGTATATTACCAAATTAACAAAAATCATGTTGAGCCTGTACAGTGCTCGGCCAAGCTGCACCTGCAGTATGAAATACGATTCTTGTTGGTACGACATAAGAGAGCCATCCAGATGCTAAGGGCGTTGTACAAAAGTACGACAAGGCGGATCCCTGGTGTTAGACGGATGAGCTGTGAGAAATAATTAGATTTGCTGGGCTAATTTTCAAAAAGAGACATCCAGGGGGGACCTTGTAGAGCTATATAAGACACTTAATGGGGCAGAGAATGTAAACATGTAACAATATCTTCCTATACACCATGGCAGCAGGACAAGAGAACATTAATTCAAGGTTGCGAGGTCAAGTTTAGGACAGATGTCAGGAAGTATTTCTTTGCACAGAAGGTTATCAGGAAGATGGTTGAGGCAGGACACTTGACTAAATACTGTAATGAGGAGAGCGTAGGGTTGGTATTCTGGAAGAATGAAACCAAATGCTTTTACATACGTGGCTATTGAGACAGCAACTGTACCATTATTTAAAGGGGAATTGGAAAAGTATTTGAAAAGGAAAAATGTGAAGGGATGCTAGAAAGGGCAGGGAAATGGGATTAGAAAACATAGCTCCAGTTGAAAAGCTAGCACTGGCACAGGTGGAATGAGCTGAATGGCCTCCTTCTCTACTGTATTTTCTTTGATTCGAAATAGCCTGAAGGTCTCTTTTCATTGAAACCCATCTTTGTAATCAAATTGAACCAGGAAGGGGAAAAGAAAACTAAAAATAAAGTCTTAAAACTTGGTTTTCATAGAAAAGCTAACAAATATATTTGGCCGTTAAAGCCTGATGTAGTTTTATTCTACTGGTTTCCAAAAACTTTCTCATCTGAATGTTACATGATTTTTGGTGCTCCGTTTTTCCTACTCCTGTTCTCAGTATTATTTCTCCTTTCCTGTTTCCCTTTTCTTATCTACCATCTCTCTTGATCGACATTTGCTCATTATACTGTCTGATATCTTTCCATTCTCTTCTCCAGTGCCCAGCATCTATTTTCCCATCTTTATCTTCCACTGCCAAACTAAATTACGATGGTGCACTCAGCAACGAAAGTAGATTGATTCCATTCTGGTCTCAAACTTTGTTTGTTTGTGCTCCCACATTTAAAAGAGGCATCATCTGCATTAAAAAAAACACCAGGCAAAACTTTTTCCGCTTATGCACCAGAACACAATGCAATGATGTAAATCATGTTGGAAGGTATCATAATTGCATTTGCACATAATGCCATCATGGTAGAAATGACACCTTCTCTGATTCATCTCCTATCCTAATACAAAGAGGTTTCACAAACACATTTCATGAAGACAGGATCCCTTTAGAATTATTTTTCTCTTTTTTTTAAATAACCCCATGTTATGCACCATTCTCTAGCTGAGAAGTTGGTAAGTAACACGTCCCTTTCCTTGTTAATATTTCCTGCAAATACCCAAATGAGATTTGGAACTTCTTATGGAGGGAATGATGCATGAACCCATATTCTACCTTCCCATACTGTAACATGCAAATATACAAATGTGCTGCAGTGGCAGACTCACCATTCAAATTGTTAGAAGTTTAATTTCATTATTTTCCTCCAAAACAATATTTTCTGGAGGTAGCAAAAGCTAATTGTCAAATTTGCTTTTATTCATAAATGACGAATCTCACCTTGCTAAATAATTACACCAGAAGGTAAGCCTGCACAGCATGACACATTAAATAGCAGTGCAAACATAGTACCATATCTAATCCTCTAAAACAAACTTTTATTTTTTCAACACTGTCTTTTTTTGTTTGTTCTCTGGCTGTGGACAACATTGGAATGGCCACATTTATTGCCCATCCCTAGTTGCCATGAGAGGATGGTGGTGGACTACCTTATTGCTTCATAGCAACTTAAAGCTTGCTAGGCCACTTCAGCCACATATTGGATTCACATATAGGCCAGACTGGTTAGGGGTGGCAGGTTCCCTTCCCTAAAGGACATTAGTGAACCTGTTGAGTTTTTACAACAACCTGGCAGCTTTCATGGTAATTTTTTTTCTGGTTGCAGGAAATTTCGCAACTCACCACAGTGGGATTTGAACTCACGACTTCTGGGTTGCTAGTCTAGTACCTTAACCATTACATTTCCATCTCTGTAACTCCCTCACTAACATACTGAGAGAAACAAAAATTGAAAGTCTCTCAATTTTTAAAATTTTTCTCTTGCTTTCCTTTTCCCCATTCAGTCTTCCTCTCCTCTTCCCATTCCTTCTCTAGCTGTTTGACATCTTCCTCTTTCTCTGTTTGTCTCCCTCTTTTCCTTCTATTACTACCCTTCCTGTTACTACCCTTTCCTATGATGTTAACAACAACAATAACTTGCATTTATATAGCCTTTTTAACATAGTAAAATGTCCCAAGGCACTTCACAGGAGCTTTAGCAAACAAAATTTGACACCGAGCCACATAAGCTTGGTCAAAGAGGTAGGTTTTAAGGAGCGTCTTAAAGGAAGGAAGAGAGGTAGAGAGGCAGAAAGGTTTAGTGAGGTAATTCCAGAGTTTAGGACCTAGGCATCTGAAGGCATCTGTCATATAATATATATAGCCAATCTTCATTCCACCCATTTTTGTAATTCTGCTTTCTAAATGAATAAGTTCTCCACTGTGTTTACCAACACCACAACTTAGAGGGGGTGAATTGTGACCTGTAATCAGGCAGTTGCCTGTACTGCCCTTGAACTGGATCCTGAAAGCAGTGAAGGTTGACTTTGTTTGAATTTTTCATTTTTCCATCAGTGGTCAAGTGGTCATTTATTAACAAATCATTTGTCAATTTATATTTACAGTTGAATCCTAATAAACATATAAATATACTATGCCAAGAAATTATATTGCTTGGATCAGTATTTCTGTAAACTGCCAATAAAAATAGCCGATCAGCAAATCTGGACTGAAAGCCCACTTAATCATTCATTTCAGTAATTCATTCTAAAGCAAAGCAGTAAACGCTGAACAAAAACAATTTTAGACAGAAGTAACTATTTCTGTAAAATATACCGCTGACTCTAGACGAAAATTATTACTGGCCTGGCTATATATAATAAAAAGAGTATTAAATCTGTCTAATTATCTCGGCTCCCGATGGTTTAGCGAATTTATTTAGTGAGTAGCTGAACCATATAGGTCCCAGTTTTGATCTTGACTCTGTACAAAGGTAGCTGATCTCAGCTGAGGGACCTATAGGGATGCTACAATCGGTCCCAACAGACCAGGTTAGGGAGCTGAAGATCAACCAGGATTCCCACTTCTGATCACTATCTGGTTGCTAATGTTGGAAATAAATTAATAAACTTGCAGAATGAGTGTGTAATTGGCAAATTAATTGCAAATTAATTTCAATATAGATAAGTGTGGGGTGGAGCATTTTGGCAGGAAGAATAAGGAGGCCACATAATATTTGGATATTAAGAGTCCAAGAGGAGCAAAGGGATCTAGGGGTACAGATACACAAATCACTAAAAGTGGCAACGCAAGTTAATAAGGCCATAAAAAAAAGCAAACTAAGCACTGGGGTTCATTTCTAGAGGGATAGAATTGAAAAGCAGAGAAGTTAGCTGGCACAGACATGATGGGCCAAATGGCTCCTTCTGTGCCGTAAATTTCTATGATTCTATGAAGTTATGTTGAATTTGTATAGGACCTTGGTTAGACCACTCTTGGAGTACAGTGTATAGTTCTGGTCTCCATATTGTAAAAAGTACATAGAGGCACTGGAGAAAGTGCAAAAAAGATTCACAAGAATGATACCAGAACTGAGAGGATATACTTATCAAGACAGGCTGAACAGGCTGGGGCTCTTTTCTCTAGAAAAGAGAAGGCTGAGGGGTGACCTGATAGAGGTCTTTAAGATAATGAAAGGGTTTGATCGGGTAGATGTAGGGAAAATGTTTTCACTTGTGGGGAGTCAAAAATTAGAGGTCATAAATATAAGATAGTCGCTAATAAATCCAATAGCGAATTCAAGAGAAACTTCTTTACCCATAGAGTGTTAAGAATGTGGAATGTGCTACCACAAGGAGTAGTTGAGGTGACTAGCATAGATGCATTTAAGGGGAAGCTAGATAAGCACGAGGGAGAAAGGTATAGAAGAATGTGCTAATAGGGATTAGATGAAGAGGGGTGGGAGGAGGCTCGTGTGGAGCGTAAATGCCGTCATAGACTAGTTGGGCTGACTGGCCTGTTACTGTGCTTTATATTCTATGTAATTCTATGTACATGTGTGTGGATGTCATGTGAGGGAAGGATCGGGTTTAGCTATGAAACCCTTGTGGTTGAATGGCCTGTTGACAGCCGCTGTCTAGATTCAAACATGAATAATGACCACTAAGGCAAAGTACTGGACGATGTCTCACGGAAAGTGCTCAAAAGGGAAATTTTCCTGGGTCTGCATCCAGGTGCACTGAATCAGTTAGGCACATGGAATACCGGAAACTCAGGCTGCTCAGAGTGCACACCTGTAAAGGAACCCACCCAACTTTCCATCCATTAATTTAATTGAAAAGAAAATGAGGTAGGTTCCTTTACAGTCGTTGGTGGGGGGGGGGGGGGGGGGGTCATTTTAACTTTACAATAGTGTAAAACAGGTGATAGCAAGTTGGCAGCCTGTTTTACATCTCTCCCGATGTCGCACAGAGTCAAGATCTACCCCCGCGCTCCAACGTGCCCCATTTTACAATATTTGCTGTGCCCTGGAGATCCAGCGTACATGGGTGCAGACCCAGGAACATCTACCCTCCCGACTTTAGAAGAGGAAGAGAAAAGAAAAGGCTGGACAAGAAAAATTGATGAGAAAATTATTTTACTTAATGCGATTGAGCGGGAAGTGGCTTTGTTCATTGAAATTCTACATAATAGGAATGAATGGGAAATGATTTGGTGCTTCAGAATTTTAAAGAATGAGTATGAATGGAAATAGTTTGACACACTGAAATTCTGTATGGGTGAATGGAAATGGTTTGGTGCATTGGAATTCTATTGTTGGATCAGGTAACCTGCCTCATTGGCACTGACTGCAAATTCTCAGGTGTATGACATGTGTAAGCTCAATGAATGCTACAAATATTTGGCATGCATCAAACGTAATGAGACTCTCCATCTATATGTTTGCCTGGCAGTTTTACAGTTAGGCCAAGATTTTGTAATGACTTTTTTCTATTGCTGCTCTGAAGCAAAGCTGGTGTTGCTTCAAAGTTATGCACTTTAAAGAAGATTTTCTATCCCCAATATTGAACAAAATGGGATCCTAACATGCCTAAATTGTTTGTGATGTTTCTAAAAAGCATGTTGTAATGGGATTGAAAGAAAACAACAAAATGCGGTTCAGATCAATTCTGCCTAATTTCAAAACGGAAAACTAAAATTATTCATCAAATCATCCACATTAGTAAAATGTGTCATGTAAACTGATGCTAAAGGGAAAAATGATTTTCAAAATGTATTTGAAGTAACCTTGGTGATTGTGCGTGTGTGCAGTAAGTTCTCTTCAAGGATTCATCAAGCACATCACAGAATGTTTCATTGCTTTGATTGTTACTAACCCATTTCATGTCTGCCTGTGACATATCTTCTTTGTTTTTTACTGAAATGGAGAAATGATAACAAAGTGGTCTGCTCACACAGTGATACTGTGTGTTTCATCATATGTCATAGCGTAGATTCCCACATGCCATTTCTGCCAAGATCTGAATTCCCTAATCTGCATCCAGACTTTTCGGGAGGTGCTGTCCTTCAGGGAAGGACACTCGGAGGTAACTCAACCCACATTGTTTTTGCATACCTCTTATTGGCCAGCTCAAGACAGTTGTAAGCAAAGGCCAAGGAGCAGGCTGCACATCCCCTCAATTGAGGAAATGTTAGGTAGTGTAGCGGAATGATGACAACAACAATAATAAAAATGATGCATTTATATAGAGCTCCTCATGTAAAAGAAAACATCGGAGTGCTTAACTAGGTGGAGAAGTCAACACTAGGATATATTTGGGGTAGAGAGAAGTAAGACAAGGTCAAAGAGAAAAGTTTTTTTTGGAGGCTTTTGAAATTAGGGAGGAGGTAGCAAGGCAAAGTGGTTTTGAGAGAAGCATTAAAGCAGTGAAGTGACTGAAATACGGGCCTCCAATGATGGATGGATGGAGTGGGGAGCAGGGCACTCATCAGGTGTAAGTGGAGTACAGGTTATGACAGGGATGCATGTCTGGGTCGGGTGCAGGGAGGTCGTTGAGGAATTTGAAGAGGAGGATCTTGAAGTTGATTGACTCAGGCACATGTTGCTTGGCAAGAACAGGAGCACGGGGTTTATGAAACTTTGTGCAGGAGAAGATATGGACTACTGAGTTCTAAATTAGCTGAAGTTTGAGAAGGGTTGAAGTGCAGAGGCTGCCAAAGAAGGTTTGATCCTGAGATAGCGAAGGCATGAATTACAGTTGCCGCAGTGACTGAGGGAGAAACAATAAGACATTGAAATATTCTATAAACTTAGAAGTGACTAATAAAGAATGAAATTCATTTTGACAATGACAGAAATGATATGTTGTCAATTGTCAGCTCGAAGGTTAATTTATTGCTTCTGTCTGTTTCTCTCCACAGCACGGAAGAGAATTTGCTAGTCCCTTCTGTTGTTGCAGCATGATTTTGCACAAGCCAACGACTTAAAAAAAAAATCAACTTTCCAGTCCGTCATCCTGGCCATCGAGTTGTATGTAACGTAATCGGTTCCTATAATATTGGAGACAATCTTGCTAATAATGGAATCGGATGCTCTCAGCAGGTCTGAGAATGATGCGATTTGGAGACTTTTTGGAAGTGACTGGCCTGGTCACTTCCATGACCTGTGTGTGCCTGTTTACAGCACTCAAAACTCTTACTGAGCTCCCAGCTCTTTCTTTAATCACCGACCACCACAGATCGGCACCAAAAGAAGCCAACTGTACAGAAACCAATCAGATGTGCATTACAGATGCAATATCACTGTTTTAGATGTGACTGTTTTTTCTATTTTTTTTGTGATGGAGTGTTCCCAGATTGCGCCAACTTTTCAAGACTGTGACTTTGTCCTTTGCGCACACTATTAGGTCTTTCCAGTGATGAGCTGCAGACCCACAATTATCAGAGCTCCTCGGTTCAATAACATTCTGTAGTTTATACACAGTGTTACTTGCAAATGTGTTTACTGTACTCTTTCGAAACTTCTAAATAAAAAGAAATGTACTGCTTTTTTTTTTCTTCCTGACGTGGTGGTATTCAGTAAAGGGATGATTTAGCAACCCAGAATATCAATAATCCCAAGTGTCTATTTATCTATAGCCTCTTCTTTCATTTTCAAGACCGATTAAAAACACACAAAAAGAGAAATTGAGAAAGCTGATCTATGATAACACTTAAAGTCAAAAGTAAATTTAAACACTTAACAGTTTTTTTTCTCCTTCCTAGCAGACAAACCATTTTGAGCTACTTGTTGGGTATTTTCTCATCTTGAGTAATTGATCTGGATCCCAAGAGGAACCAGCAATTTCACTGGTAGACAGCAGAGAAGATTGTTTTCCTTTATCTCATACATATAACCTATAGATCCCTCTCTCGTGATGTCTTTTTCACTTTCACTCAGGGGAGAAGGAGGCTTCTAGGAATAAAGTTACCCCATCAAACCCACTTGTATGTAAATGTGATATAAGTTTCTAGTAATTCCTGGTATGAATAGAATAAAATCAATGAGAAGTGGGAGTGTATTTAAAGGCCATAACATATTTGATATGTTCTCTTGGGCAGCCAATAGTCCACAGAGCAAAACTCTTGTGGTTAATCACAACATTTAATCCCAAGAGTGTACCACACCTTTGAATGGAGAATCTATTGTTAGCCAGCTCTTTTATATTATACAGAATCACTCTGTTTTGTTTTTTGGTCAGATGATCTATTTAAACCAACCCTTATTTTAAGCTACCAAATTTAACTTTTTTAGAATAAAAAAGAAAACAGCAGATTGAGGTGAAAAAATTGGAGAAAATAGACTTTTTTAAAATAAAATATTATGAACAAATGGATGTTGTATTTTTCTCATTGTTGAAGCAGTTTATTGTCAATAAAAACTGTAATACATTATTCTATCCACACTGTAGTAGTTTATACGTGCTTAATTAGTTAGCAAAACTTTGAAACATGAAATAAATATAATGCTACACAGCAATCATCTGGGTTAATTCAACAAGCAGTACAGAATAATGATGCAATTGTTTACAATCATGGATTTAAAGTGCTATTCATTAAAAGTTCAGTGAACGCCTTTTATGTCTCTGTAATAATGTTAGTCTGATGTTTGAGTAATTGTGTTAATTGCATTGTGGTGTTGGAAAGACTATAGATGCTTTTGCACCTTAGGAGTGTTGCCAACTGTAGACATGTGGTTCTCCCTCTGTTGGCTCAACTCCATATTATAAGCAACCCGACATTTCAGGAACTGATTATAATATACTCACAAAAATGCAATCTATGAATTTGCCATGGGGTTAAGGCTTCCTGTTAAGAGCAAACACAGGTTACTTGTCGTAGATGCTTGCACTCTTACCTCCATGTCATACAAAGGAGCACAGCACACCGAGAAATCTGATTCTCGATGAGTGTAAAAAATTGAAGTCACTTTCCTGAGTCAGCAATGCAAAGTACAGTAAGTATAACTTAAGTCTATGGCATTATTATGTTGGAGTTACTCTGTTTAGGATTGTATGATATTGGAGTGGCCGTTGAGGATTGTATGATGTTGGAGTGGTGATGTTAGACTATATGACCTTGGAGTAACTATTGTATGATGTTGGAGTCACTATACAAAGGACGATAAAATGTTTTAGTGGCTGTGTTAAGCATTGTATGATGTAATGATTTTGCTAAAGACTATTATGTTGAAGTGACTGTTGTGGATTAGATGATGTTGGAGTGGCTGCATTAAGGGCTATATGATATTGGGGTGACTGTGTTAGGAACTGTATGATGTTGGAGTACTTTCTGTTTATTTTCCCTGCTTCTTTCTCATTTTTTCTCCTCTTTGATACAATTTTAGTTTAACACCAGTGCGTGTTTTGAGTATTTGCACTTATATTACTATTAGCAGCTTTCACTGTAAAGAGAATAATTATTATTTCAGTTTAGGAATTCTTCCTTAAACTACAGTTTTTGATGTTGGAAGATCTGAATTAATTTGAATCAAATCTGTCTATTTGAAAGATTAATACTTGGCAGTTAAACATAAAATGTAGTAGTTCTAAATATATATCACATTTTGGTTTGGCCATTTAGATTTACATTTTCTTAATCACTGCCATGTTTTGTTCTTCCAGTTCACTTAAAATGGTACAGAATCATATGAAAAGAGGTTGTTTTCTGCAATATATAAGCAAGATAGGAACGTAGGAACAGGAGTAGGCCATTCAGCCCCTCGTGCCTGCTCTGCCATTTAATAAGATCATGGCTGATCTGTGATCTAACTCCACATACCCGCCTTTGGCCCATATCCCTTAATACCTTTGATTGCCAAAAAGCTATCTATCTCAGATTTAAATTTAGCAATTGAGCTAGTATCAATTGCCGTTTGCTGAAGAGAGTTCTAAACATCTACCACCCTTTGTGTGTAGAAATGTTTTCAAATCTCACTCCTGAAAGGTCTGGCTCTAATTTTTAGACTGTGCCCCCTACTCCTAGAATCCCCAACCAATGGAAATAGTTTCTCTCTATCCACCGTATCCGTTTCCCTTAATATCTTATAAACTTCAATCAGATCACCCCTTAACCTTCGAAACCCCAATTTGTGCAATCTCTCCTTGTAACTTAACCTTTGAAGTCCGGGTATCATTCTAGTAAACCTACGCTGCACTCCCTCCAAGGCCAATATGTCCTTCCGAAGGTGCGGTGCCCAGATCTGCTCACAGTACTCCAGGTGCGGTCTAACCAGGGTTTTGTATAGCTGCAGCATAACTTCTGCCCCCTTGTACTCTCGTCCTCTCGATATTCCATTTGCCTTATTGATTATTTTCTGCACCTGTTCATGACACTTCAATGATCTATGTACCTGAACCCCTAGGTCCCTTTGGACAGCCACTGTTTTTAACTTTTTACCATTTAGAAAGTACCCTGTTCTATCCTTTTTTGATCCAAAGTGGATGACCTCACATTTGTTTACATTGAATTCCATTTGCCACAGTTTTGCCCATTCACCTAATCTATCAATATCCCTTTGTAATTTTATGTTTTCATCTGCACTGCTTACAATGCCACCAATCTTTGTGTCATCGGCAAACTTAGATATGAGACTTTTTATGCCTTCACCTAAGTCGTTAATAAATATTGTGAATAATTGAGGCCCCAAGACAGATCCCTGCAGGACTCCACTAGTCACATCCTGCCAATGTGAGTACCTACCCATTATCCCTACTCTCTGTCACCTTTCGCTCAGCCAACTTCCTAATCAAGTTCGTACTTTTCCCTCGATTCCATGGGCTTCTATCTTAGCTAACAGTCTCTTATGTGGGACCTTATCAAATGCCTTCTAGAAGTCCATATAAATAACATCCATTGACATTCTCCTGTCCAATACTTTAGTCACCTCTTCAAAAAATTCAATCAGGTTTGTCAGGCACAAACTACCTTTCACAAATCCATGCTGGCTCTCTCTGATTAACTGAAAATTCTCGAGGTGTTCAGTCACCCTATCCTTAATTATAGACTCCAGCATTTTCCGCACAACAGATGTTAGGCTAACTGGTCTATAATTCCCCGGTTTCCCTCTCCTTTCTTAAAAAGCAGAGTGACATGTGCAATTTTCCAATCCAGAGGGATAGTTCCTGTATCTAGAGAACTTTGAAAGATTATACTTAGGGCATCTGCAATGTGCTCACCTACTTCCTTTAAAACCCTGGGATGGAAACCATCTGGTCCTGAGGATTTGTCACTCTTTAGTGTTATTATTTTCTTCATTACTGTTGCTTTACTTATATTAATTTTATCGAGTCCCTGTCCCCGATTCAATATTAGTTTTCTTGGGATTTCCGGCATGCTATCCTCTTTTTCTACTGTAAATACTGATGCAAAGTAATCGTTCAACATGTCCGCCATTTCTCCATTATCAATGACAATATCCCCATTTTCAGTTTTTAAGGGGCCAAAACTGCTCCTGACCACCCTCTTTTTCCTAATGTAACTATAAAAGTTCTTCGTATTAGTTTTGATATCCTTTGCAAGTTTCTTTTCATACTCTCTTTTTGTAGCTCTTACTATCTGTTTTGTGACCCTTTGTTGATCTTTGTATCTTTCCCATTCGCCAGGATCTGCCTTTTTGTATGCCCTTTCCTTATGTCTTATACTGTCCCTTACCTCTTTAGTTGTCCATGGCTGTTTTTTTTGGCAAGTAGAGTTCTTGCCCCTCAGGGGTATAAACCGATTCTGTATCATGTTAAATGTTCCTTTAAACATTTCCCACTGATCATCAGTCGTTTTACCCATTAACAGATTTGCCCAGTTTACTGTGGACAGTCTCTGTCTCATCCCATTGAAGTTGGCCTTACCCAAGTCTAGAATCTTAGCAGCTGACTCACTTTTTTCCCTTTTGAACACTACATTGAACTCGATCATGTTATGATCGTTTTTGGATTGATGTTCACGTACAGTTAAGCCGTTAACTAAATCTGGTTCATTACTCATTACTAAATCTAATATGGCTTGCCCCCTTGTTGCCTGTAGGACATACTGCTGTAGAAAACTATCCCGAACACACTCAAGAAATTCACTACCTTTCTGACAGTTGCTAGTCTGCTTTTCCCAATCTTTGTGAAGGTTAAAGTCCCCCATTAAGACCACTGCCTTTCTTACACGCTTATCTAATCTCTGCATTTATACAATCCAGCACTTCAGAGCTGCTGCTACACAATTCCCACTGTAGTCTTAGATACTTTCCTATTTCTCAATTCAACCCATATGTCCTATTTCTCAATTCAGCCCATAATTCAAGATAGGCATTGTCTTATCCATATCATTGAGAATAATATTTAGTTCTGGGGGTGCATTGTGGCAACCAAGTTGAGAGTGAGGTCACATTAGCTTGGGAGTTGAAACATGGACGGAGATCGGAATCACAGTGATGGGCACAACTATTTTAGTTATGTACACCTTGTTGTTTCCCCTCTGTGTATCCTGTAAAACCCCAACAGTCTCCCAAAATTGAACTGTAGTCTGGGCCTGCAATAGTGATTGATAGTGGAATGAAAGTCTTCTATTACATTTAGAATTGCTTTAAAGAACACCTTGTGCACTTCTTAACTGTGACCTACAAACTTCTGAGGTCTACTCTGACTGTGTGCTCACTCAGTTATTTGGCCTCCTGCAATGCTACGTCCACCTCTGATCGTACCTTTTCCAAGCTCATGTAATAGAGGTTCCCCCATAGTGGGCTTTGGGGATGCAGCCCACGCAACGGTCTATCCCCAGCTGGAAAGCAAGGGATCTAGCAAGGTTTGAGATGAGGTTCCTAAACCCACTCCCCAGCGAGGCCTGAATTGAGTTGGCACCAACCCACAACAGGTGTACTTTGTAATACACTAAGTAAGTTTTGAGTACCTGTAGATTATTTAAACCCCAATTGTGTTACAACCTTGGACTCACCCTCGGTCATTTGTTTCACTTTTTAAAATTTATGCAGACTTTCACTGCTTACATTCAAAATATACAGTTTCTGCTATTGATTTTATGCTTATTGCCTACTGCAACTAAGATTGTCAGGCCTTGCCATGGTGATTTGGATCACATGACAGGAAGAGTTGGGGAGCTGCAAGATTATGACACTGGCACAGAACTATAATAGAATCAACTGACAGGGAGAGTGTTTTACTGAAACATAATCTTTTTCACTGGAATAGAATTCTTCTATATATGTGTATAATGAAATAATTCAAATCCCAGTTTGCTCCTGGCAAGGTCATTACTGGTTTAACCTTTTCTGATATGCACAAGTTTGATTTATAGGCAATTTTATTTATCTCAGCATATTACACAAAATAGGATTCCACTATGAACCAAATTTGCATTTTTATAATTTTAAAATCCTAACATGGGAAAGGACTTCTTTTGAAAAAAGAAAGCTGGTTTGTTCATACTTTTGACTCTTCCTTCATTCACTGAAACTAGGAGCCTAACTCTTAACATGTATAAGTTTGTTTACATTTCATGTTCATAACTTGACATATGTCAAATGTGCAAGATGCCCCACATAAGAATTTATGGATTGCTTTTTCCTTAGCAATCTAGCTCCAAAGCACCAGAGGTCTGATTCAAGACTCGAACCAGCTTTTTAGATTATCGTAATCAAAGCCTGAAGAACGTTGCGGGCTGGGTTCTGGAACCTATCTCCAGTCATTGATTCATTGTGACTACTCCTTTCAGTCGTTAATCATTTTTTGCTGTGACCTTATTCTGAAAAATGTCCTGTAACTTTTTGGTTCTATTATCCATTAATTCTCCTCTTGCTGAAAGGACTTGTTTTTTGTTTGTTAATGAACAAGAACTCAGATTTTCCATTGGCAGCCATTTGGTTTTGGGATAGTAACTCGTCAGACAGTAGCAAGGAACGGGGTGGGGATTTGTTGCGCTGAATACCCCTCCCCATTATTTGCTGCCCCATTTTCTGCTATAAATTCCAGCAGCTGGGAGAAGTGCCCACTTCAAACAGTCTGGACTTAGGTTATCGTCAGCCTTTGTACTAATCGTAAATTATTATTTTTGCCCCAGTACCATTACTAGCTATAAAGGGTTTCCCAGTGGGAATTCCCCCTGTCTGAGGTATTTGGAAGAAGAAGACGACCAATGAAGGGACACCAGGCAGGTCAGGTTATTTGTGATGAGCTTTGTGCCTACCCATTGATACCAACACACCTCTCTCTGTTGAGGTGACAATATCATGCTTTGGCAGATTATTAGTGGCATCTGATAAAAGCAGCTTCCAAACCTAGCCAAGATCAATATTTGTACATACAACAGGGCTGATTTTCTACATCGGCATGCCCTATTAGAGCCTGTTTCCAGGATGTTCCAATGAGAAAAAATGGGTGGAAACACTTAATGCCACTCCCTGCCCCAATAGTGCTCAACACACATTTCTGGAGGATGGGGAGGCGATGAAAACTCCTGTTTGAAGGAGCCTCATTATAATATTTAATTGACACAGGACCACTGTTCTAAGGCCTCCTACATCTTTTTCTGCGCTTTACACTTTTTCAAAGGCATTAGGAAATAACATCCTCTGTAAACGGGCATTCAAGGTTGCCAAGAAATAAGCAGTGTGGGTAAGCAAATTTAAATGGCCACAAAGAAACTGTTTTTTACTGAATAAAGGTAATTTCTGCCCCCTTTTTCTTATTCTTTTTCTCTCATGACAAATAGATTCATATTAGTCTTTATACCAATTATTTTATTTTTTTCTGCAACGCCATTATTAGCATCAGTGTGTGGCCCAATGGGAATACCCTGATGTAAGATGTTGGGAATAAGAGTAGTCCACCCATTGGTACCCGCACACCTGCTTTTGCATACAGAGGCGGTGATTAGACCTCGCTTTGGCACATGATTAATGCAGTTCTAGCAGCAGCCCCGATTACACAGAAAAGTTTGAAACCCTGATTAACCATTATACTGGATGATTTTTCAAAAGCATCCAATTATTGTATGACATGTTTTATGCGGTACTACATAAATGGTGGCATGCTGGGGGATCAGTGAAGCCTAATTGGTCACACTCATCAAGATGCTGTCAATCATATTTGCAGGCATTATTATGCCCACCTGCCAATCGTTGTGGGGGAGTGTCTTTCCAGCTGAGCCAAATGTAGAGCTGCGCTATTTGCTAAGGACACCTGCTACTAACATGTACTATAGGGTTGGCATATTGAGTGGCAGAGCCATTGGGTGTGGCCTCAGACTGCATATGGGAGATCCTTTATTTATCACTTCCTAATCCCCTGCCCCTTCCACTTTGGCAAGGGCAGTTAATGGGTTGAGATGCCTTTTGAGCCTTCCTAAAGGCTTTCAAGATTTTTGTCCTGCACTGTAGCACTCCCTTTTAATTGTCGCCATCTCTTTCACTTTCACTTCTGCACATATTTCCTCTCCTACCACTAGTGTGCTCCCTGCACTTTCCTCAGTCTGCACCTAGAGCTGTGAATTAAGAGGCTAATGAGCTGACCCAGGAAATTTGAGTCTTTTTAACCCATTACCACTCAGACAGATCTGGCACCAGTTTTTAACCATTTAGACATGACTCGCACCAGAAGAAAAAGATTACCTTTTGATGACATCATTGGCATCTACTCCTGCCTTTTCTCTATTTATGCTGGGCACAGGCTATGCGCAAGCCGGGTGCAGCTTGCTTATATAAAGTTAAGGGCCAAGTAGTGAGAATTTGTTTTTCTGAGGCCACTCTTTGCATTGGAGCAGGCAGTAAACAATTCACAAGTGAGTTCTGGTTTTCCAGTTAGTTTTGATAGCCGTGTTTTGGAGTTCAAGAGCTGTATTGCTGAAATTGGTCTCTTCTCTTTTGGGCTGGGGAATGCTGACCAACCCTGTCCTTGACACCAGAATGGGTTTGCCTTTGAACATCCCATGATATTTGACTTACAAGGAGGAACGTAACATGGACATGCAGGAAACTCATCTTGACGACAGGGAACACAGACACCACAGGCGGAGCCCTGCTAGCCACATCTACCATCACCACAGGAGTTTTGTGGCCCTTACGCAGGAGCAGTGTGGCTGGAGCCCAAGATTTACTAAGGAAGCCTTGTGGAACTATGTGACATGCGGCACGCTGAATTGGAGCCACAGGGCAGGGCTGGCCAGTCATTATCTGTTGAGATGAAGGTGAATTTCTTTGCCTTAGACAATTCCAGTAGCCATAGCCTCCTCCACATAATCCTGGTCCTAGGTCTCCAAGGCCCATCCTTTGAATGGGATCAGATCGACTATGGTGCCAGGACCCCCTCCAGTAGCATTTCTCTTCTGTCGGTTATTTGTAGCTTTTTCCTGCAAAACAAGAAGACGATTCAGTCAAGATGAGTATGTGAGTTTGGACTCTGACTACCCCCGTGTGTGAAGCTGCACTCTGTGTCGATGGTGAAGGCATCATGTAGGTGGGGGCCAGAGAAAGGGGTGTGTGCGGGTTGTCTTAATCTCCTTGTGTAGAAGGACGTGAGAAAGAATAAGGATGGTGGTGGCAACTTCATGAGCAGCAACAGATAGGTGCAGAGAAAGGGAAGAACTGGGTGAGCGATAGGCCTGAGCTGATTCCTGTGCCAGTTGGTGCAAAGTAGGAAGAGGAGGGCAAGTGTCCTACCTTACCCCTTCGGGTGAGATTGTATCCAGGTCCTCTGGACAGTGTTGGATGCGTTCACCCTTTTTGTAACCCGCTGCAGTGCTCTTTGTATGATTGCATTCGCAGTCTCCAGCTACAGCGGGGGAAGTAAACCTCCCTGCTGCTCTCCACTGCATCCAGCAGTATTTAGACTGCATTCTTATTAAAGCAGGGGGCTCTGTTTCTTCTAGAACTGCTGCGAATGATTACAGAGCTTCAGAAACCTCCTACCAGCCCCACCAAGATCCCATGAAAGACCCCAGGTAAAGACACCAACTACTCCAAAAAGTCACCTCTAGGTCATGACACCAAATACTCCAAAAAGTCACCTCCAGGGTCAGGCCAATGGATTTTTTTTGACTATGGAAATAGAACTATTAAAAAATGTATTCCATTCCATTAATACTGACAGAACTGAACTTCAGGCTTGCTGTCCCAAAACAAAATTGTTCAAAGATGTTCATAAGCTTCCCTTAATTAAGTTAACTGCTCCCTTCAAGTGTGTTCCTTTATGCAGCTACAGGGCTTATGTCCTGCAGCTGCACATGAATTTCTTCCCCCTTCAAAAGGTGCACCCATGCTCAGAACATGCTCCCTCCAACATTCAAGTGAGCAATGACCTGAACTATAGGAGCTACTCATTACTTCCTGAAAGTGCACACTTCCAGACATATTTATAATGTTGCTGGAAATAGTAGTGAGGAACTCTTCACAATCATAGAATCTTACAGCACAGAAGGAGGCCATTCGGCCAATAGTGCTTGTGCCGGCTTCCACTCCCCTGCTCTTTCCCCATAGCCCTGCAAATTTTTCCCCTTCAAGTATTTATCCAATTCCCTTTTGAAAGTTACTATAGAATCTGCTAACACCACCTTTTCAGGCAGTGCATCCCAGATCATAACAACTCGCTGTGTAAAAGAATTCTCCTCTTCTCCCTCCTGATTCTTTTACCAATTATCTTAAATTTGTGTCCTCTGTTTATCGATCCTCTTGCCAATGGAAACAGCTTTTCCCTAATTGCTCTATCAAAACCCTTCATAATTTTGAACACCTCTATTAAATCTCCCCTAAACTTCTCTGGTCTAAGGAATATAATCCTAGCTTTTCTAGTCTCTCCACAAAACTGAAGTCCCTCAACCCTTATACCATTCTAGAAAATCTCCTCGGCACCTTCTCCAAGGCTTTGACATCCTTCCTAAAGTGTGTTGCCCAGAATTAGACACAATACTTCAGCTGAGGCCTAACCAGTGATTTATAAAGATTTAACATAACATCTTTGTTTTTGTACTCTATCCTCTATTTATAAAGCCAAGGATCCCATATTCTTCTTTAACAACCTTATCTACTTGTCCTGCCACCTTCAAACATCTGCGTGTGCGAGCCCCCAGGTCTTGCTGTTCCTGCACCCCCTTTAAAATTGTACCATTTAGTTTATATTGCCTCTCCTCATTCTTCCTTCCAAATTGCATCACTTCACACTTCTCTGCATTAAATTTGACCAGCCATGCGTCTAACCATTTCACCAGTCTTTCTATGTCCTCCTGAAGTCTGCTACTATCCTCCTCACTATTTACTACATTTCCAAGTTTCATGTCATCTGCAAACTTTGAAATTATGCCCCATACCCAAATTCAGGTCATTAATATATATCAAAAAGACCAATGATCCTAATACCAATCCCTGAGGCACACCACTGTATACTTCCATCTAGTCTGAAAAACAACCGTTCATCACTACTCTCTGCTTTCTGTCTCTTAGCCAATTTTGTTTCCATGCTGCCACTGCCCCTTTAATCACATGGGCATCAATTTTGCTAATAAGTTTATTATGTGTCACTTTATCAAACGCCTTTTGAAAGTCCATATATACATCAACTACACTACCTTCAACATATCTCTCTGTTATTTCATCAAAGAACTCAATCAAGTTTGTCAGTCACAATTTGCCTTTAACAAATCCATGTTGGCTGTCATGTATTAACCTATGTGCTTCCATGTGACAATTAATTTTGTCCCGGATTATGGTCTCTAGAAGTTTATATGCTACCGACGTTAGACTAACTGGCCTAGTTACCAGGTTGATCCCTCTCCCTTTTTGAACAATGTCGCTACATATACAGACAAGAGGAATTCTTACCCCTTGGATAGTTAAAGGTATGTTGGAGAAAATGACACGTGAGCTCCAATACACTGTGGCATGGAGCAGAAGGATGTCAATTTAAGCCTGTGATTATTTACATGCTGGTTTCTTGACCTTGGCCTTGATATGGGAGGAACAATAGAGCAGAGTTCAGTGCATCCCAACAGGGAGGTTGGGTTCAGCAAGTGGTACACCTGTGAGCAGCTGGCTCAAGAGTAGCCTTGGCAGAAGCCTGGGATGAAGTTACTTGACTATTCCCTCAACCAGAGCGACTTTCAGAGCTCTAAAGTGACCGAGAGAAATGAAACAAAATATTTTTTTTCAAAATTTCCAAACGGTTAACTTTATTGCAAATAACCATGGAAAATAATAGCAACCAGTTTTATGAATCCTTCTGACAATCTCACCGTTAGCACCTATGGAGACCTTGCTCCTTTCTAAACCAGGTGTAGTACTAGTCTTTCCCTTCCAGGCCTAAATATAGCAAAACTAACACAGTGTTAAAGTCTGCATGAATTTTATGAATACCTAATATCAGTCTAAACAATAATTACAGACTCCCACAACAACTTGATTATACTTCTTCCCACCTGCTTCCTGTAAGGAGTCCATTCACTTACCCCAGTTTCTCCATCTTCGTTGCATCTGCTCTGACGATAACACCTTCCACACCAGAAATGTTCTCCTTTCTCCTCAGCCGAGGATCCCCCTCCACTGTGGTAGTCAGGGCCCTTGACTGTGTCCGTCCCATTTCCTGTACTTCTGGCCTCACCCCTTCCCCTCCCTCTCAGAGCCATGATAGGGTCCCCCATGTCCTCACTTTCCATCCGACAAACTTTCGCATTCGACAGATCTGCTTCCACCATTTTTGCCACCTCCAGCGCGATCCCACCACCAAACTCATCTTCCCATATTCTGAAGGGGCTGTTCCCTTTTTGACACCCTGACCCACATCTCCATCTTCTCCAACACCTGCTCTCCTTCCCAAGCAAGTGCAGGAGACACAAAACCTGCTCTTTCACCTCCTCCGTTATAACCAAACAGAGCCCCAAGCACTCCTTCTAGCTGAGACACCATTTTATTTGTGCTTCTTGAACTTAGTTTACTGTATTTGCTATTCATAATGCACTCTCCTCTGCATCTGGGAGACCAAATGCAGATTGGGCGATCGCTTTGGTGAACACCTCCGATCTGCCCATAAGTGCAATCCTGAGTTTCCATTCCCTGTCCCACTCCCATTCTGACCTCTCTGTCCTTGGCCTCCAACACTTTACCAATAAAGCTCAGGGCAAGCTCGAGGAATAGCATCTCATCTTTCTACTGGGCTCTTTACAGCTCTCTGACCTCAACATCAACTTTAACAACTCCAGATCTTAACCACAGCTCCCATTTCTCTCTCACAGCAGGTGCTGGTAACATAGAATGGGTGCATCAGAGCTGCTGGGAATGGGGGAGATGTAAATGCTTGGGATGGGATGGTTGGCAGAGTGATCTGTACCCCTGGTGTCTATCTGCCTTTTTCTTCCACCACATTCCTGAGCCATGGGAACCTTCTCCACTTTGTCAGATTTTCCATGCATCCCTCCGCCTCTGCTATTCTGTTGCAACCATTTACACATCCTCTGGACACATATTTTGTTTTTCTAATTTCTCTCATTATCACCTCCCTCTACCTTACACCTTTGTCACTTCTGTCATTTAATCATCTCCTGTCCTGCACCTATTCTTTTCCTGCCCCCTTTTCCCTTGCTCTGTTCCTGCTTATAAGCTGTTCATTTGTAACATCTTTCCGTTCTGATGAAAGGTCATCGACCTGAAGCATTAATTGTACACTTCTATCTCCACAGATGCTGCCTGGCCTGCTGACTGTTTTCACCATTTTCTGTTTTTATTTCAGATTTCCAGCTTTTCAATTGTTGTTCTGACAGTAATCTTTATTCAAGGATTAACTATCTTTGTAGACACTACCTAAAGTTAACCCCAAAGTAGTCATTATTATGGACCGTTTTTAAGGTACTATTACATAGTATTATCTATAATTCTTAACATGAGAACATATTATGCATTTGCAGAATTCAGAATGGAGTTCTCAACGTCACAACATAATTATGAATGAGAAAAGCCATTGAGCTGGCCCATCTTAGTTCATCCACCCAGAAAGACCTTCCCCCACTCCAGCAACAAATTGTTTATTTTAAGATTCTAGGCTTTTTGCCCCCATTCAATATATTGATCACTGTGTTAAGAAGAACTTCCTATATTGGTTCTAAGTTTGTCTTTTAAGAATTTGAACCTGTGTCCCCTTGACCTACTTCCACAATTTAGTTTGAAGTAATTTTGCAGAAATCTTTTCCATACAGTCAACTATTTTATAAAGCTCTATGAGATCACATCTCAGATATCGCCTTTCAGTGTCAGAAAGCATGAGTTTCTCTAGTCTTTCCTTATCACTCAGACCTCTGCGTTGCCTCCAAAGCGTGAGTGAGTCTCCCTTGGGCACAGTACTCAAGGTGTGGTCTGACCAAAGCATGATACAGTTTGATCATGGCTTCCTCTGACTTGTTCTCGACTATTTTCACTTTATAGCTTCATTGCTCTGCATTGGTTGGCACGTTGAGCATCAAATCTAAGACTCCTGGGTCTTTTTCAACTTGATCCTTAGTTATTTTAACCATGTTCTTTGAGTACATGTGTCACCCACTTTTCCTTCCTATATATACATCAAATGTCATCTTCTGTTGTTCTGTCCACTTATGTGTTTTGCCCATCACATTATGTGATTTCTCAGCTGCCTCCTCTAATTCTGCTGTTTCTTCCAGTTAGGTATTATTTGCAATTTTGACCAATTTGCATTGAGTTTCTGAATCTAAGACATTGGGGTCAATTTTCGGATGGCCGAGCAGATGTGTTCGTGGTGGAGGGGCTCCTAAAATTGGGGATTTCCAGAGCGGGTCCGGAGCCCGGGTTCCCCAATGACGCGAATTGGTGCGCGCGCAGCTCCTGCATGCTGGACTCCCACCGGCAATCAAAGACGGCGGGATCCCACTTAAGATCATTATTTGGGTACTTGAGGTCGTTTACAGATCTCATTAGTTGGAGATTTTGGGCTTCATGTTAGCATCCGCTATCAGGTGCGTTCCTGGCGGTGGGGCTCCGAAAATCGGGGAATCCCGGAGCGGGTCCGGAGCCCGGCTCCAACCCGCCCACTTCTGGGTTCCCCACAGATGCGCGTGCAGCCCCCGCAGGTGGGATTCCCGAAGGCAATTAAAGCCAGCGGGATGCCACTTATAAGTATTTACGTAGGTATTTCAGGTCATTAACTGACCTGATTAAGTGAATATGTGAGGAGGGGTGGGATTTTATAGACAACTGGGACTGTTTCCCGTACTGGGAGAAACACTCCCAGTTGAAATGGACGTGTTGCAGCTGTCAACCTGTGGCAGCTGCAAAGGTCCATTTGACAGGTGGGGGGGGGGGGGGGGCGGGGAGACCCTCACTCATTGCAGGAGGCCACTCTGTCACTTGGGACAAAGTTTGGCCTCCACCACCCTCCTCCTGACAAGAAAATTCACCAACTTACACACTCACACCGGGGTCCAGAGACATGTACCTACCTTGCGGACCCCCTCAGATGTACATCTTCCGGATGGAGGCCGCCGTAGCTGCAGCCATGACCTCCTTGGAGGGCGAACAGCATCACCAGCCTCACCAGCCTCACCAGCCTCGCCGTCCACCTCTGACACGTGGAGCTCCACAACAGAGTGCTGTGACACATCCACCTGCACAGCAGGAGGGAGGGCAACAGCAAAGAGAGATGCGTCGCAGGGGGCACTACCTTCGCCACAGGGTCCACAGACCGAGGCTCAGCTTCCTGGACCTCTCTGAGCAGCAGTGCACACGGAGGCTCAGAGTCACTCGACATGTAGTCGTGGACATCTGCAGCCTCCTTCATGCCGAGCTGCTCCTGGTTGGCCCGAGCACCATCTTCTTACCTGTCACTGTCAAAGTCACCACTGCCCTCAACAACTTCTCCTCCGCATCCTTCCAGGGTGCCAGCGGGGGCATTGCCGACGTCTCCACAAAAGAGCCCTGCAAATACACCTACACCCACTCTGCAGTGACACAATGGGTGGCATCAGTTGTGGGTCTTCATTGTGATCCTCAGGAAAGGGCATTATTGCACAAACCAGACAGGATTCGCAAAGACGTGGCAGTAGTGGTGCCAATATAATATGTAATGTGAGTTGGTCAGAAATTCAATATAAGTAAAAACCATGACAATCCCTCAAACACCCTTGTGCATCCCCTTCATGCTCACGACACGTTTGCCTTACGCTGCCTACTGCACATATGTGATGCATGCCCTGTGGCTGCAGCACAGGTAGTGGCAGGTTAAGTGAGGCTGACTGTGAAAGAGATGCACGAGAGGGTGAGTATGAGATAGAGCCATCAGATTGTATGAGGATTGGGTTGAGTGGTAGTGGCGGGATGAGTACTGGCGAGGTGAGTAAGTGCAGGTAAGATGAGGATGAGTTTTGAGTGGGTATGAGGGGTGATGTGACAGAGTAGCGTTGGCAGTGCAGAAGGAGATGTGGGGTGGGGCGGTGATGTGGCAGATGGAGTGTAGGGGAATGAGTAAGTGTACTCACTTTGGCTGACCTACTTAGGTAATTGAAGTGCCTCCTGCACTGTATGCAGGTGGGCGATATGTTGGTGGTGCAGGTGACCTCCTCTGCCACCTCGAGCCAGGCCTTCCTGGTGGCAGAGGCAGGCCGCTTTCTCCCGCCCACCAGGGGGAAGATCTCTGTCCTCCACCTCCTCCTCACCCCATCTAATGATACCTGGAGTGAGGCATCATTAAACTGGGAGCAGCCTTCCCCCTGGGCTGCTCCATTCTGTAATTTTGGATCCTTTCTGCAGCATCAGTCTGTGGAGAACTGCCCCTTTAAATAGGGCTCCTCCAGCTGACAGCCTATGATGCGGGTGCACAGTCTGCCCACTGCGCAGCTTTCCAGTATGAAACCCGGAAGCCAAGGTAAGTGGCTTCAATTTACTTATGATCGCATGGGGAACCCACCGATTTACCCACGCGTCCAGTCGACCCACAGCTGGCAACCCGCCTCCCTCCTAATATCAGGCCCATTGATGCAAATTAGGAACAGTAATGGTCCCAACACCAATCCCTGGAGCACCTCACTCAGTATTTCCCCCCACCCCACATAACTCCTCTAATAGATACCTGTTGCTTTGTACCATTCAACTGATTTCTTATTCGCAAGATTTACCTCGATTCCCACAGATTTGAGCTTAACTAATAGCCTATTGTGTAGAATTTTATCCTTTTGAAGGTCGAGGTATACCATGCCATTGAGTTCATACAATGGAAAACTTTGTATTGACGTGCTCATCCCTTTTGCCGTGATGTTCATAATAATATAATGAGCATATTGACCTAAAATAATGGAGTACACTATGATATGCCTTAGAACAATAGGAGCTATCAGATGAGTGACTTGTTTCACATCTATAAGGTCATGGTCTTCAAATGGTGTTAGTGTTCCAGAAGTTGAACAAGTGGCAAGAGCAAGCTGTACTGGTGCCAATTCAGATGTGGGTTAAGAACAACTATTGTTTTGCTGTACTGAAAATAACTCAACTTGGACTCCAGCTCTATTTGTGTTTCTTTCCAGATGGATTCTGTTCTGTTATCACTCCTGGGAATCACTGAGTAATTCTATAGGTTTTATGCTAATAGCGTTTCTGTTGTTTAGAAGCCAGCTGTGAAAGACAGATGGCAGTGATGTCATGTTTTCGCACTGGCATCTCCTGTTCCTTAGAGAGTAGTGGGGATCAAAAGTAAACTCCTGTATTAATCTAGAACCATGTCAACTCTCTTCCCACAACAGATTCATGACTACGTGGTATCCGTGGTTGTAGAATGAGATCTACATTTTCAAACTGAATCCACAACTGATTCACTTATTATACATATCAGGGCCAATTTTGCTCTTTGTTACACCCCATAAAAGGAATGCAGATGGGCATAATGTATTGTAAAACTGGGTGTAAATTGGTCCTGATGGATCTCTGCCTATTTTGCATCTGACACAAGTTTTTGGTAAGGATAGCATCTGGCAGTTCTGATGGAAGCTCTCACCAGAAATATGCCAGAGTTTCATAATAATCCATCCTTAATCAATTAAAAATTTTGTGTCTACACACACTTACCATCTGTACCACTTAACTTCCTGCTGATACATTTTTATAACACTATTTGTGTCAAATTTTTCCCATTATAATTTTGATTGTCCACATTTATTATAAGTTTTACCTTTATCAACTTGTCATTTTGTAATTACATAATATATTCACTGTGGCTTTCTGAACAAAACTTGAGTGATTCTCTGATCTCAGTCGCCATGTTATTTTTCTGCTTCCAGATAAATAAAGTTCTACATAAATTTTCTTTATGATTTTTGTGAGGTTTCAATTGAAAAAAATACATATTTCATTTCATTTTTGATTTGTATAGTTAGTGCACATTTCTTGTATGCACAAGTTGATTTCCTATTGTCATCTTTCTGTGATATTATTTTCTCATTATAAATTCTTATGCCTTTATTTATAAAGGGTTTTTCCTGTGAAAATTGTCACAAGTTTTTTCAAACTGCCATTTTTTTCTCAGTAACTGAAATTTCTAGGGGTAGAAATTAGTCTGGGCCTAGATTTGGTGCTGTGCGCGCACCGTGTGCCCGAACAGAGCGGCCCAAGGTCATCCCGAAATTGGGCCTTGAGCCTCATCTACATCTTTGGGATGAGCTGCTGCTACTTGTCATGTCCCCATAGGCAGTTCACCCCATGAAGAAAATTCCAGGAGGGGGTTTGGATCAGGCAATGGTCGAGGGCCCCATCAACCATGGTGGTTGCGAATCCTCGGCTAAGATATAAGGAGGACATTTTGGAAGCTCTGGTATTATCAGAGCACTTGCATCAGCCTCAGAGAAACTGGGAGAAGGGAATGGAGTCCTTACAGAAAGCAAGGTGGAAGAAGTATAATCCAGGTTGTTGTGGAAGCCAGTGGGCTTGTAATAGATGTCGGTTGACAGCCGCTCCCTGGATATAAAGATAGAGATAGAGATGCAAATAGAGGAGATCGGGAAGGGAAGGGAAGAATCAGAGATTGACCACGTTAAGGTATGGTAGGAGTGGAAATTTGAAGAAAAATGAAGTTTTCTAGATCCGGGCAAGGGCAGGAATCAGCACCAACACAGTCATTGATGTAATGAAACAAGAGTGGGGGAGCTGAGTAGGACTGGAACAAAGAGTGTTCAATATATCCTACAAAAAGATAGACATAACTAGGACCCATGTGGGTTCCCATAGCAACACCTTTTTTCTGGAAGAAGTGAGTGAAGCTGTGGTAGATGGGAATTGGTTGGGCCACTGTTCAATGAGGAAGTGGAGGCTGGCCGTCCTGGTGAGGAATGGAGGTGTACAGGGATTGTACGTCCATTATGAAAAGGAGATGGTAGGAACAAAATACTGGACCAAAAAGTGTCAGAGGGTATCAGAAAAGTTGCAGATGTAGGCGGGTAGGGATTGGACAGGGTGGGAAAAATGGAGGCAAGATAAGTAGAAATAAGTTCAGTGACGCAGGAACAGGCTGAAAAATTTGCATATACATGAGTTAACATCTCTTGCCAAGCATCCTGACCTACTCAGTACGATACATGGTAATCGTCCACTGGGAGGACAACTTCCATCAGGCAGGTTCAGCCCTCAACAACTCGGGCAGGTGCTAGTCCTGCTGCACTGTTAATTGTTAACCCAGAGAGTGGGTAACTAAAGAAATTAATCAGGGCATGAATCTTTACATACCAATTCACTGACAAGGAAATTTCTAGATTTTAAAAGACTGATTTATAAATCTAGAGGCATTAGAACCAGAGTATTTGCCCTTATGTGTGTAACCTCTGAGCTCTAAGCCTTGAGATTTTTTAAATTTCTCATGAAGGAAAATGAAATGTACATTCAAATAGCGCACTTGGATTTTTCAACAGTTTACTGCTCATTTGTTTAATTTGCTTAAAGCTGAGAGATGCTAGGCTGAGTAAAGCGTGGTGAACAGTGAAGTTTAAAAACCTGACAATCTCCCTTCAAGCCTGGCCTCTGCACAGTCTTCTCCCACCATGACTTTTAAACCAGTTAATACGACAAATACAGCAAAAGAAAATCCATATTGAATAGATGCTGTGCCAAGAGTTTAGCTGCTCCAGCGTTGAATTAAGTTCAGCTGACCGGATGAGCCAACTCTAGCTGGTCAATTTAAATCCGTGCTAATGGAAAACCGGTGTCTCTTTCTCTGAAAGCTCATTAACACGGCCTTATCAAGTAAAAAGAAAGATTTTCCAAAAAAATTGCCCTTATCAAATTCACATTTTTGTGGGATGCAGTCGCGCAGAAAAAAAAAGAAAGTAATGGCGGTTTCATTTTATCCTCTTTATTTTTGAACAGTTTTAACGCCCAACTCTTACTTTGATGTCAATAAACAAGAGTGTAAAACATCCTTTAATGTTGCCAAAAAGATCTCAGGATTTCAAGATCTCATATTTCAGCTGCCGTGTTCAATTTTTCGATCTGCCTCATTCAATCTCTTTTAAGTTATCACTGTATTAAGTGGCTTAACCACATGTTTTGGGTGCAGTAAGTGTGATTGTTCTTTCTGCGTGGGGTCAAAGGGGCGAGCACAAACCTGGGGACAAAACCAGGCACAACAATGGGGAAATTTGTGCCCCAGCATAAAACAGTCATAGCCTGGAAATTACTGTGAACAATGTTATTTTATGAATGCTTAACGTACTTGTATCACATTCTTCTCTGCTAATTTGACAGAGTTATAAGCCCATTTCTTTTTAAAATAGCGCAGAGAGTAATTTGATATGAAAGTATTAAGTTCACACGATATCTTTGCTCACAGTCATTTCCAGGCTTACACTTTTGGTGCAGGTGAAGCATTAAAATCGAATTTAAATGAATCTCTGCTCACGGCACATGTCTTTGTTAGTCACATATCTTTGTTAGTTGTGTTTTATTCCATGCCAATTAGTAATGCCTCCAGGAAGAGTCGTAATATGCACATAGCCATTTTGTTTAACGCAGTACAGTTTTCTACGTACAAAAAGAACACAAAGGAGTGAAAGAGGGTGGATGTGGTTCCTGCTCTATGGGGTCAGAACTCTGTTTTCCAAAAATGATTTTCTTATTTTTTTTATTGGTAGTAAATATGAATCACTGAATAAACCCAATCTCTACAGGATTTCTAATTTGATCATTGGGGTAATTTTCTAAGCATGTATTGGCGGCAGGGAAACTTGCCCATAACCGGTGCAGATCTTAAAATGACAAGCATGCTGTCTGCACTTTTCCAAAACGTGTTGGCTATGGGTGAGATTCCTCACCACTAATGTGCACTTGGAAAATTACCCTTATATTTTCAACCTCAATTTTTTTTTGTTGGTTCCGTTACATAGTACATTAAAACAGGGGAGTGTCTCGAGATCTTGGCATGTTACCCCACCCCCAATTCGACCTTTTTCACCCGTCTACAAGGACGCCATCGCTAGTGCCAGTGTTAGCAGAGGTGAAAATTAAAGCATAGAATGCCCCAACATAGCTCAGTCCAATATGGCACTGAGCCATGTAGACTGGGAAGCTTCCAGATTTGATCTCTGATCCCTGTTGGGTTATCTCAAATAAGACAGCAGTAAGGATGTTACAATTTAGTTCAGTGCTACTGGGGTCGCTAGGCTAAAGACTGCTATCCAGTGACTTACTGAAAAGTGAGTATGTGGAAATGTAACGTGAGGTAAGATCAAGCTCAGTTGTGATGATTTTCATGCAGCATTGCATGAAAGCGAAACAGCAATTAGGAAACATCAGAGGACAAGGTTTACATCTGTCTGAGAAACAAACAAGAACAGAAATGGAACTCAAGAACTTCTACAAATACATAAAGGGCAAAAGAGTAACTAGGGAGAGAGTAGGGCCTCTTAAGGATCAACAAGGTCATCTATGTGCGGAACCACAAGAGATGGGTGAGATCCTAAATGAATATTTCACATCGGTATTTACGGTTGAGAAAGGCATGGATGTTAGGGAACTTGGGGAAATAAATAGTGATGTCTTGAGGAGTGTACATATTACAGAGAGGGAGGTGCTGGAAGTCTTAACGCGCATCAAGGTAGATAAATCTCCGGGACCTGATGAAATGTATCCCAGGACGTTATGGGAGGTTAGGGAGGAAATTGCGGGTCCCCTAGGAGAGATATTTGAATCATCCACCGCTACAGGTGAGGTGCCTGAAGATTGGAGGGTAGCAAATGTTGTGCCTTTGTTTAAGAAGGGCAGCAGGGAAAAGCCTGGGAACTACAGACCGGTGAGCCTGACATCTGTAGTGGGTAAGTTGTTAGAGGGTATTCTGAGAGACAGGATCTACGGGCATTTGGAGAGGCAGGGACTGATTAGGAACAGTCAGCATGGTTTTGTGAGAGGAAAATCATGTCTCACAAATTTGATTGAGTTTTTTGAAGGGGTAACCAAGAAGATAGATGAGGGCTGTGCAGTAGACGTGGTCTACATGGACTTCAGCAAAGCCTTTGACAAGGTACCGCATGGTAGGTTGTTACATAAGGTTAAATCTCACGGGATCCAAGGTGAGGTAGCCAATTGGATACAAAATTGGATTGACGACAGAAGACAGAGGGTGGTTGTAGAGGGTTGTTTTTCAAACTGGAGGCCTGTGACCAGCGGTGTGCCTCAGGGATCGGTGCTGGGTCCGCTGTTATTTGTTATTTATATTAATGATTTGGATGAGAATTTAGGAGGCATGGTTAGTAAGTTTGCAGATGACACCAAGATTGGTGGCATTGTGGACAGTGAAGAAGGTTATCTAGGATTGCAACGGGATCTTGATAAATTGGGCCAGTGGGCCGATGAATGGCAGATGGAGTTTAATTTAGATAAATGTGAGGTGATGCATTTTGGTAGATCGAATCGGGCCTGGACCTATTCCGTTAATGGTAGGGCGTTGGGGAGAGTTATAGAACAAAGAGATCTAGGAGTACAGGTTCATAGCTCCTTGAAAGTGGAGTCACAGGTGGATAGGGTGGTGAAGAAGGCATTCAGCATGCTTGGTTTCATTGGTCAGAACATTGAATACAGAAGTTGGGATGTCTTGTTGAAGTTGTACAAGACATTAGTAAAGCCACACTTGGAATACTGTGTACAGTTCTGGTCACCCTATTATAGAAAGGATATTATTAAACTAGAAAGAGTGCAGAAAAGATTTACTAGGATGCTACCGGGGCTTGATGGTTTGACTTATAGGGAGAGGTTGGATAGACTGAGACTTTTTTCCCTGGAGAGTAGGAGGTTTAGGGGTGATCTTATAGAAGTCTATAAAATAATGAGGGGCATAGATAAGGTAGATAGTCAAAATCTTTTCCCAAAGGTAGGGGAGTCTATAACGAGGGGACATAGATTTAAGGTGAGAGGGGAGAGATACAAAAGGGTCCAGAGGGGCAATTTTTTCACTCAAAGGGTGGTGAGTGTCTGGAACGAGCTGCCAGAGGCAGTAGTAGAGGCGGGTACAATTTTGTCTTTTAAAAAGCATTTGGACAGTTACATGGGTAAGATGGGTATAGAGGGATATGGGCCAAGTGCAGGCAACTGGGACTAGCTTAGTGGTATAAACTGGGCGACATGGACATGTTGGGCCGAAGGGCCTGTTTCCATGTTGTAAACTTCTATGATTCTATGATTCAAAGGTCCAGTGGCAATGTTTTCCACTTGCTGAGTAAAATAGGTTCTTCAATGTGCAATGCTTCCAGCTGCAATTTCCATTATTATTGCTAAACTGCAAAATGAAGCGTTTTATCATACGAAAAGCATTAATGGCAGTAAGGGATGTCACTTTCTGTTTTGTGGTCACAGGTAATGGCTAAACCTATTTGGTGTGATTAGAAATTGTTAAACCGCGGATAAATGATTAATGGTGTTGGAATAACCCCTTGAGTCATTAATATTTATAAGGTAAGCCACACTATTATAGACAAGGTGTTAAAGCTAAACAACCACTGTAATAGCATCAGCTGTGACATCATGAATTTCTGTTGGAAAACTGTACAATAAGTACATGATTCAGAGCAATACTTTCGTATAGGAGAACAAAATACCTTAGTAATTTATTGGATTCTTAGTCCTAACTATGCAAGTGACAGTTAATAAAACTGTGACAATAAATGTGAAGAAAATATAAACCTAAAACCTTGTTTGAAAGACAGGAATTTGCTGCCAAGATATCAAACAATCGTTTATTGGGAATTTATTTGCGTTCAGAATCTTTAGTGTACAAAAGCTAGCCAAAAATGTAGTTTTCCAATCTGTACTTTCTATGACAAGAGCCAAATGTGTGCTACAGTAAGATTACATCTTAAGGACAAAATAAAATTGAGATTTTAAATGGATCATGATTTTATCAAATATATCCCACTGGAGTCTGGCTGTGTTTAATGCTTTAATATGTCTGTTTTTTGCTGTAAAACATATTTGGGATTAAGCAGCGACACAGTTTTCATTTCCAACAGCTAAAGTAAAATTGAATGAGTCACTGGAGTAAGTATGCAGTCAGTGAGTCAATGCGAAAAACCTGGTCCTGCACTAATTTCTTAGTTTCACAGCATCATTATCAGCTACATCTCCTCTGTGGTGAATAATATCATAGAATCATAGAATGATACAGCACAGATGGTGGCCATTCAGCCCATCCTGCCTCTGCCAACTCTTTGAAAGAGCTATCCAATTAGTCCCACTCCGTTGCCCTTTCCCAGTAGCCCTGCACATTTTTCCCCTTCAAATATTTATTCAATTCCCTTTTCGAAGTTATTATTTTAGAAGGTATTGGCACTTCCACCATCCTTTCAGGCAGTGCACTCCAACTCATAACAACTCGCTGTGTAAAAAAAATTCTTCTCATCTCGCCTCTGGTTCTTTTAACAATTACCTTAAATCTGTGTTCTCTGGTTACCAACACTTCTGCCATTGAAAACAGTTTCTCCTTATTCACTCTATCAAAACCCTTTATGATTTTGAACATGTCTATTAAATCTCCCCTTAGCCTTCTCTGCTCTAAGGAGAACAACTCTAGCTTTTCTAGTTTCTGGACGTAACTGAAGTCCCTTCTATAAAATCACCCCTAAACCTCCTACTCTCCCTGGAGAGTAGGAGGTTTAGGGGTGATCTTTTAGAAGTCTATAAAATAATGAGGGGCATAGATAAGGTAGATAGTCAAAATCTTTTCCCAAAGGTAGGGGAGTCTTTAAACAAGGGGGCATAGATTTAAGGTGAGAGGGGAGAGATACAAAAGGGTCCAGAGGGGCAATTTTTTCACTCAAAGGGTGGTGAGTGTCTGGAACGAGCTGCCAGAGGCAGTAGTAGAGGCGGGTACAATTTTGTCTTTTAAAAAGCATTTGGACAGTTATATGGGTAAGATGGGTATAGAGGGATATGGGCCAAGTGCAGGCAATTGGGACTAGCTTAGTGGTATAAACTGGGCGACATGGACATGTTGGGCCGAAGGGCCTGTTTCCATGTTGTAAACTTCTATGATTCTACCCCATTCTAGTAAGTTTCCTCTGCACTCTCTCTAAGGCCTTGACATCCTTCCCAAAGTGTGGTTCCCAGAATTGAACAAATACTCCAGGTGGGGCCTAATCAATATGCAACAGGCTAGCCTGGGGAATGGGGATTGAAGGAAATTCCATATCATCCACTCTACATGTTACAATTGCTTATGGTGAGCAAAGGAAAATCCTTAAATCTTACTCGGACAAGGATCCAAGCTCATCCATACTTTATATTCCCATTGACAAAGACAATCCAGCAGCCTATGTTATGATTGCTCCTACAGGAATAGGCTATCAATGTATGTGAGGTTTTCATGGATCAATTAAATGAAAGAGAATCCTTCATAGCTTGTGACCTTGTTCTAAGTTGAGCTATTCTTACCATCCTTTGGGGCAGTCCAGGTGTTTGAGTGTGGAGGTTTCCAGAAAAAGGCTCCAAACTGCCTTGTCCATATATTAGCCATTCTGACTGACATGTGTTTCACATGTGTATTGCAGAGAGGGTTGCTCTTCACTATAAAGGAAGAATGCATCTTCTTGTGATTCCGCATTATGTCTAAAGCGTGGATAAATTATTAAAATCAAAACTGCATCTCATGTAGTTTGAACTTGGAGGAGGTACTGAATTTCCCTTGTCCATAAGTTAGAAAAGTTTGGTAATTATGTGCTCAGCCTAGCTAGGGGGTAAATTCTAGCCTTCCCCACATGGACTGTAATCTGATGGAGTGGATCACCAGCTCATTATAGAATACGTCCGACTTTCATTCCAATCGGGCTGTTCTATAACAGGTGGACGATCCGCTTCGTCAGATTACAGGCCATGCGGTGAGGACAAAAATTTACCCAAGTCTTTCGTTTTTGGTGCTTGTTATTGTCGAGATTTATTTTTGCCACCTGTTTGAGGTCACGGATACAATTGTAGCAACACGGTTTACTTTGTCAAATTTTAGAAACTATTATGCAAATTAAATTATTCTCAGTAAGGCCCTGGTAATTTAAATATTGACAGGTTTTCTGTTGGTTTAATGTTTGAACACATGGTCAGTCTTTCAGAGGACATGATTCGTCCATCTTATGGACCAATAAAATAGTAAATTTACAAAATTAACCACTTCTTTTATATTTGTTTTTATAGGGATAACATTAGGTTATTGGTAACTTATGATACAAATTGATGTGATCTTATCACTGCATAGTCCAATAATTATTTTAGTTTTACAGAGCAGAGTCCAGCTATAAATATAATTTTGTTCCTTTCATTTAATTTGAATGAGACGTCCTTTGAGTGAACCTATTCAGTTAAACTGTTCATTAACAGGAGGGCACAGTAGATATAAATTTACATAACAGTGCTAATCTGAATTGCAGAGGCGATAGAATTCAACCTTTTATAATCACATAACAGGCAGCTTTTCATTTAACTTTGTTTTATAAATTATATACAAGAAATGTTCAGTAATTTACGTTGCATTCATGATTTTATGCAATAAAGTACAACAGCAAGGAACTTAAGAATTCACATCACCATTTGCAATATAGACACTAATAGACTTACATTACAGTATTTAAGCAATAACGCTGAGAACAAGTGATGCAGATTGCAACAAAAGCCTTCCCTGCATGGCAAACATGCAGTCACAGGATAAAGTGCTTATACTGCAGTATGGGTGTTGCCAAGTACCTGCATGAATGACAGGTTATGTATCCCTATTATACTGTATTCACCGACCTTTTCATTTTCCCGCTGATACTGATAATTGATATAAATGCATTAATTGTCTTTCCTTTCTAAGCCACCATCTGCCATTATGCATACTGAGCCAAGGCAAGTGAACAACAGAAAACACTGACCCAGAGGAGTGAGATGAACAATTAAACAAGCACTGTATTAACCTAATTGACATCACACTTACCCAATAAGGTGTGGTGCACGCTGATGACAACAGTATAGAAATCATGTATATCTAGTCCTATATTTGTGTATGTCCTTTACAGAAAGGGAAATATTGATGTAACATAACAGCCCCAATGTTCTTTCCTCCCCATTTGCCTGGGTACTGCATTATGTGCACTCAAAGTGCACTCTACCTGTCCAGGTCTTACAGGACCCAAAATTGGTGGGCCAGGTCATTAGCATGGCTCAGTCTCACCTCTGGTGCAAGCCTGCTGCTTGACAGGGCCTTGCACTGGTAAATAGTGGACAGGAAGACAGGCATAGCCTCAGAGGCCTGCAACTGTGGGTCTGGCTGCCAGCATTGGAGCCTTCTGGATGCTTGCCTTGCTGCAAGGATCCCTCAGATCCTTTGGTCTGAGGCAGTCCCAGGTACAGGGCCACGGTCAGCTTCTTCAGACAGCCCTGCGTCTGGGCTCCCTTTGATTTCAGGAAAAGGAAAGTGAGGCAGGACAGCTGGAAACATCCCATCTCATCTCATTTCCATGTGACTGCTTGGCCTGTGCCTATTACAGGTGCAAGTGCAGCACCAGGTCCGTCCCTTTGAGGAAGCCACCGAATTCCCAGGGCAATATAAAAGAATGAAGACCTAACCTAACGGGTCTCCATCCCCTTTTCTTCTCTGCATCGTGTAGGAAGTGAATGTTTTCCAGGGACTATGGAGAGGAATTTCAAGGCCTGTATCTGAAGATTGGTTGATTGGCCATAGCGGTGTTCTGCACTAATTTATTACATCTTGCTTGAAGGGCACTCTTAGGAATGCTCCAACTTGCTGCACCATGGAATGATGAAATTTAGGCCTGCATCCATAGTTTACTCAAAATTGATTATTTTCAAAAGGTGTCATTCTGAATGGTTGCCAAGCAGAGGCCAGGCATTTTCCCCACAGAAAAGAGGATGGGAACTAAAGGACTAATACTTCCACTAAAATTATAGGCCCTATAATTGTAATACAGTGTTCTCTCTTGCTCGATGCATGCTAAGATAGTTGGCCTCCTCATAACACTGATTTACTTTCTATTATTTGATAGTGAGGGGAGAAAGTAAACCTGGATGAATCCTTGTAAACAATTTTACAACACCAAGTTATAGTCCAACAAATTTATTTTAAATTCCACAAGCTTTCGGAGGCTTCCTCCTTCCTCAGGTGAACGGTGTGGAAAAAACACCGTTCACCTGAGGAAGGAGGAAGCCTCCGAAAGCTTATGGAATTTAAAATAAATTTGTTGGACTATAACTTGGTGTTGTAAAATTGTTTACAATTGTCAACCCCAGTCCATCACCGGCATTTCCACATCATGGATGAATCCTAGTTGTGACAGAATCTCACAGTTGGATGGGCCATGAATGAAGGCTCAAGCAGATGGAGAGGAAGGTCTGCCAAGGAACACAGGTGAAGGGGAGGTGGGCTGCAAGTGGTCTGTGAGCTGTAAGATGAACCATTGATCTACAGCATAATGTCATGTGATAAGTTTATTTGGATAAGGCTGTACAGGGAGTCAATAGTTATTAAACTACCGCACATAAACTACAGTGCCTAATGACTCTCACATTCTGATCCAAGCATAATGTGCCAGAAATAACATAATATGAATTTGATTTTTTTATTCTGTACTGATTAAGTACAATTTAGATAAATGTAAATTAAATTCAAATGTCATGTTCTATTTGGCTAAAGGTACTTTTGCTGTATATTGACTGGGTCACATCAGTGAATAACTTCATGTTATAACATGACCCTCAGCTCTGAACAACTTCATATAGCTTAATTGCTAATGATGTATACCTTTCTTTTCTCAATAAATTATTAAAGACTCTATATGCTTTTGAACAAATGTACTGTATTTCCATTCGACTTAATTCATTTATTGTAAATCAACTCATGGAACAAGACTCAAAGGTTTAGCAGAAGTATAATGAAAGAAGCTGAGGTACTTAAAAATAACTGTACACTATTATAGTTTCTGAAGAAAAAACAGAAGTAAATTATTAGCAGTTTCTTGTTTTGGCCGGAAAGCTGATCAAAAAAATTAAAACAAAATCAAAATTAAGGATGCAGGCTGTTTTCAGGTTTGAGTAAAACCATTTTTAATTTAGATTAATTCCACTTTCACTTTGGATTCAGCACAAGCAAAGGAAGAATTCAAAGTGACGTTGGATTTGTTACACTGCAGTCCTCTGTGCCTGGCCCAGACTGCAGACTGGCATAGGCACTTATTACTGTCCAGGCATCGAGCTCACTTGGCAAGGGCCACATTGTATGTTTGATTTTTATGCTGTGTTGTGTCACAGAGAAATTGGACTGGGATCTGAATTGACATTCTATACATTGTGAATATGGCCAGGAAGGCCCAGGTTTACCCACTAATGGAGCCCATCTTGTGTAAATAAAATCCAATTGCCAATGAACTCATTAAACTGCAATGTCCTCTTTGTTTTAATGCTATTTTAAGCTTAATTATCCATTTGATATTATAGTCTAAAATAATTGGAATGTGTGTTTTATTAGTTATTGGAAGCTTTGAAATAAAACTAAAACCCTGATTTTGTGATCACAACATGTAAAGGGATACTACTCAGGTTTAGCCTGTCCCGACCTCACATTACAGAAGGGTGGGAGGGTATGCTGAATTTTGCAGTGTAAGATATGATCCTTCATTTGTCTAGGCTCCCTATGCATGTTTTTCATGCATTGGGAATCAGGCCTGCAAGCTGACTGACTGCCAGTTGTCACATCCGTCCAGCCAGCAGTATTTAAAAGGGATAATATTCATCTTTAAAGGGAAGACACATTCTTTTCAGTCCAAGTCACCACTTGCTTTTTTGGAAAAATGGCTACAAGGAGCAACGTGAGCAAAACTGCCCCTTTCAGTGAAGAAGCCCTGGACACCTTGCTGTGAAAGATGTAGCAAAGGAGGGTGGCTCTTTTTGGGATACAGAACCACTCCCCTGTAACTCTTTTCACCCCTCACTTTAAAAGGTGCATTTCTGCTTTAAACAGGCCTTGGAAGGCCCGGCAGAAAATGTGCGGAGAATGTGGGGGGACTTGCCTGTCTTCCAACGGGATTGGGTGGGCAACCCGTCAATCATATTAAAATGAGGTCATGGAGTTAAAATCGGCAGGCCTCATGGTGGTAACCTCATGGAGGCTTCCTGCTCACCCCACTCCCCTGCCCTAAGTTATAATCGGGGCTATAGTGTCTGTGTTGCCTTTTCATCTGCAGGTGATATCATAGGAACATAGGAACAGGAGTAGGCCATTCAGCCCCTCGTGCCTGCTCCGCCATTTGATAAGATCATGGCTGATCTGTGATCTAACTCCATATACCTGCCTTTGGCCCATATCCCTTAATACCTTTGGTTGCCAACAAGCTATCGATCTCAGATTTAAATTTAGCAATTGAGCTAGTATCCCATCATGAAATGGTCCTCATAATCCAAATAATGCAATATGGGAGTGAAAACATTCTCCCAACTTTCCTAGGTGCTACTTGTATTGCTGCAGCTATTTATCACCTTAAGTGCAAGTCACTGGGGCAACCCAGGGTCATCTATATGGATCAATTGAAAAGAGGCAACTGAGCTCCTCCTTCTCTGCAAATTTGACATTTAAATATCAAGGTGAATGACATAATCAGATAAAGTTAGACATCAAAAGGACAATCAGCTGCATGACATTGAGCAACAGTAATGAGCTGCCCAAAATAGCCAGGTGCAACTGAGTAGGGAGAAATAAATTGTTGCTGAGATCCCCAGAGAAGCAGCAAAATTGGGGCTTAAATCTCAGTCTCCAGTATGTGCGGCATTGAAAATTAACCAGCAACTCCAATCTGAAGCACATCTGGGTTCACTTTAAACTGTAATTACTCATTCCTGTCCTCAACAAGATAATTTTTCCTTGATCTTACTCTGAAAAATTGTTCCTTATTATTTGGTCCTAATATGACAGTTTTACTCTTGTAATTAGGCTGGTTTGATCATTGATAATGAATAACAATTAGGCCATCAAAATAGTTTCAACTTTTTATTTAAAAAATAGTTAAGAATGGCTAGTGTAGGAAGTGGAAAAAAATCAGATTGGTACAATTGGGGTACTTTTCTGTGATTGGGGCTAAGGCACAGTGTTAGAGCAGAGTAGAGAAAGTCTCTGAATTCAGCTCTGATCGATCTGACTTGAGAGAATTTGTTACTGACACCAGGGCCAGGGATTTCCACAGAGGCTCTCTCAATCTCCTGCTGTAACTTTGGCAGGAGATCACCAGAGCCCTGAAGAAATGGCATAAACAGCTGAAAGCAACAGGAGACAGGGAGAACCCCCAGTGGAAATTCAGGGCCTGGCTGACAAATGGCAGAACAACGTTTACTCCCCAGCATTGACACTCCTCACCTTGATGAGGTCAACATTCCATCAAAAGTGTAAGACAATTTATAATTAGTTAACAAAAAGATTGTAAAATAACTAGTGATTTTTTTTAAACCAAACATTGGTAGGAGCCATTTTATTCAATTCACCCTGCACCATAAGGATTAAAGCAATGACGGGAGGTAGGAGTATTTGTTTCATACTAACATTATAGTAATGAAACCACTCACATGATTCAGAACAATTGTCGCACAAACTGGCTGAGTGAACCAAGTTTGTTTAGGAATTTCCTGCTTCATGCAGGTTGTGCAGTGAAATCATCACGTAGATGGGGCAGGGGAAGAGACAGCTAGCCTCTTCTCCTTCCTAGCTCTTGTTCACATGTTGCATTGACTTTTCTATCCAATGTTTGCATATAGGACGAAATGGCCGCTCCCACTGACATTCAAAAAATGTTAACCTTAAGAAATGAAATTTCTTTAAAAATACAACAACAAAACCACATTTTGTTATCCACTTCCAGAGGGACAGACAATGTCTCGCCTCTTCCCCCCACCCTTCAGAATACATATTGTTTGCAGTCCCATGCAAAATGTAACAAATTGCAGTTACCTGCCTCAGTCTCTCTGGCTTGCAAACTCTCTGCGTATCTCTGAACGAAACTGGCCAATTCAGAGCACAGACTGAAGGGGAGCTGTAACACTTCACCTGAATTTAATGCAACCACAGTGGTTGCACTGATTCAGTGTAATTCGCATTAGCACTAAGTCTTTCTGAATTCAATTGGAATTAAAGATGTAGTATAAACGTAGAATGAGCTGCTCAAAGTCGCTGGAGGTTGCTGTATTTCTTTGAATCTCCTCTGAAGGATGCTACTTTATCCCTAAGCCTACAGAAATGTGGTCCTTCAAACAACTCACTGCATTGCCTTTCCCTGTAGGCTTTTATGTATTTCAGTGTAAATGGAAATCTCTATGTGGTTCAAACTAAGATTCAAATTCTCAATATCTTCATGCAACTGTCAAATATTTGACCACAGGATTTGAAAGTACAATATCCTGATTGGCTTAGGGTTCTCACCTTACTTATTTTTTAAATTATCTGGTCTGGAAATGTCTAAAACACAAAGGGGTGGAATTTCTGCTGAGATTTTCCCAATCCCCCACCATAACTTTGACGGTAGATCGGCGGAGACCCTGGAGAAACGGCGTACGTGGCTGTTCGGCTGATCTTCCGCCAAAGTTACAACGGAAGGTCGAGGGAACCTCAGTGGACATTCTACCTCAAACTGGTTGCCAAAAGTCTGCCTTTTTAAAATGAAAGTTAGCTTTTACACTTATTTCTCTGTCTTTTCATGTTGAGGTATCAGTAATTAAGCATTAATTTCATTTTGTTTTTATCACCAGCAAAGCAAACATAAGAATTCAAGCTAGGATCTATTTCCAGCCCAACCCTCTCTCACCCACTGCCCAGATTGGCTTGTTACTATGGCCCAGATTTACCATTTCAGCGCTCCTGGTGCATATTGGAAGTGCATTTCAGGAAATTCTGCAATCTCAGTCAATGATTTTCCAGCCATTGGTCTGTTCCAAGAGCACTGGAAAGGAAAATCTAGGCCTATATTTTCAAACCTGATTGAGGGCAGTCTGGATCGAACACACTCTCAGTGGATACCCTAGCATGCAACTGGTCAGCTTCAGAATTCAAGTAGCAATGACGTGTTTCTACTTCTGTTTAAGCCCAGGCAATGATTTTTGAAAGATGAAAAGGACCAGAAAAGCAAATTACTGATTCAAACAGTAGCAGAAACTGCGATCGAATAGTAATAATAGACTCCACTTGGACTGGTCACCGAATCAATTTGCCTATCTTCCATTTACCCACTACTACAAGGTCATTATCCATTATTAAAGGAATACCCCAGGGAAGATTTACAAGAATTGTATTTGCAAGCCTTGCTCTGGTAACTTTAAGCTACTAAGGTAAAAGCTGAAGATCCTTCTCCTCTCCCTTCCTCTCTTTTAAGTGCTGATTCGGTCCACAGAAGATGAAAGCCCTCTGGTACCCCAGCCAAGTGCCGATTCTTCATGTGTGAGCCTAGGTAGTGAGTATTGGTAGGTTATTGAGTGTGGACTGCTTCACAGCTGAGCCTGATATTCACTTGGTGTTCACTTTCCAATAGGGGTTCCTGGATAGCAATAGGAATGGGAACCCTAGATCTCCTTTTTTGTGTGAAAATACTGAGGCCAACTGTAGTACCCCTGCTGTCTTTCCAGCTGAGATCAACTCAACACAGACCAAGGATTAAAAATGGATCATTGCTGGTCTTTCTGTGTGTCACAGTACCACACCAGACAGTGCATTTAGCCATTGAATCATCAGCGAAGCTTGTAAAAACTATCGTGAAAACTTAAGCTGCCTTTGTTATTTTAGTTTTTTTGGCCAGCAGCTATTGTACTTGCTTTATGAGCAAGGCAAATCAGCAGCTTCAAGTTACATTGTAAAACTTGCACTACTTTGCTCAGGTAAAGTGGAGCTCTGTGCATGTGCATTGAAACACATGCACATAGCTCCACTAATTAGCAGTACATATCTAATGGCTCATCTAGACATTCCTTGAGTAGCAAGAGCGCATGAGGCGGCCGGCTGTTGTGTTTCAATATAAGCCCCTTGGGATCTTGGTTCTTTTGTCTCAAGGCAGCAAGTCCTGAGATAGACCTGTGGGAGGTTGCACCTCTTGTGCTGTTTCATGGGTAGCTTGGCATTGCTTCCATTCTGCCATATGTATCGGCATTTGATGGGCTGTTGGGAGGACATGCATGTGCTGCTATCCTGAGACATAGGGTTGTTTGTAAATCAAATTAAAGTTGCACTAAAGTTATTCTGTATGCAGACATGTTTTTGACAAGGTTTGGAAATGTTTTTGATGAGAGTTGTCTGACTTGATGCAAACAAAGAAGGGTCTGTAGATGATGGCAGATTTGTGATGGAAGGGGTAAGATATATTGTTCTTACATAGAATAATATAGAATTACATAGAATGTACAGAAACAAGCCATTCGGCCCAACTGGTACATCCTGGTGTTTATGCTTCACATGAGCTTCCTCCTAACCCTCTTCATCTAACCCTATCAACATACTCTTCTATTCCTTTCTCCCTCATGTGCTTATCTAGATTCCCCTTAAATGCATCTATGCTATTTGTCTTAATATGGGCACTGTAGCATAGTGGTTATGTTACTGGATTAATATTCCAGAGGCCCAGAGTCATGAGTTCAAATCCCCGCCATGGCAGCTGGGGAATTAATTAAATAAAATCTGGAATAAAAGAAAAACTAATATCAGTAATAGTAGCCATGAACCTACTGGATTTGTCGTAAAAATCCATCTGGTTCAATAATGCCTTTTAGGGAAGGAAAACTGTCATCCTTACCCGGTCTGGCCTATATGTGACTCCAGACCCACAGCAATGTGGTTGATTTGTAATCACCCTCTGAAATGGCCTAGTAACCCACTCAGTTGTACAATCTCGCTACAGAAAGTCACAATAAGAATAAAATCAGACGGATCAGATTGCTAGGTACCGAACACGATCAAAGGCAAACTAAGCCCAGTAGACCCTGCAAAGTCCTCCTCACTAACATCTGGGGATTTGTGCCAAAATTGGGAGAGCTGGCCCACAGACTAGTCAAGCAACAGCCTGACGTAGCCGTACTCACAGAATCGTATCTTTCAGCCAATGTCCCAGAATCTTCCATCACCATCACTGGGTATGCCCTGTCCCACCGGCAGGGCAGACCCACCAGAGGTGGTGGCACAGTGGTATATAGTCAGGAGGGAGTGGCTCTGGGAGTCCTCTGGATCATATGAAATCTCATGGCATCGGGTCAAACATGGGCAAGGAAACCTTCTGCTGATTACTACCCACTGCACTACTTCAGCTGATGAATCAGTCCTCCTCCATGTTGAGCATGACTTGGAGGAAGCACTGAGGGTAGCAAGGGCACAGAATGTACTCTGGGTGGGGGACTTCAATGTCCATCACCAAGAGTGGCTCGATAGCACCACTACTGACCGAGCTGGCTGAGTCCTGAAGGACATAACTGCCAGACTGGCCCTGCGGCAGGTGGTGGACGAACCAACACGAGGGAAAAAGCTACTTGACCTCATCCTCACCAATTTACCTGTTGCAGATGCATCTGACCACCAGACAGTCCTTGTGGAGGCGAAGTCCCGTCTTCGCACTGAGGACATCATCCAACGTGTTGTGTGGCACTACCACCATGCTAAATGGGATAGATTCAGGACAGATCTAGCAACTCAAAACTGGGCATCCATGAGGCGCTGTTTGCCATCAGCAGCAGAAGAATTGTATTCCAGCATAATCTGTAACCTCATGGCCCAGCATATTCCTCACACTACCATTACCAACAAGCCAGGGAATCAACCCTAGCACAATGAGGAGTGCAGAAGAGCATGCCAGGAGCAGCACCAGGTGTACCTAAAAGTGAGGTGCCAACCTGGTGAAGCTACAACACAGGACTACATGCATGCTAAACAGCAGAAGCAACATGCTATAGACAGAGCTAAGCGATTCCACAACCAACAGATCAGATCAAAGCTCTGCAGTTCTGCCACATCTAGTCATGAATGGTGGTGGACAATTAAACAACTAATGGGAGGAAAAGGAGGATCCGTGAACATCCCCATCCTCAATGATGGCAGTGTCCAGCACGTGAGTGCAAAAGACAAGGCTGAAGTGTTTGCAACCATCTTCAGCCAAAGTGCCGAGTGGATGATCCATCTCAGCCTCCTCCTGATATCCCCACCATCAAAGAAGCCAGTTTTCAGCCAATTCGATTCACTCCATGTGATATCAAGAAACGGCTGAGTGCACTGGATACAGCAAAGGCTATAGGCCCTGACAACATTCCGTCTGTAGTGCTGAAGACTTGTGTTCCAGAACTAGCTGCGCCTCTAGCCATGCTGCTCCAGTACAGCTACAATACTGGCATCTACCCGACAAAGTGGAAAATTGCCCAGGTATGTCCTGTCCACAAAAAGCAGGACAAATCTAATCCAGCCAATTACTACCCCATCAGTCTACTCTCAATTATTAGCAAAGTGATCGAAGGTGAAGTCGGTTGATAAGTGGAAAGTAACATTTGTGCCAGACAAGTACCAAGCAATGACCATCTCCAACAAGAGAGAGTCTAACCACCTCCCCTTGACATTCAACGGCATTACCATCGCCGAATCCCCCACCATCAACATCCTGGGGGTCACCATTGACCTGAAACTTAACTGGACCAGCCGTATGAATACTGTGGCTACAACAGCAGGTCAGAGGCTGGGTATTCTGTGGCGAGTGACTCACCTCCTGACTCACCTCCTGACTCCTCAAAGCCTTTCCACCATCTACAAGGCACAAGTCAGGAGTGTGATGGAATACTCTCCACTTGCCTGGATGAGTGCAGCTTCAACAATACTCAAAAAGCTCAACACCATCCAGGACAAAGCAGTCTGCTTGATTGGCACCCCATCCACCACCCTAAACTTCCTCCCTTCACCACTGGCGCACCGTGGCTGCAGTGTGTACCATCTACAAGATGCACTGCAGCAACTCACTAAGGCTTCTTTGATAGCACCTCCCAAACCCGTGACCTCTATCACCTAGACGGACAATGGCAGCAGGCACATGGGAACAACACCACCTGCACGTTCCCCTCCAAGTCACACACCATTCCGACTTGGAAATATATCGCCATTCCTTCATCATCGTTGGGTCAAAATCCTGGAACTCCCTACCAACAGCACTGTGGGTGAACCTTCACCACACAGACTGCAGCAGTTTAAGAAGGCTGCTCACCACCACCTTCTCAAGGGCAATTAGGGATGGGCAATAAATGCTGGCCTTGCCAGCGACTCCCACATCCCATGAATGAATTTTAAAAAAATCTCCTTGTTTCACATTCTAACCGCTCTCTGGGTAAAGAAGTTTCTCCTGAATTCCCTGTTGGATTTATTAGTGAATGTCTTATATTTATGGCCCCTAGTTTTGGTCTCCTTCACAAGTGGAAATATCTTCTCTACATCTTTCCTATCAAATCCTTTCATTATCTTAAAGACGTCTATCAGGTCACCCCTCAGCCTTCTCTTTTCTCGAGAAAAGAGTCCCAGCCTGTTCAATCACATGGCCAATTGTGGTAGTTGAGAGAAAGTCTCCCCAATCAGTTTGGCATGAAGGTCACTTGCATCCTTTTCAAGCTGCTTCTGCCTCTCTGGTTGATCCCTCTGCTGCCTTTGGATGTCTTTCACCTTTGGGCCTCCATAATGAGGCCACTTTGTAAGGCAAAGTTCTGCAGTAGGCAACACACAACCATAATCTTAGAGACCTTAGCTGGACTATATTGCAGAGCAGCCTCCGAGTAATGCCTGAAGCATGACTTCGACAATCCAATTGCATTCTCTATGATGACTCTGGTAGAAGAATGGCTATCATTATAATGGTGCTCAGCTGGTGTCCTGGGAAAGTGCACCAAATGTCATCAGCCATGCCTGCAGAGGGTAGCATTCAACTTTCAGGAGCCATCCAGAGATTTTCCTTTCTGGGTCAAAGAATAGCATGGTGGACTGGTTTAAAATGAAAGTAATATGGCAACTGCCAGAGAAGTGAGCATTCACTTGTATGACGCAATGCTTCTAGTCTGAAATGAGTTGGATAGTCAGAGAATTAGATCCTTTCACCATGATACCTGTGATGGCAAGGGAACACGCATGGCCATGTGGGTGCAGTATGTGACTCCTTGGACCCTGGGGAATCCTGACGTTTTGTAAAATTGCAGTGCCCTGTCAGGCTGCAGTGGTTCTCCTTGGGGAAATGGGTGGATCTAATAAGCATTGTATCTGTGACTTGCTTTATGCAATTGTGCAGACTTTAATGTTACTGATGTCCCCAATGGCAGCCTGGAATGAACACATTGCATGAAAGGTCAGGGCAATGATGACCTTTACGGACACCGTTCATACAATGCCTGCAATAAAGGTCAGCTGTAGAGCAGTTGAAGCATGTGGCATAATTAATTGATGGCATTCATTGTGAAGTGCAGCCTCTTCAAGCACAGTTGCTGGGTCAACAGGAGGTAGGAACACTTCAGTCTGTTCAATGGTGTAGGCAAGATCTTTTTCAGGGTGTGTTTGGAAATGAGCTTGCCAGAACAAACAAAACTACTTGAAAAGGTCTATTTTCAAAGAGAAAATTCACAATAATGTTCAAATAGAAACATTATTATTTCCATTAATCTAACAATTTTAAAAAAGTCTTGTTGCACAAAATCTCTAAAGCACAAAGTCCAAGCCCCGGTCACTAATCTATCAATAATTTTTCAACTATTCACTGCAATATCCCGGTGAACGTTTAGAAGTGCAAGCCCAACTAATCGGTTTTCACTGGTCAAATTGTGGAACTGGTTAGCTCTGGAAGAACATCCATCGCTTCAGTGTTCCATCAAGTGATTTAAGGCATGCTCTTTTGAAAGAAGGAATGGTCCAATAAAAGAAATCATAGAAATTTTGGGGGGTGTTAGAACACCCTGAACGCCTCCCCGCTCCCTCCTACACCCCTGGTCTGTACATTCTGATGTTGGGTACTACTGGTTGGCTATCATGCACCTTTGTGCTGCCTCCACAACCTGTTGCTCTTCCTCCAAAAAATAAAAATAATGGGGTATATCGACCACAAAACCCATTGTACCCTCTTTAGAATTTGGGGTGGGAGGGATGGTGGGGGATGGAAATGGGAGCCACATAACAGATGGCACGAAGGTAGACGTTAAATCAGTTGTCAGCAGAGAAGAAAACTTAACAAAGACCAAAATCAGCTAAGAAACAAGTTGTCTATGAATTCTGAGAAATCCTGGTTGGCCCTTTAAATCCAGTGCCACCTTTTCTGTGGTGCTTGGCAATGCTGGATGCCCGTTTCACATGAGCTTGATTGGCACTAAGTGTAAATGAGATGTTAATAATGGAAAATGAAACACATTGGGCCAGAAATCATATAGAGCGGTGAGGTAATGCACACCAGCTCCAGCGAATTAAATGAATAAAAATAGTTACTGCGGACTCTGTGGCATCGAATTGCTTGAATTTGAAGATTAAACAAAATGTGCGCTATCAACCCTGCCTCTGAGCAGCGTGAGTTGCCGCATGGTTGGAAAAGTGTGTGAGGAGAAGACACGCCCACAAAATCTGTCAGGAAGAGAAGTCATGCCAGAAGATTCAGGCTGCATTGCTCAAACAGGCAAGCAGACTTCATTCATTTAAAGTTAGTATTCTGTATGTCATTGTAAATAAAAAAAATATTTTTTTCATAAAAAGCCAAAGAAATAATTGAATTAAATTAAAGAGACAGAAGGGAAAAGTAAAAAAAAAAAATTTTTAATGACCAAAAACTATTAAAATAAGGAGTAATATGAGACTCCACATTCTTAAAAGATAATTTTTAGTTGTTTGACAGGCATTAAGACTAACCACGTTTTTAAAACTTAGTTTAGACCTGATATTTTTAAGCGTACCTGTTTGGTGGCGTGATTAGTTACTTTCCAGCTGGGCAGAAAAGCAAGTTTGTGTTTTATCAATGATTTCTCTGATTGAAGCGTGCGATGGCCCTTTAATTCAATGCTGTCATATCGCCGGTGAACCACCAGGAGTAAGTTCCTGATTTCTGCATTTCACTGCGCGTACGCAAACGGGGGAATTTGCTCCTTCAATTCACTAAAAACTTAGAGTGCTGTTGAGCTCCTCCGTTATTTTGGGAGCGATTTCTGGCCATTAAAATCACTTGGTCATTACTGCCTCATTTAAATACACCCGCCCATTTTAGGGTGTGCGCTTCCACTGTCCGCTGAAGAAGATGGCGGAGAATTGGTTGCTTGTTAAAGAGGGCAGCGATCCGGTGGATCAGACCTCTGCCCTATTTCCCACATTAGCTCGCTCAGAGTGTATTTATAGAAAAATCTGGACTTCTGTGTCATTTCGATGGAAAAACTGTATGCAAATAGCCCGTGGTTGTGGTATTGTCTTTTTAATGAAGCATTTTCTTCATTTGGCAAACCTTTTTTTTCATTTCCTTACAAGCGGTCAACACAATGACATCAGCCATGTCAAAACATATCACGTTTATGATGTTCAAATGAAAATAAAGCCTAATTCATCTTGCTCTTTTCCTTCCCCACCAAAAAAAAATAACAAATGCTTTTTCCTGAGGACAGTGCCCCTTTAAAATATATTACCCACCAGAGGAACCTGTTACACAGATTGTTTAATTTCCTTTACAGATCTTTAGTATTTATTTCACTTATATATGATCAATAATATGGATGTTAGCTATTGAATTTCCATGAAGCTATGCATGTAATAGATGCCAAGCCTGATAAAGAGAAGTGTCAACACCATTTCTGTCTACAGGTGACAGCTTCACACACAGGCACACCTGTTCCATTTGTTGGCACTCTGCTCAACACAGCAAGCACTTTTTCTCCCTTCTTCATCAATCTTCCAGAAGACCTTGAAGCTCTTCACTCATCTGCATCTACATCAACGCTGTTTGATTCTTAACTCAGTGACTCATGCTGAAATAACAGGAGCTTTCATTTTTCTTTTGAAATTTTCTAGGTTTTTTTTCTTCTTCCACTATGAATCTTGTTTTTTGCTTTTGTTGACTGCGTCCTCTCTGCTGACTGTTGTTGCTCATTTCCACAAATGTTCTTCCCATCGGTCAGCATCCATTGTACGGCCCAAGGGATTTTGTCAGGAGCACTCAATATTTTTTATCACCCTGATGAAATCAAGGGTTCCTAAATGGCCTCATAGGTTCGAGGATTTCATTTCCACATTCACCTGAGGAAGGAGGAAGCCTCCAAAAGCTTGTGGATTTTAAAATAAAATTGTTGGACTATAACTTGGTGTTGTAAAATTGTTTACAATCAGTCTTTAATGGTTACGCCTATTCTACATTTACACAGGGAGGTCACCAAAGCGTCTCTGACGGCCTTTTGTTAGTCTGACATTCAGAATCCAGCCACACCTTTGCTAGTGCTGACAGGAACTGATGAAAGACCAATGAAGCAGTTCAGTTCCACCAGTTTCTGCCCCTCCCCCATACCCGACGCTGCATTTCTGGGAGAAACTACGCCATACATTTATTTCAGAGCATCATACACCTCTTGTGGTAAATTAGATACTAAATGCAAAATAAGCATCAGTTACCTTACCATTAGTTACTTCACAGAAAACATTTTTTTAAAATTATGAAATGGTCTTCAGATTGCAATGGGTTTATACTCTTATGAAGTTGTGTTTGATATTTTGAAGGTTATTTCTTCAAACTTGGCCAAATATCAATCAGATGCAAAATTAAGTCATGAAAGCATTAACAGAAACTCAAGATAAAAGAAAGTGAAGTATTTAAATTTACTGAAAGGCTCACTATCTAACAGAAAATCATTCAATTTCATTCTATAATCCGTACTAGCAATACCAAGCATCCAGTTTAGCCATCAGAATATTTATTCTATCCTAATTCTAGGAGCCAAGCATTTCATATGTTAAGTATTGTGAACTATGTGGTATGTTGGATATCCTGTAACACAATGTATAATGTAATAAAGAACTTGGAAGTGAAGGTCCTTCAAATCCTATCACCTTTATATTGAGAGTATAGTATATTATTTAAGAAATAAATGAAAACTGCCTACAATGAACCAAAGAATTGATGATACATTGATAGATTTGAAGGACAACACTGCCTGAGACCTGGGGCTCGATTTTACCGTCGGGTTTCCTGTGGGTTTCCAGCGGGGGGGGGGGGGCCCGAAAATCCCGATATCCAGTCACGTGACCGGATCGCGCCACGATCTCGACCACTTCCGGGTTCACCGATGACGTGCGGGGCTGCGTGCGCGGCCCCCGCTGGTGTGAATCCCGCAGGCAATTAAAGCCAGCGGGGTTCCACTTGAGTGTACTTACCTTGCTTGTTGCGGTCATTAAATGAGCTGAATCAGCTGTCAAAACAGGAAGTGTGGGATTTTACCTTCAACGCAGAGTGTTTCACACACTGGGGGAAAAAGTCTCCCTCCAACCAGGCGTGTTGCAGCCAGCAGCCTGTGGCAGCTGCCAAGGTGTGCTCCACAGGGGTGGGTGGGGGGGGAGAGCCCTCACCCACACAGGAGGCCACCGCGTCACATAGGGCAACCCCTGCCACCCACTACCCCCTGCCAAGCCAGAGGATAGACCGACGCGAAACCGCAGCCCCAGTCCGAGGAACCACCCACCTACCCTGCACAACCCCTCAGACCAACACCTGCCAGATGGGTGGTGCGTGGACACCCTTGGAGGACGAACAGCATGACCAGCCCCAGCAGCCTCGCAGTCCACGCCGTCCGCCGCAGAGACGTGGAGCCCCCCAACACGGTGCTGTTGCACGCCCACCTGCACAGCAGGAGGGAGGGCAACCGCAGAGAGAGATGCGTCGCAGAGGGCAGTACCCTCGCCGATGTCTCTCAGTCGTCTGCGCGGAAGAGCCCTGCAAATACACCTGCACCTACTCTGCAGTAACACAATGGGTGGCATCAGTGGTGGGTCCTCATAGTGATACCCAGGAGCGGGCATCATTGGACACAACAGACAGGATTCGCGGAGACATGGCAGTGGTGGTGCCAATATAATGTGTGATGTTTGTTGCTCTGAAATTCAATGTAGGTAACACCCATGGCAAACTCTCAGACACCCTTGTGCATCCCCTTCATGCTCACGACACGTTTGCCTTACGCTGCCTACTGCACATATGTGATGCATGCCCTGTGGCTGCAGCACAGGTGGTGGCAGGTTGAGTGAGGCTGACCGTGAGGGAGATGCACGAGAGGGTGAGTATGGGATAGAGCCATGAGATTGTATGAGGATTGGGTTGCGTGTTAGTGGCGGGGTGAGTGCTGGCGAGGTGAGTAGGTGCAGGTAAGATGAGGATGGGGTTTGAGTGGGTATGAGGGGTGATGTGACAGAGTAGTGTTGGTGGTGCCGAAGGAGATGTGGGGTGGGGGCAGTGTTGTGGCAGACGGAGTGTAGGGGAAAGACTACGTGTTCTCACTGTGGCTGACCTACTGCGGTCATTGGAGCGCCTCCTACACTGTATGCAGATGGGCGATATGTTGGTGGTGCAGGTGACCCCCTCTGCCACCTCGAGCCAGGCCTTCTTGGTGGCAGAGGCAGGCCGCTTCCTCCCGCCCGCCGGGTGGAAGATCTGTGTCCTCCCCCTCCTCCTCACCCCATCTGATGATTCCTGGGGTGAGGCATCATTAAACTGGGAGCAGCCTTCCCCCTGGGCTGCTCCATGCTGTAATTTGTTCCATTGGTTGCAGCATCTGTCAGTGGAGGACTGCCCCTTTAACTAGAGAGCCTCCAGCTGACAGATCGTACTGCGCATGCGCAGCCCACCCGACGCGCAGACCAACAGCGCGGACCCCGGGGGAGCAGGTAAGTGGCTCCAATTAGTGGATTGCCTGCTACGATCGCGCGGGCAACCCACTAATTTCACCGGGCGCGGTGGCCGCGCACCCGAAACCCAACCCGCCGGAAACCCGCAGGCCTGCTAAAATCAGGCCCCTGGTATCTATAATGTCCTTGGTTGCGTGATAGGATAGTAGAGTCCATTATTATTACTCAGTGATAGTATTTGCTATTATTTGAGACACTGCCTTGTTTTCCTGTATTTTGCAGCTTTCAAAAATTGCTGCCTTGAAACAAACTTTAGTGACGAATTTTCTATTAATGTTCACATACTGAAGGGATGATTTGCTGACACACTGCCCCATGGTGTTGAAGGTTATTCTCAGTCGGGACTGACTGCCCTCAGTAAAGTCTGAACAAATAACCTAAAAATTGCCTTGCCAATATTATTAATGCATTCTTATGTCCGTTAGTTTAGGGGAGGCGTTGTCTCATTTTATTTAAATGGTTTGTTAAACCGAGGCCATGGTCTTCCCTCTGTAAAAGATCCCATGGTACTATTTAGACGAAGAGTGGGGGAGTTCTCCCTGGTGTCCTGGCCAATATTTATCTCTCAACCAACTCTAAAACAGATTATCTGGTCATTATCTCATTGCCGTTTGTGGGGCCTTGCCGTGCGTAAATTGGCGGAGGTGTTTCCTACATTATAACAGTGACGACACTTCAAAAGTATTTCATTGGGTGTAAAGCAGTTTGGGAGGTCCTGAGGTCGTGAAAGGCACAATATAAATGTAAGTCCTCTCTTTCTTTAAATGGCTTAACGCTTGTGTTAAAAAGCAGGCAGAAGAATGCCATGCAAACTTATCTAACTATCACCATAAGATATTATCAACAGCGATTTTCAGCTAGAACACTCGGGTAGATTTTCGTCTTTATCACCTGGGCATTAAGCATTGCATGTGCAGAAAAGAAGCTCTGGCAGGGAGGACCTATCAGAACCGGCCAGATTTTCCTTGCATTAAAGTTCATTGGAAGGAAAACAGAGTGCACAGGGGAAAATTGGATGGGGAGGATCACAAGTCTGTAATGGAGTCTACCTGATTTTCCTTCCATTTACATTAATGAAAGGAAAATTCGGCATGATCTGTTGGGCAGGACATGATCCTCCCCACCAGATTTTCCTCTCTGCGCTCTGCCAAAATGATATTTTATGGACAGATGATACAGATGGAAATCTACCCTCATGTACTTATTGAAGGTTCAGGTATATTCTCCTATCTTTTCCATATCTACTACATTAGTGTAAATTTTCATCTTCACTCCTTGGGCAGTATCTGGCAGAGTGGATCACCTGCCCATTCTCAAATCCATCTGATTTTCATTCACATTAAAGAAAATCGAACACGTTCTATATCGGGTAGGTGATCCGCTGTGCCAGCTTACCATGTGCCCTAACCTGAGAAGAGTGTCTATTGCTGCACCACAGTGAATTCTTCCACTTCCCAGCCTCTCTGAGCGAGAAAGCCAATTTAGTGTTGATTCATTACAAATTGGAACTGAGTTGACATTGTCTAAACTTGTTTCACAGGGGAGCCCTTCTGTCAGCTGACAAACAGTTGCTATTTGGTGCAAGGTTTTCAGCAGAAAACTGCTTATCCTTGCACTCACTAGACCCCAACAACGGTGGGCGTAGGAAATGGGAACATTTACACTGACCGTGTGAAAGGTGTTCTGCAGAGATTGAGGCTAAAGCATGTTGTTGGGGCAAAGCAGAGGCAACTTTAGTCTGGATACACTGTACTACACCTGATGCTGATACTGGGTGACAAAAGTGGAAGTATGTTTTATTTCCGAGCGCCAATATCCCTCATCATGATAAGCATGAAGTGTTTCTTTTAATCCTTGAAATAATTGAAATTAAGTATCAGTGAATAATTCCCAGTTCAAGTAAAGATATAACAGGGGTAAAATTCAACTTCAGGGAAGTCAATGTTAAGGAAAACTGAGCAGGGTGCTTAATGGGGTGCATAACGGGTGACAGATTTGCTACTGCCTGTTTTGCGTTCTGCCAAAGTTCAATTTCACCCCCAATGGTTAGATTTATGCTTTTATTTTTTCTCTCAATATATGGAGAGTGTTACAGATCAGAAGATGATTACAGTTGAGGAAGACCATTCTTAGTTGGATTTTAGTTCATCTTTCCAGAAAGATCCTACAGATCCCCCACTGCCATATCCAATTGTTTCCAGGGTTTTCCCTTCCATCACTCTATCCAGAGGGGCAAATTTAACCCTGCCCATTCAGCAGAAACCTGGCGGGTGGACGGGCAGTTAAAATTGCCTGTGGGACTTACCCTCTGAGGTCCAGTCCTCTTCCTGCAGGTTCCGATTTTAACCTGTTATTTTGAGCAGGTGGAAAGGACACCTGAACTGACAGGGTCCTTCTTTAAATATGCAGATTGGACTACAATAATGTCCGTGAGACCTGACTGCTATTTTAACCAATAGCTGTGTGGAGAAGCCACTGTGACTTTCTTGCCAAACAAACTTAGCAGGAAGAGGAGTCAGCGGCCAGAAGGGTCCCAAGTAGGTAAGTTTCATTACTTTTTTTGACATTTCTTGTGGAGGGGAAGGAATGCTCCTCAGGGCCCCACAAAGAAGGTTTAGGACTCCCCTGCCCTAGGTTTCCCCCATTCTGATCTCGAGACCTCCAGAACCCCCTTCCAGTGACTGAGTGCAAAGGGACTTTTCCTTCAGTCCACGGTGATAGGCTTCTGCCACCTGACATTCTGCTCCCGCTCCCCGGCCAGTTGCTACTTCCCACCAGTTTTGAGCAGGAACTGGACTGGGCCTATACAGATGAGGCCCAGGAGTTTAAATTTTCTGGGCCTCACACTGCTGAGGTTGAAATGGTTTGCCGCCAGCCTCAACCACCTGCCTGCAAAACTAAATTCAGGGCTCAGGAGTCCATTCCATGGATTGATCACTCTTTGTATGAAAATGAACTTCCTAATATCAATCCTAAATTTGCCTTTTATTAATTTGAACCTGTTTTCCTTTGTCCTTCTGTATCAATTTAGTTGAACGTAAAAGTGCAGATATTCCAGTTACCATCATACATACCATCTAGGGCTATCAATTCTGGTCGGACGCTTTCCTGGAGGTTTTATCACATGACCTCCCACCTTCAACCGACCCGCCCAGTCAAACATCCTTTTTCCCACCTCCAATATTTCTATAACATTCAAAGAAAATGAAAAGAAACACACAAATTTTAAATACACCTAAAATATTTCTCCAAGGTTGCTCGCATACATTGGAACAAAATAGTGGGCATAACTGTCAACTTCGGTGGAGGCGTAAAGCAGGCAGTGGCGAATCGGCTGCCCATACACCCTGCTCAATTTTCGGCCGGTGTATATAACGGCTGATCCATTACTGCCTGTTTAAGCCCCTGCCGAAGTTAAAAGTTACACCCAGTATTTCTTATGGGATTGAATGGCCCAAGGGATTAAACACTGGCCTTTCACCTCTGAGACACAAAACTTAGGTCCTGTCTGATAACTTATCACTTTCTTTGAAAACTTTCTTAGTCACGTAGCATTTTATTTTGGTCTCTGCTGAGTTAACATTCTCCCTTCTACATTTTGCTTCATAACTCTCTACTTCTACTCTTAGACATCTTCCAATGTTATCTTATCTCAAGCACGATAGTTTTTAAAAATTAATTCTCATTTTGTGGGCATTGCTGGCAAGGTTGGCATTTACTGCCCATCCCTAGTTGCCCTGTGGTAGTGGTGGGCCTGCTTCTTCAATTATTACAATTTTCTTTCTAGTGGTTTGATATAACAGAGGAGCTTACTCAGCCACTTCAGAGGGCAGTTAAAAGTCAACCATGTTGGTGTGGATCTGCTATAAGGATAGCAGATAGGATTTTGTTCCCTAAAGGACATTAGTAAGTTTTTATGACAATCTGACAGCTTCATGGTCACTTTTACTGACATTAGTTTTTTAGTTCCTGATATTTTAAAGTTCAAATTCTCAAACTGCTATTGGTGGGATTGTGAACTCATATCTTCTGGTATATTCGCCCAGTAACATAACCACTACACTACCATACCCCATTACAAAGCAGGATAACCAACACCTGTGCAACTTTAATCTTTTCCTGATGTAAGACTTCAGCAATTAGCAAGGCAGCAATTTAGCATAACTATATGAGAAAGGTTGAATAAGGGAAACCAGGCAGTCCAGACTAAATTCACATTCAGATAGAGTTTGGAAACCTATGGTTTTCACATCCAATTAAATGGTTTCAGTTAAAAGATACATTCAATGTATCTAAATTGATGATGGGCAGGGAATATTTTTCCCTATCCGGACTGGAAAGGTTAATGTAGAGAAACTGTTAGATGTAAACAGAAAATTCGCCCCACTCAAATGGAATGGCTCAATTGTAGCAAATACTTCAGAGGATTTAAACACAACAATATCTCCCCTTTTCATATTTAAGGTATTTATAATATGTCCATTAAATATAAACCTTGGATTTGCAAAAAAGGCATGTTTAACTAGCCAGTGATAAAATGGTTTCCAATTTTACAAGAATGCAATAAAAATGAAGTAATGGTAAACCAATCAATGAATACACTCCCAAGCTGTATTCACTCTCTAGATGGAATATTTTCTTAGGAAGAAATAGGTCCTATTTACCCTTTGCTAGCTAACTGGTTATATTATCTTGTACACACTGATCCCATTCGGATCTGCTGCTATGCTTCAAGACTCATTGGACCCTGCTGATGTTTACTTTTCAACCTACTACTATATCTTGGGATCAAAACATTCTGCTTATAGTTACCCAATAGGCCTACAACCCAAGAACCTTGCTTGTAGTTATGTTCTTGGCTAGGCATAACTTGGGTCTTGTCTCTAGTGTATTTAACTCTGCTGCACTCCTTCAATCAGAAAATAATTACACAAAAACAAATGAATAAAACCTCAAGCCTTTTAATATATAAATAGATAACTAACAAGCTAAATAGCTACTCTTCACAGTAATCTGCCGATAACCCCTCAGTGCCTCTTTTCTTTTAGCCTCCAAACGCAATTAATATTGTACGAATATCACTCTTCAAATTAATCTCCCATTAGCCTTCAACTATAATAAATATTTTAAATTAGTAAATATCACTCCCTGAATTAATAACCTTTCAGCATTTGACTGTAATACATAATTTAAAAAATAAATACCACTCCCTGAATTACCATCCTCCCAACTGTAATAAATACTATAAAGTGATAAATAAATAACACTTTTTGCAGGGATGGAGCTCAGGCTTAGGCACTGCACGTGTGTGATTGAATTAATTAAGCAACCTTTTATTTGATCTCACCTCAGCCTCTGATTAAATTATATTCAATCAAAAATTTCCGATCAACTTCATCCCTCTTTTCTTGGTTGTCTCCATGATCTGTCTGGATGGACTGCCATCCTTTCTGATCCAACAACTTGATCTCATCTGCAGTTGGCTCACGGCTACTTTTCCTCTTCCCACAGTTGTCACTTAAGATTTTGGTGTGACTGATGTTCCAACCTCAGCATCACACCTTTTATCTGCCACTTTTGTTATAAAGTCTCCATTTTTTCCTCCTACTTTGCAGCCAGGAAGCCTCTGATTGCTTATCAAACACCTCCCGGATTCCCCTGTTATTACAGTATTGCTCATAAACTTCATAAACTTGAGCTTATCCAAAACTCTGTTGCCCGTGTCCTAACTCGCACCAAGTCCCGTTCACCCATCACCTCTGTGCTCACTGGCCTACATTGGCTCCTGGTCTGGGAATGCCTTGATTTTAATATTTTCATCCTTGTTTTCAAATCCCTCCATGACTTCGCCCCTACCTATTTCTGTAACCTCCCCCAACCCTCCAAGATCTCTGCGTTCCTTCAATTCTCACCTCTTGCGCATCCCCAATTTTAAACGCTCCACCATTGGCGGCCGTGCCTTCAGCTGCCAAAGCTCTAAGCTCTGGAATTCCCTCTCTAAACCTCTCCGCCTCTCTACCTTTTTCTCCTTCTTTAAGATACTCCTTAAAACCTACCTCTTTGCCCAAGCTTCAGGTCACCCGTGCTAATATTTCCTTATGTGTCTCGGTATCAAATTTTCTTTGATAACGCTCCTGTGAAGCATCTTGGGATGTTTTACTATGTTAAAGGCGCTACATAAATACAAGTATTGTTATTGTTGTTGCTACATTTTTGACTCCTCTCATCTCATGGTTTTAGTGCCACATTTTCACACACTTTTCTGTTGCTGTCAGATTCTTCCTCTTTTACTCTGCCGGAACCCCATTTCTTCACCTTAGGCTTTTATCTGAAAGGCTAATAGTAACCAAATAATTGGAGGCAGATGCAGACAGAATGGTCAGGAGATGGACAATTATAAGACCATAAGGAGCAGGAGAAGGCCATTCGGGCCCTTGAGCCTGCTCCACCATTCAATGAGACCATGGCTGATCTGATTTTTAACTTCAACTCCACTTTCCCGCCTTTTCCCCATATCCTTTGACTCCCTTGCTGATCAAAAATTAGTCTAACTCAGCCTTGAATGTATTCAATGACTCAGCCTCCACAGCTTTTTGGGGTAAAGAATTCCAAAGATTCACGACCCTCTGCGAGAAGAAATTCCTCCTCATTTCCATCTTAAACGGGCGACCCCTTATTCTGAGACTATGCCCCCTAGTTTTAGATTCCTCCATGAGGGGTAACATCCTCTCAGCATCTACCCTATCGAGTCCCCTCAGAATCTTGTATGTTTCAATAAGATCTCCTCTCATTCTTCTAAACTCCAATGAGTATAGACCCAACCTGTTCAATCTTTCCTCATAAGACAATCCTTCCATACCTGGAATCAACCTAGTGAACCTTCTCTGAACTGCCTCCAATGTAAGTATGTCCTTCCTTAAATAAGGACACCAGACCTGTACGCAGTACTTCAGGTGTGGTCTCACCAGCACCCTGTATAGTTGTAGCATGACTTCCCTGCTTTGATACTCCATCCCCCTAGAAATAAAGGCCAATATTCCATTTGCCTTCCGGATTACCTGCTGCACCTGTATGTTGACTTTTTGTGTTTCATGTACAAGGACACCCCAATCCCTCTGTACCGCAGCATTTTTTATTATTTCTCCATTCAAATAATATTTTGCTTTTTTATTTTTCCTCCCAAAGTGGATGACTTCACATTTTCCCACATTATATTCCATCTGCCAAAATTTTTGCCCATTCACTTAACCTGTCAATATCCCTTTGCAGACACTTTGGGCTCAATTTTGGCGTTGTGTCTCCGGCGGGTTCCCAGCGGGGTGGCCCCGAAAATCCCGATATCCGGTCACGTGACCGGATCGCGACGAAATCCCGGCCACTTCCGGGTACCGCGCTGACGTGCGGGGCTGCGCGCGCAAGCCCCGCTGGTGGGAATCCCGCAGGCAATTAAAGCCAGCGGGGTTCCACTTGAGTGTACTTACCTTGCTTGTTGTGGTCATTTAATGAGCTGAAGCAGCTGTCAAAAGAGGAAGTGTGGGATTTTAGGTTCAAGGCAGTGAGTTTCACACACTGGGGGAAACAGTCCCTCCTCAACCAGGCGTGTTGCAGCCAGCAGCCTGTGGCAGGTGCCAAGGTGCGCTCCACGGGGGAGAGCCCTCACCCACGCAGGAGGCCACCGCGTCACATAGGGCAACCCCTGCCCTCCACCACCCCCCGCCAAGCCAGAGGACAGACCGACACGAAACCGCAGCCCCAGTCCGAGGAAACACCCACCTACCCTGCACAACCCCTCAGACCAACACCTGCCAGATGGGTGGTGCGTTGACATCGTCGGAGGACGAACAGCATGACCAGCCCCAGCGGCCTCACAGTCCACGCCGTCCGCCTCGGAGACGTGGGGCCCCCCAACACGGTGCTGCGGCACACCCACCTGCACAGCAGGAGGGAGGGCAACCGCAGAGAGAGATGCGTCGCAGGAGGCACTACCCTCCGCACAGGGTTTACAGAGCGAGGCTCAGCTTCATGGACCTCTCCGAGGAGCAGTGCATACGTCGGCTCAGAGTCAATCGCCAGGTAGTCGCCGACATCTGCAGCCTCCTTAACGACGAGCTGCTCCCTGATGGACCAAGCAGCATCTTCTTACCTGTCGCCGTCAAAGTCACCACTGCCCTCAACTTCTTCGCATCCGGTTCCTTCCAGGGTGCCACCGGGGACATCACCGGGGTCTGTCAGTCCTCTGCACACAAGTGCATAAGGCAGGTCACCGATGGGTTGTTCCGCAGGGCCTCGCACTACATCAACTTCGCCATGGACGAGCGCAGCCAGATGGAGAGGGCGGTTGGATTCCATGCCATGGCCGGCTTCCCACGGGTGCAGGGTGTAATCGACTGCACCCACATCGCAATACGGGCACCTCCGCATGAGCCAGGGCTGTTCATCAACAGGAAGGGGTATCACTCCATGAACGCCCAGCTCATCTGTGACCACCGCCAGAGATTCCTACACGTGTGCGCCAGATACCCCGGCAGCTGCCACGATGCCTTCGTCCTCAGGGAATCCGCCGTCCCGCCCATCCTGCAGGCACCCAACGCCGGCAACGGCTGGCTCCTCGGCGACAAGGGGTATCCCCTACACACGTGGCTCATGACACCTCTGAGGAACCCCATCACCGAGCCGGAGCGTCGGTACAATGACAGCCACACTGCTACCAGGTCTACAATTGAGCAGACCATAGGGCTTCTCAAGATGCGCTTCAGGTGCCTTGATCGTTCTGGGGGAGCGCTGCAATACACACCATTCAGAGTGGGACAAATCATAGTTGTCTGCTGTGCCCTGCACAACATGGCCCAACAGAGAGGGGTGCCGCTGGAGGAGGCCCCATCCACACCCGCCACACACATTGAGGACGGCGAGGGCGAGGAGGAGGAGGAGGAGGAGGAGGCGGAGGAGGAGGAGGCGGAGGAGGAGGACGCGCCAGAGGATAGTGGACGACCCATGCGCCGAACCACGACTCACCGGGATGGTCGCCGGGCCAGGGAGGCACTCATACGTCAACGGTTCTCCTAGAGTCACACACTGCGAGGCGCTCGCATCTCCTCACCTGCACATGCGAGCGGCCATACCAGCCCCCTCCACTGAAGACTGTTGCCAGTACTCCTGCACCCACAGCAGTGTGCCCAATGGGCGGCAGCAGGTGTTCGCCGTCATGATGGCCTGCACGGAACGCACCTATTGCACAGGCCGCGGAAGAATGGACGAGAGGTGGCAGGAGTGGTGAGAATTGAGTATTTAATATCTCCAATGTGACATGATATAAAAAAAATGTACAAATTAATAGACACCCTGGTGTATTCCCTTTGTGATTATAACGCCTTTGCATTTCTTTTCCGGGTACCCCTACGTGGTGCTACCCCTGTGGCTCCAGCAGAGGTAGTGGCAGGTTGCTCGTGTTCTCGCCTTGACCGGGTAGATGCTTTTGGCGGACGGCCCCTGGGTTTCGGTGCCCGTGAGGGCACCTCCACAGACTGCTCCTCCTGCATCGGGGCAGGGGCAGACTCGGCCACCTGGAGAGGAGGCACCATTGCGGGTACTGGTTGAGAGGTGGGCGACGGGTGGGACGTGGGGGCGCCTTGAGAAGCGTCCCCGCTTCCATGTCCCCGGTCACCATCATCCCTCTCGTGGCCTCGGCCCACATCACCCCTTCCACCCTGCTGGACGGCAGTTTGGATGGCATGTGTGAGGCCTTGCAAGGCCACCACTAGTGTATCCGTCAGCCTGTTGATGGCGGCGGAATGTTGCTCACCCTGAATCCGTACAGACGTCGTCAGGGCCTGCAAGGACTCGATGTGGAGCTGTGCGTGACGCTCGAGGGAGGCCAGCCTGTCCTCCACCGCAGACAGTCCCGCACCTACCCGCGACACTGTGTCGCCGGTACCCTCCTGTGCCTGCGCCACCAATGCCCGCATGCAGGAGTTGGACTCCTCCATCGCCTGCGCTATTGTGGACAATGCACGCGGCACCTCTCCCAGTACCTCAGCAATTAGCTGGTGCCCCTCGATGACTCTCCTTTTCACTGGTGGCCCCCTGGGTTCAGCATCTGGGTCCGGCTGAGCAGAGCCTGGAGATGAGTGCTCCCTCCATCGCGGACCCTCCACGGCTGCCCCTGCCACCAGGGTCTGCTCATGCTCACTCGTGCGCGGTGACTCACCAAGTGCTACCCCAACTAGTTGGCGAGGGGGACCCACCGAGGTGCGTGTCTCTGCGCTGGTGGATGGTTGGCTCTGATGTGACGATGCACCCTCAGAGACCGCCATGTCCTCTGAGGAATCGCCCTCCTCGATCGCTTCACACACAGACGGACCTGCAAGAGAACAGAGGGCACTTTGAGGCATGTGGACCAACTTGACAGTGCGCCTGATGGCAGGTGATGAGACGGTCACTCGCGATCATGGGTGTTGAGTGTCAGCTTTCCCTTACCGGCCGTTTCGGCAGCGACACACTCGCCATCAGCCACCGACAGGCAATGTCGCGTGCGGGCGAGGTCGAGCGCCTCCACCTCGGCATCGGTGAGCTCCACCACTTGCGGCGGGCCACCTCCGGTGCGTGCCCTTTCGTGATTGTTCTTGCTCCTCTTCTCCTGTGAAGGCAAAACACAGATGTGTGAGTGGGTGCGTATTGCTTCGTGAGACGCATCGAGCATCGGTGTGGTTGGGTTGAGCGTGGCGCAGATGGATGGGAGGATGCGTGGGCCACGTGCCCATCCCATTGCATGGGGATTGGGGTGTGTGGTAGTGTTCGGGTGGGGTCAGGGACAGTGGGTACTTGCGTGCACGGCGAGGATGGTGAATGAGTGGCTGTGAGGATTGCTGATGGAGCGCAGTGGTGGCTCTGCAGGAGGGGTTGTGATCTGTTTGGCGTGATGGTGGGGACGGGCTGTGGGAGGGTGCGTTGGTGTACTCACCTTGCCAGACCTAGTCAGGTCATTGAAGCGCTTGCGGCACTGCTCCCAAGTCCTTGGGGTGTTGCCCCTGCTGCTCACCTCCGCCGCCACCTCTGCCCATGCCTTCCTGGTGGCGGCGGCAGGGAACTTGCGTCCATATTCTGGGAGGAGCATGTCCCTCCTCCTCCTCACGCCCTCCAGCATCAGCTGCAGCGCTAGGTCGGAAAAACGGGGCGCAGCCTTTCCCCTTGGCTGAGCCATCGTCAGAAACCTACTGATTGCAGCAGGAGGGGCTTTGGGAGACTGCCCCTTTAAGTGGAGCTCCTACATCGCGTCGACGGCACTGCGCATGCGCAGCCGGCCGGCACGCAGCTGGGGAGCGGAGAACCCGGAAGCAGGGCTTAATCGGTCCAATTATCCCGCGATCGCGTGGGGGACGCACGCGATTAGCCGTCCACGTTTTCCACGCTCCCGGAGGACCACCCGCTGGGAACCCGCAGGCCTGCTAAATTCGAACCCTTTGTGTCCTCATCACAACTTATCAGCAGCAAATTTGGCCACAAGACACTCTGTTCCTTCATCCAAGTCATTGATATACATTGTAAATAGTTGAGGCCCCAGCACTGAGCCCTGATTAGTATGCTATCTACTACTCTGAGAGGATTTCATTCATAACTTTTTCAAATAGGTAGTTTACCATGCTGCAGAGGTTGGTATCATCAACAAGATCACTTTTGATGATATCTACAGCTCATTTACAGGATTATTGGGAACCTCTATATAAATATTGCAATAAGATAAGCATACATTTATCATAATCCAGTGTTTGCACCCTCTGAGGAAGACATGTATCTCGTTCAACATCTCATCAGGTGCTAACGGATCCCCCAAGAGAAATATTTTTCGTCGCAGAACGATGTCATGGTGGCAGTAGCAAGCCTTCGAGTGTTGCAGGTCAATTTAATTACAGTACATGGTCCACACTAGCTTCGGGGCTGGCTGGGGATCGCCAGTGCCACCAGCACTAGCTACCTGAGTGCTAATGAGTTGGTAATTAATAGCTGGCAGCAGCACCGTACATCCTGCGCTTGGGCTCAGGGACTGCCATATGCTGCGACGCTGTGCTCTGAAATCTCCAGCTTACCCACAGGCCGGCATCCTGTTACTCTCTGGCAAGCCGACTCTCATCAAAAAGCACATCACAAGCTTGCATTATAGGAAGTGCATTAAATTTTTTATCTACTTCAGTTCCCCGCCAGAAGATGGCCAGAGGCTAACCATTAAAGCTATCTATTTATGCTCTTTTTTTCTGACGTATTCATATGCACTAGGTAACGCCGTTTCACAAAACTTTTCCGCATCTAAAGGCTTTAAAATTCTCATTTAAATATATATCGCTGCTGCTTTATTGCTGTTTTTACAAATTATTTTTCATTATCATTTTCCCTTAACTGGTTTTGCTTTGCATTAAAGACCGTCTAATGCGTTGTGCGCCTAATGTTGAAAGGTCTTTCTGAAATCGCTGGAGAACTCTTTAGCTTGTAAATGGAAATCATTGAAACATAAATGTTGATCGGGTACCCATGAGAGCAATAGTGACACAATGAATCAGCTTGAATCAGAGTGATTGAAGCGGGCCTTCAAAACCAGATGTGAATCATTTCGGGGTGGGGGGAGACGCGAGGTGGGGTGCGGGTTAAGGGCTACTAAATCGAAAGATGGCCAAAGTCTACCCAGAGACGCCCTTTCCGTTCGACGGGATATTACAAATGAAAAAAGAAAGTTATACGAAGGAGCAAATCTTTAATTCTGTCCCCAGCTCGTTTCCACCCAAACCCTCAAAATTATAGAAAATTCACGGTTGTAACACATGATTTACTGCCGGGTGGAGATTCACCGCATAATTTATGGATTTATAGGGAGTAAATTAAATTTTGTGCATATTCAGTATGTTAGTGGAAAAGCTGCCCACGCTCTCTCTCTCCCTCTCATGCATACATACACGCACACTTGATATACTTGGGACAGAAGAATTTCCAGCACCATGGTTCTTTGAAAGATCTTTCGTTCTGCTTCTTGAAATATGCCGCCTAGCCTCAAAAGGTTAAGAGCTGCCGGCTCTGATCCATCTGATCAGTCTGAGACATTGACAGGCAGGCCGAAATTTCTCTACTCATGGGAATGCACAGAAACCCGAGATCACAAACTCCAGGCTGCCTCGTCCGCCCCGGAGCTACCTGACAGCCACCACACACCGTTACCCAGGAGGAGAGCTCACATCTCCTGTGACAGATGCGTCAGCGGCGCCTCTGGTCCACTGGGGCTTTCTTTTAGCACAGGCAAGTAAACGAATGGCGTTGACACAACTCATCACACCCTTTGCAAGGAGGGTGCATCTTTCATCTGACAGACATACTTATTCATTCAAACAAAACACACATACACTCCCTTACAGTAATTGAAACATCAACAAGAAGGGGCTGTGAAACACTTATAACTAGATAGTTTTTATTTATTTCTATATTAGGCCCGCATCAAACGACAAGATGCATCTGGAGGCGGCTGTCGGAATGCAAAAAGGCCTACAAATGATTGACACTCTTAAACGTATGTTCATATACTTAGATTTCACCAGTTATTTGATGCAAATGGTTAAACGTAGACACTTTGATTTACTACAATTAAACAACCCCTCTCCCATACATCTACACATAAACACCATAAATGACCAGTATGTATAAAAATCACCATTCGCCCAGTCTATCTAGTTTTGTAGCACTACCGGAGGTGTTAAGGGAATCATCTGAATGATCATGGTACTTCACAACAGGTTATTTCTCTTTTTCAGTCAGTGGCTTGTAGAGATGGTTGGCAGTGAATCGAAATAGTCCGACCTGGGTGCTGGTGCGAGGCGTCATCGTAACGAGTTGGCTCTGCGCGACCGAATGAACTCCTTCAAGCACCAGAGCTGCAATAATAATCCCACTGGGTGGGGGAAAAAAACACCTGACTTGCTCCCAACAAAGACACGATTCCTTTTACACTACCTGCACTCTCACTAATAACGTTTCGCCCCAAGCAAGCACATTGCAGTTTTGGCAACACAGCAGCATCAGATACAACCAGCAGCTTCCTCCAGTCCTGTCTGATAGTGAACACCACCCTAACAGCTAACACCAAAATTACTGAGGGGAAAGGGTCGTTTTCTGTAGGCAATTATCTTTCTTAACATTTCCACACGTTTAGTGCGCAATCAATTGATATATATGTATATATCTACACATATATAAATATATACAGATATATCGAACTGTACCGCTATTCACAAATTGAACCTGACCTTTTATTTTAATATGACAAGTAGTACGAGAAAACTGCAGTCCTGTACAGTCGTTTGACATCACATTCTCACTACCCTATTACTTAAAGGTCTCTGCGTGCATTATCCTTCTTGACAATAAATATGTCAGGCAAGGGTCCTGGTGGAGCTATTACTTCTGTCAAATATGATCATGCCGGATTTGCTTGACTCTGTTACTTGTAGAATACCAGCCCACGGAAATACAGATACAACACAATACAATATATTCATCTATGCTTCTCTCCTAAAGATTTGCAGGCATAAAGAGATTCGCAATATTGGAGGTGCTTATGCCTATATTTCCCCCTGTGCTGCAAGACAACGATCTTTCTTTACTTTGATTCTCACGGCTGAGATCATGTTTATCAAGCACCTCAAATGTACAATACCTCTCTGTTTTTGCCTAGTGCAACACATTCCCCAGAGACACAATTACAAATCCTCCAGGACGTTGTTTAAGAAGCAACAGGCTGAAAGGTGAGAACAAATAACACATCCCCCGAGGCAGAGTGCTGAAAGCACGAGCCTGCTTGCTGCACAACTGAGATCACACAACAAAGACTGGAGTGGTGTATGTAAATAATGGCAGCACAAGATACACGAATACCAATTAGGAAAAAAACATCCCGAGGACGATGCCATGAGTGGGAATCAACATTTTATTCAGAGACTGGCCAGAACCTCAGGCGATAAGGAAAAAGAGATTGCGTTATAGATTTGGTCTTGGCTGAAATAAATCCATGACCCTTCAAATTTGTATGTATCAGAAACAAACCCGTTGGAACTAAAACAAAGAACTTGCATTTATATAGCACCTTTCATTCCCAAAGTGCATTACAGCCAATGAAGTACTTTTGAAGTGCAGTCACGTTTGTGATGTAGGGGAATGCTGAAGCCAATTTGCGCACAGTAAAGTCCCGCGAAAGACAATGACCACATCATCTGGTTTTGGTGTTGGTTGAGGGATAAATGTTGGCCACAACAGCAGGAGAACTCCCCTGCCCTTCTTCGAATAGTGCAGTGGGATTTTTTTACATCCACATGAGAGGGCAGACGTTTAACCTCTCATCGGAAGGACTGCGCCTCTGACAGTGCAGCATTCCCTTGGTACTGTAATGAAGTGCCAGCCTGGATTATGTGCTCAAATCTCTGGAGTGGGAATTCAACTCGCAACTTTCTAACTCAGATGCAAGATTGCTACCACTGAGTCAAAACTGAGACTAAAATGTATATATCAAGATACTAAGAGCCAAGTAACACTGTGTTGGGTGAAATTAAATACAGGATCACACATATGCAAAGATTTAAAGCAGCAACAACCAGAGCTTCAGATGGCATTGGTAAAAAAAAATCTGCCATCTGAGCCCTAAGTTGTGTTAAAGCACATTTATTCTGCAGAGTGCTTCCGACCGCTACAATATCAGCCCTGTAAACATGATGTCGCCAGAACCATCACAAGGACCAAGCAGCCCCCTGATATAAGGGTGTCTCTGCGCCATAGTAAATGTAAACAGTGGCCGCCGCCGGCTCCAAGGTCAGCTGTGCTGCTTACAGTCCGGCTCGGCTGCACAGGCCATCAATCAATGAGCTTCCAGCCTCGCCTGGCCGCGCTGACACCGGCGCAGGATCGGGCCAGACCGGCAAAATCGCAAACTACCCGTGGGTGCGTATGATTCACGTAGGCGCAGTCCGATTCATGACTTTGGAACCACTGCACACGCGTGAATAGGAACAGGGGCACCTGCCTGGAGTTATGCTGTCAGCGCACCTGATGCATAAGCAGGAGTTTTAGGGATGCATTTTCTGTCTGGCAAGCTCCCCCCCCACCCCCCGATTGTGTACAAATGCTTGGGTTCCATTATCAAATCACGTGACTTAAACTTCAGTTTGAAGGATTTATTTCACTGAAGGTAACGGGGGAAATGTGCTTTGCACTCTATATGTTAAATACAGAATAATGGTTAACTGTGAATGATTATAATTAAAACTGATGGAGGGGTTCAGGTGATGACATATTAGTCAGTCAGCTGATAACTAGCTAATTGTATCAGCCTTGGCTCAGTGGTAGCACTGGTAGTGTTAAAAGGTCATGGGTTCAAGTTCCATTTCGGTTGACATTTCAGTGCTGCACTACCTGTCTGTGCAGGTGGATATAAAAGATCCCAAGTCACTATTCAAAGACAAGCAGTGGATTTGTTCTGGCCAACATTTATCCCTCAACCAATATCAGTAAAACATATTCTCTGGCCATTGACCTCATTGATGTTTGTGATACCTTCTGTGCAAATTGGCTGTTGTGCTCCCCCACATTACAACAGTGACTACACTTCAAAAGTATTTCATTAGCTGTGAAGTGCTTCGGGATGTCATGTAAGGCACCATATAAATGCAACTTCTTTCTTTTTAACCGTTATCTGAAGGCTGGGATTGAATTACAGTTTAATAATCACTTCCTGATTCCTGCCATGATATACTTATATACTTTTCCAATCTTAAGTATGGATTTTATGTTTTGTCTTGGACATTGACTGTCAGTGTGTTCCATGTCCTTGGTGCATGATTACAAGATTATAGTCCTATTACTGCAGGTTATCAAGAAATAGTCTAATTACAGTCTATGCTATGTAGAGGATATTATTATTAAATCTCTGTCATGCAGTGAAAGACTCATAATTTATGAACAATAGCAGGTGCAAGAGAATTCTTATATCATCTTTACCAATGTGAAATAAACCTAGTGCAAAATTTTATTTGTTATGTGTTTAGTATCACTATGTAAGAAAGTCTATTTTACAGGCTGAAATTATAAAATGTTATTGAACATTAACTGTAATACAAATATTGGTGACCACTGGGCCCTATTGTGATGTCTGTTCTGTTAGTTGCCTTGCATTCTTCCCATACATTCATACAGAAGTATGTTGAGTTTTTTACGATGAGCAAAGGCACTTTGATATTACATGAAACTCATGCTAGTGCCGCTGGGTTTCTCGAGCATGGTTTTTTTAGCAGGTCTTCCAAGCTGCCAGTCTTATCAAATCCCGACAGTTTTATATTTGGCTTGCAGTTGCTGTGTGAGACCCACGCTTGGGGAACCTAGTGGCACTGGCATGATATAAAAATGCTTGTTAGTCTTATGCTGCCTTTAACAGTTACAGTCAGCACAGCAAGTTTGGGACTGAGTGTTATTTTCACGTGTATGCTATGATATTTATTAACACTGGTGCCAAAGCCATGAAAGTATCACTAAAACATATAAAATAACAACAGATTATGGCTTCCCAATGCTTTAATTGTATTGAATAATAGATTAAGGCTTCATATAATTGTCCCAAACCTCTGCCTTACTAGAGGGATGGTCTTAGAAATGAAGCACTCCCTGTCTGGTATTGCAATAGAGTACAAAACATTTCTGTAATGACTAAATAGGACTGGTGCTTTAGGTGCACTACAGGATGAAGCAAAATGATATATAATAAGAAGCTGTTGGATAGGATTAACATACCTGAGTAGACCTTGTGTCTTATGAGTGGCAAACTTGGGACAAGTTTATTAAAACATCATATTCCACAGCTCCTTTTCATATAATCTGTTTTTGCCACTTTAAGTAAGTAAATGCAATTAAAATTATTCATAAATAAATATTAATTTTAAATGCAATGTCTTGAAGCTGCCTCTTTGGATTTTATTTAAGGTAGGCAAACTCTCAGTGTTCCACATCATAGTTGTGGTTTCTCTTTACAAGACTTCAAAACACTGGAAAATGCACCAAAAAGTGCCAAAAATTAAAAATTCCAAGAAGGAGGTTGGGGGTGGTGGGTGGTGGGTGGTGGCTGTTGCCGTGCTCCTAGGCCCCCATAGGAAATAAATCTTATGCCTTCAGTGCTGTCACCTTCAGAAATTTCTACATTCATCATTGCAAAAATGCACTCTTGTGCACTTACATTTTTCCCTGTAATACAAGTGGTGGAATACTAGGTATGCCTGCATTAGGACAAACTTACGTCCCATATTAAAAAATTAGGCTAAATAAAGAACTTAGAGACCAATTAAAATTGAAGAGGGCTTATAAGGACTAAAATAAGAACAATAATAATGAAAAAAAACTAAAGGAGAAAAGAAGAAAAGATGTTAAGATATGGGATAAGGAAAATTAAGAGTGAGTTTGAGGAAAAAAGTTCAAAAATTATTAACAGGAACAGTAAAGTATTTTACAAATATATCAGTAAAAAGAGAACTGCTAAATATGAGGTGGGACCCCTGAAAGGAGAGGCTTATCAATTTGTAGATGATGATGATAAAAATTGGTGAATGTGTGTAATGAGTACTTTGCATCAGTCTTTACTAAAGAGGATATCAGAGGGAGGTGAATCCTGAAGCGATTCAGAGCGAGATGAGGTATATTATGATGGATAAAATGAAAGTTTTAGATAATTTAATTTGGTTGGAGGACGACAAAGCCCTAGGGCCCGACGGGATACATCCTAGGATCCTGAGGGTGATGAGGGAGGATATTGTCAAAGCCCTAGAAATTATATTTCAGGACTCTATTGTGTGTGGATCTGTGCTAGAGGACAGGAGAGTGGCCAATGTAGTATCATTTGTTAAAAAAATGGAGACAGAGCTAATCCAGGTAATTATAGGCCAATTAGATTAACATATGTGGTAGGGAAAATTTTATAGTCTATAATTAAGACTGGAATTAACCATGTATCTAGATAAAGAGAAAATAGTTAGAAGTTGCCAGTATGGATTTCAAAAGGGACAGTCGTGCTTGATAAAACTTATAGAATTCCTTTGAAGAGGTAACAGACATGATAGATGAGGAAGTGTGGTGAATGTGGTAAACATGAAGTTTAAGTACCACACAGGAGATTATTAGAGAAGATTAAGGGGTATGGAATTAGGTGGATTAAAAAGTGGTTAGAAAGTGGAAAACAAAGAGAGAGAGTTAAGAGCAGTTCTTTAGAGTGGTTGGATGTGGGTAGTAGTGTCCCGCAGGGTTCAGTACTGGTGCCAAATATGTTCAATGATTTAGATATAGGCCTAGAGGGAGAGGTATCAAACTTTGCAGATGATACCAAAATAAGAAATATTCTTAAGAAGATCAAAGAAAGTTGACTAGGGATATTGATAAGTCAGGGGAATGGGCTAACAAGTAGCAGGCAGAATTGAGCATCAGTGTGAGGTGCTACATTTTGATTAAAAAAATAACAGCAGTAATTATAATCTAAATAGAAATAGGCTCGGAGCTATGGAAGAGCCGAATGATTTGGGGGTACAGGTTCACAGGACATTAAAGGCAGCATCTCAGGGTGATCAGGTCATAAAAAAGGCTAATGCAATTCTAGGTTTTATCATAAGAGGTATCTAGCGTGATGTGTGCCGGACGCCATCTTGGTAAAGGGTTTAACGCATGCGCAGAGAACGAACACTGGCATCATGTAAAGTAGGGAGAGTATACGTACAATCAATGTGCAACGCTGATTTAAAGTGATAGATGCCATTTTGGAACGTAATGCTTCACTCAATGCATGTCTTAACCACGAGCACCTGAACATGTCTTAGAGTGCCTGGAGGACCCCCCACAAGTGCTATTTATGGGGAATTGTACAGGTGTTGCAGGTTAGTTGCTGGATTATTGCTTCTGGCTGCTGATAGAATTGGAAGTGTTTGTTGAAGCTTCCTATACTGACAGAGAGTTGCTATAGTATATTTGAGAGTGGTTTGGCAGGTACTGTCTTACGGTTGGGAAATTTGCAACAGTGTTTGAAGAAGATTCCTGGCAACCATGGGTGGTCTGCTAGGGCTCCCGCTGGGCATAGAACATGACTCAGAGCATGCAGAGAGGCCACGCAGAGCAGGTCAAGCCTTGAGGAGAGGGAGGAGGAGGACGACGAGGCACAGGGCACTGAGCAGGAGGCCATATCCCACTAGGACCTCCAGGGAACAATACCCTTACCTCACTATGAGCATGGATCAGTGCATCCGATGGCTGAGATTCTCCAAAGAGGACATGATGGAGATCTGTCAACTGCTGCAGCCACAACCACAGCCTCAAAGCAGAGCAAGTACAGCATTGCCTGTGGCTGTCAAGGTAACCGTGACGCTGAACTTCTACGGCTCTGGATCCTTTCAGGCCTCTGCTGGCGATCTGTACAACATCTCTCAGTTTGCAGTGCATTGCTGCATAAGGGAGGTCACGGAGGCACTGTACGAGATGCACAACAGGTTCATCATGTTCCCTCTTGATAGAGAGAAGCAGAACGAGCCAGCACGAGGGTTTGCTCACATTGCAGACTTCCCCATGGCGCAGGGTGCCATTGACTGCACGCATATTGCCTTGCGTACTCCACATATCAACTTGGCCATCTTCATGAACCGAAAGGGGTTCCACTCCCTGAATGTGCGACCACACAGATCGTATCATGGAGGTCAATGCCCGCTACCCTGGGAGCAATCATTATGTGGCAGTCCAATGTGCCAGCTATTTTTCAACCAGCTCGGCAAGTGAAAGGCTGGCTACTGGGTGACAAGGGCTAATTGTCACCCAGGGCTCATTAGTCCGGTGCGGCATGCACACACACGTGCAGGGCAGGCCTACAACGAGAGCCATGCTGCCACACGCAAAATCAGCAAGCACACCATAGGCCTCCTAAAGCAATGCTTCCACTGCCTGGACCATTCTGGAGGAGCCCTGCAGTACTCCACTACGTTGAGTCAAGACTCATCGTAGTATGCTGCATGCTGCGCAATCTCACCCTTATGAGGGACCAGCCCTTGCCACCGATTATCCGGAAAGACCCTGAGCCAGAGGAACCAGAGGAAGAGGCTGAGGAGGAGGAGGAAGAGGCTGAGGAAGAGGAGGGGGAGGAGCTGGAGGAGGAAGTGAAGGAAGACTCTAGGGGGCAATAAGGAATACACGCCTTGTCTGCAAGGGCTCTGCATGTTCACTTGATCCGTGAGTGATATCAATAACGTGAACGACATCTCCCAAGTCACCAACAGTCCTACACTCCCCACCTGTCCTCTCCCACATGACCATCAAATTGCCCTCCATCTGACTACAGCAGCTCTGGGCTGGGAGGTCCCGGCTTCGGACTGCACCATCTCGGCATGGGCTGCAGCAGTCTGTCCTGGCTGGCTGATAGGCAACTGCAAGGGCACTGGCAGAATGGCAGGGGTGGGAGCAGGAATGCTGTCATCCAGAGAGAGGACAGCAGGTTTGACTGCCATAGCGCCACTGCTACTTGCACGGGGTGCTGCCTCAGCACTCCTGGTGATAAGCTGGAGATTAGATTGCTGGAGTGCTGTGTTGCCCTGGGAGCCCCGTTCCACAGTGATATCCAGAGCCACAATAGCAGCAATCTGCGCTGCCATTGCAGCAGTCTGAGCTGCCATTGCAGCAGTCTGAGCTTCAACCAAAGCTTGCAGACCTTTCATCACATCAGTTTGTGCTGCAATGACAGCTGTTTGTGCTGCATCATGTGGGTCCACGGGTGTGCTGATGGAGGTGACCAACTGTTCCATGTGAGAAAGGATGGGCTCCAAGCTCTGCGCAAAGCCCTGTGCCAAGTTCGAGGTGGACTCCTCCATGCCCCTTGACATCGTGCGCAGGCTTTCTGGCAGGCTTTCCAGTGCACCAAGCATTAGAGGTGTATGCCCATCAGCCGTCTTCTGTAGCCTGGTCCATCGAAGTCCTCATCTGACTCCTCTGCACCAGACCTCACCCTCCGGCGAGCTGGCACCTGTGGTATCCGTTCTCCCCGCCCCGGCTCCTGCGCACGTGTACTCGGTGTCTCACTGCGTGCAGATCCCTCTTCTAACCTACCCTCTAAAGGACGCGGAGTGTCAGTCTCTGTGCTGGTGGATGCGATTGTCAGATCAAGTGACAGTGTGGCTTCAGTGTCAGTGTCCCCCCACTCCCCTCCCCCTCCTCGGATGGTGCCGGCTCCAGTTCTTGGGTTTCTGCAATGACAAAGGGAAACAGGTTGAGTTGTGCAGCGGAGAGAGAGGAGCAAGATGTGCGTGCTGACAGCATCTGCAGCATGTGAGTTAGAAAAGATTGCGGGATGAGGGAGATATGGGAAACGAGAAGGAGCATTGGGTATGCAGAGACCCCCTTCGTCGGGACCTCCAGCGCGGCATGTGGTCACAGCCGCAACGATGGCCCGCCCAATGATCCGATGTACTGTCTCCTCTGGGGGGTGAGGACGTGTAGGCATGCCCGCCCTCCCTCAGGTCTCTCCTATTGCCGCCTGTTGTGTGCCACCTTCTCCTGCATGACAGAGGGAAGTGTGTCAATGAGTGTGTAAAGTGCCTGTCATGGTTGAATAGCTGCCAGTATGTGTGACCTGTGAGTGGTGGTTGTGTGGCCTGCAAGTGTGGTACTATGTGAGGGTGAGATGCAGCATGCCAAGTGCAGCATTGCATGAGGATGGGCAGCGTTTGTTGGTGGCTGGTTGACGGGGAGTGCCATGCATGGAGCAGTGGTGCACTTGGTAGGATATGCCACTTCACACTTGCATTCACTCACCTTGACCACTCATCTCAAATCATTAAACTTTTTTCGGCACTGCACCCATGTGCGCAGTGCATTGCCCCTGGCGTTCACTTCCTAGGCCACAGCCTCCCATTGCCTGCGAAGGTGGTGTCTGGTGGATCTCCTGCCACCCTGTGGGTACAGGATGGCCCTCCTTTCCTCCACTCCCTCCGCTAGGGCGCTCTCTTCCTGGTCCAGCAATCCTTCCAGCCATTCTGCACTTCTCCCAGTAGATTGTGCGCCTCCCCTTTAAGAGGTGCAGGCTGCCTGTGATAAGCGCTGCCCACGCCCCATTTCGGGCTTCCTGCTTCTTTATGCAGCCTCTCAGCAGTGCTTGTAGCACTGGCTGCACAGAGGAATCATGTTGATGATCAAGCAGCATGAAGCTCACGTGCTGCCTGCGCCGGAAGCACCGGGGTCATGGATTGTGATACCTACGCCCGGTTTCGGGCGTTTAACCCCCATCGCATATAAAAGCCGAGAGGTAATGATAAACCTATATAATATCTTACAAGACCTCAGTTAGAGTACTGTCTGCAGTTTTGGGCTCCACACTATAGGAAGGATATTGAGTCTTTAGAGTGTGTGCAAGTCAGAATCACTAGGATGCTGTCTGGCATGAGGAAATACAAATATGAAGACGAAAAATTGGGGCTTTTTTTTAGATCAACACCGATTACTAGACGAGATGACAGAAGTGTTTAAAACAATGAAAGGATTCAACAAGGCAGATGGAAGCAAGCTGTTTAGAACGAGGAGTCATAGATAGAAAATTAAATACAAGATTTTAAACAGGGAGCAAGAAAAACGTCTTTACACAGAGAATTGCGAAGCTGTAGAATTCACGTCCAGGTTTAGTGGTTAAAGCAGAAACTGTGTCTACATTCAAGTTTATATTGGATGAGTGAATGAAAGAAAAGGGGATAATGAGATGTGGGAACAGGCAGGTAAATCAAATGGACTACTTGCTCACGTGGAGGGTAAACTCCGCCATGGACTGTTTGGGCAGAGTGGCCCTTTTCCATCTTGTAACTTTAATGTATTACTTTCAATGCAACTACTTGTTTCCACATATCATAGATAAGGCCACTGGCTTTTAGTTTTCACAGAATGGCCAAATTGTGGAATGCAATCCCCAAAACTGTGGTAAAAATCTTGGAATCCCATGTAATTAAAACAGATGTTAACTTATTCAGTCACCATAAAGCCGTAGTCCTTGTCTTAGGTCTGGACTGTGCTTTTTGAGTTACAAATTGTTTTTTGAGGTGCCATTTTATTGGGAGTTGTAACAGCTTTTCAAAGCTGTTGTGTCAGCTTTTCAAAATTGGCATGTATGCAGACTACATTGGGTAGAAACTCAAACCAGCCAGAAAGGGCTTCTTACACTTCACAGCGTTATGTGCGTTCAGTAGCCCCCTAAGTTATATACTGCTATTTCACGTTGATGTGCATCCAAAACTACTTGGGTTGGACAGGAAAATGGTAGTATAACAGCACAGTAAAGCGAATACATCCTGTAACGGCAATGAATATAAGAACATAGGAACAAGAATAGGCCATTCAGCCCCTCGAGCTTGTTCCGCTATTCAATTAGATGATCCATATCTTAACTCCATTTACCCGCCTTGGTTCCGTAACCCTTAATACCCTTGCCTAATCTATCAATCTCAGTTTTGAAATTTTCAATTGACCTAGCCTCAAAGCTATATTTATTGCAAAACCTTTCTCATCATTTTTTTTTACAATAAAAAGAACAATAGTTGCCACCGTGTCACTAACAGAAAGGCAACTGCACAAGTGCCACCTCAAACTGAGAAGGCACCATTAATTTAACGAAGCATAAAATCCAGTCAAACGGAAATAAACTCATAATTTAAAATCATCATGTCTATACGAAGTGGCGCTGCCGACCATCTGACATCAATCCACGATTGTATTTTTTTGTGTGGATTCTGTGTGCATCAGCTCACTTATTTCGGGGAAACAGGCCGTCTCATTTTACACTTTACTCTTACCAGAAATCAGAATGTTTGCACGTAGACTGACACCGAAACACATCTTGTGTGTGACAAGAGGGGGAAATGTGGGCAGAGCAGAGGGAGAGGTTGACCTTTTCATGGGGGTCGAGTTACTTTTCCCAATTGTAACGATGCGCTCCAAATGTAACCACGAAAGAATGGATATGTATAAAAAAATCAATACCGCCAACAGATTACAGCAATGCCCTTAAACTTTAACGACAGCCGGCTTCTGCTTTAGGAGAATATACAGGACGTCTGCTGGGACAGACAGCTTTATCATTTCCCAGGCACGTCGAATCGATTGCTAATATTAATCCAGAGCTGGATTCCGTTCATCGTGTTGAAGCTCTCATTTCCCGATGATTTAGACGCTGCCCATGTGATTTATGAACTTATTTCAAATCTCTCAGACCTGTACGGCGCCACGACCAGGCAGCTCTGAGTGAAAGGCTTTCCTAAATATCTATAATTTAAGAAAAATGCTCAGAATTTCGCCAATTTTGAGTGATATTATTAATTCGTGTCCGTGTTTACCTTGGGCGTCGATGGTTACACGCGATTTGCTTTCACTTTCTTACTTTAACCCTGCAGCACATCTATTTTCTGCCAGCTGTGAAGTGAGACAATAACAGATGAAAGTGCTGGTGGGTAGTGAGCGGCGCCAGAGCAGTTGTAGGTCATATAAACTGTTACTAATATGGACAGTTAACGTTTTGAATGTAATCTCTTTGGAGTTATGGTTTAAAACGATACACAACAGACTGTCAATTATTCAGCGTTTATTTTTTTGGAAATTCGTCCTAAACCTTGCTTTGAAATTTAATAACTCACTCTAAGAAACATTTTTCAGCATGATTTTTTAAAAAGAGTTTTGTGACATAGAGATGTATAAACCCCATCATTGGGTGCCTGTTTATGTCAAATGGTGACTGATAGCTCCAGTAGTGTGATATTGGACCCCCAATTGGTTAGGTCAGAGTGTGGAATTCGAGCTTCAGACAGCAGTTGAACTTTATTAAAACAAAAAACAGAAATTACTGGAAACACTCGGCAGATCAGGCAGCCTCAGTGGAGGGAGCAGACGGGTTAATGTTTTGGGTATACGGACCCTATTACTACTCACTCTGGGTGAGTTTTCTTTTCTCTCTCTTCCCCCCCCCCCCCCCCCCAACGCTTTCCTCTCCCTTCTCTTGCTGGCGAATGGTTCCACAGATACTGACAGCCTCTGGTACCTTGCTCAAGCAACCATTCTCCTTTTTGTATAATCACAGAGAGTGAGACTTTTCAACCTTGCAGGGCATCTTGATCGTGTTCTCACCCAATGCCCATACACGGGCTGTGGTCTCAGTCAGGCTGCCCAGTGCAGCACCTTGAGGTGGCCGATCTCTCCCAGCGTACAGTGAGGGAGAAGGAGGGGCAAAGGTCGACTGGAAGGTGTTTCCACTTCTGTTATGTTGTGCCTGGCTGATTTGAGAGAGCATTGATGTTGGGAGCAGAGGGATTTACAGTCTGAACCCCTCCTGTTCTCCTTGCTGAAGGGGAGTAGTATGGAGGTGACAAGACAACGAGAAGAAACGAAAAATGATTGCTTCTCAGCTTGTCTTTCTTTCCCCTTCTTGTCACATACCATTAAGGTCCATTAATTGCTTTACAGACCACATCGCCATCTGCACAGTGTTAAATGATGTTATTGTTCCTGTGGGACACTTTGGGTGGGAAACATTCTGGAACAGCAGCATGGTCTTGGCTGCATAAGGCACTAGAGCGTAGTAGATAATCAGCTTTCGAATCTAAAAATGAACCCAAATTTGGTATGGTTAAGTAGCATGTGCAAGCACTGTCAATGTCTTCAGCTTAAAGGGAATCTCTAGTCTCCAAATGTCTTCTGTTTAAAAAAGGAACATTAAGGTTAAGTAACAGGAATTCTAAGTATTTACCTCTAGATGAGGCACACATTATTCATTTTTATAGAGACCAATTTATTTAATAATATAAACAAACCCATTTACAGGCTTCTTTGAGTACTTGCAGTGTTTTAACAAATATACATGTGTTTTCTTTTAAATGGACTGATCACATTAACAGTGTTTAAAGCTGGAAAGTTTTTTTTTACTCAAGTCATACCAGCAGGACTGCTTCACAATTTTGCAGCTAAAATGAAAATTATACAGAGCTCTATGGGCAAGACCTGTAAATGGATTAATTACTAGAACAAATTTGTTCCAGAAAAATCTTAATACCTGTGATTCACTTAGGAGTAAGCAGCTTCATTCCCAGTCCATACTCCTACATTGCCATCCATTTTGCACAAGCACTTCTGCGGCAGCTAGTTCCAAGCACTAATTTATTTTAATCACTTCATCTACACAGGGAAAACAAGTTTCAAAGCAAATATTTTCCATTTACTGAGAAGCCCTCTATTGCTTTTGAGAGCTAATGGGTGGCCTTTTTATCATCAGCTAATAATGTTGTACTGGTTTTGGCTGCTGGCTGAAATGCATACAAAATTATAACTGTCAACTATAAACCTGGGGGGTTTTAAAAAACTGCAAATGCTGGAAATCTGAAATAAACATAGAAAATGCTGGAAACACATAGCAGGCAAGTAAGCACCTGCAAAGAAAATAGATAGGTAAATGTTTCAGATGTAGACCATTCAGCAGAACCTTGACAAGGGGCTTCTACACAAATTGTTAACTTTCTTTCTCTTTCTGGATGTGTATTTCTGGCATTTTCTGTTTTTATGAGCACAGGAGAAATCACATAATTTGGAGATTACATATAGGAGCTTTTTTCTTCAAGCAGTGTTTAACCATAAGAGGCATTTAAGTGCATGTGAGATAATGTGCTCCTCAGTGCTCTTCTCTGCTTTAAAACTCAAAAGATACCCTCTGCTTTTCTAACACTAGGCTTCTCCTTGTACTCTACTTCCTCTGCTGCACAGCTGGTGGCTATTCCTGCCCTCTGTCAGCCGTGGCTCAGTGTCAGTACCACTCTCGCCTCTGAGTCAGAAGGTTGGGGATGCAAGTCCCACTCCAGAGACTTGTGCACATAATCTAGGTTGACACTTCGGTGCAATACTGAGGGAGCGTTGCACTGTCAGAAGTGCCATCTTCCAATGAGACATTAAACCGAGGCTCCATCTGCCCTTTCAGGTAGACGCAAAAGATCCCATGGCACTATTCAAAGAAGAGCAAGGGAGTTCTCCCTGGTGTCCAGGCCAATATTTATCCCTCAGCCACCATTGCTAAAACAGATTATCTGTTCATTATCACATTGTTGTTTGAGGTACCTTGCTGTGTTCTGCTGTGTTCCCTACATTACAACAGTGATACACTTCAAAAGTACTTAATTGACTGTAAAACACTTTGGGACATCCTGAGGTCATGAAAAGCCCTGTATAAATGCAAGATCTTTCTTTTTCTGGAATAATCCTGCTTAGTTCCCTCTGCCTTGCTACCTCTCTCCCTGCTTTCTAAATCCCCTCAAAATCTTTCTCCTCAACCATGCCTTCTCTCCTTTCCCCACTTTAACACACCCCTTTCTCCCTTTCCCTCTCCCTCTCCCACTTGGTGTCCTCTGTTTTATCAATATAAAGCACTTTCTGCATGTGAGGTGTGCTATATCAGTCAGCAGTGAATAGTGTGACATTATTATCCAGTAACAATAGTCTGCTAATGATTTTGCTACAGTAATCAATATCTGCTTTCATAAACATCCACTTGGAAATGTATTTTCATTTGAAAATGAAATGATAAAATTGAATTGTTGCTTTGTTTATTAATTAGAAGTTATTTTGAGGCTGGTGTTTTGCTTTAAGTGAAAAGGCTAGTACCTGAAAGATAAAGGACACAGTACCTTAGTCATGTTACAACAATTCCAATTCTAGGTGAGTGAAGCAGCACTTAGCCACTTCATTCATGTACAGTGTTGCATATGTCAAGCACTGCATTTTATCTGAAACTTGCAATGCCACTGCACAAACTGAGGCACATGTGCCAGGCATATGCACTTGGGACGTTTTACTACGTTAAAGGTGCTATATAAATGCAAGTTGTTGTTGTTGTACTTCAGATATCAGTTGACATCGAAGTGCTAATTGTATGTGTGTGGCTTGCCTCCACCTGTTGTGCTCCCACCAACCTCATTACTAACAGAGATCAACCATTTTTTTGGTGGGGTGACTTGGCTTTTTTTACATTGTATTGGATTCAGCAGTTAAACTAGAGTCAAGACTGTATGAAAGCAAGTTCATATGCTTGCTTTTGGAGGAATTACAGAAGCAGTTCAGTGATATTGATTCTAGATGAACTGGTACTGTCTGGCATTTGGTGCTGGATTAATGCTGAAACCAGAATAAATTCAGTACCAAATCGCTGGTATAGCAACATTAAATTCATGAATGTAAACAGCAGGCTGCTGGAAATCCCTCCTGCAAAAAATCTTGAAATGTTCTGGATGCTAAATAGAAACTTCATGATGGTTTTTTTATGTGCTAATGATCATTGAGAGTGGTTTTGGTCATTAGGCTCATTGTTATTCAATACAAGGTAAAGGTGCTGGATAGAACTAATCAGATTAAAATGTTTTAGTAGACAAATTAGATTCATTCAGGCTTCTGCTCAATATAATCCATTTAAATAGGCCCATTCTTTGACTCTCAGCAGTACTGTATGGACTAACGGATCTCATACCACAGGGTGGAGAGGAGAGGAGAGGAGAGGGAAGGGGATGGGTGGCTGCAAATATTTCTCTGTAAAATGACCTTAATTCTGAAAACATAAGCTGCAAGACAGAAGAGGAAGAGAAGAAGAGAGAGGAAGGATTGGTTGGTTATATGTACACACTTTTACACTGGTGCTTGTTTATATCGGATCGTGAGAGGTTGGCATCCTTGCATTGCTCCCTGTGCTTACACTGCCTAAATCCATCGTAAATAAATTGTATCTTGGCGGTAGAATTGTAGACTTTTTTTGTGGGTCAATAATTCTCTGATGGATTCAGATATATACTGGGAAGACTCAAGCCATTGTCTTCAGCTCCCGCCACAAACTCTGTTCCCTTGCCACTGATTCCATCCTCCTCCCCAGCCGTTGTCTCAGGTTAAAACAGACTGATGGCCACCTTGCTGTCCTATTTGACCCAGAGCTGAGCATTTGACCTCATGTCCTCTCCATCACAAAGACCGCCTACTTCTACCTCCCTAACATCTCCTGTCTCTGCCACTGCCTCAGCCCATTTGCTGCTGAAACCCCCTGTCATTTCCAAACTTGACTATTTCACTCCCTCTTATTCTTCACTCTCAATAAACTTCAGCTCATCCAAAACTCTGTTGCCCGCATCCTAACTCCTTCCATGTCCTGTTTACCCATCACCCCTGTGCTCGCTGACCTACATTGGCTTCCAATCCCCCAACACCTCAAATTTAAAATGCTTGCCCTTGCGTCCAAATTTCTTTCATGGCCTCTCCCCTCCTCCATCTCTAGCCCTATAACCCTCCGACAACTCTGCATTCTGACAACTCTGACCTTGGGATTACAAAGGGGAGAAAGTTATGCTTCAGTTGTACAGAGCCTTGTCAGACCTATATCTGGAGTACAGAATTCAGTTTTGGGCAACAACCCCCAGGACGAATATATTGGCCTTGGAGGAGATACAATTCAGATTCACCAGAATGATACCAGGGCTTAAAGTTTTAAATTATGAGGCTAGGTTGCACAAACTTGGCTTGTATTTGGTGTTGATTTTAGTCTGATTATGCTTCTGTGAAGCCTCGTAGGACATTTTTCTATGTTAAAAGCGCTATATAAATGCAAGTTGTTGTAGAGAGTCAGGTAAATGCAAGGAGGCAGGGCACAGATGCCAATCTCCTGTGATCTGAGCTAAACAAACATCAGAGTAAAAGTGCCTTGAGAGTCTTATACCCTATTTTTGTTACAGAACTGCTTTAAGAAACCAATATCCCATTCTCCTGGTATTGTGGAATCCACTCCTTTAATATTGCAGGTGGAACCTACAGCACCAGAGCAACAAAGAACTGCAATAACGCAAGCGTGTACATTCAGAGTTATGTGAAAGCCATGGTTGATGACTTTGTTTAGAACCATATAAGCCATAGGTGTGGAGAAATCTCCAGCATAAAGGAGGCCATTCAGCCCATTGTTTCTGTGCTAGCTCTTTGCTAGACCAATTCAAAATTAATCCTGCTGCCCTGCCCTCTCCCCATAGCCTTTATCTTCCTCTGCTTCAAATATTTATCCACTTATCCCATAAAAGATGCAGCGGGCTCTGCCTCAACCGCTCTTTGTGGCAAAATATTCCATACTCCAACAGCCCTTTGCATAAAAATAAAATTCTCCTAACCTCTCTCTTCACTCTCTTAATAATTTTAAATCGATGACTCCTCATCACTGACTCCCCTACCTTTTGCTATTGACCTTAATAATGCCCTTCATAATTTTAAAAACCTCTATTAAATTTAATCTTGGACTTCTTTGTTCCAATGAAAATAGTCCCAGTATCTCAAGTTTTTCCTCATAACTAGTTTCCATCTCTAGCATCATCCTGGTGAACCTATGCTGAACATTCTATGGCTTTAATCTTCTTTTCATAATGGGGTGCCCAAAACTACACACAGTGGACTGTGGCCTAATCATTGTCTTGTATAATTGTGCTATTACTTCTTTATCATTTTATTCTATGCTTCTATTTATAAAACCCTGGCCACTGGACCTTCTCCATGGCCTGAGGATGATTTTTAACAGGTCATTAATCGTAAAACCACATCACCCGCCTGAGAAACGAGTGTCCGGCAGATGAAAATCGGAGGGACACCTTGGCTACCCCATTGATGTTTAAGGCCTGCCTGATGTAATTTTCAGGTGAGTCTGTAAATAGGCGAGTAGCACGCCCGCCTGAAACAGGTGGAAGGCTGCTTAAATATGCAAATCCGGGTCCTACACCGGTTGTAGGCCCCTGATTGCAATATTTAGGTACATAGATGGAGCATGCACTGCGCACACTTTGCTCGTTTTTACCAGGTGGCGAGTGGCCTAATCAGCTCAGCCCGGGAACTGGCCAATTTCCTACCCTCCCACAACTGGCGAGCTGCAGCAGGGCACATGTTTGGCACCTGTAGCATGCCAACAGAATTGAATTGAGGGCCAAACCAAAAAATTGTTCGGACCTCCCGCCGCTGGTGTCGGGCAAGCGGTGTGGCCACTGCACTAGCTTCACTCCCATTTTGGGCAAAGATCACCCCCTCTGTGTGCCCATAGCTAAAAAAGGCATAAGTCTCATCCCCTGGCAGAGGGGTTTCTGTTTGCTGCTGGAGGAGGGGATGGGGGCGGGTGGGGGGGGGTTGCAGGAGAGAGCACTTTGCCTCGTTTACTTTAAGGTGTGTCACCAAAGTCAGGGCTGCCATGACCAGCGGTACTATAATGTCGGGGTGCATTAGTCTATCAATTAACAAAGTAAAGATGTATCTCAGTTTAACAGATGGCAAACCTGGTTTCGTAACTATATATATTTGTAGCCTGTTTACTGGAAGGCATGTGTGACACTAAAAGGTGATAGTATAAGGAATAAAATGCTGCTTTATCATTCCCAGTCTTAGAGATTCAGGTCTGGTTTGTAAAGTTACTTTTATAACTTACTTATCTTTATAAGAAATATAAAGCAAGAAGCTATGTAAATATATTCCTTGTAACATTTTTGTTTTTTTATGTCTTATAAAAACTTTGTCTGTTAAAAATCAAGTAGAAATAACATCTTGACTGCAAAATATTTGATATTAAATGACACAGAAAACTTATAAGTAATCATTATAATTAGGAGGATCATATGCCAGCACATATTTACTTTCCTAGTATGAGGGCCTCCCTGGACTAGAATCTGAAGGCTGAGGGATTCTAACCCAGTGCAAGTAGGTTGGTTTGCATGTAAGCGTGATATGAAAACAACATAATGCTGATTCTCTATATCATATGAAACCTACATTAAAAATGACATACTGAAGAATAAAAATTTTAGTTATTTTAATTTTTTTTTAAAATTCCATACTGATCAACCGGGGAGATACCAAAAATATTTAGCAGAGGGTATATTTAGCAAAGACATGACCACATAATACAGGCTGGCACTCCAATGCAGTACTGGTGGAGTGCTGCAATGTTGAAGGTGCCGTCTTTCAGATGAGACATTAAACCGAGGCTCCACTTGTCCTCTCAGATGGATGTAAAAGATACCATGGCACTATTTCGAAGAAGAGCAGGGAAGTTCTCCCTGGTGTCCTGGTCAATATTTATCTCTCAACCATTATCATTAAAAACAGATTATCTGGTTATCATCACATTGCTGTTTGTGTGACCTTGCTGTGCGCAAATGGGCTGCTGCGTTTCCTTCATTACTACGGTGACAACACTTCAAAAGTACTTAATTGGCTGTAAAGCGCTTTGGGATGTCCTGGGGTCATGAAAGGTGTGATGTAAATGCAAGTCTTTCTTTCATTTTACAAAACAAGACATTCATTAAATTTAACACAGTGCATGATAGAAACAGTTTGCTGAAACATAATCAAGTTTTATCTAAATTGCAATTAATATGATGCTAAATAGAAACACATCACTTCATGCTAGTAATACTGCTGTTGTTGCCTGCTTGCACAGAGTTCCTGAAGAAGTCAATGCTGTTGTGAACAAAGGGCATGCTTGACTCCCACCTCAAGCAGTAGTGGATTGACTACTACTTTTACATGATGTGGAGATGCCGGTGATGGACTGGGGTTGACAATTGTAAACAATTTTACAACACCAAGTTATAGTCCAGCAATTTTATTTTAAATTCACAAGCTTTCGGAGGCTTCCTCCTTCCTCAGGTGAACGTTGTTGGAAATGAAATCCTCGAAATGAAATCGCATTTATAAATCACAGAACAATGCTTGGTGATTACAGACAGTTTTTTCAACTGCCTGTTGCCAAGGCAATCAGTGTGCAGACAGACAGGTGTTACCTGCAAGGTCTCCGAATATACAAATCACCAAAAAAAAACAAAAAAAAACAGAGATAGAGAGGTAGAAACATAGAAAAGACAGCAACTGACCCGTTATATTAAAAACAGATAACATTTGTTCGCTGGTGGGGTAACGTGTAGCGTGACATGAACCGAAGATCCCGGTTGAGGCCGTCCTCATGGGTGCGGAACTTGGCTATCAATTTCTGCTCGACGATTTTGCGTTGTCGTGTGTCTCGAAGGCCGCCTTGGAGTACGCTTACCCGAAGGTCGGTGGCTGAATGTCCTTGACTGCTGAAGTGTTCCCCGACTGGGAGGGAACCCTCCTGTTTGGTGATTGTTGCGCGGTGTCCGTTCATCCGTTGTCGCAGCGTCTGCATGGTCTCGCCAATGTACCATGCTCTTGGGGCATCCTTTCCTGCAACGTATGAGGTAGACAATGTTGGCCGAGTCACAGGAGTATGAACCATGCACCTGGTGGGTGGTGTCCTCTCGTGTGATGGTGGTATCTGTGTCGATGATCTGGCATGTCTTGCAGAGGTTACCATGGCAGGTTTGTGTGGTGTCGTGGACGCTGTTCTCTTGAAAGCTAGGTAATTTGCTGCGAACGATGGTCTGTTTGAGGTTGGGTGGCTGTTTAAAGGCGAGTAGTGGAGGTGTGGGGATGGCCATAGTGATGTGTTCGTCGTCATTGATGACATGTTGAAGGCTGCGGAGAACATGGCGTAGTTTCTCCGCTCCTGGGAAGTACTGGACGACAAAGGGTACTCTGTTGGTTGCGTCCCGTGTTAGTCTCCTGAGGAGGTCTATGCGATTTTTCGCTGTGACCCGTCGGAACTGTCGATCGATGAGTCGAGTGTCATATCCCGTTCTTACTAGGGCGTCTTTCAGCGTCTGTAGGTGTCCATCGCATTCCTCCTCGTCTGAGCAGACCCTGTGTATTCGCAGGGCCTGTCCATAGGGGATGGCCTCTTTGACGTGGTTAGGGTGGAAGCTGGAAAAGTGGAGCATCGTGAGGTGCTGAGGTGCCCGTCTTTGATGGAGATTCGTGTGTCCAAGAAAGAAACTGATTCTGAGGAGTAGTCCATGGTGAGCTTGATGGTGGGATGGAACTTGTTGATGTTATCGTGTAGTCTCTTTAGTGATTCCTCGCCGTGGGTCCATAGAAAGAAAATGTCGTCGATGTATCTGGTGTATAGTGTTGGTTGGAGGTCCTGTGCAGTGAAGAAGTCCTGCTCGAACTTGTGCATGAAAATGTTGGCGTATTGGGGTGCGAATTTGGTCCCCATGGCTGTTCCGTGTGTTTGGGTAAAGAACTGGTTATCGAAGGTGAAGACATTGTGATCCAGGATGAAGCGGATGAGTTGTAGGATGGCGTCTGGAAATTGGCTGTTGTTGGTGTTGAGTATTGATGCTGTCGCAGCGATGCTGTCATCGTGGGGGATACTGGTGTAGAGTGCCGAGACGTCCATCGTGGTGAGAAGTGTTCCTGGTTCAACTGGTCCGTGGGTACTGAGTTTTTGTAGGAAGTCTGTAGTGTCGCGACAGAAGCTGGGGGTTCCCTGTACGATGGGTTTCAGGATGCCCTCGATGTATCCAGAGAGGTTCTCACACAGGGTTCCATTGCCTGATACGATAGGACGTCCGGGTGTGTTGGTTTTGTGTATCTTTGGGAGGCAGTAGAAGTCTCCCACGCGGGGAGTACGTGGGATGAGAGTGCGTAGGATGCTTTGAAGGTCTGGATCGAAGGTCTTGATCAGTTTGTTGAGCTGGTGGGTGTGTTCTTTGGTCGGATCTGCGGGTAACCGTCTGTAGTGTTCCTGGTTGTCCAGTTGTCGGTATGCTTCTTTGCAATAGTCCGTTCTGTTCTGTATGACAATGGCTCCTCCTCTGTCCGCTGGTTTGATGACGATGTTGCGGTTGGTCTTGAGAGCGTTGATGGCGTTGCGTTGAGCTCGGGTGACATTCTGGACTGTCTTCTGAGTGCGGCTGATGAATCTGGCATTGACGCATTTCCTGACAGCTTGAGCATACATGTCCAGCTGAGGGCAGCGACCCTCCGGAGGAGTCTAGTGTGACTCTTTCCTCTTCGGTTGCTGTACCGCGGATCCCTCTGTCTGCTGTTCCAGATCGTTGATTGTCTCATTGGGTTCGCTGCTGAAATCTTGGGGTTTGTGGCAGAATTCCCGGAGCCTCATTCTCCTGATGAATTCCTCTGTGTCCGCCGCGAGACTAGTGGGGTCCATTTTGGTAGTGGGGCAGAAATTGAGCCCTCGGCTGAGAACTTCGATTTCGTCTGGTTGAAGGGTGTGGTCGGACAAATTGACGATAGACTTCCCTGTGGTTGCAACCGTGGTACTAGGGGAAGCTTGGTCGATGCTGGTGGTGATGCCGAGTTTCTCAAGCTTCCTGCTCTTGGTTTTCATGTAGGCAGCGTAGTTCCGTTGCCTCGTCTGTCTGGCGGTATCTCGTAGCTGGTCTGCTGTGTCCTGAGTACAGGTTGAGAGTATGGACTCTATCTTGGTTTCGAGGTTGCGGCGTCTGCTGCAGAGTTGGTGTATGAGATGGTTGCGGAGTGTGCGAGAGGTACGACGGCAGAGTCTCTCAGCGTAATCCGAGTTGTATGTGGACTTGAGTGGGTTCGTGATCTGTAGTCCTTTCGGGATCTTGTCTGCTTTCTTGCAGCTCTGTAAAAACTTGATGTCTGTGTCTATATGCGCGATCTTCTTGGATATCCTTTCCATTGTGAGCCGGCAGTTTGTGGTGTCGATGGTAGCCATGATGTGGAGATGTCGGTGATGGACTGGGGTTGATAATTGGAAACAATTTTACAACACCAAGTTATAGTCCAGCAATTTTATTTTAAATTCACAAGCTTTCGGAGGCTTCCTCCTTCCTCGAAACCAAGATAGAGTCCATACTCTCAACCTGTACTCAGGACACAGCAGACCAGCTACGAGATACCGCCAGACAGACGAGGCAACGGAACTACGCTGCCTACATGAAAACCAAGAGCAGGAAGCTTGAGAAACTCGGCATCACCACCAGCATCGACCAAGCTTCCCCTGGTACCATGGTTGCAACCACAGGGAAGTCTATCGTCAATTTGTCCGACCACACCCTTCACCCAGACGAAATCGAAGTTCTCAGCCGAGGGCTCGATTTCTGCCCCACTACCAAAATGGACCCCACTAGTCTCGCGGCGGACACAGAGGAATTCATCAGGAGAATGAGGCTCCGGGAATACTTCCACAAACCCCAAGATTTCAGCAGCGAACCCAATGAGACAATCAACGATCTGGAACAGCAGACAGAGGGATCCGCGGTACAGCAACCGAAGAGGAAAGAGTCACACTGGACTCCTCCGGAGGGTCGCTGCCCTCAGCTGGACATGTATGCTCAAGCTGTCAGGAAATGCGTCAATGCCAGATTCATCAGCCGCACTCAGAAGACAGTCCAGAATGTCACCCGAGCTCAACGCAACGCCATCAACGCTCTCAAGACCAACCGCAACATCGTCATCAAACCAGCGGACAAAGGAGGAGCCATAGTCATACAGAACAGAACGGACTATTGCAAAGAAGCATACCGACAACTGGACAACCAGGAACACTACAGACGGTTACCCGCAGATCCGACCAAAGAACACACCCACCAGCTCAACAAACTGATCAAGACCTTCGATACAGATCTTCAAAGCATCCTACGCACTCTCATCCCACGTACTCCCCGCGTGGGAGACTTCTACTGCCTCCCAAAGATACACAAAGCCAACACACCCGGACGTCCTATCGTATCAGGCAACGGAACCCTGTGTGAGAACCTCTCTGGATACATCGAGGGCATCCTGAAACCCATCGTACAGGGAACCCCCAGCTTCTGTCGCGACACTACAGAATTCCTACAAAAACTCAGTACCCACGGACCAGTTGAACCAGGAACACTTCTCACCACGATGGACGTCTCGGCACTCTACACCAGTATCCCCCACGATGACGGCATCGCTGCGACAGCATCAATACTCAACACCAACAACAGCCAATCTCCAGACGCCATCCTACAACTCATCCGCTTCATCCTGGATCACAATGTCTTCACCTTCGATAACCAGTTCTTTACCCAAACACACAGAACAGCCATGGGGACCAAATTCGCACCCCAATACGCCAACATTTTCATGCACAAGTTCGAGCAGGACTTCTTCACTGCACAGGACCTCCAACCAACACTATACACCAGATACATCGACGACATTTTCTTTCTATGGACCCACGGCGAGGAATCACTAAAGAGACTACACGATAACATCAACAAGTTCCATCCCACCATCAAGCTCACCATGGACTACTCCTCAGAATCAGTTTCTTTCTTGGACACACGAATCTCCATCAAAGACGGGCACCTCAGCACCTCACTCTACCGTAAGCCCACGGAGAACCTCACGATGCTCCACTTTTCCAGCTTCCACCCCAACCACGTCAAAGAGGCCATCCCCTATGGACAGGCCCTGCGAATACACAGGGTCTGCTCAGACGAGGAGGAATGCGATGGACACCTACAGACGCTGAAAGACGCCCTAGTAAGAACGGGATATGACGCTCGACTCATCGATTGACAGTTTCGACAGGTCACAGCGAAAAATCGCATAGACCTCCTCAGGAGACTAACACGGGACGCAACCAACAGAGTACCCTTTGTCGTCCAGTACTTCCCAGGAGCGGAGAAACTACGCCATGTTCTCCGCAGCCTTCAACATGTCATCAATGACGACGAACACCTCGCTATGGCCATCCCCACACCTCCACTACTCGCCTTTAAACAGCCACCCAACCTCAAACAGACCATCGTTCACAGCAAATTACGTAGCTTTCAAGAGAACAGCGTCCACGACACCACACAACCCTGCCACGGTAACCTCTGCAAGACATGCCAGATCATCGACACAGATACCACCATCACACGAGAGGACACCACCCACCAGGTGCATGGTTCATACTCCTGTGACTCGGCCAACATTGTCTACCTGATACGTTGCAGGAAAGGATGCCCCAGAGCATGGTACATTGGCGAGACCATGCAGACGCTGCGACAACGGATGAACGGACACCGCGCAACAATCACCAAACAGGTGGGTTCCCTCCCAATCGGGGAACACTTCAGCAGTCAAGGACATTCAGCCACCGACCTTCAGGTAAGCGTACTCCAAGGCGGCCTTCGAGACACACGACAACGCAAAATCGTCGAGCAGAAATTGATAGCCAAGTTCCGCACCCATGAGGACGGCCTCAACTGGGATCTTCGGTTCATGTCACGCTACACGTTACCCCACCAGCGAACAAATGTTATCTGTTTTGAATATAACGGGTCAGTTGCTGTCTTTTCTATGTTTCTACCTCTCTATCTCTGTTTTTTTTTGTTTTTTTTTGGTGATTTGTATATTCGGAGACCTTGCAGGTAACACCTGTCTGTCTGCACACTGATTGCCTTGGCAACGGGCAGTTGAAAAAACTGTCTGTAATCACCAAGCATTGTTCTGTGATTTATAAATGTGATTTCATTTCGAGGATTTCATTTCCAACAACGTTCACCTGAGGAAGGAGGAAGCCTCCAAAAGCTTGTGAATTTAAAATAAAATTGCTGGACTATAACTCGGTGTTGTAAAATTGTTTACAACTACTTTTACAGGCAGAAATGCTTTGATTGCCAAAGTTTGCATTGACAGTATGCAAATATGCAAATTTCAGCAAGTGGTCTTTCCACCCTATTATACTCTTAATGGAAGAATGGCATGCTGGACCTATTTTTGACTGGGACAGAGAGTGCATCATACAGAAGTGTCTTAAGAGATAACACTTGGTCCATGTGATCTCCTGGCCTGGTTTTGATTGCTTGAGGGGGTTAGAGAGGAATTTTCCACTGTATCTTTTCCCTTACTGGCCCTGGATTTTTAAAAATCTTTTTTTGCCTCTCCCAGGAGATTACATGGATGCGAGGGTAGAAATGGGGTGGGGGGGAGGGTGGTGGGAGTAAGGAAGAAGTGCTTTGTCATGATGCTTTGGCCATCATAGTGTGGAGAGGCTTTATGGACCAGCTAGTCTTTTCCAGCTCATCAATTTTGTATGTTTGTATGTATGTCTTAGGCAAGATGATAGGCTAAAACTGTGGCTTCTGCAGTGCCAGAAATTAAGGTTTTGATGTCACTGAAGATATGGTTAATTTCTTTCTGACTTTATCCCCATCAACAGTGAATATGAAGGAAGAAAAGGGAATATACACCCTTTTGTTGATTGAGTTGCTTCCTCTCTTCCCTAAGTCCCAGCAAAACTATGGTATCTACCCAATATTACTGCTGCTGCTCAGTGGGAATTGTATTACTGTCAAACATAATACCGCTCCCTTCAGCCAATGACAAGAAAGTTGTGTACATGGCATTTAAAAAAAAATCTCCTTATGTCATTTCTTGGGTAATTGAATCATCCTTTGTGGAATCACTGGGAGTATTTTGGGGGTATTCACCACTAATCTTTAAGTACATTATTACATTAATTTGCCATTTTGGTAAGTATTAACTAGACTTCATAGTGTCATCGTAGATACAGCACAGGAGGAGGCTATTTGGCCCATTGTGCTTGTGCTGGCTCTTTGAAAGAGCTATCCAATTAGTCCCATTCCCCTGCTCTTTCTCCATAGCCCTATAAAATTTTTCCCTTCAGGTATTTATCCAATTCCCTTTTGAAAGTTACCATCGAATCTGCTTCCACCACCCTTTCAGGCAGTGCATTCCAGATCATTACAACCCGCTGTGCAAAAAATTGTTTACTCATGTCGCTTCTGACTCTTTTGCTGATCACATTTCTGAAAATGTATGTGACTCAGAGCAAAGAGGCCATACATGAGCAGTAGATAACGTCTAAACTCAAAGTTACAGGAGTGTAAACCAATATTAGAACCTTAGAAATTAATAGAGATTTTGAAATACTGTACAAGGAGGAAATCATGGACCCTCGACCAAAGCATCAAAACACCAGGGCAAAAACTGTAAAACAAGTGACAAGTAAGCAGGGTGTATTTAATTATCAAAAGAGGTTCAGGGACCTGAAAAAAGTCAATAGTCCGAGGTGCAACAGAATAGAACCACAGCAGAGGATGGCAAGGATGATGCTAAACACAGACAGCACCTGTCCCATATCCTGCTTATACTGTACAGTTGAACATGCACTTAAAGTAATGTGCATAAAGCAGCCACTTATCTGTATCAGGCATACATTGAGGTAATGGAATCTTGTAGTTTTTCTACTTTGTTTCACATTTTGATCAAACTATAGCTGCTTAGATTCCAAAGTTAATAATTCACAATTTCAACATGTGCATCTTCCCTACATCTGATGAAATCACTAGCACTCCTAGGATTGCAAACATACTGATGTGGTGCAGGAACCGAACAAGATGATGAAGGCCCTGACTATCTGTCTTCTGTAGAGCCATCAGGTCAGATCTATTTTATCAGTGAGAAAAGGACAGACCTCCAGGGTGAAACATCCCCAGGACAGTTGATGAGCAATCTGCATGAGAAGAAAGACTACATCAGCTGTACTGTCTGGGGTGGAACTTCAGACACACACTACATACTCAGAGACATTTGAAGAGAGATAGCAGTCCTATGATTGTTAAGTTTCAGGCTGTCACTTTACCCACATAAGAAACAGCCAATCCAATTAAAAAGTCATACGTTATATAAAATACCTTGACACATTTCAATGTGCTATTAAGTAAAGACTGGGTAAATTCATGCAGAGGTCAATTAAGCTGCAGGGCTTCTGGCTCTAGTGTTTTCTACTGCTGGAGAGTTTATAGATTCAAAATGACTTATTTTTAAATGTGACACAGAAATTTGAGTGTGACGCTTGAAGGGTGATGGACAGGAAGTGTGTGATAGAGAAGTGTGACAGACAGGAAGTATGGACTAGAAATAGCAGGCCTGAAAATCCACAGGGCCGCTTATGCTACAGTGGGGTAGGACTGCCGCATATCGGTGAAGTTGACTGGAGGTCACCGGTTACAGTTATTGGCTTAGTACAAAGAGGAGAAGAGTCAATTCTCTCTTAACACTCAATTCGCTTTATTCACGTCGTTAGATCATATACATATAGCTTATATGTCTGGTTAGATATAGATATGCAGTTTGCACCAGGTTATATAGTTTTATACCCAAACTAGGATCGAAACGCTATATGTCTGGTTAGATATAGACATGCAGTTTGTACCAGGTTATACAGTTTTATACCCAACTAGGATCTAAACACCCACCCACTAGGTTTCTCTGACACTCCCTGAGTGGTCACAGAATATAAAGGATAATACCTGAAAAGGAGAGCTGACGCTGGCCAGGCGTTCCGTTCTCTCTCTCTCGACGTCGTCTCCACGTCCCTGACGTAGGTTCTTCCACTTCCACGATGGTTGGTCTCCGGAATCTTCGCTCTCTCCACGCCCGAGACTCTTCATTCTTATTCTGAATCTTATCTCTTCAAGCTGTGCTGCCTCTTTCTCCCTTTGGTTTAGGCTTGCTCGCCTAGTCTGTGTCTTCTCCTCATTGGCTCTGTCCCAATGACTTAGGTAGCATTACCTCATTACTCCTTTTCTAAATAAGGACTTGTGAGTTATCACATCTCCTTTGTCTTTCAAAAAACTTAGCTAATTCAAACCGGTTCCAGCCAGCTCAGGCCAGCAACTGAACTCAGGTTACTTCAGTTCAAAAGTTGCTTTTGCCTGTGTGTCAGCAGTTTGGAATCTCAGGTTACTTCAGTTCAAAGGTTGCTTTTGCCTGTGTGTCAGCAGTTTGGAATAAACTCAGTAGTTTCTGCAGCCCCTGGCCAACACTACTGACCTTACCTCACGGGGTCAGCTTATTTAAATATTGAATGGCAGGCCAGGAGTGCAACTCTCGTGTAACATGGGAGTCAATCACTGGAGAGGGAGGAAACTTGTAATTTAAGGTAGCAGTAGCTTCCTGGAGGTACAGCAGGTAAGTGGTGTGTTTTCTCCTCCAGCTTTTGACAATAATGCTCAACTGCAGTGATTTCTTATCAAAGGATTAATTTGTGCTTTCTCAAGACTTCATCATAGTTTCCACATCACACACTGGTGGACTGCAAGGAAGCACTCAGACAAATGGCGACAGAAGGGGCAAGGCCAGAATTTTTCAAATGCAGATTTACAGATTCTCTTCAATCTGTCAAATAAGAGACCGTCTGCTGGGATTAGAGGGAAAGAGCAAACTAAAGCCACTCATGATTCAGTCACAAATCTGATTAAATTCTTTGAGGAAGTGACAAGGAGGATTGATGAGGGTAGTGCAGTGGATGTTGTCTACATGGATTTTAGTAAGGCATTTGACAAGGTCCCACATGGCAGACTGGTCAGAAAGGTAAATGCCCATGGGATACAGGGAAATGTGGCGAATTGGATCCGAAATTGGCTCAGTAACAGGAAACAAAGGGTAAAAGTCGATGGATGTCTTTGCGAATGGAAATCCATTTCCAGTGGTGTGCCACAGGGCTCAGTGTTGGGTCCCTTGCTGTTTGTGGTATATATTAATGATTTGGACTTGAATGTAGGGGGCATGATTGGCAAATTTGCAGACGACACAAAAATTGGCCGTGTAGTTGACAGTGCAGAGGATAGCTGTAGACTCCAAGAAGATATCAATGGGTTGGTGGAGTGGGCGGAAAAGTGGCAAATGGAGCTCAACCCGGAGAAGTGTGAGGTTATGCACTTAGGGAGGACAAACAGTAAAAGGGAATATGCAGTAAACGGGAATATATTGAGAGGGGTAAAGGAAGTGAGAGACCTTGGAGTGCATGTGTACAGGTCCCTGAAGGTGGCAGTACAGGTAGATAAGGTTGTGAAGAAGGCATACGGAATACTCTCCGTTATTAGCTGAGGTATAGAATACAAAAGCGGGGATGTAATGATGGAACTGTATAAAACGCTGGTAAGGCCACAGCTGAAGTATTGTGCGCAGTTCCGATTACCACATTACAGGAAGTACGCAATTGCTTTGGAGAGAGTGCAGAGAAGATTTACAAGAATGTTGCCAGGGCTTAAAAATTGCAGCTACGAGGAGAGATTGGATAGGCTGGGGTTGTTTTCCTTGGAGCAGATTAGGCTGAGGGGTGATTTGATTGAGGTGTACAAATTATGAGGGGCCCAGATAGAGTAGACAGGAAGTACCTGTTTCCCCTAGCAGAGAGTTCAAGAACTGGAGGACATAGATTTAAGCTGATTGGCGGAAGAATTAGAGGGGACATGAGGAAAAACTTTTTTACCGATAGGGAGGTGGGTGTATGGGATTTGCTGCCTGAATTGGTGGTAGAGGCAGGGACCCTCAACTCGTTTAAAAAGTACCTGGACCCACACCTAAAGTGCTGTAAGCTGCAGTGCTATGGACCGTGTGCTGGAAGGTGGGATTAAAATGGGCACCTGGTTGTTCTTTGAGCTGGCACGGACACGATGGGCCGAATGGCCCCCTTCTGTGCTGTATCTTTTCTATGGTTCTATGGTTCTATGAGCCATGTGGAGAGAGGTGACAGTGATACTGAATGCCACCTTTCTCACCTCCAGAACAGCAAATGAGTTCCAAAAGAAGATTAGTGACCTCACCAGGGCATCCAAGGTAAGAGAATAGCAAGCTAGACCTCTTCATTTCAACATCTTTGGTGCCCTTCCACTGATCACCCTCATTTCTTAAATGGAGTGACAAGTCTTCATTCATAGTACACTGTGATTCAATGACTCTTCCACTTGGAAATCTCTTCACAAGCCCTTCTTGCATGCAACCCCTTACAACACCAACCTCTCATGTTAAGAGTCCATCTAGCAATTGTCCTCCCTGTTATATCAGCTATCTGTCGCCACCTGGGAGATATTGTTCATCTAAAGCTGTTAATATTTTTCCAGGGCTGGCAGGCAGACATACAATGTGGCGTGGGGGCGGGGCGGTGGCAGGGAAGCGGAGGGGACCCAAATTTGAGAGAGCTCGCAATTTTCAGGGACCAGCACTCGAGCTCTTGTTAAGGCAAGCCGCAGTGGCAGTCAGCGATGGCGAGGTCAATGGGCCAGTGGCATCTGCAGGCAAGTAGGTATAATATAGTGTCTGCACCTACTGCAGCACACTAAAGAACTGGCCTGCCATTGAACTTCAGATCTATCTCTATCTTGTTGCTCTCGCTGGGTGCTGCACACCTATTCTTACGTCATTTCCTCTTCTTGCACAGGTCCAGCACAGCAATGGGGTCGGGCAGGAGGAGGAAGATAATGAGGATGATGATGATGAGCAGGAAGGACATTACGACCTCTTAGTCGATGATGATGACCATCCCATCCTATTGACCTCTATTGACCTATTTCATCCTAAAATGGATCAATTCCTCAACAGCAAACAGTGGAGGGATTGTTTGCTGCTGTGTTGAGACTTCAGTAGGCCCACAATGAGACCTATGTTTTATCTGAGCTGGAGCGCAATTGTGGAGGAACTTAAGAGGAGCAGGAATCTGTTGGATCCATGTTCAGCCCCAAACTTTGGCCCCCCACTGGTTGGAACCACATTGTAATTTCTCCCTGCCCCTCCACTGGCCTGAATTTCTGGCCTCATGCATTTTGCCAGCATAAAACACACAATATCTGTGATTTTATAGTTTTATGGTCCTATATGTCCTGAAGAGGGCCATTTTCTGAAGGAAATTTCAAAAACTCGCTGCCTATTTTCCTTTGGCCCAATTTGGGCATCAGATACCCTCTTTCAGAGCAGCAGGGTGCCATCCCTGAATACTCTTATGACTTCCACCCACCACTTTGCTGTGCTGCTGACTTTGTCCCTGGGAATTGGGATGGGACCAGCAGCACAGCAAAGCAGTGGGTGGAAGCCCCGCCCCTCTCTGCTGCACTTCCACCCTCTCATTGGGAGCTGCAGAACTTTTAGGCTCTGCTTCAACTGAAGGTTATGCTAACAGGGCCTTAATTGTGTTATACTTTGATACGCTAGGTGAGTATGGATATTCACAGTATATGTGTAGAGCAAGAGACTATTCATGCAGTCAGGTTAATTTGATGAAGTTGGTTAATATAGATAAACAGTAGAATGTGATTAGTGTTGACCCATGATTATAAATTGTTAAAATCTGAAACTTTGGAGAAGGAAAAATTCAAGCGTTTATCAGTGACTACAACTATATTTATGCCAATAATTGCACAACAGACACCATCCTAAATTGTTAGCCTCATATAAATAGCATTAATAATGGATCTGCTGTGTCAAATTTTGTGATTCAGTATCAAGTCATGGTTACCTAGATTTCATTTTATGTGATTACATCCATGTCTCTATAATGGTTGCAGTTTTGAGTTGACAAATGGGCTGCCTTCCCACACTGCTAAACAAAACCTAATATGCTTTGTTAATCATTTCACCACTACCAGCAAACCTGTCTGTGTGCGTGTCACAGTGACACTATGGGCATCATGCTGGTGGGAGGAGAGCGGGGGCGGGGGGGGGGGGCGGGGGGTAGATTTTCAGGTGCGAAAACCGGAAGGGAAGTAGGATCCTTACCTCAATGAGGCCAATCAATGCCTCTTCTGGGTTTCACGCCCGGCAGAGAGGAGCTACAAACCGAGGAGGGGCGGTGGTGGGGGGGAGAAAGAGTGAGGGAGAGACCTCATTGGCCGTTGGGAGAGAGAGCGGGGTGGGGGAGGGGGAGACACCAGAGATCCGGGGGGGGGGAGGGGGGCGTCGAGATGACATCGGAGATCGGAGGAGGGGGGGGTCCAGTCAACATTGGAGATTGGGGGGCGGGGTTCAGGCAGCATTGCTTTTAAGGTATGCTTGTTAACTTTTTTACAATGCAAAATGTCATTTTATTTTATTTATTTAGTGTATTTTTTATTGATCCGGCCCTTCCCACCTGCTATTACCAGGCGTGAATTGGAAGCGATGGGAAAGCCGCCCAGGTAAGGTTAAAATCATCTTAAGTGTCCAATACACAAAATATAAAGTACCTTAAGTATTTCAATGAGGTACATTACCCCTTTAAGTATCAGCCCGCTGGAATTAAGTGGGGGCTGAACTCCCTAGTGACTGCTGTGCGCACGCACATGGATTTGCCTGAGTCTAAAGCAAAAATGGGCGGGTTCTAGCCTGGTTGTCTGCCCGCTCCCAAAAACATCGATTTTCTCCGACCCCCCACCCCCAACCCACCCGATCTTGCGGGCTAAAATTGAGCCCTACATGAGAGCATGGTGCAGATCCCTTACTTAGCTACATTTCTTTATTTTTAACAACTGTTCTTATTTTTTTATTTCTTTTAACAAAGCCCATTAGTTATTATTCTGTATCTCCACAATCCAGGAAAGTGGGCTCAGAATAACTATTGTTTTTGCTGCTTGTCAGATGACTGGGGTGCCTTTGCTAACTCTGCAATGTTCTACGACTAAACTTAGTGAGATCAACAAAACCCCTCAATGCATAACCACAGTTGCAAACCATCATATCAACAGGGCTGCACCATTACTGAATCAGGTACGTCTGCAAAGTGCAAATTAAAAACTATCTTCCTGATTTTTCATAATTACAGTATTATAATTCAAAGTAGTTTTTTTCCAAAAAAATTGAATTATATAATTATTTGAATTAAACATTGTAAATAATGCTGCAAAGTGGGAATTTAGTGCTAAAATTGAATTATATCATTATTTGAATTAAGCATTATAAATAATGCAGCAAAGTGGGAATTTAGTGCTAAAAATTTAATTATCCAATAATTTGAATTAAGCCAATTGAATTACATAGTACTCTATGTGAGTCATCTTTATCTGTATTATTGTACAATTCAAAAATGTTACTGCTGTGCCTGTTTAAACTCACTTTAACCCAAAAGTATCATCCAACTGTTCTATTTTCTAAAATTGCTGCAGTAAAGTTTAGAATGTGTATATATGCGTATACAGACTGGTCCTGGAAATCTGTAGTCAGATGACAACTCCCACAGTGCACTAACCAGCACATGAAGACCAAAGGTAGGACTTCCTGATCACAGCAGTCTCCCTCAGCTGTAGAAACATGAGCCCACTTATAGTTCAAAACAATACCAAACATCAATATAATGGGATGTTATAAAGCCAAATGATTCTAAAACAAGAGGCTTTGATGTCTTTGGGTCACTAATGCATGTCAACAGTTTCAGCAGGGTAGAGTATGTTCAAATTGTAGGCAAGGCTGGTAACAATTTTTGTGCCAAGTACACGCCCACCTGGAAATAACAAAAGCTTCTTTGGATCAGATTCATTAGAACATGCTGACACTGTGATACTTTATCTGCAAAATGGACATTTGAGTAAGATTTTCCCTGTTTAACAATGACATGTGGTTTTTGAGTAAAAGGGAATTACTGTTTCTCGATTTGCCAAATTTAAATGAGTAAGTTTGATATAACTAGCAGAACGCATTAATATATTATTCCCAATAGCAACACGAATGTTGGGCTGCATTTGCCTCTGACCAGAAAGTGATATTTGATCAGTAAATCGAGTTGGAGGTAATATTGCCAATCATACCTCTGTCCATTTATGAATGCGGTGTTGCTGCCAGCTATAGGCTAATAAGTGTAAGATAAAATAAGGCAAATTAATGTACTGAATAACTGGAACTAAGGGCTGTATTTTCCTCATCCTGCCCCTACAGGGTCAGAGTAGGAATTCCGCCCACCACCATAGCCCCACCATGGTCCCGGCCTATTTTCCTGCAAGGGGACAAGGTTGGGGGTGGTGGTTATTGGACATTCATGACAATCTCCCAGTGGAATCCTTACCAGCATGTGAAAAGAGGCCAGGATAAACTCCTCTCCCTCTTTTCCTAATGTTTGGGGCCTTACTGACAGTACCCAAAGACTATTTTTAAAAATTTGTTCATGGGATGTGGGCGTCGCTGGCGAGGCCGGCATTTATTGCCCATCCCTAATTGCCCTTGAGAAGGTGGTGGTCAGCCGCCTTCTTGAACCGCTGCAGTCCGTGTGGTGAAGGTTCTCCCACAGTGCTGTTAGGAAGGGAGTTCCAGGATTTTGACCCAGCGACGATGAAAGAACGGCGATTTATTTCCAAGTCGGGATGGTGTGTGACTTGGAGGGGAACGTGCAGGTGGTGTTGTTCTCATGTGCCTGCTACTCTTGTCCTTCTAGGTGGTAGAGGTCGCGGGTTTGGGAGGTGCTGTCGAAGAAGCCTTGGCAAGTTGCTGCAGTGCATCCTGTGGATGGTACACACTGCAGCCACTGTGCGCCGGTGGTGAAGGGAGTGAATGTTTAGGGTGGTGGATGGGGTGCCAATCAAGCGGGCTGCTTTATCTTGGATGGTGTCGAGCTTCTTGAGTGTTGTTGGAGCTGCACTCAGCCAAGCAAGTGGAGAGTATTCCATCACACTCCTGACTTGTGCCTTGTAGATGGTGGAAAGGCTTTGGGGAGTTAGGAGGTGAGTCACTCGCCGCAGATTACCCAGCCTCTGACCTGCTTTTGTAGCCACAGTATTTATATGGCTGGTCCAGTAAAGTTTCTGGTCAATGGTGACCACCAGGATGTTGATGGTGGGGGATTCAGCGATGGTAATGCCATTGAACGTCAAGGGGACGTGGTTAGACTCTCTCTTGTTGGAGATGGTCATTGCCTGGCACTTGTCTGGTGCGAATGTTACTTGCCACTTGTCAACCCAAGCCTGGATGTTGTCCAGGACTTGCTGCATGCGGGCTCGGACTGCTTCATTATTTGAGGAGTTGCGAATGGAACTGAACACTGGGCAATCATCAGCGAACATCCCCATTTCTGACCTTATGATGGAGGGAAGATCATTGATGAAGCAGCTGAAGATGATTGGGCCTAAGACACTACCCTGAAGAACTCCTGCAGCAATGTCCTGGGGCTGAGATGATTGGCCTCCAACAGCCACTACCATCTTCCTTTGTGGTAGGTATGACTCCAGCCACTGGAGAGTTTTCCCCCTGATCCCCATTGACTTCAATGTTACTAGGGCTCCTTGGTGCCACACCCGGTCAAATGCTGCCTTGATGTCAAGGGCAGTCACTCTCACCTCACCTCTGGAATTCAGCTCTTTTGTCCATGTTTGGACCAAGGCTGTAATGAGGTCTGGAGCTGAGTGGTCTTGGCGGAACCCAAACTGAGCATCGGTGAGCAGGTTATTGGTGAGTAAGTGCCGCTTGATAGCACTGTCAACTTTATTGCCTGACTTTATCTGGTGGATCCAGGGAGCTACTGTAAGAGGAGCAGATAGGAGAGAAATAGGCTGGGAACCTAGGTGGGCAAGGAAGGGGCGGTAACAAGCGGTGGTTTTGGAGGAGGCAGGAGGAGGAAAATAAAGGTTGGGGCGGGGAGGTGATGGTGGGCCTTGTTTTCCCTGCTGTTTCCATCGCTCTTATGCCTGATTGGGGTGGAATAGCAGAGGAAACTCCAAGCCAAAGTTTAATAACTTCCTCAATGAATCAGGCATAATTTACACAATTAATAATTGTTTGAAAATGGCAGAGAAAACCCCCTTAAGAAGGCCAGCACATTTCAGATAGACAGAACTTATTTATTTATTAAAAGAAATTAAGTTCTCTGAACTGTAAAGCAAAGAGCAAGAGAGACACATCAATCACAATGATGCGATGGCCCCTCCACTTCCTACCACCAACCATCTGAAGATAACAGAAGACAGGCAGCTCCTCAAGATCAAAGGGCACAGATGATATGCTGCCTGCTATTCAGTAGGCTTCAGTCAGCTGTGCAGTGACCTTACAATATTACATCACAATGCGCGAGGCTTGGCTCAGCACATAGGCAATCTCATCAGTCTGTTAACTCTATCTGCCATCAAAAACTCTTTGTTCAGTAGAGGGATCTTGACAGTCAGAATTTACTGCACATGCCACTGTGGCTGACATGTCGCTCCGTACAGAGATTGATCCCCCAAATAGTCATGCCTCCACCAGAATCTTTTCCTGTATTTTACTTTTAACAAATGCAAATGTTTCTTATATTTCGTCTTTTCTAAACATAGTGATTAAAATGCTCATTTAGCACCTCTTCATCAAATGCACAGCAATGATATGTCTTTTGCTTTTTTTAACCAAGGCCCCCATAAAGGAGATCTACTCGTGGAGGCAGTGGGCATGGCTGATGTACTAAATGAATACTTTGCATCGGTCTTTACCAAGGAAGAAGATGCTGCTAGAGTCTCAATAAAGGAAGACATAGTTAAGATAGTGGATGGGCTGAAAATTGAGAAAGAAGAGGTACTAGAAAGGCTAGCTATACGTAAAATAGATAAGTCACCTGGTCCGATGGGATGCACCCTAGGATGCTGAGGGAAGTAAGGGGGGAAATTGCGGAGGTACTGGCCATAATCTTCCAGACATCCTTAGATACAGGAGTGATGCCAGAGGACTGGAGAATTGCAAATGTTACACCCTTGTTCAAAAAAGGGTGTTAAGAGAAACCCAGCAACTATAGGCCAGTCAGTTTAATCTCGGTGGTGGGGAAACGTTTGGAAACAATAATCAGAATTAACGATCACTTGGATGAGTGTGGATTGATTAGGGAAAGCCAGCATGGATTTGTTAAAGGCAAATCATATTTAACCAACTTGATAGAGTTTTTTGTTTAGGTAACAGAGAGGATAGATGAGGGCAATGTAGTTGATGTGACATATATGGATTTTCAAAAAGTGTTTGATAAAGTGCCTCATGGTAGGCTTGCTATTAAGATCGCGGCCCATGGAATAAAGGGGACAATGGCAACATGAATTCAGAGTTGGCTAAATGACAGGAAACAGAGAGTAGGAGTGAACGGTTGTTTTTCGGACTGGAGGGAGGTGTGCAGTAGTGTTCCCCAGAGGTCAGTGCTGGGACCACTGCTTTTCTTGATATATATTAATGACTTGGACTTGGAAGTACAGGGCACAATTTCAAAATTTCCAGATGACACAAAACTTGGAAGGGTAGTGAACAGTGAGGAGGATAGTGATAGACTTCAAGAGGATATCGACACTCTGGTGGCATGGGCGGACATGTGGCAGATGAAGTTTAACGCAGAAAAAAGCGAGTTGATGTATTTCGGTAGGAAAAATGAGGAGAGGCAATATAAACTAGAGGGCACAATTCTAAAAGGGGTCGAGGAACAGAGGGATCTGGGGGTACATGTGCACAAATCACTGAAGGTGGCAGGGCAAGTTGACAAAACGTTTAAAAAAGCATACGGTTCCTGGGCTTTATAAATAGAGGCATAGAGTATAAAAGCAAGGAAGTCAATGATGAACCTTTATAAAACACTGGTTCGGCCACAACTGGAGTATTGTGTCCAGTTCTGGGCACCATGATTTAAGAAGGATGTGAAGGCTTTAGAGAGGGTGCAGAAGAGATTTACTAGAATTATTCCAGGGATAGGGACTTTTGTTAGGTGGATAGACTGGAGAAGCAGGGATTGTTCTCCTTGGAACAGAGATGGTTGAGAGGAGATTTGATAGAGGTATTCAAAATCATGAAGGGTGTAGACAGAGTAGATAGATTTAAGGTGATTTGCAAAAGAACCAAAGGTCATATGAGGAAAAACTTTTTTACACAAGTGGTTATGATCTGGAATGCACTGCTGGGGTGGAGGCAGATTCATTCATGGTCTTCAAAAGGTAACTGGATAAGTACTCGGAATGAAAAAAATGTGCAGCGCTACGGGGATAAGGCGGGGCAGTGGGACTAGCTGGATTGCTCATGCATAGAGCTGGCATTGACTCGATGGGCCAAATGGCCTCCTTCCGTGCTGTAACGTTCTATGATTCTATGTACTGACTACATGTTTGTCGATGTTGGAATGTTTTATGCCAGGTAGTAGATCAAATTAATTACTCAGCGCTCAATTTCTTTCAAAAAGTACTGGGTATTATGCTATTACAGACAACAATGTATATGTTATAGAACATTTCTTGTACTGCAGCAAAATTAATTAAATCATGGATTGCATATAAACCTCAGGCACTGTCTGACAGTCATTTGGAATGATGTCATATGTAATAATAAAACCCAGCTCTATTATGGCTGTCCCTGGCAATAAAAGATTTGTGTGAAGATAGTTTGCAAATGAATGGAGGCATTCAACCCTAGTTCAAAACTCCCATGTTTAGCATTCAAAAAAAAGCAATAGAAAATAGTAACTTTTCAGCCACATCACCCATTACATATTGGTTTAATTGTTTCTTAACTACTTTGATGGTAACCATAATTGCCTATTAATTGATGGTGCAATTTGTGAACCATTCATAAATCCACTCGAAGATGAACTGGTTTCAAAAATCTTACTTTGTATCAGCAGTAAATCTACCCAAACACTTCTGCATATTGTAAAATTTGTCCATATTTTCAAAGTTCTATAAAAATAACAAAAAATTAGGATAGTCTATTTCTAATTGTTCTCATTTTTACACCTAAAAATGTAAATCCACAGAAGTAAAATTCAGTGCTATATTACCAGGATATTTGTAAATATAGTGGCCCCAAATTTACATGCCATTTCCAATATATTATTGGCACTGGAATGGGACATAGAGGAGGAGTAAGGGATAGAGGAAAGGCAAGTGAGGCAGCATTTGAGGACAATACATCCTACAAGGTATTAACCCCCACCCCTCCCAAGGAATTTATCGACCATGCAGATCTTAACATAAGAACATAAGAAATAGGAGCAGGAGTAGGCCAATCGGCCCCTCGAGCCTGCTCCGCCATTCAATAAGATCATGGCTGATCTGATCCTAACCTCAAATTTAAATTCATGTCCAATTTGCTGCCCGCTCCCCGTAACCCCTAATTCCCTTTACTTCTAGGAAACTGTCTATTTCTGTTTTAAATTTATCTAATGATGTAGCTTCCACAGCTTCCTGGGGCAGCAAATTCCACAGACCTACTACCCTCTGAGTGAAGAAGTTTCTCCTCATCTCAGTTTTGAAAGAGCAGCCCCTTATTCTAAGATTATGCCCCCTAGTTCCAGTTTCACCCATGCTTGGGAACATCCTTACCTCATCCACCCGATCAAGCCCCTTCACAATCTTATATGTTTCAATAAGATCGCCTCTCATTCTTCTGAACTCCAATGAGTAGAGTCCCAATCTACTCAACCTCTCCTCATATGTCCGCCCCCTCATCCCCGGGATTAACCGAGTGAACCTTCTTTGTACTGCCTCGAGAGTAAGTATGTCTTTTCTTAAGTATGGAGACCAAAACTGTATGCAGTATTCCAGGTGCGGTCTCACCAATACCTTATATAACTGCAGCAATACCTCCCTGTTTTTATGTTCTATCCCCCTAGCAACAAAAGCCAACATTCCGTTGGCCTTCTTATGACGATTTCATTGAGGAGCTCTGCATGAGAGAGTGCACTTCACCACACAAGCTGTAGGTTACTTGTACCAACTTCTGCATAAAGACCTGCAGCCAAGCTCATCTCCCTGGACAGTTCTGTCTGTGGTTATGAAAGTGACGACCGGCCTCAGTTTTTATGCCACTGGCTCATCCCAAGCAGCCATGGGCGATCTGAGCAGTATCACCAAGGGTGCTGGCTCGGCATGTATCTGGCAGGTAACAGAGGGCGGAGGAATTGATTCAGTTTGGCACCACAGCAAGTGTGTTAGGATCATCTAGTTTTATCACAATACAGGATTCAATAGATGGCACACATGTATCATTGTGAGCTCCTACCGTTAACCTCCTTAATTTTCTTAATACAAAGGGGTACCATTTGTTGAATGTCCAGATTCTATGTGATAACATGCAAAGAATCCTTCTTGTTAATGCCAGATTTGCTGAAAGTTGTCACGATGCCTTCATCCCCAGGAATTCTACCTTCCCTGAGCATTTTAAGGGAGAAAATTATGTGACCACATGGCTTGTGGGTTTCAAGGATATACCCCATACTACTATGGATAATGACCCCGCTGTGAGTGGCAAGAAGAGCTGAGACCATTTCAACAAGGCGCATGCCTCTACTCTAGTTATGATAGAAGGAACCATATGAGTCATTAGGAACATTTTTACTGTTTTGATAGATTAGAAGAGGCTCTACATTATCTCCCGCACATGTATCCCACATGATTGTAATTTTCGGTGCTCTGTACAATTTTGCCGCTCAAAAGACCTGGACATGGAGATTCCTGGGAAGGTGACTTTAACTGCTTCGGAGACGGAGGAGTATGAAGTGGATCATTAGGAGTACGCTCACTTGGAAGACTCTTAAGTGATGGCTGCAAAGGCCATCTGAAACCAGCTTATGATTGAAGTGTTCTCATCTGTTTAATAGTCTCCCTTTGCCATCACTGCCATTACTCAGCACCTCAAACCTCTTTGCCATTACCTAAGTCTGGAAGTCTTTATAATCTCCATGAATATATAGTATGAAATAAGTGTCCCCTTCCTTGTATGCCTATATTTCCATGAATAAATGACCATGAGATAAGTGTGCCTTCTCTTTTATTGCAATCACTTCCAGCGTGATCATTAGCTATCCTCCTTCTTCATACAGTGCTTCCTTGGATGTCTGAATGTGCCTTTCTATCTCCTATTCTAGATGCAATCTACAGGCCAGTATCATGAAAGGTTGTTGGCTGTACTTAAGGTACAAAAGGCTCCTGCAACTGAGGTGACCCCATGGCAGTTTGGTCTTGCTACAGGCTGTATCTTTTGACCTTTCACCTGGATGGATTGATTAGGGAAAGCCAGCATGGATTTGCCAAGGGTAAATCATGTTTAACTAACCTGATAGAGTTTTTTGATGAGGTAACAGAGAGGGTAGATGAGGGCAATGTAGTTGATGTGGTGTATATGGATTTTCAAAAGGCGTTTGATAAAGTGCCACACGGTAGGCTTATCATCAAGATTGCGGCCCATGGAATAAAGGGGGCTGTAACTACGTGGCTACAGAATTGGCTAAGGGACAGGAAACAGAGAGTAATGGTGATTGGTCATTTCTCGGACTGGAGGGAAGTGTACAATGGTGTTCTCCAGGGGTCGGTGCTGAGACCACTGCTTTTCTTGATGTATATTAATGACTTGGACTTGGATGTACAAGGCACAATTTCAAAATTTGCAGATGACACAAAACTTGGAAGGGTAGTAAACAGTGAGGAGGATAGTGATAGACTTCAAGAGGACATAGACACTCTGGTGGCATGGGTGGACACTTGGAAGATGAAGTTTGATGCGGAAAAATGCGAGGTGATGCATTTCGGTAGGAAAAATGAGGAGAGGCAATATAAACTAGAGGACACAATTCCACAAAGGGTGGAGGAACACAGAGATCTGCGGTATATGTGTACAAATCGTTGAAGGTGGCAGGGCAGGTTGAGAAAGCGGTTAAAAAAGCATACAGGATCTTTGGCTTTATAAATAGAGGCATAGAGTACAAAAGTATGGAAGTCATGATGAACCTTTATAAAACACTGGTTTGGCCAACTGGAGTATTGTGTCCAGTTCTGGGCTGGCACTTTAGGAAAGCTGTGAAGGCCTTAGAGAGGGTGCAGAAGAGATTTACTAGAATGATTCCAGGGATGAGGGACTTCAGTTATGTGGATTGACTGGAGAAGCTGGGTTTGTTCTCCTTGGAACAGAGAAGGTTGAGAGGAGATTTGATAGAGGTATTCAAAATCATGGAAGGTGTAGACAGAATAGATAGAGAGAAATTGTTCCCGTTGGCGGAAGGGTCAAGAACGAGAGGACATAGATTTAAGGTGATTGGCAAAAGAACCAAAGGTGACATGAGGAAAAACTTTTTTACACAGCAAGTGGTTAGGATCTGGAATGCACTGCTTGAGGGGATGGTGGAGGCAGATTCAATCATTGCTTTCAAAAGGGAACTGGATAAGTACCGGAAAGGAAAAAATTTGCAGGGCTACGGGGAAAGGGTAGGGAGTGGAACTAGCTAGATTGATCTTGCGTAGAGCTGGCGCAGACTCGATGGGCCGAATGGCCTCCTTCCGTGCTGTAACATTTCTATGATTCTATGGGCAGCCTCGTCTCTCCTCCTACGTGCCACTTGTGTGTGGTGTTCTGACGGGATAGGCCAAATTCTCGGCATGTGCTACTGTCCTGAGAAATAACTGCCTCGTGCAGATTGATTGCAGCTATTGCCGCTCTTGGATCTACTTGTCCAGTGATCAGCAGGCTGGCTGATCTAATGGCATCCATCAGAACCTGAAAGCCCTGCGCAACAACTGCCTTCATCCTGTCCTCAAGGGGGTGATTTTAGGAGGCAATTGCGGGTGCGGTGCGGGTGTGGGGGCTCCGAAAATCGCGGAAATTCCGTTCGGGTTCAACCCGCTCCAACCTGCCGACTTCCGAGTTTCCCAGGGACCCACCTGTGTGTGTGTGGGTGACCTGAAAACGGAAGTCCCGCCGGCAATTAAATCCAGCGGGATGACAGTTAAAGAGCCAAATGTACCTCATTGAAGTACTTAAGGCACTTTACCTGTGACAGAGTAAGTCATTAGAACGATTTTTAACTTACCTGGGCAGCTTGCCCACCGCCTCTGAATCACACCTGGTGAAACCAGGAGTGAAGGGCCGGATCAGGGAGAAACTAAATAAATTCAATAAAATACCATGGAAGGAAGTGAAAATACTAAATGAACCTATCTTTGAAACCTGTTCTGATGTCTGATGTTTCCAGCTCTGATGTCCCCCCTTCAACCCCCCCCCCGCCGATGTCACCCTCTTCACCCACCTGATGTCCCCCTCTTCACCCCCCCCTGATCTTCCCCTGATGTCCTCCCAATCTTCCCCCTCCACTCCGATCTTCCCCTCTCCCCCCCACCCAGTCTTCCAGTCCAGCGCCAGATCTTCCATTCTCCCCCACCCCCGTCTTCCAGTCCAACGCCAGATCTTCCATTCTCCACCCCCCCTCCCGGTCTTCCGTTCCAGCGCCGGTGACATCTCGCGCTCTCTCTCTCATCCCCCCCCCTCGCGTTGCAGCTCCTGATGGCAGCCAGCCTGTCAATCAGACTAGCTGCCGGGCGTGAAACCCAGAGAGCACGTTAATCATTATCAATCAACGTGCGATTGCGTTGGAAACGGTAAGTTTTGTTCATGTGGGTTTGCCAGGCACACCTTCACCCCACCCCCCCCTCCCCGCCGCTGCCAACCCGCCACCATTGTAAAATTGAGCCCTTCAAGTGTCTGAAAGCCGACGAGCAGAGTTCTGCCTCATCTGTCCACTGCTGCCGCCACGGCTGCAATCTATGCTTCTGTAGAGGTGGAAGCATCAATTGGTCCTGGGGTATTTCTAAGGTGGGTAGGGGGTTTCTCCTCTAACAAGATTAAGTTAACTAGGTTAATTGCACTTGAGGGATATCTCTTAGATCGCATTGGACAGCTGATGTAATAGATCTGTTGGTAGCACTCTGTTACATTCGAGGAAGGGGTTTTAAGTTTTGAATGCAAATGATTCCTATTTGGGGAGTTGGCAACACATATTGTAAGATATAGAGTTAATGAACACTTTAGCCACAGTGGAGTGTGATGGGTGACTCATGCACCTATTCATTTTAGAGAATGAACAGTGTGTTGGTGTTCATGGTGTCCAAGGAAGAAAAGGGAGAGTGGCCAGGGAGTTACCTTATCTGCTCTCATCAGGTCATTGAAATTTTTCCAGTAATGTTCTGCAGTTGTGGAGGCAAGAGAGGTGGTACTCACTGCCACCTCCCTCCACATGGCACACAAAACACTTTTCTGAGGTTTATTCCAGGGGTACCTAGCAGTCTTTCTCTCCTTTGTTGTGTTTTATTGTGTCTGCAGGTCAGCCTTATTAAATTTTTGGGCTATTTTCTGTTTCCTTTTTTGGGTGATTTTGCCAGTTCTCCACTTGAAGGCATTCTTTGAAAATGCCACAAAATCTCACATCTACAGCTATCTGACTGACAATTTTTTCTTGCAGAAGGTTTACTACTTACCTGCTGCTGAAATCTTCAGCCATTCTAGGCTTTATAAAGTTTGCACAGCAAATTTACCACCCCCAACCCCCCACCATATTCCCATGTTACTGGGGAGTTGCACTCAGCCAATGCCGATGGGAATGCAAATGAGTTGGCCCTGCAATGTAAATTGTGATTGGTGCAGGAATGGGTTGACAGGTCTTGGCTAACGAGGTAACATTAGGGAAAATAGCCATGCGGAATTTCGGGGCCCGTAGGTGTACTGACTGAGTGAAATGGGAAATGTTTGGAGTTAATCGAATACAATCTGCAGTAATAAAACCAAATTGATTAATTTTACACTAATTCTGAAAGTATGCTCTGTAAGATTTATAAAGGTAGCACTTACAGTTCTGATACATATAAGAAATTCTGTTTTAAAATTGCATGCAAAAATTATATTTCGTTAATATATTTTATCAATATACTACCCATAACAGTACAAGTATCCTGATATTGATTTCTAATCATATTTTCCAATTAATTTTGCACATTTCAATAGCTCATATTGTTCACAAACGTTTCATCCCCATAGTAGAAAAATACACCCTGCAAGTTTAATATAGGTATTTCCTTTTGAGAGGTGGAGGGAAATCTGTTGTCTAATGTAAATGAGATCTGATTGACATTCATTAATATGCCATATCTCTCAAAATATATTGATATAATAGTTTAAAGCTAAAATTACTGCAGATTTTAAATTTCAGCTGCTTTTTTGAAAAGATGCATTGTTCATGTTTACCACGCATGTTGGGAGGTGAAGTCTGATTAACTGGGCCTATACACATGGTACCAGCTTGCTGTTTTTGATGTGATCATTAATGTGACAATTGCCATGAATCAAATGACAGTTTGTGAGACACCGCAAGTTTTCACCAAAACATTTGTTTTTTCATTGTCCTTTGTACTCCTAGGATCTGTGTGTGTTTATTGTAATTGTGAGAGATACAGGAACTGTCTTAACAAAAGTTCTCTAGGTATTTATTTCAGTTATAGAGCATGTTAGAATGTTATTGACCAGTTTAGCTTTGAATTTAAGAATGTTCCAAACATTGATCGGTCAAAATTGATTATATGTTTGCTGCTAGATGTGATCTTTGTGAGCTTGATGGGGTGAGATTATTTTGTAGGATTTTGGTTGTGTAGACGATAGGCTTCTTGTGTGATACAAGTGCAGATGTGACTAAATGCTGCTGGAAATGACCTACTTTAGGCTATATTAATGAGTTCAGCCTGGAAGAATAGCTAAAAGAGTTGCTGGAAGTCTTGAAGCCATATTTACGATGTTCTGAAATGACAGCTCTATGTCATAGTCACTCTGTTCTTAAAATCCTACAGTGCAGGCCTGGCTTTTCCTTTGAAGATTCCCTCAATCAAACTTACAGTGTTAAAATGTCTCAGTGACTAGGGGTCCACTATAAAGAGATGCTGATACCTTAGGAGAGGTATAAATTTCATTATGTACTATCAATAATGTTTTCAAGTTACTGAGTACTTCAGACTTCTTAACTTCAGAGACAAACCATCTCTAGCAAACATAAACTTTTTCCCTCAAGACTAAACAGGATCTCAGTGAATTTGGTACCTGTAGATGGTGCTAAAAAGTGCTATATAAAGATGGCCAAAGATGTAAGAATGCATAATCTAATGCTACTGACAAGTGTACACATATGCATGATGCTGATTACACACAATTCTGTATGAAAAAATTGCAACATTTTAGGCAAGTTTCATATGTAATTACCATTGTCTGTTTTCCGTGTAAAAGATTACAGATGGCTCAGTTTCCATCAGATTGTGCTTTTCATTTTTAAAGAAGATAACTAACACACAAAGCAGCCACTTATTCTAGAAATCTTATGAAATGCCTTCTATGAATCTGTTCATCTGGTACAGTTTGCCAAAGCTACATCTGATCTTTCTTATTTTAAAGTGATTATGTTAGATTGGCAGTGGGGTCTACAGGAAGTGTTCTGACTTGTCTAGTAGGATTACTTCCGAGAATCCTTTTTGTATTAAGCACGTGAATGGAATGACTCAGCAGTTACGCTCGACTACTCATTATACAAAGTGGTTAGACCTATTCCTGATTTCTGAAATGTTTCAGCTATGCAACCACAGCAAGCATTGTAATCAAGTCACAAGTACTGCAGCAAATTAATTCTTCATCATAAGACCCATCTAGACCTTTTTTGACAAAAAGGATAAACCATACTCTTAGTTGTTTCAGTGGTGAAGATAAGCTTCCCAGTTAGCTGAAGACTCAGGGCGGCGTTTTTGTTTGTGCTTATAAGTCCAGTGCTCGCCCAAACTAGGAGGCCGAGGCTCAACAGAAATTGGGCCTCAGGCCTCATTTTAGTATTAGCGGTGAGCTGCTGGCATCTGTCACAGAAGTAGTTCACCGATGTACCAAGATCCAAATTTGGGCTGCTTGCCTTGCTGGCAACCGCCCTCAGGTAAGTTCTAGGAGAGGGAGGGAGAACCGAAGGGCATCTGAGCGTGGGTCGGCAGTAGCCTGTAGTAGTGCTGTGGAGGCTGAAGGAGCAAGACTGGCTCCACAGTAAAGTAAGTTTTCTTACCTGTTTGTTGGTTAGGCTTTAGCGAATGATAGAAAACCTGAGCAAAGCAGGCCCAAGTCTGGTTTGCTCAGCATTGCCCAATTTCTTGGAAATGCAAGTTGTTGTTATTGTTGTTGAAGGGTTTGTTAACATATATAAGGGGTCTAATGCCGGTTTAAGGTGGCCACCTGGGATGCCTGAATATTGCCTGGGGCCATTATGGCACGGATGTATTTCAGACCTACTTGAGGCGCAGAACATAGCCCTACAATATTGGTCCTTTTTGCCCCCATTTTCTGCCGGGAACAACAAGAACTAATTTCTCCCCCATTGTGTCAATTAATCATCTATTTAGATCAGTTCACCCTCATGATAAACTCCAGTTTAAAAGGTTATTTGTTTATTTGCGACACAATCTTATGTCCATTTTGTGGTCTAGGATAAAGATACCGTAATTGCTTTTCAACAAATTACATATTGGAATCATGAATAATTCAAAATTACAAGCTTAGAGACTTTAAGAATTCTGATTTGTAAATGTAATCCATACAATAAAAAAAGGTTAAAATTAAAAGATTAGAGAAATCACTTTTAATCCTATCAGTTACAAAGAGATGCTAAAACAATAGCTTTGCAAAACAGCACAATCCTGTTGAAGGATTTTTCTTATGTAGTCAATCTTGATCATCCAAATGTATGTAGTCTATATTTGTGAGTACAATTACCAGACAAAGATGCACCTCAGCAATGCTATGTTAAGTGCTTCATCCCAAAGAGGTTATTGCAGTTTAAATGAGTGCCCAAGAAGGTAACAGAAGCCTAAGTGGACTGCATGTAACAGTGTGCTATTCTGATGCATTTTAACTTCCAGGATTCGGCCTTGAGTTTATCACATACAGACAAAATACTGGCCTATTCCGTTTGATGATTGTTAAAGAAATATTGTTATCAGTTATTAATGGCTTGAAATTTTTATTTTAATAAATAGGACAACTAATTATATGCTGCAAAAATAATGTTCTGAAATACTGATGAGCATTTATAAGATTACTTGGTATTAAAGCTAGTTACACTGCAATAATATATTCTTGAAGAGTTTAAATATGCAATAAGATTAGGGGGTAGATTTTTGTCTTTATCATCTGGGTGATAATCTGGCAGAATGAAAATTCAGTGAGTTCTACAGCAGGCGGGCGATCCATCTGTCAGATTACCACCCAGGCGGTGAATGCGAAAATCTACCCCTAGATCTTTAAAACTTCAAAAACATTGTTATTGTTTAAAATCATGTCAGGCTTGCTACTAAGTTCCATTTTACATAACCCTCAATTGGCCACATGTTATTGATGTGTTTAATGAATTAATATTTGTAAACTAGAAATTCCTGATGACAATACTCCTTTAAGATTCACAAGCAGAAATGGGATGTACTCACATAAAATCAGTAACAAAAAATGATCTAAATCTGATAGTAATTGGTACTAATTTGGCAATAATGATAGGCTATGAGGATATAAACAGTGTAGGAAAGGAAATGCTGTGCTGATGCTTTGGGGGTGCCCTTCTGCAGTTATATTGAGATGCATTCTTGGGGCAATATTGAGGAAAATGTAACTGTCATATACCTCTTTTAATTCTGAAGTTTTTTTGGCATTACCTCATTTTTACTATACTGATACTCTTCGTGTTTATGGTCAGTTTAATGAGAAGATAACTCGACAACATAAATCATAAGATGATGCATTAAGAATCCTAACTAATTTTCAGCTTAAATGTTAATTATTTCATCGCTATTTTTATGAATGTTACAATGTGGTCCCCTTCTTAATACTTTCTCCTTTTGCTCAGTGCAATAGTAGGCTTCCATAGGTAAACTCATGCTTTCTATGAACTGAAACTTGACCTGCGTGTGAAACAAGTCTTTCTACCAATTACATATTTACTGGAAATAATATAGCCAACCCACTTTATGCTCTAGATCTCTCCAAATCAACAAAAAAGCAAAAAAAACTACCAGAACATATAGCTCAGACTAAAAACTACAAATCAGGTTTATTAAGAAGTAAGATTTTACAGAAGCAAGAATGAATCAACAGATTAAAAAGTGATTCTGACTGTAATTTGAAATTTGATTTTCCTAAACCAGAATGACAAAGATCTTTGTGATGCATTATGTGCAAGCACACACCATTACCCTCATGAAATCAAGCCTCACGACAGCAACCTGGATATGTGACGGAACTGTATGAACTGAACTCAAGAATTGGGGCAAGCATGCTATATTTATCTCCAGATTCTGACAGTTTCTAGCTATAGAACTGTCAATCAAGAATCAGAACAAAGATACAATGACAGGGCTGGCTCACATACGGTGTTGATTGCCAGTAGCACCCTGCATCTGTTTTAACCAGAGGATGCTGATTATGACACAATGAGCATCTGGCTAGCTTTTTGTAAAACAAAGCTTTCCTTTGATGTTTCTGTCTTCAGGGTTAATGATGGCATCTTGTCTTGTAGTGGCAACCTTGCATATATCAACATACCACAGGCCTGAGGTATCTGGTCAATCAATCTGAACCTGATCAGGGATTGTTTATAGACAAAGATGTAAACAAAAAGCAGCAGATCCAAAATCTGCACTTCAAAATCAAACCCAGACAGTTTGTGAATCTTTCTTTCTTTTATAAAAGCAACAGAAATCTTCCACAGAAGCCATTTTAAAATAGTAAGTACAGCCACAAATTGCTATAAATAACATATAATAGAGATTCATATGAAACAGGATGGATTCTTAGGGCCATCATAGTGCATTTTGTGAGAATGGAGCACTTTACATTTCATGTATCAGACATTTTAAGGTTAAGTGTGGCATGGCTAGATGCAAAGTGCTCTGTGCTCTGTGCCAACACTGTGACTCAGTCCCAACTTAAAAGAATACTCTGTACTGCACCAGTGTGATATTTTACCATTTTCTGCACCAGCCATCCCCTGGTCTCTCTTATTCTCGATTACCAATTTTGGGCAATGAACCCATGCTCACCAGGTACTGGAGTGAGATATCCCACATTCATTATAAATCAGACCCTTCCAGTCAGCATATAGAGAGAAAGTTTTTATCCAATTAGTTTGGACTGAATTTAAACTTTGGTCTTAGAGCAGTGTCTAACGTTCTAACCCACTGCACCAAATAGTCCCCAAATATCTATGTTTACTGGAGCAGCATTTCTCAAATAAGAGGGCAATTAAGGATGGGCAATAAATGCTGGCCATGCCAGCGACGCCCACATCCCATGAATGAATAAAAAGATAGGTCAATTGGTTTTGCAATAATTTTGCCCAAGCTTTCTGCAATATTTCTCTATATTATTGTCAAATTCAGAAAGAAAGAAAGATTTGCATTTATACAGCGTCTTTCACAACCTCAGGACTTCCCAAAGCACTTTACAGCCAATGAAGTAGTCACTGTTGCAATGTAAGAAATGCAGCAGCCAATTTGCACACAGCAAGGTCCCACAAACAGCAATGAAATAATGACCAGATCATCTGTTCTAGTGATGTTAGTTGAGGGAAAACCATTGGCTAGGACAATGGGAAAACCCCCCTGCTCTTCTTCAAATAGTGCCATGTGATCTTTTAAGTTCACCTGAGAAGGCAGATATGGCCTCAGTTTAACATCTCATCTGAAAGACAGCACCTCCGACAGTGCAGCATGCCCTCAGTTTTATACTGAAGTGTTAGCCTAGATTTTGTGCTCAAGGCTCGGGATTTGAACCCACAACCTTCTGACTCAGAGACGAAAGCGTACCACTGAGCCATGGCTGACAAGATCTTGAAGAATGCAACCTTTTTTCTCAAGTAACTAAGAGCTGTGACATTTTGTAAAGCAATATGAATATTTTAACTATAGCTCTATATAGTTATCCCGAATGTAACAGAGTTATTTCTTTTAATGTAACAGATAAGGCTGTGACATTTCATAATGCTTTCAAGCAGTTCCTACTTCATGGCCGCAGTCTCATGTAGGTATTCTCAGACGGCACGTTTAGGGCCAGCTCACCTGAATAGCAGTGTAAACTCAAATGCGTGATCCTTAGCTGCTATCATGGTCCATATCCTGGCTGATACAATAAGCAAGCAAAATCGCTCTTATTGTCAAGTACATCACAAGCAAGAAAAAACATGCAAAGAGATGAGCTATTTAACCACAAGAGTGACTGGTGTGGTGCATACGGATTTTAAGAAAAAACTACACATGTCCTACAAGAAAACTACATGGTGCCAACAACTTGATAACCGTGATTTTTTGGAGCCAGTATAATTAAAGATTCTAGTCCCAATCCATTAGATATTTATTCTAAGGCTAATGTTTATTAAATATATCATTTTCCATCTGAACAAGTTCAACAATTTCAGTGCAAATTATTTCATGAACTCAGCATTCAACAGTGAGCATAACATACTGACCCCATGTAATGCACTCATACAAACTATATCTTGCATTTGTCAAACTACTTTTTGATTTTATCAGTCATCACGAAAATAAAAATAATTGTTTTTCAAATTCTGACTTTTTTTAAATAAAAGGAGCTGTGGAAGATAAAGAGGAAACAACAAGCAAAAACATCCAACTGCAGACCATTCGAATATAAATCAATTCTGGGTAGTTTTTCTGACCAATTGTTAGTAATATTGGACAATTGGATATGCATTTACCAAAATTGAAAGCACCGGGCTATTATTCTGTCTTATTCAAACTGACCACAAATGCATGCCATTAGCAGAACATGGTATATTTAAGATCTCATTGATTGGGAGCACTTGACGTGAATGAACATTTTCTGAGCAATAACATGCAAATTTAATCAACTCTCACCAACAAAAAAAATGATTCCACTAAACGCTTCAGAATTTGCAAATCTCAAAGTTATTGCAAATGTCTGATTCATCTTTTTATTTTGTTGAAGGAGACTTTTCATTGGAATAAAAAGAAAAGCAAATTAAATTAATTGTCCACTTTGGCAGAATCAAAGCTTGCTTGTTGTTTTTGATCAAGTGGCATCATAACGCTAATGAAGCTGATCAAATTTTCATCTAAACTTACCAGTTATTTCATAAATCACTGTTTTTACTCCACAAATTTCTTCCCTTCTTCTCCTGAAGGCATTGGGAGTCATTTTGACTCTGTGCGATAGTGTAAAATGGGTGACAGGGAATCGGCAGCCCGTTTTACATCTCTCATGATATTTTATTTCCATTCACTTCAATGGAAATAAAAATAGGGAGAGATGGAAAATGGGCTGCCGATCCGCTAGCACCCATTTTACACTATCACACAAAGTCCAAATTACCCCCATTGACTTTTGCAAGGATACAATTCCATAGGAGCAGGTTACATTGAGTTATATTGAAACTACAGCACAGAAACAGGCCATTCGGCTCAACTGGTCTATGCTGGCATTTATGCTTCACACAAGCCTCCTCCCTCCCTACTTCATCTAACCCTATCAGGATACTCTTCTATTCTTTTCTCCCTCATGTGCTTATCTAGCTTCCCCTTAAATGCATCTATGCTATTTGCCTCAACTACTCCTTGTGGTAGCGTGTTCCACATTCTTACCATTCTTTGGGTAAAGACATTTCTCCTGAACTCCTTATTGGATTTATTGGCGACTATTTTATATTTATAACAGTTTTGGACTCCCCCACAAGTGGAAACATTTTCCCTACATCTACCCGATCAAACTCTATCATTATCTTAAAGACCTCCATCAGGTCCCCCCTCAGCCTTCTCTTTTCTAGAGAAAAGAGTGCCAGCATGTTCAGCCTTCCCTGATAAGGATAACCTCTCAGTTCTGGTATTATCCTTGTGAATCTTTTTTGCACCGTCTCCAATTCCTCTATATCCTTTCTATAATATGGAGACCAGAACTGTGTACAATATTCCAAGTGTGGTCTAACTGAGGTTCTATACAAGTTTATCATAACTTCTTTGCTTTTCAATTCTAACCCTCTAGAAATGAACCCCACTTCTTGATTTGTCTTTTTTATGGCCTTATTAACCCATGTCGCTACTTTTAGTGATTTGTCTATCTGTACCCCTAGATCCCTTTGCTCCTCTATCCTGTTTAGACTCTTATAATCCAAGCAATATGTGGCCTCCTTATTCTTCCTACCAAAATGCATGACCTCATACGTAACTGTATTGAAATTCATTTGCCAATTACATGCCCATTCTGCAAGTTTATTAATGTCCTCTTGCATTTTGACACATTCTTCCTTTGTATTAACTGCACCCCCCCCCCAATTTGGTGTCGTCCACAAATTTTGAAATTGTACTTCCGTTGACCAGTAATTTGGTCAAGTGGGCATGTGTGAACCTAGATGGTGATTGCCAGCAGATTTTTCAGTTGCTGGGTGCATCACAGCAGAGCCCACTCCAATCCTTGCCTAGTGCCCATATACGTGCACTTCCTAGCAGTAGTCACAAGATAACAGTGAAAAGTGGGAACATTGTTGGTTTTTCCCTTCCCATGCCCATGGGTGCTGAGGCAAATTTCAGTGCTCCAAATGTTGCCCTGCTTAAGATCAGCTATCTTAGCACAAAGTGGGGAGCAGACCTAGGAGCTTCCTAGTGTCTATAGCTCAGTTCCACATTGGACAGTGCATGTATCGACTGAACCTCCAGGGAATAATCACTATTGTAATTTCAATGTATCTAGTGGTGCAATTTTTAAAAATTAGCTTTGCTGGCCAGTTAGAATTTTATTTCTTCCCCAACCCCTATTGATAAGACATCATACCATTTGTTTGGATAACAATGAACATTTTTTGATAGTTTACATTTCGGAAAAGTTTGATCCATACAAGTACATCAGCCTAAGTAATACACCATCCCCAATAAATATGATTTCCGAGAGAAAAAATTTAGCTTAGTTTGGTACTAGTGTCTAACCTGTATTTTACCTAGTTCACTAAAAAAGATTTTATTTGCAACTGAAAAAGAGTACAGTTTTGCAACTTATTGAAAAAGCAATCCAGTTGTTAAAAATTCTGATTCTGTATTGCAATCCTTTGGTATTACTATTTCACAGCCGTGCTGGCTGGAGTTTGCTATATAAATACTCCTCAATGTGATATAGTAAGGATAAACAAGTATTAACTTACATCCTATGAAGATTGTTAAGTGGTCCTTGAAGCTGTTTAATAGCCTTGACCTGGAAAATTTGAAACCTAAAAGACCCTTTTTGCCTTGTTCCATGCAAGTTTAATTTGACCCTTTAGCTCAATCAACCCATTGGAATGGTTGACATTGAGAACTATCTGCCGTCATCACCCCCCTCCTCAGAAAACCCACCCTTGGCCCTTCTGTCCTTGCAAACTACCACTCCATCTCCAACCTCCCTTTCCTCTCCAAAATCCCAAATCCATGCTCATCTTACCCGTAACTCCATATATGAATCCCTCCAGTCAGATTTCTGCCCCTGCCACAGTACTGAAACAACCCAATCAAAGTCACAAATATCATCCTATGTGACTGTGACCATGGTAAACTATCCCTCCTCATCCTTCTCGACCTGTCTGCAGCCTTTGACACGGTTGACCACACCATCCTCCTCCAACGCCTCTCCTCCGTTGTCCAGCTGGGTGGGACTGCCCTTGCCTGGTTCCATTCCATTCCAGTCATCCAGAGAATCACGTGCAATGGCTTCTCTTCCCACTCCCACACTGTTTCCTCTGGAGTCCCTCAAGGATCTATTCTTGGCCCCCTCTAATTTCTCATCTACATGCTGCCCCTCGGTGACATCATCCGAAAACACGACGTCAGGTTCCACATGTATGCTGATAACAGCCAGCTCCACCTCACTACCACGGGTACAGTAGCATAGTGGGTATGTTACTGGACTAGTAATCTAGTAGGCCGGGACTAAAATCTGGAGTCATGAGTTCAAATCCTACCACGGCAGCTGGTGAATTACAATTCAATTAATTAAATAAAAATCTGGAATTAAAATACTAATATCAGTAATGATGGCCATGGAACTACCAGATTGTCGTAAAAACCCATCTGGTTCACTGATGCCCTTTAGGGGAAAGAAACCTGCCGTCCTTACCCAGTCTGGCCTATATGTGACTCCAGACCCACAGCAATGTGGTTGAATCTTCATTCCCCCCTGAAATGGCCTAGCAAGCCATTCAGTTACAAAATCTCTCTACGAAAAGTCCTAATAAGAATAAAACCGGACGGACCACTAGGCACTGGACACGACAATGGCAAACCAAGCCCAGTTGACCCTGCCAAGTCCTCCTCTCTGACATCTGGGACTTGTGCCAAAATTGGGAGAGCAGCCCCACAGACTAGTCAAGCAACAGCCTGACATAGCCATACTCACAGAATCATACCTTTCAGCCAACATCCCAGACTCTTCCATCACCAGCCCTGGGTATGTCCTGTCCCACTGGCAGGGCAAAGGTGGAGGTACAGTGATATATGGTCAGGAGGGAGTGGCCCTGGGAGTCCTTAACATTGACTCTGGACCCCATGAAATCTCATGGCATCAGGTCAAACATGGGCAAGGAAGCTGCCTGCTGATTACCACCTACCATCCTCTCTCAGCTGATGAATCAGTCCTCCTCCATGTTGAGAAGCACTGAGGGTAGCAAGGGCACAAAATGTACTCTGGGTGGGGGACTTCAATATCCATCACCAAGAGTGGCTCGGTAGCACCACTACTGGCCGAGTCCTGAAGGACATGACTGGGCCTGCGGCAGGTGGTGAGCGCACCAACACGAGGGAAAAACTTACTTGACCTCGTCCTCACCAATCTACCTGTCGCAGATGCATCTGTCCATGACAGTATTGGTAGGAGTGACCACCGCACAGTCCTCATGGTAGACGAAGTCCCGTCTTCGCACTGAGGACACCATCCAACGTGTTGTGTGGCTAAATGGGATAGATTGAGAACCGATCTAGCAGCTCAAAAGTGTGCATCCATGAGGTGCTGTGGGCCATCAGCAGCAGAATTGTATTCCAGCAAAATCTGTAACCTCATGGCCTGGCATATTCCTCACTCCACCATTACCAACAAGCCAGGGGATCAACCCTGGTTCAATGAGGAGTGTAGAAGAGCAGCACCAGGCGTACCTAAAAATGAGGTGTGAAGCTACAACTCAGGACTGCATGCTAAACAGCTGGAAGCAACATGCTATAGACAGAGCTAAGCGATTCCATACCCAAAAGATCAGATCAAAGCTCTGCAGTCCTGCCACATCCAGTCGTGAATGGTGGTGGACAATTAAACAACTAACGGGAGGAGGAGGCTCTGCAAACATCCCCATCCTCAATGATGGCGGAGTCCAACACGTGAGTGCAAAAGACCAAGGCGGAAGCGTTTGCAACCATCTTCAGGCAGAAGTGTCGAGTGGATGATCCATCTCGGACCTCCTCCCGATATCCCCACCATCACAGAAGCCAGACTTCAGCCAATTCGATTCACTCCACGTGCTATCAAGAAACGGCTGAGTGCACTGGATACAGCAAAGGCTATGGGCCCCGACAACATCACAGCTGTAGTGCTGAAGGCTTGTGCTCCAGAACTAGCTGCGCCTCTAGCCAAGCTGTTCCAGTACAGCTACAACACTGGCATCTACCTGACAATGTGGAAAATTGCCCAGGTATGTCCTGTCCACAAAAAGCAGGACAAATCCAATCCAGCCAATTACCGCCCGATCAGTCGACTCTCAATCATCAGCAAAGTGATGGAAGGTGTCGTCGACAGTGCTATCAAGCGTTTCTTGATATCACGTGGAGTGAATCAAATTGGCTGAAGACTGGCTTCTGTGATGGTGGAGATATCGGGAGGAGGCCGAGATGGACTCACCAATAACCTGCTCACCGATGCTCAGTTTGGGTTCCGCCAGGACCACTCGGCTCCAGACCTCATTACAGCCTTGGTCCAAACATGGACAAAAGAGCTGAGTTCCAGAGGTGAGGTAAGAGTGACTGCTCTTGACATCAAGGCAGCATTTGACCGAGTGTGGCACCAAGGAGCCCTAGTAAAATTGAAGTCAATGGGAATCAGGGGGAAAACTCTCCAGTGGCTGAAGTCATACCTAGCACAAAGGAAGATGGTAGTGGTTGTTGGAGGCCAATCATCTCAGCCCCAGGACATTGCTGCAGGAGTTCCTCAGTGCAGTGTTCTAGGCCCAACCATCTTCAGCTGCTTCATCAATAACCTTCCCTCCATCATAAGGTCAGAAATGGGGATGTTCGCTGATGATTGCACAGTGTTCAGTTCCATTCGCAACCCCTCAAATAATGAAGCAGTCCGCGCCCGCATGCAGCAAGACCTGGACAACATCCAGGCTTGGGGTGACAAGTGGCAAGTAACATTCGCGCCAGACAAGTGCCAGGCAATGACCATCTCCAACAAGAGAGAGTCTAACCACCTCCCCTTGATATTCAACGGCATTACCTTCGCCGAATCCCCCACCATCAACATCCTGGGGGTCACCATTGACCAGAAACTTAACTGGACCTGTCATATAAATACTGTGGCTACAAGACCAGGTCAGAGGCTGGGTATTCTGTGGTGAGTGACTCACATAAGAACATAAGAACATAAGAAATTGGAGCAGGAGTAGGCCAATCGGCCCCTCGAGCCTGCTCCGCCATTCAATAAGATCATGGCTGATCTGATCCCAACCACAAATCTAAAGAACACAAGAAGTCGGAGCAGGACCCGGCCACATAGCCCCTGGGCCCTCTCCGCCACCCACAGGGCATTGACCGATCCGAACTCAGCTTCATGTCCAATTTCCTGCCCGCTCCCCATAACCCCTAATTCCCTTTACTTCTAGGAAACTGTCTATTTCTGTTTTAAATTTATCTAATGATGTAGCTTCCACAGCTTCCTGGGGCAGCAAATTCCACAGACCCACCACCCTCTGAGTGAAGAAGTTTCTCCTCATCTCAGTTTTGAAAGAGCAGCCCCTTATTCTAAGATTATGCCCCCTAGTTCTAGTTTCACCCATCTTTGGGAACATCCTTACTGCATCCACCCGATCAAGACCCTTCACAATCTTATATGTTTCAATAAGATCGCCTCTCATTCTTCTGAACTCCAATGAGTAGAGTCCCAATCTACTCAACCTCTCCTCATATGTCCACCCCCTCATCCCCGGGATTAACCGAGTGAACCTTCTTTGTACTGCCTCGAGAGCAAGTATGTCTTTTCTTAAGTATGGAGACCAAAACTGTATGCAGTATTCCAGGTGCGGTCTCACCAATACCTTATATAACTGCAGCAATACCTCCTTGTTTTTATATTCTATCCCCCTAGCAATAAAAGCCAACATTCCGTTGGCTTTCTTGATCACCTGCTGCACCTGCATACCAACTTTTTGATTTTCTTGCACTAGGACCCCCAGATCCCTTTGTACTGCAGTACTTTCCAGTCTCTCGCCATTAAGAAAATAACTTGCTCTCTGATTTTTCCTGCCAAAGTGCATAACCTCACATTTTCCAATATTATATTGCATCTGCCAAATCTCTGCCCACTCACCCAGCCTGTCTATATCCCCTTGCAGGTTTTTTATGTCCTCCTCACTCTCTACTTTCCCTCCCATCTTTGTATCATCTGCAAATTTTGATATGTTGCACTCGGTCCCCTCCTCCAAATCGTTAATATAGATTGTAAAGAGTTGGGGACCCAGCACCGACCCCTGTGGAACACCACTGGTTACTGTTTGCCAGTCCGAAAATGAACCATTTATCCCAACTCTCTGCTTCCTGTTCGATAACCAATCCTCCACCCATGCCAGAATATTACCCCCAATCCCGTGATTTTTTATCTTAAGTAATAATCTTTTATGTGGCACCTTGTCGAATGCCTTCTGGAAGTCTAAATACACTATGTCCACTGGTTCCCCTTTATCCACCATATACGTTATATCCTCGAAGAACTCAAGCAAATTTGTCAGACATGACTTCCCCTTCATAAAGCCATGCTGACTTTGTCCTATTAAATTATGCTTATCTAAATGTTCCGTTACTGTCTCCTTAATAATAGACTCCAAAATTTTACCCACCACAGATGTTAAGCTAACTGGCCTATAATTTCCAGCCTATAATTTCCAGCCTTCTGCCTACTACCCTTTTTAAATAACGGTGTTACATTAGCAGTTTTCCAATCTGCCGGGACCTCCTAACTCCCCAAATCCTTTCCACCATCTACAAGGCACAAGTCAGGAGTGTGATGGAATACTCTCCACTTGCTTGGATGAGTGCAGCTCCAACAACACTCAAGAAGCTCGACACCATCCAAGATAAAGCAGCCCACTTGATTGGCACCCCATCCACCACCCTAAACATTCACTCCCTTCACCACCGGCGCACTGTGGCTGCAGTGTGTACCATCCACAGCAACTCGCCAAGGCTTCTTCGACAGCACCTCCCAAACCCGCGACATCTACCACCTAGAAGGACAAGGGCAGCAGGCACATGGGAACAACACCACCTGCACGTTCCCCTCCAAGTCACACACCATCCCGACTTGGAAATATATCGCTGTTCCTTCATCGTCGCTGGGTCAAAATCCTGGAACTCCCTTCCTAACAGCACTGTGGAGAACCTTCACCACACGGTTCAAGAAGGTGGCTCACCACCACCTTCTCAAGGGCAATTAGAGATGGGCAATAAATGCCGGCCTCGCCAGCAAAGATTTCCTCCAACTAAATATTGGGAAGACTGAAGCCATTGTCTTTGGTCCTCGCTACAATCTCTGTTCCCTAGTTACCGACTCCATCGCTCTCTTTGGCCATTGTCTGAGGCTGAACCAGCCTATTCGCAAGCTTGGCATCCTATTTGACCCTGAGATGAGCTTCTGACCACATATCCGCTCCATCACCAAAACCGCCTACTTCCACCTCCGTAACATCGCACGTTTCCGCCCCTGCCTCAGCTCATCTGCTGCTCAAATCCTCACCCATACCTTTGTTACCTCTAGGCTTGACTATTGCAATGCGCTCCTGGCCGGCCTCCCATCTTCCAACCTCTATAAACTTGAGCTCATCCAAAACTCTGCTGATGGTATCCTAACTCGAGCAAGTCCCGTTCACCCATCACCCATGCTCGCTGACCTACATTGGCTCCTGGTTAGCCAACCACCCGATTTTAAAATTCTCAGCTTTGTTTTCAAATCCCTCCGTGACCTCGCCCCTCCCAATCTCTGTAACCTCCACCAGCCCTCCGAGATCTCTGCTCTCCTCCAATTCTTGCCTCTTGCGCATCCCCGATTTTAATCGGTCCAACATTGGCGGCTGTGCCTTCAGGTCGTAAGCTTTGGAATTCCCTCCCTAAACCTCTCCGCCTCTCTACCTGTCTCTTCTCCTTTAAGACGCTCCTTAAAACCTACCTCTTTGACCAACCTTTTGGTCACCTGTCCTAATATCTCCTTATGTGGCTCGGTGTCATATTTTGTTTGCTAACACTCCTGTGAAGCACCTTGGGACGTTTTACAACATTAAAGCCGCGATAGAAATGCAAGTTGTTGTTGGTGTTGTATTTAACTTGCAAACAGTGGGGTCTCTCCTTTGCCATATTCTGGTGAAGTGTCCATCTCTTCTCTCCTGTTATCTGTTCATTCTGTAATATTGTCATCTCTATTTGTGTAGTGACTTTTCGGCGACAGTGCTTCATCTTCCTGACTAATCTCTTTCACCATGTCTTGGGTCAGCAGGTCAAGATTGAACCATGACCTGGATCTCTCTAATGGTGCATTCCATCCTCCTGTAAAATTACAAACAGATTTTTTTTTAAAAGAACCAGTAATGGTTCATCATTGTTCAGATTGAATCTTCAATGGCTGCATTTAGCTGAATCCTTGCAGCTGTTTTTGATACAATTATGCAAGTGCTGCATGTAACAATAGAGCAGATCAGTCAACTGAGAATATTAACTAGGAAGTCAAGGCACGGTTGCAGGTCAAAGCAGCATAGGCAAAACAGATGGGGCAGTGAATAGAGGCCATGCAGCAATACATACTTATTAGACAAAGCCATGCTTTGGAAAAAGGATGTTGCAGCTATCTTGCATGTTGTGATATTGATGGCTGAGGTGACCAACATTTTCTTACACTCTGTGTTGCTCGCATTAAATACTGACATTAAAACTGCAGTCTTCTTTATCTTTCTGTAAGCCAACAGAAAGCTGGATTTCAAAATGATTGGAAACATGTCGACAGCAAAAGATTTTATATAAAAAAAAGACATTTACATTTACAGTCCTTGCCACAAGACTGTAAATGTAAATGTCTTTTGCTTTTGCTGCAGCCAAGCACTGCATTTAGCACAAAAGATCTGACAGTTTCAGTGTCAATGTTACATTCACAACATGATCCAGTCCAGATTCATACACACTCTTTCATCTGTGAGGGAAAATTTCAAGCAAGGTCATTGTTGGTCAGTGAATCAAAGTTCTGAAATGGTGTCAGTTTAAGCTGAATCCAATTTAAACTTGTGAAAGTACTGATGGTGCCAGAGAACATACTCAGCAATATCCAGAGTAATACATGTGTATACATAGTGACATGAACAATTAAATCGTTCTTTTACAGTATGTCATTCCCTATACAGAATTGTTCATGCATACTAAATTCCCACTTGAGAAAATAGCACAAGTCACTTCCTTGAGTTACTCATAGTTAAGAACAGCACTACTGAGCCATACAGACTTTAGGTTCGATCTGAATGTGCTGAAGCAACAATTGGGACATAACAATTGGTCCCAGCATCCCATGAGCTAGGGAGGTGAGGTTTTCAGTCCTGATCACTATTTGCTTTATGATTCTATGATTCAATGACCCTTGCTGGAAAATGTGCATGTGCGGACATTGAGTGAGACTAGGAGTGGCCTCAGCTCTGATGCTTCCCATGACAAAATAGCCTACTTGCATCCATTGCTAGTGCTCACACATAGACAATAGCAATTTTGCTAAGACACTGGAGGGTAGCCTGTGCCCATGGAGCTGTATGCCAGGATAAGTCAGCACCTTCAGGAGAGAAAGGGAGAAAATTGGGGGGAAAATGGGGAGGAAAATCTGGCCTGAGTCCAATAACTGTAGCAGCAGTGATTTGAACTTGATTCACTCAGTGGGTCTCGGCTGGAAGGAGGATTTTGTCGTCTAAGGTTTGCATTTTGTGGGGAAGTGGATGAAGAAAAATTTAGCAGTGTGAGCTCCTGCCTCACAGAAGCATACCTTCTGTCTACTAATCACAGAACACAAGCGAAGGTAACCATTAAAAATTTGTATCCCTCACATTGCCCTACACTCTGGGCTGGAAGAAAAAACTTGGCAGCTGGTAGCAGTAGTGGGGATCTAACAGGATAAAAAGTTTACAAAATAGTACTGGTCTTGGTGAATAGTCTGCCTTGGGTATTCAAGATGTGGAGATGCCGGTGATGGACTGGGGTCGACAATTGTAAACAATTTTACAACACCAAGTTATAGTCCAACAATTTTATTTTTAATCCCACAAGCTTTCGGAGGCTTCCTCCTTCCTCAGGTGAACGGTGTGGAAATAACATTTTCGAATCCTTCGCATTTTAAAATCACAGAACAATGCCTGGTGATTACTGCCCGTTGCCAAGGCAATCACAGTGAGCAGACAGAAAGGTGTCACCTAAAAAGGCCACCGAATATACAAACCCCCAAAAACAAAAAAAGAGAGAGAGAGATAAGGAAGACAGTCAATGACCCGTTATATTAAAAACAGATAACATGGTGGGGTTACGTGTAGTGTGACATGAACCCAAGATCCCGGTTGAGGCCGTCCTCATGGGTGCGGAACTTGGCTATCAATTTCTGCTCGACGATTTTGCGTTGTCGTGTGTCTCGAAGGCCGCCTTGGAGTATGCTTACCCGAAGGTCGGTGGCTGAATGTCCATGACTGCTGAAGTGTTCCCCGACAGGGAGAGAACCCTTCTGTTTGGGTATTCAAAGCATCCTTCAGGGTACTGGAACCAATATATGCCTTGGAAGGGATTTCATAAAAGATTCTATTGAACACTTGGATTTGGTAATCTAGTCATGCTGCAAATAATGTCCACAGGGTGTTGATGTATCAAGATACTAGGATATGTGTTCATGTCACCATTTCCCTGTATGGATTTGCAATCTGAGAAGCCCAGAACCAAAATCAGGCATTGTCGTCTGCTCTCATCTGGTCATTGGCAGAGATCTGGGAGCAGGTTACTTGCCTGCAACTCTTGGCCAGTGAATGATGTATCATATGGAGTGACCTAAAAAAGGAGGGTGCATAAAATAAGTGTTAAAATAGGGTCGACAAAATGATACCCTCGCCATCAATATCTTTCACAAAAAATTAAAACCATTATGATTACAACAATGTCCTTTTGTTTTTCTATCTGTGCCTGTTAATTAAAAAATGGTTTAAACGTGAGTGGAGATGATATCTTCAAGGGAACTTGGTTTGAATTGATATTGTGCCCACAGTGAGGGAGCTGAATTAATATACGCACAATTGAAATGAGATCACTGAAGCACCCTGGGTTAATGACTGTAGCGACTAATATTAATTCAGCTTCCTCACACTGTCAAGCTGAGTAACTCTTCCAAGTCAATTGTCCCAGTGATGTTCTCAGCACCCTCTGTTTTAATAAAAAAAAGTTAATCAGCAGAAATAGAAAACCAAACACAAGAGTTAAAGGGAAAGGATATTTCTTCACACTCTTTCAATCTAACATACTTTTCCTTTTTATATTTGATGAAAAATCTAAATATGAAAAGAAATTTTCCTTGTCAATACCAAGCTATACCATCATGGGAGCCAAAAGAATTAATGTCAGACAAAAGCTTTCACACAGACGACCAGTGAACTCCTCTGTTGATTCGGCAGGGTTCAAATTCATTCACCAGGGATTGGAATGCTTTATGTTCTTGAATTTGGTCTAAAGTGGGGATTAATTAAACACTCAGTGCCAGTAAAGTGACTCCATTTTATTTTCCCTGCCTCAGAGAAAGTTTCCACACGACTCCCCACTGCTGGTTGAATTCATCATGGGGGGAACAGTGAGCATGAACCTGCTCTACATACACCTTACACCACAGTACCAATATTGGTTAACCAGTGCTATCAAACAATTAAGATTCCTTCTATAATTGAAGAGCTCTTACTAATTAAATGGAGTCCATGAAAGCAGCCAAGGTCACCATCAGCACAGCATCAAAATTCACTTGAGTTCCATTTTTTCAATTATTATTATTTATCGAGAAACTATGGGGTGTCTGAGCACTAACACACAGAAAATCAAGGGCCTGAGGCTTTAGTGCCTCAACAGCATTAGCCCCTAAATACAAACACTTACACGGAAAAAGGTTACAGTTTAGCAGCGTGTTACCAGAAAACACCACTAATTATTTTCCTAATGCTGCTGTCGTCAAGAATTTAAAATTCCAGCGAGGCTGTTTGGACCCTCAAGGTTCTTTTATAACACGTTTTTAATGGAAATTAAACTGGAGCGTTGAATTCTGCAAAAGCAGATGCTCCACTTTCTCACTGTCAAGTTCAAAATTAATTTTGTATCTTAATAACCCAGTTACAGTCCATAAAATAAACATTATGTTATCCAGCTATTTTTTTTATTTGAAAGGCATCATTTTAACTATTATATTTTTTATTGATTAACGTAAATGCAAAGCTGGCCAATCCAAGAGAAATGTGCACAGTTAAAGATGACTAATTTTTAGAGGAATGTAAGTCAACAATAATGTGCATACCTGGCATTGAGCAGCTTAACCTGTGGACAAATGTAAGGAGTCTTACAACACCAGCTTACAGTCCAACAGTTTTATTTGAAATCACAAGCTACTGTTCATCTTGAAGTGTTGTTGTGCAGATTAAACACAATGGGGGTCATTTTGACTTCATGCGGTAGTGAAGCCATTGTTTTCAGTCCCTGTCACAAGCTCCGTTCCCTAGCCACTGACTCCATCGCTCTTCATGGCCGCTGACTGAGGCTGAACCAGACCATTCACAATCTTGGCGTGCTATTTAATTCTGAGATGAGCATCTGACCACATATCCACTCCATAACCAAGACCGTCTACTTCCACTGTCTCCGCCCAACCCCAATTCATCTGCTGCTGAAACCGTCATCCATGCCTTTGTTACCTCGAGACTTGACTATTCCAATGCTCTCCTGGCCCGCCTCCCATCTTCCACCCCCCATAAACTTGAGCTCTTCCAAAACTCTGCTGTCCATATTCTAACTCCTACCAAGTCCCGTTCACCCATCACCGCTGTGCTCGCTGGCCTACATTGGCTCCCGGTCCAGGACTGCCCCGATTTTAAAATTCTCATCCTTGTTTTCAAATCCCTCCATGACCTCTCCTCTCCCTATCTCTGTAACCTCCTCCAGCCCCACAACCCTCCGAGAACGCTGCGCTTCTCCAATTCTTGCCTTTTACGCATCCCCGATTTTAATCACTCCACCCTGCCATAACTGTGCCTTCAGCTGGCTAGGCCCTAAGCTCTGGAATTCCCTCCCCAAATCTCTCTGCCTCTCTACCTCTCTCTCTGCCTTTAAGACACTCCTTAAAACCTACCTCTTTTGGTCACCTGCCCTAATATCACCTTATGTGTCTCAGTGTCCAATTTTGTTTGATAATCATCCCTGTGAAGTGCCTTGGGACGTTTTACACACAAATGCAAGTTGTTGTTGTTGTTGAAGTGAATGGAAATAAAAATCGGGAGACATGTAAAACAGGCTGCCGATTCTCTATCATCCATTTTACACTATCGGCCAAAGTCAAAATTGCGCCCATTGGGTTTAGCTTTCAAATTTGATGGCAGTTCACAATTACAATTACGATGACTCTGATGTGGAGCAGAACCTGAAACTTTAATCGGGGCAGGGGGGGTGGAGGCTGACAGAATGTGGTAAAGCCGGCAGTGAGCTGGAATACTTTTATTGGCCTAGGAGAAGCATTTATGCTCCACCTTGCCCCAAAAAATATGAAAAAAAAACTAAATCCTACTTTTTCAGGAGTGGCCTGCAGTGGTCCCTATCAGGACCACTGGTCAAGCTGCTCAAAGCCAGCAACAAATGCGCGAATTGCACGTGGCACATGCCCTGTCCATTAGTACCTAGGTAGGTTGTGCCTGACAAACCTGATTGAATTTTTTGAAGAGGTGACTAAAGTAGTGGCCAGGGGAATGTCAATGGATGTTATTTATATGGACTTCCAGAAGGCATTTGATAAGGTCCCACATAAGAGACTGTTAGCTAAGATAGAAGCCCATGGAATCGAGGGAAAAGTACGGACTTGGTTAGGAAGTTGGCTGAGCGAAAGGCGACAGAGAATAGGGATAATGGGAAGGTACTCACATTGGCAGGATGTGACTAGTGGAGTCCCGCAGGGATCTCTCTTGGGGCCTCAATTATTCACAATATTTATTAATGATTTAGATGGAGGCATAGTATGTCTCATATCTAAGTTTGCTGATGACACAAAGATTGGTGGCATTGTAAGCAGTGTAGATGAAAACATAAAATTACAAAGCGATATTGATAGATTAGGTGAATGGGAAAAACTGTGGCAAATGAAATTCAATGTGGACAAATGTGAGGTCATCCACTTTGGATCAAAAAAGGATAGAACAGGGTACTTTCTAAATGGTAAAGTTAAAAAGTTAAAAACTATGAATGTCCAAAGGGACTTAGGGGATCAGGTACATAGATCATTGAAGTGTCATGAACAGGTGCAGAAAATAATCAATAAGGCTAATGGAATGCTGGCCTTTATATCTAGAGGACTAGAGTACAAGGGGGCAGAAGTTATGCTGCAGCTATACAAAACCCTGGTTAGACCGCACCTGGAGTACTGTGAGCAGTTCTGGGCACTGCACCTTCGGAAAGACATATTGGCCTTGGAGGGAGTGCAGCGTAGGTTTACTAGAATGATACCCGGACTTCAAGGGTTAAGTTACGAGGAGAGATTACACAAATTGGGGTTGTATTCTCCAGAGTTTCGAAGGTTAAGGGGTGATCTGATCGAAGTTTATAAGGTATTAAGGGGAACAGATAGGGTGGATAGAGAGAAACTATTTCCACTGGTTGGGGATTTTAGGAGTAGGGGGCACAGTCTAAAAATTAGAGCCAGACCTTTCAGGAGCGAGTAGACTCTCTTCCGCAAACGGCAATTGATACTAGCTCAATTGCTAAATTTAAATCTGAGATAGATATCTTTTTGGCAACCAAAGGTATTAAGGAATATGGGCCAAAGGCAGGTATATAGAGTTAGATCACAGATCAGCCATGATCTTATCAAATGGCGGAGCAGGCACGAGGGGCTGAATGGCCTACTCCTGTTCCTATCTTCCTATGTTCCTACCTCAAAATTGCGTTGGGATCCTATGTATGTTAATCAATCCCGATTAGCATATTACAAATAGGCTCCCCACTGAAACAGGGCATGCACGTTCTGCCACCCATTCAAAGGCCCCAACCAAAATGTTGGTGGGCAGGGACTGAGTGGGAACAGGGTGGTAAGAGAATCATCACTTTTTTTGGGTGTTACCACTCCATTCCCACCAGGTGAATAGAGTTAAAATCACCCCCACACCCTTTGTTACTAATTCACCAACTAATGGAAACAATCCTTTACTATTTATACTCTTAATACCTTTCATAGTTTTGAAAATCTTCATTAGATCCTACCTTAATCTCTTTTCCAGTGAAAAAAGCTCCAGTTTCCAAGCCTTTCTTCATAGATATGTCTCATTCCTGGTATCGCTGTAGTCAATCTTTGCTGTATTCTTTCCTTGGCTCTGATAGCTTTCTTATAATGGGGCATCTAGTAGTGCACACAATACTCCAACCGTAGCCTAATCAATGGTTCATACAAATTCAATAGCACTTCCTTATTCAACAGTGCTATGCATAACACTCAGTATCTCATTTGTTTGTTCATGGTCTTTCCTTCCTTTAGTTCCACCTTCAAAAATCTACATATCTGCACCATTAGGTCTCACCGACTTTGCGGTTTGTTGGGGTTACGACCGATCTCCCGCCGCAGTTACGAGAGATCGGGAGAACGTCTGTAGAAATTATTGACGTCTGTGATTTCCTTGAAAAATTCAATTAATTAAACACATCTTGATTCCTGCAAGCTGAGATATAAGCCACTTACATCTCGTTTATCAGATGCTTGTTGGTAGTGAGGTCAATGTTGCAAACATCCACCATTTGCATCACTATTCGCTAACAAATGAGGAACACACTTATAAATGCAGCACTGAAAATATCAGTCTGGTACAAAATCACAAAGAAGGCAATTAACTTCTATTGGCGAGAATAAGCAATGAGATAAAAGTACAGGATTAAGTTCTAGCTTCCTATATTGCATCAGCTCTAGGTGTTAGACTTGGCTTAGTGGTAGCACGCTCACTTCTGGGGCTCGATTTTACCAGCGGGTTCCGGGTGCGTTCCCGGCGGGGGGGCGTCGAAAATCGCGATATCCAGGTGCGTCACTGGATCGCGCCTCGATCCCGCCCATTTCCGGGTTCCACGCTGACGTGCGGGGCTGCGTGCGCAGGCCCCGCTTCTGGGAATCCCGCAGGCAATTAAAGCCAGTGAGATGACACTTGAGTGTATTTACCTTGCTTGTTGAGGTCATTAAATGACCTGATTTAGCTGTCTTAATAGGAAGTGTGGGATTTTACCTTCAACCGAGACTGTTTCACACACTGGGGGAAACAGTCTCACTCCAACCGGACGTGTTGCAGCCAGCAGCCTGTGGCAGCTGCCAAGGTGCATTCCACAGGGTGGGGGAAGACCCCTCACCAACGCAGGAGGCCACTCCGTCACATAGGGCAACGCCTGCCCTCCACCACCCCCCTCCAAGCCAGAGGGAACCCCGACGTGGAAACGCAGCCCCAGTGCGGGGAAACACCCACCTACCGTGCACAACCCCTCAGACCAACACCTGCCAGATTGGGGCCGCTTCGACATCCTCGGAGGACGAACAGCATCACCAGCCCCAGCAGCCTCGCAGTCCGCGCCTCCCGTCTCATCGATGTGGAGCCCCCCAACACGTTGCTGCGGAACACCCACCTGCACAGCAGGATGGAGGGCAACCACAGAGAGAGCTGCGTCGCAGGAGGCACGACCCTCCGCACAGGGTCTACAGACCGAGGCTCAGCTGCATGGACCTCTCTGAGCAACAGCGCATACGGAGGCTCAGAGTCACTCGCCAGGTAGTCGCCGACATCCGCAGCCTCCTTAATGACGAGCTGCTCCCGGATGGACCAAGCAGCATCTTCTTACCCGTCGCCGTCAAAGTCACCACTGCCCTCAACTTCTTCACCTCCGGATCCTTCCAGGGTGCCACGGGGGACATCACCGGGGTCTCTCAGTCGTCTGCACACAAGTGCATAAGGCAGGTCACCGATGGGCTGTTCCGCAGGGCCTCGACCCACATCAACTTCGCCATGGATGAGCGCAGCCAGATGGAGAGGGCGGTGGGATTCCATGATGTGGCTGGCTTCCCACGGGTGCAGGGTGTTATCGATTGCACCCACATAGCAATACGGGCACCTCCACATGAGCCAGGGCTGTTCATCAGCAGGAAAGGGTATCACTCCATGAACGCCCAGCGCATTTGTGACCACCGCCAGAGATTCCTACACGTGTGCGCCAGATACCCTGGCAGCTGCCACGATGCCTTCGTCCTCAGGGGGTACACCGTCCCGCCCCTCTTCCACGCACCCAACACCGGCAACGGCTGGCTCCTCGGTGACAAGGGATATCCCCTGCACACGTGGCTTATGACACCTCTGAGGAACCCCATCACCGAGCCGCAGCGTCGATATAATGACAGCCACATTGCTACCAGGTCTACAATTGAGCAGGCTATAGGGCTGCTCAAGATGCGCTTCAGGTGCCTTGATCGTTCTGGGGGAGCGCTCCAATACACGCCACTCCGAGTGGGACGAATTATAGTTGTCTGCTGTGCCCTGCATAACATGGCAAAACAGAGAGGGGTGCCACTGGAGGAGGCCCCATGCACACCCGCCACCCACATTGAGGACGACAATGAGGAGGAGGAGGAGGGGGAGGAGGAAGAGGAGGAGTACGAGCGAGAGGAGGTGGAACGACCCATGGCCCGAACACCGGCTGACCTGCGTGCTCGTCAGGCCAGGGAGGCACTCATATGCTAACGGTTCTCCTAACATCACACTGTGTGAGGCGTTCACATGTCATAACGTGCGCAGATGAGGGTCCATACAGACTCCCTCCACAGAAGAGTGGTGCCTGTACACCTGCACCCACTGTATTATGCCCAATGGGTGGGACGGGGTGGTCGACGTGATGATGAGGCGCACGGAAGGGACATATTGCATAAGCCGCAGAATTATGGACAAGAGGTGGCAGCATTGGTGAGAAAAAGTGACTTTATTTCGTGTTGCCATTCAAAGACTGGAAATAAAAAGATAACAAATAGACAAACACCCTGGTGCAATCCCTGCGTGCTCACGGAACTTTGGGTTCTCGTTTCCTGGTACCCCTACGTGGTGCTACCCCTGTGGCTCCAGCAGAGGTGGTGGCAGGTTGCTCCTGTTCATGCCCTGACCTGGTAGATGCTTTGGGCCGACGCCCCCTGGGTTTCGGTGCCCGTGAGGGCACCTCCACAGCCTTCCAGGCTGCAACCGGGGACATCCTCGGTGTCTCTCAGTCGTCTGTGCAGATGAGCCCTGCAAATACATCTACACCCACTCTGCAGTGACACACTGGGTGGCATCAGTGGTGGGTCCTCATAGGGATACCCAGGAGCGGGCATTATTGCACAAACCGGACAGGATTCGCGGAGACATGGCACTAGTGGAGCCAATATAATGTGTGATGTGAGTTGTTATTTAATTCAATGGAAGTACGAACCATGACAGACCCTCAAACACCCTTGTGCATCCCCTTCATGCTCATGGCATGTTTGCCTTACGCTGCCTACTGCACATATGTGATGCATGCCCTGTGGCTGCAGCACAGGTGGTGGCAGGTTGAGTGAGGCTGGCCGTGAGAGAGATGCACGAGAGGGTGAGTATGGGATAGAGCCATGACATTGTATGAGGATTGGGTTGCATGGTAGTGGCGGGGTGAGTCCTGGCGAGGTGAGTAGGTGCAGGTAAGATGAGGATGGGGTTTGAGTGGGTATGAGGGGTGATGTGACAGAGTAGTGTTGGCAGTGCCGAAGGAGATGTGGGGTGGGGGCAGTGATGTGGCAGGTGGAGTGTCGGGGAAAGACTACGTGTTCTCACTGTGGCCGACCTACTGAGGTCATTGGTGCGCCACCTGCACTGTATGCAGGTGGGCGATATGTTGGTGGCGCAGCTCACCCCCTCTACCACCTCGGGCCAGGCCTTCTTGGTGGCAGAGGCAGGCCGCTTCCTCCCAGCCGCTGGGGGGAAGATCTCTGTCCTCCCCCTCCTCCTCACCCCATCTAATGATACCTGGGGTGAGGCATCATTAAACTGGGAGCAGCCTTCCCCCTGGGCTGCTCCATGCTGTAATTTTTCCTATTGGTTGCAGCATCTGTCAGTGGAGGACTGCCCCTATAAATGGGGCTCCTCCAGCTGACAGATCTTACTGCGCATGCGCAGCGCAGAACCCGGAGGAGCAGGTAAGTGGATCCAATTAGTGGATTGCCTGCTGCGATCGCGCGGGCACCCACTGATTTCACGTGCCCGCAGGCCTACCCGCCGGGAACCCGCACCCCTGGTAAAATCGGGCCCCACTGATGTCAGAAAGTTGTGGGTTCAAGTCCCACTCCAGCACAAAATTTGGGCCTACATTCTACTGGAGTACTGATTCCCCCTTTTCATTAAGTGGCAGGAATGATAATCCTTTTTGGGTATCAAATAAACACAGGTTGCTATCCCACATGTGCAGTACTCAAAGGAAGGCATATGAAGTTATTAGATATGTTTATTCCATGAGTAAAGGAGCAACCTGTATTACTCAGGAGGGTCAAGATCAAGACCATATTATCTCCTTCATGAGTTGTGTAAAAATTGATAAAGAAAGGAAAAATAGAATGAGAGTAAACTAGCGAGAAACTTAAAAATGCACTGTAAAAGCTTCTATCGGTATGTAAAATGGAAAAGACTGGCCAAGGCAAATGTGGGTCCCTTACAGACAGAGATGGCAGAAATTATAATGGGGAATAAGGAAATGGCAGAGAAATTAAACAAATACTTTGGGCCCGATATTAGGAGGGAGGCGGGTTGCCAGCGGGGGGGTCGACTGGGCGTGTGGGTAACCCGCCCAGTAAAATTGGTGGGTTCCCCACGCGATCGTAAGTAAATTGAAGCCACTGACCTTGGCTTCCGGGTTTCGCGCTGGAAAGCTGCGCAGCGGGAGGACTGCGCACCCGTATCATAGGCTGTCAGCTGGAGGAGCCCTATTTAAAGGGGCAGTCCTCCACTGACTGATGCTGCAGAAAGGAGCCAAAATTACAGCATGGAGCAGCCCAGGGGGAAGGCTGCTCCCAGGTTTAATGATGCCTCACTCCAGGTCCTACTGGATGGGGTGAGGAGGAGGGGGAGGACAGAGATCTTCTCCCCCTGGCAGACGGGAGGAAGTCGGGGGGAGAAGATCTCTGCCTCTGCCACCACGAAGGCCTGGCTCGAGGTGGCAGAGGAGGTCACCAGCACCACCAACATATCACGCACCTGCTTACAGTGCAGGAGGCACTTCAATTACCTAAGTCGGTCAGCCGAAGTGAGTACACTTACTCATTCCCCTACACTCCATCTGCCACATCACCGCCCGCACCCCACATCTCCTTCTGCACTGCCAACACTACTCTATCACATCACTCCTCACACCCAGTCAAAGCTCACCCTCATATTACCTGCACTTACTCACCTCGCCAGTACTCATCCCACCACTACCACTCAACCCAATCCTCATACAATCTCATGGCTCTATCTCATACTCACTATCTCATGCATCTCTTTCACGGTCAGCCTCACCCAACCTGTCACTACCTGTGCTGCAGCCACAGGGCATGCATCACATATGTGTAATAGGAAGCGTAAGGCAAACGTGTCGTGAGCATGAAGGGGATGCACAAGGGTGTTTGAGGGTTTGTCATGGTTTTTACTTATATTTGATTTCTGATCAACTCACATTACATATTATATTGTCACCATTACTGCCACGTCTTGGCCATTCTTGACTGACTTGTGCAATAATGCCCTTTCATGAGGTTCTCCATGGACACCCTTGATGCCACCCATTGGGTCACCCGACAGTGGGTGTATGTGTAGTTGGACGACTACTTTGTGCAGGTGCCTGTTGCGCAGCACTGTGTTGTGTAGCTCCACGTGGCGGAGGTGGACGGCATGCCTGGCGAGGCTGGTGATGTTGCTCGTCCTCCAATGGAGTGATGAATGCAGCAATGGACATCACCCCCCACCCCCCAACCTGACAGTGTGAGTGTGAGGGGGTCCACAAAGTAGGTAAATGTGTTTGGACATTAGAGTTTAGGGTATGATTTAATAATTTGGAGTGTGGAGACAACGGTGTGGCAGGCAAAACTTTGACTGAGGTGACAGAGTGCCCTGCTGCAATGAATGAGGGTTTACCCCGCACCTGTTAAATGGATCTTTGCAGCTGCCACTGGCTGCTGGCTGCAACACGTCTGTTTAAACAGGGAGTGTTTCCCCCAGCATGGGAAACACACTCTGGGTAGTCCAAAATCTGAATCCTCCTAAAATCTCCAACTAATGAGATCTGTAAACGACTTCAAGTACCCAGATAATGATCTTAAGTGGGATCCCGCCGGCTTTGATTGCCGGTGGGAGTCCCGCATGCGGGGGCTGCGCACGCACCGATTCGCGTCATTGGGGAACCCGGAAGTGGGCGGGTTGGAGCCGGGCTCCGGATCAGCTCCGGGAATCCCCAATTTTAGGAGCCACCCCTGTTACGAACGCACCCTCTCAGCCATCTGAAAATTCTGAAAATTGACCCCTTTGTGTCTGTCTTCATGGAAGAAGACACAAAAAACCTCCGAGAAATAATAGAGAACCATGGGTCTGGCAAGAATGAGGAACTGAAAGAAATTAGTATGAGTGAAAAAATAGTACTAGAGAAATTAATGGGACTGAAAGTCGATAAATCCCATGATCTGATGATCGACATCCCAGGGTTTTGAAAGAGGTGGCGACAGAGATAGTGGGCTCGATATTACCAGGGCGGCGGGTTCGCGGCGGGGGGTAGATTAGGCGCGTGGGTAACGCGTCCGGTGAAATCAGTCTGCCCTGCGGGCAATCTCAGGCTAATTGGATCCACTTACCTTGTCTTCCGGGTTCCCCGCTGCTGATCTGCGCGTCGGGCGGACTGCGCATGCGCAGTAAGGTCTGTCAGCTGGAGGAGCTCTATTTAAAGGGGCAGTCCTCCACTGATTGATGCTACAAGAAATAGGAAAAATTACAGCATGGAGCAGCCCAGGGGGAAGGCTGCTTCCAGGTTTAATGATGCCTCACTCCAGGTATCATTGGATGGGGTGAGGAGGAGGGGGAGGACAGAGATCTTCCCCCCGGCGGGCGGGAGGAAGTGGCCTGCCTCTGCCACCAAGAAGGCCTGGCTCAAGGTGGCAGAGGAGGTCACCTGCACCACCAACATATCGCGCACCTGCATACAGTGCAGGAGGCGCTGCAATGACCTGAGTAGTTCAGCCAAAGTGAGTACACTTACTCATTCCCCTACATTCCGTCTGCCACATCACCGCCCCCACCCCACATCTCCTTCTGCACTGCCAACACTACTCTGTCACATCACCCCTCACACCCACTCAAAGCTCATCCTCATCTTACCTGCACTTACTCACCTCACCAGTACTCATCCCGCCACTACCACTCAACCCAATCCTCATACAATCTCATGGCTCTATCTCATACTCACCCTCTCATGCATCTCTTTTACGGTCAGCCTCACTCAACCTGCCAGTACCTGTGCTGCAGCCACAGGGCATGCATCACATATGTGCAGTAGGCAGCGTAAGGCAAACGTGTCATGAGCATGAAGGGGATGCACAAGGGTGTTTGAGGGTTTGTCATGGTTTTTACTTATATTGAATTTCTGAGCAACTCACATCAAATATTATATTGGCACCACTACTGCCACGTCTTTGCGAATCCTGTCTGGTTTGTGCAATAATGCCCTTTCCTGAGGATTACAATGAAGACCCACACCTGATGCCACCCATTGTGTCACTGCAGAGTGGGTGTAGGTGTATTTGCAGGGCTCTTTTGTGCAGACGACTGAGAGACGTCGGCGATGTCCCCGGTGGCACCCTGGAAGGATGCGGAGGAGAGGTTGTTGAGGGCAGTGGTGACTTTGACAGCGACAGGTAAGAAGATGGTGCTCGGGCCAGCCGGGAGCAGCTCGGCATGAAGGAGGCTGCAGATGTCCACGACTACATGTCGAGTGACTCTGAGCCTCCGTGTGCACTGCTGCTCAGAGAGGTCCAGGAAGCAGAGCCTCGGTCTGTGGACCCTGTGGCGAGGGTAGTGCCTTCTGCGACGCATCTCTCTCTGCAGTAGCCCTCCCTCCTGCTGTGCAGGTGGATGTGTCACAGCACTCTGTTGTGGAGCTCCACGTGTCAGAGGTGGACGGCGTGGCCGGCGAGGCTGGTGATGCTGTTCGTCCTCCGAGGAGGTCATGACTGTAGCTACGGCGGCCCCCATCCGGAAGATGTACATCTGAGGGGGTCCGCAAGGTAGGTACATGTGTCTGGACACCAGGGTAAGTGTGCAAGTTGGTGAATTTTATTGTTAGGAGGAGGGTGGTGGAGGCCAAACTTTGTCCAAAGTGACAGAGTGGCCTCCTGCAATGAGTGAGGGTCTCCCCCCACCCCCCACCCGCCAAATGGACCTTTGCAGCTGCCACAGGCTGATGGCTGCAACACGTCCATTTGAACTGGGAGTGTTTCCCCCAGTACAGGAAACAGTCCCAGTTGTTTGTAAAATCCCACCCCATGTAAAATATCTCCTTAATCAGGGGCCCGATTTCAGCAGGCCTGCGGGTTCCCAGCGGGTGGTCCTTCGGGAGCGTGGAAAACACGTACGGCTAAATGAGTCCGCCCCCCGCGCGATCGCGGGATAATTGATCCCATTAAGCCGTGGTTACGGGTTCTCCGCTCCCCAGCTGCGCGCCGACGGGCTGCGCATGCGCATTAACGTTATCGCGATGGAGGAGCTCCACTTAAAGGGGCAGTCCCCCAAAGCCCCTCCTGCTTCAAGCAAGAGGCATCACAGCATGGCGCACCCCAGGGGCAAGGCTGCGCCACGGTTCTCCGACTTCGCGCTGCAGCTGCTTCTGGAGGGTGTGAGGAGGAGGAGGGACACGCAGTTCCCGATGGACGGACGCAAGTGCCCTGGCTCCGTCACCAGGAAGGCATGGGCAGAGGTGGCGGCGGAGGTCAGCAGCAGGGCCAACACCACCAGGACATGGGAGCAGTGCCGAAAGCGATTCAATGACCTCACTAGGTCCGGCAAAGTGAGTACACTAACGCACCCTCCCACAACCCGTCTCCAACATCACGCCAAAAACATCACAACCCCTTCTGCACAGCCACCACAGCCCTCCCGCAGCAATCCTCACAGCCACTCACTCACCATCCTCGCCGTGCCCGCAAGTACCCACCATCCCTGTCCCCACTTGAACACTACCGCACACCCCAATCCCCATGCAATGGGATGGGCATGTGGCGCACGCATCCTCCCATCCATCTGCCCCACGCTCAACCCACCCACACCGATGCTTGAGGCGTCTCACTATGCAATCTGCACTCACTCACGCATCTGTGTTTTGCCTTGACAGGAGAAGAGATGCAAGAACGACCGAGAAATTGCCCGCACCGGAGGGGGCCCGCCGCACGTGCTGGAACTTATGGATGCAGAGGTGGAGGCGCTCGACATCAGCGGAACGCAACATTGCCTCTCCGTGGCGGATGGCGAGTCTGGCGCTGCATAAACGGCCGGTAAGGGAAAGCTGACACTCAACACTCATGATCGCGAATGACCGTATCATCACCTGGCATCTGGCGCACCGCAATGTTTGTGCACATGCCTCATAGTGCCCTCTGTTCTCTTGCAGGGCCGTCTGCGAGTGCTGTGTGTGAGGAGGGCGATTCCTCAGAGGACATGCCGGTCTCTGAGGGTGCATCGTCACATATGAGCCAACCATCCACCAGCGCAGAGACACGCACCTCGGTGGGTCCCCCTCGCCAACTAGTTGGGGTTGCACATGGTGATTCACCGCGCATGTGTGAGCATGAGCAGACCCTGGTGGCAGGGGCAGCCGCGGAGGGTCCGCGTCGGTGGGTGCACTCATCTCCAGGCTCTGCTCAGCCGGACCCAGATGCTGAACCCAGGGGGCCACCAGTGAAAAGGAGAGTCGTCGAGGGGCACCAGCACATTGCCTAGGTACTGGGAGAGGTGCCACGCGCATTGTCCACGATCGCGCAGGTGATGGAGGAGTCCAACTCCTGCATGCGGGCATTGGTGGCGCAGGTACAGGAGGGTATCGGCGACACAGTGTCGCGGTTAGGTACGGGAACGTCTGCGGTGGAGGACAGGCTAGCCTCCCTCGAGCGTCACGCACAGCTGAACATCGAGTCCATGCAGGCCCTGACAATGGCTGTACGGATTCAGGCTGAGCAACATTCCGCCGCCATAAACAGGCTGACGGATACACTGAGGGTGGCCTTGCAAGGCCTCACACAAGCCATCCAAACTGTCGTCCAGCAGGGTGGAAGGGGTGATGTGGGCCGAGGCCATGAGAGGGATGATGGTGAACGGGGACATGGAAGCGGGGACGCTACTCAAGGTGCTCCCACGTCCCACCCGTTGCCCCCCTCTCAACCAGTACCCGCAATGGTGCCTCCTCTCCAGGTGGCCGAGTCTGCCCCTGCCCCTCACGGGCACTGAAACCCAGGGGCCGTCGGCCCAAAGCATCTATCCGGTTAGGGCAAGAACAGGAGCAACCTGCCACTACCTCTGCTGGAGCCACAGGGGTAGCACCACGTAGGGGTTCCCGTAAACGAAAGCCAAGGGCGTTATAAGCACAAAGGGAATGCACCAGAGTGTCTGTTCATTTATACACTTTTTGTTTATAGTCGATCACCATGTACATATTAAACACAATCGTTCTCACCACTCCTGCCACCTCTCGTCCATTCTTCTGCGGCTTGTGCAATAGGTGCGTTCCGTGCAGCCCATCATGACGACGAACACCTGCTGGCGCCCATTGGCCACACTACTGTGGGTGCAGGAGTACTGGCGACACTCTTCTGTGGAGGGGGCTGGTATGGCCCCTCGTATGTGCAGGTGATGAGATGTGAACGCCTCAGACTGTCTGACTCTAGGAGAACCGTTGACGTATGAGTGCCTCCCTGGCCTGGCGAGCATCCCGGTGAGCCGGTGTTCGGCGCATGGGTCGTTCATCATCCTCTCGCCCGGCCTCCTCCTCCCCCTCCTCCTCCACCTCCTCCTCCTCCTCCACCTCCTCCTCCTCATCGTCGTCCTCAATGTGGGTGGCGGGTGTGCATGGGGCCTCCTCCAGCAGCACCCCTCTCTGTTGGGCCATGTTGTGCAGGGCACAGCAGACAACTATGATTCGTCTCACTCTGAATGGCGTGTATTGGAGTGCTCCCCCAGAACGATCAAGGCACCTGAAGCGCATCTTGTGCAGCCCTATGGTCTGCTCAATTGTAGACCTGGTAGCAATGTGGCTGTCATTGTATCGACGCTCCGGCTCGGTGATGGGGTTCCTCAGAGGTGTCATGAGCCACGTGTGCAGGGGATACCCCTTGTCGCCGAGGAGCCAGCCGTTGCCGGTGTTGGGTGCATGGAAGAGGGGCGGGACGGTGGACTCCCTGAGGACGAAGGCATCGTGGCAGCTGCCGGGGTATCTGGCGCACACGTGTAGGAATCTCTGGCGGTGGTCACAGATGAGCTGGGTGTTCATGGAGTGATACCCCTTCCTGTTGATGAACAGCCCTGGCTCATGCGGAGGTGCCCGTATTGCTATGTGGGTGCAGTCGATTACACCCTGCACCCGTGGGAAGCCGGCCATGGCATGGAATCCAACCGCCCTCTCTGTCTGGCTGCGCTCATCCATGGCGAAGTTGATGTAGGTCGAGGCCCTGCGGAACAAGCCATCGGTGACCTGCCTTATGCACTTGTGTGCAGAGGACTGGCAGACCCCGGTGATGTCCCCGGTGACACCCTGGAAGGATCCGGATGCGAAGAAGTTGAGGGCAGTGGTGACTTTGACGGCAACGGGTAGGAAGATGCTGCTTGGTCCATCAGGGAGCAGCTCGTCATTAAGGAGGCTGCAGATGTCGGCGACTACCTGGCGATTGACTCTGAGCCTCCGTATGCACTGCTCCTCGGAGAGGTCCATGAAGCTGAGCCTCGGTCTGTAGACCCTGTGCGGAGGGTCGTGCCTCCTGCGACGCAGCTCTCTCTGTGGTTGCCCTCCCTCCTGCTGTGCAGGTGGGTGTGCCGCAGCACCGTGTTGGGGGGCTCCACGTCTCTGAGGCGGACGGCGTGGACTGCGAGGCTGCTGGGGCTGGTGATGCTGTTCGTCCTCCGAGGATGTTGAAGCGGCCCCCATCTGGCAGGTGTTGGTCTGAGGGGTTGTGCACGGTAGGTGGGTGTTTCCTCGCACTGGGGCTGCGGTTCCACGTCGGGTGTTTCTTCTGGCTTGGAGGGGGGTGGTGGAGGGCAGGTGTTGCCCTATGTGACGGAGTGGCCTCCTGCGTTGGTGAGGGGTCCCCCCACCCCCTGTGGAGTGCACCTTGGCAGCTGCCACAGGCTGCTGGCTGCAACACGTCCGTTTGGAGTGAGACTGTTTCCCCCAGTATGTGAAACAGTCTGAGTTGAAGGTAAAATCCCACACTTCCTAATAAGACAGCTGAATCAGGTCATTTAATGACCTGAACAAGCAAAGTAAATACAGTCAAGTGGCATCCCGCTGGCTTTAATTGCCTGCGGGATTCCCACCAGCGGGGGCTGCGTATGCACCCCCGCACGTCAGCGCGGAACCCGGAAGTGGCCGGGATCGAGGCGCGATCCGGTCACGCACCTGGATATCGGGATTTTCGAGGCCCCCCCGCCGAGAACGCACCCGAAACCCGGTGCTAAAATCGGGCCCCAGGGGCTCGAATTTAGCAGGCCTGCGGGTTCCCAGCGGGTGGTCCTCCGGGAGCGTGGTCAACACGCTCGGCGAAATTAGTGGGTTGCCCACGCGATCGTAGCAGGCAACCCACTAATAGGAATCAATTACCTGCTCCTCCGGGGTCCACGGCGCTGGCCTGCGCGTCGGTCGGGCTGCGCATGCGCAGTACGATCTGTCAGCTGGAGGCTCTCTAGTTAAAGGGGCAGTCCTCCACTGACAGATGCTGCAACCAATGGAACAAATTGCAGCATGGAGCAGCCCAGGGGGAAGGCTGCTCCCAGTTTAATGATGCCTCACCCCAGGTATCATCAGATGGGGTGAGGAGGAGGGGGAGGACACAGATCTTCCCCCCGGTGGGCGGGAGGAAGCGGCCTGCCTCTGCCACCAAGAAGGCCTGGCTCGAGGTGGCAGAGGGGGTCACCTGCACCACCAACATATGGCCCACCTGCATACAGTGCAGGAGGCGCTGCAATGACCGCAGTAGGTCAGCCGCAGTGAGAACATGAAGTCTTTCCCCTACACTCCGTCTGCCACAACACTGCCCCCACCCCACATCTCCTTCGGCACCGCCAACACGATTCTGTCACATCACCCTTCATACCCACTCAAACCCCATCCTCATCTCACCTCCACCTACTCACCTCGCCAGTACTCATCCTGCCACTAACACGCAACCCAATCCTCATACAATCTCATTGCTCCATCCCATACTCACCCTCCCGTGCATCTCCCTCACGGCCAGCCTCACTCAACCTGCCACCACCTGTGCTGCAGCCACAGGGCATGCATCACATATGTGCAGTAGGCAGCGTAAGGCAAACGTGTCGTCAGCATGAAGGGGGTGCACAAGGGTGTCTGAGGGTTTGTCATGGGTGTTACCTATATTGAATTTCAGAGCAACAAACAGCACACATTATATTGACACCACCACTGCCATGTCTCCGCGAATCCTGTCCGTTGTGTCCAATAATGGCCGCTCCTGGGTATCACTATGAGGACCCACCACTGATGCCACCCATCGTGTTACTGCAGAGTAGGTGCAGGTGTATTTGCAGGGCTCGTCCGCGCAGACGACTGAGAGACATCGGCGGTGTAGCCGGCTGCACCCTGGAAGGATGTGGAGGAGAAGGTGTGGTGGGCAGTGGTGACTTTGACAGCGACAGGTAAGCAGTTGGTGCTGGGGCCAGCCAGGAGCAGATCGGCATGAAAGAGGCTGCAGATCTCCACGACTACATGTCGAGCGAATCTGCGCCTCCCTGTGCACTGCTGCTCGGAGAGGTCCGGGGAGCTGCGCCTCGGTCTGTGGACCCTGTGGCGAGGGTAGTGCCCTCTGCGATGCGTCTCTCTCTGCGGTAGCCCTCCCTCCTGCTGTGCAGGTGGGCGTGCAACAACACCGTGTTGGGGGGATCCATGTCTCTGCGGCGGACGGCGTGGACTGCGAGGCTGCTGGGGCTGGTCATGCTCTTCCTCCTCCGAGGGTGTCCACACACCACCCATCTGGCAGGTGTTGGTCTGAGGGGTTGTGCAGGGTAGGTGGGTGGTTCCTCGGACTGGGGCTGCGGTTTCGTGTCGGTCTGTCCTCTGGCTTGGCGGGGGGTGGTGGAGGGCAGGGGTTGCCCTATGTGACGCGGTGGCCTCCTGCGTGGGTGAGGGCTCTCCCCCGTGGAGCGCACCTTGGCACCTGCCACAGGCTGCTGGCTGCAACACGCCTGGTTGAGGAGGGACTGTTTCCCCCAGTGTGGGAAACTCACTGCCTTGAACCGAAAATCCCACACTTCCTCTTTTGACAGCTGCTTCAGCTCATTAACTGACCACAACGAGCAAGGTAAGTACTCTCAAGTGGAACCCCGCTGGCTTTAATTGCCTGCGGGATTCCCACCAGCGGGGCTTGCGCGCGCAGCCCCGCATGTCAGCGCGGTACCCGGAAGTGGCCGGGATTTCGTCGCGATCCGGTCACGTGACCAGATATCGGGATTTTCGGGGCCACCCCGCTGGGAACCCGCCGGAAACACGATCCCAAAATTGAGCCCCAGGTCTCTAAACGACCTGAAATATCTAAATAAATAGCTTAAGTGACACCCTGCCGGCTTTAATTGCCTGCGGGAGTCCCACATGCGGGGGCTGCGCGCGCATATCAGTGCTTCTGTGGGGAACCCGGAAGTGGGCGGGTTGGAGCCGGGCTCCCGACCCGCCCCGGGAATCCCCAATTTTCGGAGCCCCCCCGCCAGGAACGCATCCGATAGCGGGTGCTAATATCGAGCCCAGTGGGTCATTGGTTGTCATCTTCCAAAATTCTATAGATTCTGGAATGGTTCCTGCAGATTGGAGGGTAGCAAATGTAACCCCACTATTTAAGAAAGGATGGAGAGAGAAAACAGGGAACAATAGACCTGTTAGCCTGACATCAATAGTAGGGAAAATGCTAGAATCTATTATAAAGGATGTGATAACAGGACACTTAGAAAATAATAATCGGATTTGGCAGAGTCAACATGGATTTATGAAAGGGAACTCATGTTTGACAAACCTGTTGGAGTTCTTTGAGGATGTAACTAGTAGGATAGATAAGGGGGAACCAATGGATGTTGTGTATTTGAATTTTATGAAGGCCTTCAATAAGGTTCCACACAGGAGGTTGGTGAACAAAGTTAGTGCACATGGAATTGGGGGTAATATACTGGCATGGATTGAGAATTGGTTAACAGACAGAAAACAGAGAGTAGGAATAAACGGGTCTTTTTCAGGTTGACAGACTGTGACTAGTGGGGTATCGCAAGGATCGGTGCTTGGGCCCCAGCTATTCACAGTCTACATCAATGATTTGGATGAGGGGACCAAATGTAATATTCCAAGTTTGCTGATGACACAAAACTAGGTGGGAATGTGAGTTGTGAGGAGGATGCAAAGAAGCTTCAAGGGGATTTCGACAGGATAAGTGAGTGGGCAAGAACATGGCAGATGGAATATAACCTGGAAAAATATGAAGTTATCCACTTTGGTAGAAAAAACAGAAATGCAGAGTATATTTTAAATGGTGAGAGATTGTGAAATGTTCAAAGGGACCTGGTTGTCCTTGTACATGAGTCACTGAAAGCTAACATGTTGGTGCAGCAAGCAATTAGGAAGGCAAATGGTATGTTGGCCTTTATTACAAAAGGATTTGAGTACAGGAGTAAAGATGTCTTACTGCAATTATGTAGGGAATCTTACAACACCAGGTTATAGTCCAACAATTTTATTTTAAAATCACAAGCTTTCGGAGATTATCTCCTTCGTCAGGTGAGTGAGTGACTCACTCACCTGACGAAGGAGATAATCTCCGAAAGCTTGTGATTTTAAAATAAAATTGTTGGACTTTAACCTGGTGTTGTAAGATTCCTTACATTTGTCCACCCCAGTCCATCCACATCATT